>NC_138868.1:112620706-113235373 GCF_965194805.1 Balaenoptera borealis | reverse complement strand
AATTCTTACAAAATGCATTCAGGGGCTGTGATGCAACCTGGATTGACCATATCTAGACCCACAGCTGGATGAGACATAAGGGTGGACACTCTTGGGGCTGAGAGGTTTGGTGAGGTTGGGTGAGCAAACGCAGACCCTTTAAAGTAATACTGTGTGGTACCCATCGCATGGGTCCCAAATCTCCAGGTTCAAGGGCATATTCCTACATCGAAAACATGCATGAGAAAACAAAAAGATGGTACATCATGTGATGGGGAAAGGTTTCTAAAACGCACCTCATTTCTCTTCTCCTTGTGCCCGGGTTCGCCATTCCAGCCGCTTTACTAACAATCTCCCTACTTGGAGCATCAGCACCTTTAACCTCCTGTTCCATACAGGTTGCAATTGGTCCTGAGGATGAACGGGTAGACGGGGGACCAGTGAGAGACTAGCTCTTGGTTTTGGGACAGGCACCGGTCACTCTATTTTCCCATCAGGAAGAAGAATTAACCAGAGGCTCATCCTCCCCCCCGGAACCAGAACAGGTCCTGAAGCCATCCTGCGCTTTTGCGGCCAGCTCCCAAAAAAACGAGTTGTAAAATGGAGCTTCAGGGCACTGCAATTCACAAACCTGCAGAGTTATAAATGATAACTCTCGTCCACAAATATATTGAGGGAAGGCAAAGAAGAGGATTTAAAATCAAGGCAGAATTGCAGGAAACAGATTTCAGGAGGTAGATTCGAATCGCCTTTAAAGCACATGAAAAGCGGCAAAACGTTGACAATGATGCCCTTGGCCAAAAAGGGCGTATGCGTTTTTTCCTGAATATATTCAGGAGGAAACGCATACGCCCTTTTTGGCCAACCAAGCAACCTGGAAAGGCAAATCAGCGCTACAAAGAAGACTCGCTACCCATCGGTCAAAAGGGCCATGCTGAAAAACCTGTCAAAACCAGAAATGCAGGACAGGCCATGGAGAAATGGGAGCCTTGCTACACTGATGGGCGGGATGTAACTTGCCAACAGCCACTCTGGAGAAGTGTACGGTGTGTCCTGAAACATCTAAAAAACACAGCTTAGACAGCATAGGGCACTTCCACTCATGGGGGTATAAATTGGGAAAATGAAAAATCAGCAAGACACAAGCACCCCAAAGTTTAGGGATGCTCTGTTGACAAGGACCTCCACTTCATTCCACCTTCAATATCCCAGGAAAGAGAAAAATGGATAAAGAAGTTGTGGTCCTTATGTACAATGGAATATCACTCAGCCATGAAATCAATGTCATAAGGCTAGTAGCAGCATGATGAGTGGATTTAGGTACGACGATTCTAAGTGAAATAAGTCACACAGAAAAGGACACTTCTCATAAGGTATCACTTATAGAGGGAATGTAAAAACCGTTACACTTGAACTGAATTACAAAACAGAACAGAGTCTCACATGCAGAAAACACACTATGGCTGCTTAACGGGAAAGGTGAGGTGGGGTGATACATAAAACAAGGGTTTCAAATTAGCTCAGATACCGTTCCATAAACCCAATATGTAATAGACAAGACCTACTCCTTGCTCAGAGAACTGGACTCAACACGCCCTATTCACCGCACAAGAATATATCTGACTAGTAATAATCTTAAAACCTATGTATTGATATCTCTCTGTTAGTGTGTCAAGTGAGTGTAAAGCGGCATAAACACAGCAGTGAAAAGCAGCTAAACCCCATTATAAAAATAAATTACTTTGAAAAACCCATGAAACAAAGACAGTGAAAGAGAGAGAAATTCTTACACAATGCGTTCAGGGGCTGTGATGCAACCTGGATTGACCATATCTAGACCCACAGCTGGATGAGACATAAGGGTGGACACTCTTGGGGCTGAGAGGTTTGGTGAGGTTGGGTGAGCAAACGCAGACCCTTTAAATAATACTGCGTGGTACCCATCGCATGGGTCCCAAATCTCCAGGTTCAAGGGCATATTCCTACATCGAAAACATGCATGAGTAAACAAAAAGATGGTACACCATGTGATGGGGAAAGGTTTCTAAAACGCACCTTATTTCTCTTCTCCTTGTGCCCGGGTTCGCCATTCCAGCCACTTTACTAACAATCTCCCTACTTGGAGCTTCAGCACCTTTAACCTCCTGTTCCATACAGGTTGCAATTGTTCCTGAGGATGAAAGGGTAGACGGGGAACCAGTGAGAGACTAGCTCTTGGTGTTGGGACAGGCACAGGTCACTCTATTTTCCCATCAGGAAGAAGAATTAACCACAGGCTCACCATGACCCCGGAACCAGAACAGGGCCTGAAGCCATCCTGCGCTTTTGCGGCCAGCTCCCAAAAAAGCGAGTTGTAAAATGGACCTTCAGGGCACTGCAAATCACAAACCTGCAGAATTATAAATGACAACTCTCGTCCACAAATATATTGAGGGAAGGCAAAGAAGAGGATTTGAAATCAAGGCAGAATTGCAGGAAACAGATTTCAGGAGGTAGATTCGAATCGCCTTTAAAGCACATGAAAAGCGGCAAAACGTTGACAATGATGCCCTTGGCCAAAAAGGGCGTATGCGTTTTTTCCTGAATATATTCAGGAAAAAACGCATACGCCCTTTTTGGCCAACCAAGCAACCTGGAAAGGCAAATCAGCGCTACAAAGAAGACTCGCTATCCATCGGTCAAAAGGGGCATGCTGAAAAAAGTCTCAAAACCAGAAATGCAGGACAGGCCATGGAGAAATGGGAGCCTTGCTACACTGATGGGCGGGATGTAAATTGCCAACAGCCACTCTGAAGAAGTGTACAGTGTTTCCTGAAACATCTAAAAAACACAGCTTAGAGAGCATAGGGCACTTCCACTCATGGGGGTATAAATTGGGAAAATGAAAACTCAGCAAGACACAAGCACCCCAAAGTTTAGGGCTGCTCTGTTGACAAGGACCTCCTCTTCATTCCACCTTCAATATCCCAGGAAAGAGAAAAATGGATAAAGAAGTTGTGGTCCTTATGTACAATGGAATATCACTCAGCCATGAAATCAATGTCATAAGGCTAGTAGCAGCATGATGAGTGGATTTAGGTACGACGATTCTAAGTGAAATAAGTCACACAGAAAAGGACACTTCTCATAAGGTATCACTTATAGAGGGAATGTAAAAACCGTTACACTTGAACTGAATTACAAAACAAAACAGAGTCACACATGCAGAAAACACACTATGGCTGCTTAACGGGAAAGGTGAGGTGGGGTGATACATAAAACAAGGGTATCAAATTAGCTCAGATACCGTTCCATAAACCCAATATGTAATAGACAAGACCTACTCCTTGCTCAGAGAACTGGACTCAACACGCCCTATTCACCGCACAAGAATATATCTGACTAGTAATAATCTTAAAACCTATGTATTGATATCTCTCTGTTAGTGTGTCAAGTGGGTGTAAAGCGGCATAAACACAGCAGTGAAAAGCAGCTAAACCCCACTATAAAAATAAATTACTTCGAAAAACCCATGAAACAAAGACAGTGAAAGAGAGAGAAATTCTTACACAATGCGTTCAGGGGCTGTGATGCAACCTGGATTGACCATATCTAGACCCACAGCTGGATGAGACATAAGGGTGGACACTCTTGGGGCTGAGAGGTTTGGTGAGGTTGGGTGAGCAAACGCAGACCCTTTAAAGTAATACTGTGTGGTACCCATCGCATGGGTCCCAAATCTCCAGGTTCAAGGGCATATTCCTACATCGAAAACATGCATGAGAAAACAAAATATGGTACATCATGTGATGGGGAAAGGTTTCTAAAACGCACCTCATTTCTCTTCTCCTTGTGCCCGGGTTCGCCATTCCAGCCGCTTTACTAACAATCTCCCTACTTGGAGCATCAGCACCTTTAACCTCCTGTTCCGTACAGGTTGCAATTTGTCCTGAGGTTGAACGGGTAGACGGGGAACCAGTGAGAGACTAGCTCTTGGTGTTGGGACAGGCACAGGTCACTCTATTTTCCCATCAGGAAGAAGAATTAACCACAGGCTCATCCTCCCCCCCCCCGGAACCAGAACAGGGCCTGAAGCCATCCTGCGCTTTTGCGGCCAGCTCCCAAAAAAGCGAGTTGTAAAATGGAGCTTCAGGGCACTGCAAATCACAAACCTGCAGAGTTATAAATGATAACTCTCGTCCACAAATATATTGAGGGAAGGCAAAGAAGAGGATTTGAAATCAAGGCAGAATTGCAGGAAACAGATTTCAGGAGGTAGATTCGAATCGCCTTTAAAGCACATGAAAAGCGGCAAAACGTTGACAATGATGCCCTTGGCCAAAAAGGGCGTATGCGTTTTTTCCTGAATATATTCAGGAAAAAACGCATACGCCCTTTTTGGCCAACCAAGCAACCTGGAAAGGCAAATCAGCGCTACAAAGAAGACTCGCTACCCATCGGTCAAAAGGGGCATGCTGAAAAAAGTCTCAAAACCAGAAATGCAGGACAGCCCATGGAGAAATGGGAGCCTTGCTACACTGATAGGCGGGATGTAACTTGCCAACAGCCACTCTGGAGAAGTGTACGGTGTGTCCTGAAACATCTAAAAAACACAGCTTAGACAGCATAGGGCACTTCCACTCATGGGGGTATAAATTGGGAAAATGAAAAATCAGCAAGACACAAGCACCCCAAAGTTTAGGGCTGCTCTGTTGACAAGGACCTCCACTTCAATCCATCTTCAATATCCCAGGAAAGAGAAAAATGGATAAAGAAGTTGTGGTCCTTATGTACAATGGAATATCACTCAGCCATGAAATCAATGTCATAAGGCTAGTAGCAGCATGATGAGTGGATTTAGGTACGACGATTCTAAGTGAAATAAGTCACACAGAAAAGGACACTTCTCATAAGGTATCACTTATAGAGGGAATGTAAAAACCGTTACACTTGAACTGAATTACAAAACAGAACAGAGTCTCACATGCAGAAAACACACTATGGCTGCTTAACGGGAAAGGTGAGGTGGGGTGATACATAAAACAAGGGTTTCAAATTAGCTCAGATACCGTTCCATAAACCCAATATGTAATAGACAAGACCTACTCCTTGCTCAGAGAACTGGACTCAACACGCCCTATTCACCGCACAAGAATATATCTGACTAGTAATAATCTTAAAACCTATGTATTGATATCTCTCTGTTAGTGTGTCAAGTGAGTGTAAAGCGGCATAAACACAGCAGTGAAAAGCAGCTAAACCCCATTATAAAAATAAATTACTTTGAAAAACCCATGAAACAAAGACAGTGAAAGAGAGAGAAATTCTTACACAATGCGTTCAGGGGCTGTGATGCAACCTGGATTGACCATATCTAGACCCACAGCTGGATGAGACATAAGGGTGGACACTCTTGGGGCTGAGAGGTTTGGTGAGGTTGGGTGAGCAAACGCAGACCCTTTAAATAATACTGCGTGGTACCCATCGCATGGGTCCCAAATCTCCAGGTTCAAGGGCATATTCCTACATCGAAAACATGCATGAGTAAACAAAAAGATGGTACACCATGTGATGGGGAAAGGTTTCTAAAACGCACCTTATTTCTCTTCTCCTTGTGCCCGGGTTCGCCATTCCAGCCACTTTACTAACAATCTCCCTACTTGGAGCTTCAGCACCTTTAACCTCCTGTTCCATACAGGTTGCAATTGTTCCTGAGGATGAAAGGGTAGACGGGGAACCAGTGAGAGACTAGCTCTTGGTGTTGGGACAGGCACAGGTCACTCTATTTTCCCATCAGGAAGAAGAATTAACCACAGGCTCACCATGACCCCGGAACCAGAACAGGGCCTGAAGCCATCCTGCGCTTTTGCGGCCAGCTCCCAAAAAAGCGAGTTGTAAAATGGAGCTTCAGGGCACTGCAAATCACAAACCTGCAGAATTATAAATGACAACTCTCGTCCACAAATATATTGAGGGAAGGCAAAGAAGAGGATTTGAAATCAAGGCAGAATTGCAGGAAACAGATTTCAGGAGGTAGATTCGAATCGCCTTTAAAGCACATGAAAAGCGGCAAAACGTTGACAATGATGCCCTTGGCCAAAAAGGGCGTATGCGTTTTTTCCTGAATATATTCAGGAAAAAACGCATACGCCCTTTTTGGCCAACCAAGCAACCTGGAAAGGCAAATCAGCGCTACAAAGAAGACTCGCTATCCATCGGTCAAAAGGGGCATGCTGAAAAAAGTCTCAAAACCAGAAATGCAGGACAGGCCATGGAGAAATGGGAGCCTTGCTACACTGATGGGCGGGATGTAAATTGCCAACAGCCACTCTGAAGAAGTGTACAGTGTTTCCTGAAACATCTAAAAAACACAGCTTAGAGAGCATAGGGCACTTCCACTCATGGGGGTATAAATTGGGAAAATGAAAACTCAGCAAGACACAAGCACCCCAAAGTTTAGGGCTGCTCTGTTGACAAGGACCTCCTCTTCATTCCACCTTCAATATCCCAGGAAAGAGAAAAATGGATAAAGAAGTTGTGGTCCTTATGTACAATGGAATATCACTCAGCCATGAAATCAATGTCATAAGGCTAGTAGCAGCATGATGAGTGGATTTAGGTACGACGATTCTAAGTGAAATAAGTCACACAGAAAAGGACACTTCTCATAAGGTATCACTTATAGAGGGAATGTAAAAACCGTTACACTTGAACTGAATTACAAAACAGAACAGAGTCACACATGCAGAAAACACACTATGGCTGCTTAACGGGAAAGGTGAGGTGGGGTGATACATAAAACAAGGGTATCAAATTAGCTCAGATACCGTTCCATAAACCCAATATGTAATAGACAAGACCTACTCCTTGCTCAGAGAACTGGACTCAACACGCCCTATTCACCGCACAAGAATATATCTGACTAGTAATAATCTTAAAACCTATGTATTGATATCTCTCTGTTAGTGTGTCAAGTGGGTGTAAAGCGGCATAAACACAGCAGTGAAAAGCAGCTAAACCCCATTATAAAAATAAATTACTTTTACAAACCCATGAAACAAAGACAGTGAAAGAGAGAGAAATTCTTACACAATGCGTTCAGGGGCTGTGATGCAACCTGGATTGACCATATCTAGACCCACAGCTGGATGAGACATAAGGGTGGACACTCTTGGGGCTGAGAGGTTTGGTGAGGTTGGGTGAGCAAACGCAGACCCTTTAAAGTAATACTGCGTGGTACCCATCGCATGGGTCCCAAATCTCCAGGTTCAAGGCCATATTCCTACATCGAAACCATGCATGAGAAAACAAAAAGTTGGTACACCATGTGATGGGGAAAGGTTTCTAAAACTCACCTCTTTTCTCTTCTCCTTGTGCCCGGGTTCGCCATTCCAGCTGCTTTACTAACAATCTCCCTACTTGGAGCATCAGCACCTTTAACCTCCTGTTCCGTACAGGTTGCAATTTGTCCTGAGGATGAACGGGTAGACGGGGAACCAGTGAGAGACTAGCTCTTGGTGTTGGGACAGGCACAGGTCACTCTATTTTCCCATCAGGAAGAAGAATTAACCACAGGCTCACCATGACCCCGGAACCAGAACAGGGCCTGAAGCCATCCTGCGCTTTTGCGGCCAGCTCCCAAAAAAGCAAGTTGTAAAATGGAGCTTCAGGGCACTGCAAATCACAAACCTGCAGAGTTATAAATGACAACTCTCGTCCACAAATATATTGAGGGAAGGCAAAGAAGAGGATTTGAAATCAAGGCAGAATTGCAGGAAACAGATTTCAGGAGGTAGATTCGAATCGCCTTTAAAGCACATGAAAAGCGGCAAAACGTTGACAATGATGCCCTTGGCCAAAAAGGGCGTATGCGTTTTTTCCTGAATATATTCAGGAAAAAACGCATACGCCCTTTTTGGCCAACCAAGCAACCTGGAAACGCAAATCAGCGCTACAAAGAAGACTCGCTACCCATCGGTCAAAAGGGGCATGCTGAAAAAAGTCTCAAAACCAGAAATGCAGGACAGGCCATGGAGAAATGGGAGCCTTGCTACACTGATGGGCGGGATGTAAACTGCCAACAGCCACTCTGAAGAAGTGTATGGTGTGTCCTGAAACATCTAAAAAACACAGCTTAGAGAGCATAGGGCACTTCCACTCATGGGGGTATAAATTGGGAAAATGAAAACTCAGCAAGACACAAGCACCCCAAAGTTTAGGGCTGCTCTGTTGACAAGGACCTCCACTTCATTCCACCTTCAATATCCCAGGAAAGAGAAAAATGGATAAAGAAGTTGTGGTCCTTATGTACAATGGAATATCACTCAGCCATGAAATCAATGTCATAAGGCTAGTAGCAGCATGATGAGTGGATTTAGGTACGACGATTCTAAGTGAAATAAGTCACACAGAAAAGGACACTTCTCATAAGGTATCACTTATAGAGGGAATGTAAAAACCGTTACACTTGAACTGAATTACAAAACAGAACAGAGTCACACATGCAGAAAACACACTATGGCTGCTTAACGGGAAAGGTGAGGTGGGGTGATACATAAAACAAGGGTATCAAATTAGCTCAGATACCGTTCCATAAACCCAATATGTAATAGACAAGACCTACTCCTTGCTCAGAGAACTGGACTCAACACGCCCTATTCACCGCACAAGAATATATCTGACTAGTAATAATCTTAAAACCTATGTATTGATATCTCTCTGTTAGTGTGTCAAGTGGGTGTAAAGCGGCATAAACACAGCAGTGAAAAGCAGCTAAACCCCATTATAAAAATAAATTACTTTTACAAACCCATGAAACAAAGACAGTGAAAGAGAGAGAAATTCTTACACAATGCGTTCAGGGGCTGTGATGCAACCTGGATTGACCATATCTAGACCCACAGCTGGATGAGACATAAGGGTGGACACTCTTGGGGCTGAGAGGTTTGGTGAGGTTGGGTGAGCAAACGCAGACCCTTTAAAGTAATACTGTGTGGTACCCATCGCATGGGTCCCAAATCTCCAGGTTCAAGGGCATATTCCTACATCGAAAACATGCATGAGAAAACAAAAAGATGGTACATCATGTGATGGGGAAAGGTTTCTAAAACGCACCTCATTTCTCTTCTCCTTGTGCCCGGGTTCGCCATTCCAGCCGCTTTACTAACAATCTCCCTACTTGGAGCATCAGCACCTTTAACCTCCTGTTCCGTACAGGTTGCAATTTGTCCTGAGGTTGAACGGGTAGACGGGGAACCAGTGAGAGACTAGCTCTTGGTGTTGGGACAGGCACAGGTCACTCTATTTTCCCATCAGGAAGAAGAATTAACCACAGGCTCATCCCCCCCCCCCCGGAACCAGAACAGGGCCTGAAGCCATCCTGCGCTTTTGCGGCCAGCTCCCAAAAAAGCGAGTTGTAAAATGGAGCTTCAGGGCACTGCAATTCACAAACCTGCAGAGTTATAAATGATAACTCTCGTCCACAAATATATTGAGGGAAGGCAAAGAAGAGGATTTGAAATCAAGGCAGAATTGCAGGAAACAGATTTCAGGAGGCAGATTCGAATCGCCTTTAAAGCACACGAAAAGCGGCAAAACGTTGACAATGATGCCCTTGGCCAAAAAGGGCGTATGCGTTTTTTCCTGAATATATTCAGGAAAAAACGCATACGCCCTTTTTGGCCAACCAAGCAACCTGGAAAGGCAAATCAGGGCTACAAAGAAGACTCGCTACCCATCGGTCAAAAGGGCCATGCTGAAAAAAGTCTCAAAACCAGAAATGCAGGAGAGGCCATGGAGAAATGGGAGCCTTGCTACACTGATGGGCGGGATGTAACTTGCCAACAGCCACTCTGGAGAAGTGTACGGTGTGTCCTGAAACATCAAAAAAACACAGCTTAGAGAGCATAGGGCACTTCCACTCATGGGGGTATAAATTGGGAAAATGAAAAATCAGCAAGACACAAGCACCCCAAAGTTTAGGGCTGCTCTGTTGACAAGGACCTCCACTTCATTCCACCTTCAATATCCCAGGAAAGAGAAAAATGGATAAAGAAGTTGTGGTCCTTATGTACAATGGAATATCACTCAGCCATGAAATCAATGTCATAAGGCTAGTAGCAGCATGATGAGTGGATTTAGGTACGACGATTCTAAGTGAAATAAGTCACACAGAAAAGGACACTTCTCATAAGGTATCACTTATAGAGGGAATGTAAAAACCGTTACACTTGAACTGAATTACAAAACAGAACAGAGTCACACATGCAGAAAACACACTATGGCTGCTTAACGGGAAAGGTGAGGTGGGGTGATACATAAAACAAGGGTATCAAATTAGCTCAGATACCGTTCCATAAACCCAATATGTAATAGACAAGACCTACTCCTTGCTCAGAGAACTGGACTCAACACGCCCTATTCACCGCACAAGAATATATCTGACTAGTAATAATCTTAAAACCTATGTATTGATATCTCTCTGTTAGTGTGTCAAGTGGGTGTAAAGCGGCATAAACACAGCAGTGAAAAGCAGCTAAACCCCATTATAAAAATAAATTACTTTTACAAACCCATGAAACAAAGACAGTGAAAGAGAGAGAAATTCTTACACAATGCGTTCAGGGGCTGTGATGCAACCTGGATTGACCATATCTAGACCCACAGCTGGATGAGACATAAGGGTGGACACTCTTGGGGCTGAGAGGTTTGGTGAGGTTGGGTGAGCAAACGCAGACCCTTTAAAGTAATACTGCGTGGTACCCATCGCATGGGTCCCAAATCTCCAGGTTCAAGGCCATATTCCTACATCGAAACCATGCATGAGAAAACAAAAAGTTGGTACACCATGTGATGGGGAAAGGTTTCTAAAACTCACCTCTTTTCTCTTCTCCTTGTGCCCGGGTTCGCCATTCCAGCTGCTTTACTAACAATCTCCCTACTTGGAGCATCAGCACCTTTAACCTCCTGTTCCGTACAGGTTGCAATTTGTCCTGAGGATGAACGGGTAGACGGGGAACCAGTGAGAGACTAGCTCTTGGTGTTGGGACAGGCACAGGTCACTCTATTTTCCCATCAGGAAGAAGAATTAACCACAGGCTCACCATGACCCCGGAACCAGAACAGGGCCTGAAGCCATCCTGCGCTTTTGCGGCCAGCTCCCAAAAAAGCGAGTTGTAAAATGGAGCTTCAGGGCACTGCAAATCACAAACCTGCAGAGTTATAAATGACAACTCTCGTCCACAAATATATTGAGGGAAGGCAAAGAAGAGGATTTGAAATCAAGGCAGAATTGCAGGAAACAGATTTCAGGAGGTAGATTCGAATCGCCTTTAAAGCACATGAAAAGCGGCAAAACGTTGACAATGATGCCCTTGGCCAAAAAGGGCGTATGCGTTTTTTCCTGAATATATTCAGGAAAAAACGCATACGCCCTTTTTGGCCAACCAAGCAACCTGGAAACGCAAATCAGCGCTACAAAGAAGACTCGCTACCCATCGGTCAAAAGGGGCATGCTGAAAAAAGTCTCAAAACCAGAAATGCAGGACAGGCCATGGAGAAATGGGAGCCTTGCTACACTGATGGGCGGGATGTAAACTGCCAACAGCCACTCTGAAGAAGTGTATGGTGTGTCCTGAAACATCTAAAAAACACAGCTTAGAGAGCATAGGGCACTTCCACTCATGGGGGTATAAATTGGGAAAATGAAAACTCAGCAAGACACAAGCACCCCAAAGTTTAGGGCTGCTCTGTTGACAAGGACCTCCACTTCATTCCACCTTCAATATCCCAGGAAAGAGAAAAATGGATAAAGAAGTTGTGGTCCTTATGTACAATGGAATATCACTCAGCCATGAAATCAATGTCATAAGGCTAGTAGCAGCATGATGAGTGGATTTAGGTACGACGATTCTAAGTGAAATAAGTCACACAGAAAAGGACACTTCTCATAAGGTATCACTTATAGAGGGAATGTAAAAACCGTTACACTTGAACTGAATTACAAAACAGAACAGAGTCACACATGCAGAAAACACACTATGGCTGCTTAACGGGAAAGGTGAGGTGGGGTGATACATAAAACAAGGGTATCAAATTAGCTCAGATACCGTTCCATAAACCCAATATGTAATAGACAAGACCTACTCCTTGCTCAGAGAACTGGACTCAACACGCCCTATTCACCGCACAAGAATATATCTGACTAATAATAATCTTAAAACCTATGTATTGATATCTCTCTGTTAGTGTGTCAAGTGGGTGTAAAGCGGCATAAACACAGCAGTGAAAAGCAGCTAAACCCCATTATAAAAATAAATTACTTTTACAAACCCATGAAACAAAGACAGTGAAAGAGAGAGAAATTCTTACACAATGCGTTCAGGGGCTGTGATGCAACCTGGATTGACCATATCTAGACCCACAGCTGGATGAGACATAAGGGTGGACACTCTTGGGGCTGAGAGGTTTGGTGAGGTTGGGTGAGCAAACGCAGACCCTTTAAAGTAATACTGCGTGGTACCCATCGCATGGGTCCCAAATCTCCAGGTTCAAGGCCATATTCCTACATCGAAACCATGCATGAGAAAACAAAAAGTTGGTACACCATGTGATGGGGAAAGGTTTCTAAAACTCACCTCATTTCTCTTCTCCTTGTGCCCGGGTTCGCCATTCCAGCTGCTTTACTAACAATCTCCCTACTTGGAGCATCAGCACCTTTAACCTCCTGTTCCGTACAGGTTGCAATTTGTCCTGAGGATGAACGGGTAGACGGGGAACCAGTGAGAGACTAGCTCTTGGTGTTGGGACAGGCACAGGTCACTCTATTTTCCCATCAGGAAGAAGAATTAACCACAGGCTCACCATGACCCCGGAACCAGAACAGGGCCTGAAGCCATCCTGCGCTTTTGCGGCCAGCTCCCAAAAAAGCGAGTTGTAAAATGGAGCTTCAGGGCACTGCAAATCACAAACCTGCAGAGTTATAAATGACAACTCTCGTCCACAAATATATTGAGGGAAGGCAAAGAAGAGGATTTGAAATCAAGGCAGAATTGCAGGAAACAGATTTCAGGAGGTAGATTCGAATCGCCTTTAAAGCACATGAAAAGCGGCAAAACGTTGACAATGATGCCCTTGGCCAAAAAGGGCGTATGCGTTTTTTCCTGAATATATTCAGGAAAAAACGCATACGCCCTTTTTGGCCAACCAAGCAACCTGGAAACGCAAATCAGCGCTACAAAGAAGACTCGCTACCCATCGGTCAAAAGGGGCATGCTGAAAAAAGTCTCAAAACCAGAAATGCAGGACAGGCCATGGAGAAATGGGAGCCTTGCTACACTGATGGGCGGGATGTAAACTGCCAACAGCCACTCTGAAGAAGTGTATGGTGTGTCCTGAAACATCTAAAAAACACAGCTTAGAGAGCATAGGGCACTTCCACTCATGGGGGTATAAATTGGGAAAATGAAAACTCAGCAAGACACAAGCACCCCAAAGTTTAGGGCTGCTCTGTTGACAAGGACCTCCACTTCATTCCACCTTCAATATCCCAGGAAAGAGAAAAATGGATAAAGAAGTTGTGGTCCTTATGTACAATGGAATATCACTCAGCCATGAAATCAATGTCATAAGGCTAGTAGCAGCATGATGAGTGGATTTAGGTACGACGATTCTAAGTGAAATAAGTCACACAGAAAAGGACACTTCTCATAAGGTATCACTTATAGAGGGAATGTAAAAACCGTTACACTTGAACTGAATTACAAAACAGAACAGAGTCACACATGCAGAAAACACACTATGGCTGCTTAACGGGAAAGGTGAGGTGGGGTGATACATAAAACAAGGGTATCAAATTAGCTCAGATACCGTTCCATAAACCCAATATGTAATAGACAAGACCTACTCCTTGCTCAGAGAACTGGACTCAACACGCCCTATTCACCGCACAAGAATATATCTGACTAGTAATAATCTTAAAACCTATGTATTGATATCTCTCTGTTAGTGTGTCAAGTGGGTGTAAAGCGGCATAAACACAGCAGTGAAAAGCAGCTAAACCCCATTATAAAAATAAATTACTTTTACAAACCCATGAAACAAAGACAGTGAAAGAGAGAGAAATTCTTACACAATGCGTTCAGGGGCTGTGATGCAACCTGGATTGACCATATCTAGACCCACAGCTGGATGAGACATAAGGGTGGACACTCTTGGGGCTGAGAGGTTTGGTGAGGTTGGGTGAGCAAACGCAGACCCTTTAAAGTAATACTGCGTGGTACCCATCGCATGGGTCCCAAATCTCCAGGTTCAAGGCCATATTCCTACATCGAAACCATGCATGAGAAAACAAAAAGTTGGTACACCATGTGATGGGGAAAGGTTTCTAAAACTCACCTCATTTCTCTTCTCCTTGTGCCCGGGTTCGCCATTCCAGCTGCTTTACTAACAATCTCCCTACTTGGAGCATCAGCACCTTTAACCTCCTGTTCCGTACAGGTTGCAATTTGTCCTGAGGATGAACGGGTAGACGGGGAACCAGTGAGAGACTAGCTCTTGGTGTTGGGACAGGCACAGGTCACTCTATTTTCCCATCAGGAAGAAGAATTAACCACAGGCTCACCATGACCCCGGAACCAGAACAGGGCCTGAAGCCATCCTGCGCTTTTGCGGCCAGCTCCCAAAAAAGCGAGTTGTAAAATGGAGCTTCAGGGCACTGCAAATCACAAACCTGCAGAGTTATAAATGACAACTCTCGTCCACAAATATATTGAGGGAAGGCAAAGAAGAGGATTTGAAATCAAGGCAGAATTGCAGGAAACAGATTTCAGGAGGTAGATTCGAATCGCCTTTAAAGCACATGAAAAGCGGCAAAACGTTGACAATGATGCCCTTGGCCAAAAAGGGCGTATGCGTTTTTTCCTGAATATATTCAGGAAAAAACGCATACGCCCTTTTTGGCCAACCAAGCAACCTGGAAAGGCAAATCAGCGCTACAAAGAAGACTCGCTACCCATCGGTCAAAAGGGCCATGCTGAAAAAAGTCTCAAAACCAGAAATGCAGGACAGGCCATGGAGAAATGGGAGCCTTGCTACACTGATGGGCGGGATGTAAATTGTCAACAGCCACTCTGAAGATGTGTATGGTGTGTCCTGAAACATCTAAAAAACACAGCTTAGAGAGCATAGGGCACTTCCACTCATGGGGGTATAAATTGGGAAACTGAAAACTCAGCAAGACACAAGCACCCCAAAGTTTAGGGCTGCTCTGTTGACAAGGACCTCCACTTCATTCCACCTTCAATATCCCAGGAAAGAGAAAAATGGATAAAGAAGTTGTGGTCCTTATGTACAATGGAATATCACTCAGCCATGAAATCAATGTCATAAGGCTAGTAGCAGCATGATGAGTGGATTTAGGTACGACGATTCTAAGTGAAATAAGTCACACAGAAAAGGACACTTCTCATAAGGTATCACTTATAGATGGAATGTAAAAACCATTACACTTGAACTGAATTACAAAACAGAACAGAGTCACACATGCAGAAAACACACTATGGCTGCTTAACGGGAAAGGTGAGGTGGGGTGATACATAAAACAAGGGTTTCAAATTAGCTCAGATACCGTTCCATAAACCCAATATGTAATAGACAAGACCTACTCCTTGCTCAGAGAACTGGACTCAACACGCCCTATTCACCGCACAAGAATATATCTGACTAGTAATAATCTTAAAACCTCTGTATTGATATCTCTCTGTTAGTGTGTCAAGTGGGTGTAAAGCGGCATAAACACAGCAGTGAAAAGCAGCTAAACCCCATTATAAAAATAAATTACTTCGAAAAACCCATGAAACAAAGACAGTGAAAGAGAGAGAAATTCTTACACAATGCATTCAGGGGCTGTGATGCAACCTGGATTGACCATATCTAGACCCACAGCTGGATGAGACATAAGGGTGGACACTCTTGGGGCTGAGAGGTTTGGTGAGGTTGGGTGAGCAAACGCAGACCCTTTAAAGTAATACTGTGTGGTACCCATCGCATGGGTCCCAAATCTCCAGGTTCAAGGGCATATTCCTACATCGAAAACATGCATGAGAAAACAAAAAGATGGTACATCATGTGATGGGGAAAGGTTTCTAAAACGCACCTCATTTCTCTTCTCCTTGTGCCCGGGTTCGCCATTCCAGCCGCTTTACTAACAATCTCCCTACTTGGAGCATCAGCACCTTTAACCTCCTGTTCCATACAGGTTGCAATTGGTCCTGAGGATGAACGGGTAGACGGGGGACCAGTGAGAGACTAGCTCTTGGTTTTGGGACAGGCACAGGTCACTCTATTTTCCCATCAGGAAGAAGAATTAACCAGAGGCTCATCCTCCCCCCCGGAACCAGAACAGGTCCTGAAGCCATCCTGCGCTTTTGCGGCCAGCTCCCAAAAAAACGAGTTGTAAAATGGAGCTTCAGGGCACTGCAATTCACAAACCTGCAGAGTTATAAATGATAACTCTCGTCCACAAATATATTGAGGGAAGGCAAAGAAGAGGATTTGAAATCAAGGCAGAATTGCAGGAAACAGATTTCAGGAGGTAGATTCGAATCGCCTTTAAAGAACATGAAAAGCGGCAAAACGTTGACAATGATGCCCTTGGCCAAAAAGGGCGTATGCGTTTTTTCCTGAATATATTCAGGAGGAAACGCATACGCCCTTTTTGGCCAACCAAGCAACCTGGAAAGGCAAATCAGCGCTACAAAGAAGACTCGCTACCCATCGGTCAAAAGGGCCATGCTGAAAAACCTGTCAAAACCAGAAATGCAGGACAGGCCATGGAGAAATGGGAGCCTTACTACACTGATGGGCGGAATGTAACTTGCCAACAGCCACTCTGGAGAAGTGTACGGTGTGTCCTGAAACATCTAAAAAACACAGCTTAGAGAGCATAGGGCACTTCCACTCATGGGGGTATAAATTGGGAAAATGAAAAATCAGCAAGACACAAGCACCCCAAAGTTTAGGGATGCTCTGTTGACAAGGACCTCCACTTCATTCCACCTTCAATATCCCAGGAAAGAGAAAAATGGATAAAGAAGTTGTGGTCCTTATGTACAATGGAATATCACTCAGCCATGAAATCAATGTCATAAGGCTAGTAGCAGCATGATGAGTGGATTTAGGTACGACGATTCTAAGTGAAATAAGTCACACAGAAAAGGACACTTCTCATAAGGTATCACTTATAGAGGGAATGTAAAAACTGTTACACTTGAACTGAATTACAAAACAGAACAGAATCACACATGCAGAAAACACACTATGGCTGCTTAACGGGAAAGGGGAGGTGGGGTGATACATAAAACAAGGGTATCAAATTAGCTCAGTTACCGTTCCATAAACCCAATATGTAATAGACAAGACCTACTCCTTGCTCAGAGAACTGGACTCAACACGCCCTATTCACCGCACAAGAATATATCTGACTAGTAATAATCTTAAAACCTATGTATTGATATCTCTCTGTTAGTGTGTCAAGTGGGTGTAAAGCGGCATAAACACAGCAGTGAAAAGCAGCTAAACCCCATTATAAAAATAAATTACTTTGAAAAACCCATGAAACAAAGACAGTGAAAGAGAGAGAAATTCTTACACAATGCGTTCAGGGACTGTGATGCAACCTGGATTGAACATATCTAGACCCACAGCTGGATGAGACATAAGGGTGGACACTCTTGGGGCTGAGAGGTTTGGTGAGGTTGGGTGAGCAAACGCAGACCCTTTAAAGTAATACTGCGTGGTACCCATCGCATGGGTCCCAAATCTCCAGGTTCAAGGCCATATTCCTACATCGAAACCATGCATGAGAAAACAAAAAGTTGGTACACCATGTGATGGGGAAAGGTTTCTAAAACTCACCTCATTTCTCTTCTCCTTGTGCCCGGGTTCGCCATTCCAGCTGCTTTACTAACAATCTCCCTACTTGGAGCATCAGCACCTTTAACCTCCTGTTCCGTACAGGTTGCAATTTGTCCTGAGGATGAACGGGTAGACGGGGAACCAGTGAGAGACTAGCTCTTGGTGTTGGGACAGGCACAGGTCACTCTATTTTCCCATCAGGAAGAAGAATTAACCACAGGCTCACCATGACCCCGGAACCAGAACAGGGCCTGAAGCCATCCTGCGCTTTTGCGGCCAGCTCCCAAAAAAGCGAGTTGTAAAATGGAGCTTCAGGGCACTGCAAATCACAAACCTGCAGAGTTATAAATGACAACTCTCGTCCACAAATATATTGAGGGAAGGCAAAGAAGAGGATTTGAAATCAAGGCAGAATTGCAGGAAACAGATTTCAGGAGGTAGATTCGAATCGCCTTAAAAGCACATGAAAAGCGGCAAAACGTTGACAATGATGCCCTTGGCCAAAAAGGGCGTATGCGTTTTTTCCTGAATATATTCAGGAAAAAACGCATACGCCCTTTTTGGCCAACCAAGCAACCTGGAAAGGCAAATCAGCGCTACAAAGAAGACTCGCTACCCATCGGTCAAAAGGGGCATGCTGAAAAAAGTCTCAAAACCAGAAATGCAGGACAGGCCATGGAGAAATGGGAGCCTTGCTACACTGATGGGCGGGATGTAAATTGCCAACAGCCACTCTGGAGAAGTGTACGGTGTGTCCTGAAACATCTAAAAAACACAGCTTAGAGAGCATAGGGCACTTCCACTCATGGGGGTATAAATTGGGAAAATGAAAAATCAGCAAGACACAAGCACCCCAAAGTTTAGGGATGCTCTGTTGACAAGGACCTCCACTTCATTCCACGTTCAATATCCCAGGAAAGAGAAAAATGGATAAAGAAGTTGTGGTCCTTATGTACAATGGAATATCGCTCAGCCATGAAATCAATGTCATAAGGCTAGTAGCAGCATGATGAGTGGATTTAGGTACGACGATTCTAAGTGAAATAAGTCACACAGAAAAGGACACTTCTCATAAGGTATCACTTATAGAGGGAATGTAAAAACCGTTACACTTGAACTGAATTACAAAACAGAACAGAGTCACACATGCAGAAAACACACTATGGCTGCTTAACGGGAAAGGTGAGGTGGGGTGATACATAAAACAAGGGTATCAAATTAGCTCAGATACCGTTCCATAAACCCAATATGTAATAGACAAGACCTACTCCTTGCTCAGAGAACTGGACTCAACACGCCCTATTCACCGCACAAGAATATATCTGACTAGTAATAATCTTAAAACCTATGTATTGATATCTCTCTGTTAGTGTGTCAAGTGGGTGTAAAGCGGCATAAACACAGCAGTGAAAAGCAGCTAAACCCCATTATAAAAATAAATTACTTCGAAAAACCCATGAAACAAAGACAGTGAAAGAGAGAGAAATTCTTACACAATGCGTTCAGGGACTGTGATGCAACCTGGATTGAACATATCTAGACCCACAGCTGGATGATACATAAGGGTGGACACTCTTGGGGCTGAGAGGTTTGGTGAGGTTGGGTGAGCAAACGCAGACCCTTTAAAGTAATACTGCGTGGTACCCATCGCATGGGTCCCAAATCTCCAGGTTCAAGGCCATATTCCTACATCGAAACCATGCATGAGAAAACAAAAAGTTGGTACACCATGTGATGGGGAAAGGTTTCTAAAACTCACCTCATTTCTCTTCTCCTTGTGCCCGGGTTCGCCATTCCAGCTGCTTTACTAACAATCTCCCTACTTGGAGCATCAGCACCTTTAACCTCCTGTTCCGTACAGGTTGCAATTTGTCCTGAGGGTGAACGGGTAGACGGGGAACCAGTGAGAGACTAGCTCTTGGTGTTGGGACAGGCACAGGTCACTTTATTTTCCCATCAGGAAGAAGAATTAACCACAGGCTCACCATGACCCCGGAACCAGAACAGGGCCTGAAGCCATCCTGCGCTTTTGCGGCCAGCTCCCAAAAAAGCGAGTTGTAAAATGGAGCTTCAGGGCACTGCAAATCACAAACCTGCAGAGTTATAAATGACAACTCTCGTCCACAAATATATTGAGGGAAGGCAAAGAAGAGGATTTGAAATCAAGGCAGAATTGCAGGAAACAGATTTCAGGAGGTAGATTCGAATCGCCTTAAAAGCACATGAAAAGCGGCAAAACGTTGACAATGATGCCCTTGGCCAAAAAGGGCGTATGCGTTTTTTCCTGAATATATTCAGGAAAAAACGCATACGCCCTTTTTGGCAAACCAAACAACCTGGAAAGGCAAATCAGCGCTACAAAGAAGACTCGCTACCCATCGGTCAAAAGGGGCATGCTGAAAAAAGTCTCAAAACCAGAAATGCAGGACAGGCCATGGAGAAATGGGAGCCTTGCTACACTGATGGGCGGGATGTAAATTGCCAACAGCCACTCTGTAGAAGTGTACGGTGTTTCCTGAAACATCTAAAAAACACAGCTTAGAGAGCATAGGGCACTTCCACTCATGGGGGTATAAATTGGGAAAATGAAAACTCAGCAAGACACAAGCACCCCAAAGTTTAGGGCTGCTCTGTTGACAAGGACCTCCACTTCATTCCACCTTCAATATCCCAGGAAAGAGAAAAATGGATAAAGAAGTTGTGGTCCTTATGTACAATGGAATATCACTCAGCCATGAAATCAATGTCATAAGGCTAGTAGCAGCATGATGAGTGGATTTAGGTACGACGATTCTAAGTGAAATAAGTCACACAGAAAAGGACACTTCTCATAAGGTATCACTTATAGAGGGAATGTAAAAACCGTTACACTTGAACTGAATTACAAAACAGAACAGAGTCACACATGCAGAAAACACACTATGGCTGCTTAACGGGAAAGGTGAGGTGGGGTGATACATAAAACAAGGGTTTCAAATTAGCTCAGATACCGTTCCATAAACCCAATATGTAATAGACAAGACCTACTCCTTGCTCAGAGAACTGGACTCAACACGCCCTATTCACCGCACAAGAATATATCTGATAGTAATAATCTTAAAACCTATGTATTGATATCTCTCTGTTAGTGTGTCAAGTGGGTGTAAAGCGGCATAAACACAGCAGTGAAAAGCAGCTAAACCCCATTATAAAAATAAATTACTTCGAAAAACCCATGAAACAAAGACAGTGAAAGAGAGAGAAATTCTTACACAATGCATTCAGGGGCTGTGATGCAACCTGGATTGACCATATCTAGACCCACAGCTGGATGAGACATAAGGGTGGACACTCTTGGGGCTGAGAGGTTTGGTGAGGTTGGGTGAGCAAACGCAGACCCTTTAAAGTAATACTGTGTGGTACCCATCGCATGGGTCCCAAATCTCCAGGTTCAAGGGCATATTCCTACATCGAAAACATGCATGAGAAAACAAAAAGATGGTACATCATGTGATGGGGAAAGGTTTCTAAAACGCACCTCATTTCTCTTCTCCTTGTGCCCGGGTTCGCCATTCCAGCCGCTTTACTAGCAATCTCCCTACTTGGAGCATCAGCACCTTTAACCTCCTGTTCCGTACAGGTTGCTATTTGTCCTGAGGATGAACGGGAAGACGTGGAACCAATGAGAGACTAGCTCTTGGTGTTGGGACAGGCACAGGTCACTCTATTTTCCCATCAGGAAGAAGAATTAACCACAGGCTCAGCCTGCCCCCTGGAACCAGAGCAGGGCCTGAAGCCATCCTGCGCTTTTGCGGCCAGCTCCCAAAAAAGCGAGTTGTAAAATGGAGCTTCAGGGCACTGCAATTCACAAACCTGCAGAGTTATAAATGATAACTCTCGTCCACAAATATATTGAGGGAAGGCAAAGAAGAGGATTTGAAATCAAGGCAGAATTGCAGGGAACAGATTTCAGGAGGTAGATTCGTATCGCCTTTAAAGCACATGAAAAGCGGCAAAACGTTGACAATGATGCCCTTGGCCAAAAAGGGCGTATGCGTTTTTTCCTGAATATATTCAGGAAAAAACGCATACGCCCTTTTTGGCCAACCAAGCAACCTGGAAAGGCAAATCAGCGCTACAAAAAGTCTCGCTTCCCATCGGTCAAAAGGCCCTTGCTGAAAAAAGTGTCAAAACCAGAAATGCAGGACAGGCCATGGAGAAATGGGAGCCTTGCTACACTGATGGGCGGGATGTAAATTGTCAACAGCCACTCTGAAGATGTGTATGGTGTGTCCTGAAACATCTAAAAAACACAGCTTAGAGAGCATAGGGCACTTCCACTCATGGGGGTATAAATTGGGAAACTGAAAACTCAGCAAGACACAAGCACCCCAAAGTTTAGGGCTGCTCTGTTGACAAGGACCTCCACTTCATTCCACCTTCAATATCCCAGGAAAGAGAAAAATGGATAAAGAAGTTGTGGTCCTTATGTACAATGGAATATCACTCAGCCATGAAATCAATGTCATAAGGCTAATAGCAGCATGATGAGTGGATTTAGGTACGACGATTCTAAGTGAAATAAGTCACACAGAAAAGGACACTTCTCATAAGGTATCACTTATAGATGGAATGTAAAAACCATTACACTTGAACTGAATTACAAAACAGAACAGAGTCACACATGCAGAAAACACACTATGGCTGCTTAACGGGAAAGGTGAGGTGGGGTGATACATAAAACAAGGGTTTCAAATTAGCTCAGATACCGTTCCATAAACCCAATATGTAATAGACAAGACCTACTCCTTGCTCAGACTACTGGACTCAACACGCCCTATTCACCGCACAAGAATATATCTGACTAGTAATAATCTTAAAACCTCTGTATTGATATCTCTCTGTTAGTGTGTCAAGTGGGTGTAAAGCGGCATAAACACAGCAGTGAAAAGCAGCTAAACCCCATTATAAAAATAAATTACTTCGAAAAACCCCATGAAACAAAGACAGTGAAAGAGAGAGAAATTCTTACACAATGCATTCAGGGGCTGTGATGCAACCTGGATTGACCATATCTAGACCCACAGCTGGATGAGACATAAGGGTGGACACTCTTGGGGCTGAGAGGTTTGGTGAGGTTGGGTGAGCAAACGCAGACCCTTTAAAGTAATACTGTGTGGTACCCATCGCATGGGTCCCAAATCTCCAGGTTCAAGGGCATATTCCTACATCGAAAACATGCATGAGAAAACAAAAAGATGGTACATCATGTGATGGGGAAAGGTTTCTAAAACGCACCTCATTTCTCTTCTCCTTGTGCCCGGGTTCGCCATTCCAGCCGCTTTACTAACAATCTCCCTACTTGGAGCATCAGCACCTTTAACCTCCTGTTCCATACAGGTTGCAATTGGTCCTGAGGATGAACGGGTAGACGGGGGACCAGTGAGAGACTAGCTCTTGGTTTTGGGACAGGCACAGGTCACTCTATTTTCCCATCAGGAAGAAGAATTAACCAGAGGCTCATCCTCCCCCCCGGAACCAGAACAGGTCCTGAAGCCATCCTGCGCTTTTGCGGCCAGCTCCCAAAAAAACGAGTTGTAAAATGGAGCTTCAGGGCACTGCAATTCACAAACCTGCAGAGTTATAAATTATAACTCTCGTCCACAAATATATTGAGGGAAGGCAAAGAAGAGGATTTGAAATCAAGGCAGAATTGCAGGAAACAGATTTCAGGAGGTAGATTCGAATCGCCTTTAAAGAACATGAAAAGCGGCAAAACGTTGACAATGATGCCCTTGGCCAAAAAGGGCGTATGCGTTTTTTCCTGAATATATTCAGGAGGAAACGCATACGCCCTTTTTGGCCAACCAAGCAACCTGGAAAGGCAAATCAGCGCTACAAAGAAGACTCGCTACCCATCGGTCAAAAGGCCCATGCTGAAAAACCTGTCAAAACCAGAAATGCAGGACAGGCCATGGAGAAATGGGAGCCTTACTACACTGATGGGCGGAATGTAACTTGCCAACAGCCACTCTGGAGAAGTGTACGGTGTGTCCTGAAACATCTAAAAAACACAGCTTAGAGAGCATAGGGCACTTCCACTCATGGGGGTATAAATTGGGAAAATGAAAAATCAGCAAGACACAAGCACCCCAAAGTTTAGGGATGCTCTGTTGACAAGGACCTCCACTTCATTCCACCTTCAATATCCCAGGAAAGAGAAAAATGGATAAAGAAGTTGTGGTCCTTATGTACAATGGAATATCACTCAGCCATGAAATCAATGTCATAAGGCTAGTAGCAGCATGATGAGTGGATTTAGGTACGACGATTCTAAGTGAAATAAGTCACACAGAAAAGGACACTTCTCATAAGGTATCACTTATAGAGGGAATGTAAAAACTGTTACACTTGAACTGAATTACAAAACAGAACAGAATCACACATGCAGAAAACACACTATGGCTGCTTAACGGGAAAGGGGAGGTAGGGTGATACATAAAACAAGGGTATCAAATTAGCTCAGTTACCGTTCCATAAACCCAATATGTAATAGACAAGACCTACTCCTTGCTCAGAGAACTGGACTCAACACGCCCTATTCACCGCACAAGAATATATCTGACTAGTAATAATCTTAAAACCTATGTATTGATATCTCTCTGTTAGTGTGTCAAGTGGGTGTAAAGCGGCATAAACACAGCAGTGAAAAGCAGCTAAACCCCATTATAAAAATAAATTACTTTGAAAAACCCATGAAACAAAGACAGTGAAAGAGAGAGAAATTCTTACACAATGCGTTCAGGGACTGTGATGCAACCTGGATTGAACATATCTAGACCCACAGCTGGATGAGACATAAGGGTGGACACTCTTGGGGCTGAGAGGTTTGGTGAGGTTGGGTGAGCAAACGCAGACCCTTTAAAGTAATACTGCGTGGTACCCATCGCATGGGTCCCAAATCTCCAGGTTCAAGGCCATATTCCTACATCGAAACCATGCATGAGAAAACAAAAAGTTGGTACACCATGTGATGGGGAAAGGTTTCTAAAACTCACCTCATTTCTCTTCTCCTTGTGCCCGGGTTCGCCATTCCAGCTGCTTTACTAACAATCTCCCTACTTGGAGCATCAGCACCTTTAACCTCCTGTTCCGTACAGGTTGCAATTTGTCCTGAGGATGAACGGGTAGACGGGGAACCAGTGAGAGACTAGCTCTTGGTGTTGGGACAGGCACAGGTCACTCTATTTTCCCATCAGGAAGAAGAATTAACCACAGGCTCACCATGACCCCGGAACCAGAACAGGGCCTGAAGCCATCCTGCGCTTTTGCGGCCAGCTCCCAAAAAAGCGAGTTGTAAAATGGAGCTTCAGGGCACTGCAAATCACAAACCTGCAGAGTTATAAATGACAACTCTCGTCCACAAATATATTGAGGGAAGGCAAAGAAGAGGATTTGAAATCAAGGCAGAATTGCAGGAAACAGATTTCAGGAGGTAGATTCGAATCGCCTTAAAAGCACATGAAAAGCGGCAAAACGTTGACAATGATGCCCTTGGCCAAAAAGGGCGTATGCGTTTTTTCCTGAATATATTCAGGAAAAAACGCATACGCCCTTTTTGGCCAACCAAGCAACCTGGAAAGGCAAATCAGCGCTACAAAGAAGACTCGCTACCCATCGGTCAAAAGGGGCATGCTGAAAAAAGTCTCAAAACCAGAAATGCAGGACAGGCCATGGAGAAATGGGAGCCTTGCTACACTGATGGGCGGGATGTAAATTGCCAACAGCCACTCTGGAGAAGTGTACGGTGTGTCCTGAAACATCTAAAAAACACAGCTTAGAGAGCATAGGGCACTTCCACTCATGGGGGTATAAATTGGGAAAATGAAAACTCAGCAAGACACAAGCACCCCAAAGTTTAGGGCTGCTCTGTTGACAAGGACCTCCACTTCATTCCACGTTCAATATCCCAGGAAAGAGAAAAATGGATAAAGAAGTTGTGGTCCTTATGTACAATGGAATATCGCTCAGCCATGAAATCAATGTCATAAGGCTAGTAGCAGCATGATGAGTGGATTTAGGTACGACGATTCTAAGTGAAATAAGTCACACAGAAAAGGACACTTCTCATAAGGTATCACTGATAGAGGGAATGTAAAAACCGTTACACTTGAACTGAATTACAAAACAGAACAGAGTCACACATGCAGAAAACACACTATGGCTGCTTAACGGGAAAGGTGAGGTGGGGTGATACATAAAACAAGGGTATCAAATTAGCTCAGATACCGTTCCATAAACCCAATATGTAATAGACAAGACCTACTCCTTGCTCAGAGAACTGGACTCAACACGCCCTATTCACCGCACAAGAATATATCTGACTAGTAATAATCTTAAAACCTATGTATTGATATCTCTCTGTTAGTGTGTCAAGTGGGTGTAAAGCGGCATAAACACAGCAGTGAAAAGCAGCTAAACCCCATTATAAAAATAAATTACTTCGAAAAACCCATGAAACAAAGACAGTGAAAGAGAGAGAAATTCTTACACAATGCGTTCAGGGACTGTGATGCAACCTGGATTGAACATATCTAGACCCACAGCTGGATGAGACATAAGGGTGGACACTCTTGGGGCTGAGAGGTTTGGTGAGGTTGGGTGAGCAAACGCAGACCCTTTAAAGTAATACTGCGTGGTACCCATCGCATGGGTCCCAAATCTCCAGGTTCAAGGCCATATTCCTACATCGAAACCATGCATGAGAAAACAAAAAGTTGGTACACCATGTGATGGGGAAAGGTTTCTAAAACTCACCTCATTTCTCTTCTCCTTGTGCCCGGGTTCGCCATTCCAGCTGCTTTACTAACAATCTCCCTACTTGGAGCATCAGCACCTTTAACCTCCTGTTCCGTACAGGTTGCAATTTGTCCTGAGGGTGAACGGGTAGACGGGGAACCAGTGAGAGACTAGCTCTTGGTGTTGGGACAGGCACAGGTCACTTTATTTTCCCATCAGGAAGAAGAATTAACCACAGGCTCACCATGACCCCGGAACCAGAACAGGGCCTGAAGCCATCCTGCGCTTTTGCGGCCAGCTCCCAAAAAAGCGAGTTGTAAAATGGAGCTTCAGGGCACTGCAAATCACAAACCTGCAGAGTTATAAATGACAACTCTCGTCCACAAATATATTGAGGGAAGGCAAAGAAGAGGATTTGAAATCAAGGCAGAATTGCAGGAAACAGATTTCAGGAGGTAGATTCGAATCGCCTTAAAAGCACATGAAAAGCGGCAAAACGTTGACAATGATGCCCTTGGCCAAAAAGGGCGTATGCGTTTTTTCCTGAATATATTCAGGAAAAAACGCATACGCCCTTTTTGGCAAACCAAACAACCTGGAAAGGCAAATCAGCGCTACAAAGAAGACTCGCTACCCATCGGTCAAAAGGGGCATGCTGAAAAAAGTCTCAAAACCAGAAATGCAGGACAGGCCATGGAGAAATGGGAGCCTTGCTACACTGATGGGCGGGATGTAAATTGCCAACAGCCACTCTGTAGAAGTGTACGGTGTTTCCTGAAACATCTAAAAAACACAGCTTAGAGAGCATAGGGCACTTCCACTCATGGGGGTATAAATTGGGAAAATGAAAACTCAGCAAGACACAAGCACCCCAAAGTTTAGGGCTGCTCTGTTGACAAGGACCTCCACTTCATTCCACCTTCAATATCCCAGGAAAGAGAAAAATGGATAAAGAAGTTGTGGTCCTTATGTACAATGGAATATCACTCAGCCATGAAATCAATGTCATAAGGCTAGTAGCAGCATGATGAGTGGATTTAGGTACGACGATTCTAAGTGAAATAAGTCACACAGAAAAGGACACTTCTCATAAGGTATCACTTATAGAGGGAATGTAAAAACCGTTACACTTGAACTGAATTACAAAACAGAACAGAGTCACACATGCAGAAAACACACTATGGCTGCTTAACGGGAAAGGTGAGGTGGGGTGATACATAAAACAAGGGTTTCAAATTAGCTCAGATACCATTCCATAAACCCAATATGTAATAGACAAGACCTACTCCTTGCTCAGAGAACTGGACTCAACACGCCCTATTCACCGCACAAGAATATATCTGACTAGTAATAATCTTAAAACCTATGTATTGATATCTCTCTGTTAGTGTGTCAAGTGGGTGTAAAGCGGCATAAACACAGCAGTGAAAAGCAGCTAAACCCCATTATAAAAATAAATTACTTCGAAAAACCCATGAAACAAAGACAGTGAAAGAGAGAGAAATTCTTACACAATGCATTCAGGGGCTGTGATGCAACCTGGATTGACCATATCTAGACCCACAGCTGGATGAGACATAAGGGTGGACACTCTTGGGGCTGAGAGGTTTGGTGAGGTTGGGTGAGCAAACGCAGACCCTTTAAAGTAATACTGTGTGGTACCCATCGCATGGGTCCCAAATCTCCAGGTTCAAGGGCATATTCCTACATCGAAAACATGCATGAGAAAACAAAAAGATGGTACATCATGTGATGGGGAAAGGTTTCTAAAACGCACCTCATTTCTCTTATCCTTGTGCCCGGGTTCGCCATTCCAGCCGCTTTACTAGCAATCTCCCTACTTGGAGCATCAGCACCTTTAACCTCCTGTTCCGTACAGGTTGCTATTTGTCCTGAGGATGAACGGGAAGACGTGGAACCAATGAGAGACTAGCTCTTGGTGTTGGGACAGGCACAGGTCACTCTATTTTCCCATCAGGAAGAAGAATTAACCACAGGCTCAGCCTGCCCCCCGGAACCAGAGCAGGGCCTGAAGCCATCCTGCGCTTTTGCGGCCAGGTCCCAAAAAAGCGAGTTGTAAAATGGAGCTTCAGGGCACTGCAATTCACAAACCTGCAGAGTTATAAATGATAACTCTCGTCCACAAATATATTGAGGGAAGGCAAAGAAGAGGATTTGAAATCAAGGCAGAATTGCAGGGAACAGAGTTCAGGAGGTAGATTCGTATCGCCTTTAAAGCACATGAAAAGCGGCAAAACGTTGACAATGATGCCCTTGGCCAAAAAGGGCGTATGCGTTTTTTCCTGAATATATTCAGGAAAAAACGCATACGCCCTTTTTGGCCAACCAAGCAACCTGGAAAGGCAAATCAGCGCTACAAAAAGTCTCGCTTCCCATCGGTCAAAAGGCCCTTGCTGAAAAACGTGTCAAAACCAGAAATGCAGGACAGGGCATGGAGAAATGGGAGCCTTGCTACACTGATGGGCGGGATGTAAATTGCCAACAGCCACTCTGGAGAAGTGTACGGTGAGTCCTGAAACATCTAAAAAACACAGCTTAGAGAGCATAGGGCACTTCCACTCATGGGGGTATAAATTGGGAAAATGAAAAATCAGCAAGACACAAGCACCCCAAAGTTGAGGGCTGCTCTGTTGACAAGGACCTCCACTTCGTTCCACCTTCAATATCCCAGGAAAGAGAAAAATGGATAAAGAAGTTGTGGTCCTTATGTACAATGGAATATCACTCAGCCATGAAATCAATGTCATAAGGCTAGTAGCAGCATGATGAGTGGATTTAGGTACGACGATTCTAAGTGAAATAAGTCACACAGAAAAGGACACTTCTCATAAGGTATCACTGATAGAGGGAATGTAAAAAGCGTTACACTTGAACTGAATTACAAAACAGAACAGAGTCACACATGCAGAAAACACACTATGGCTGCTTAACGGGAAAGGTGAGGTGGGGTGATACATAAAACAAGGGTTTCAAATTAGCTCAGATACCGTTCCATAAACCCAATATGTAATAGACAAGACCTACTCCTTGCTCAGAGAACTGGACTCAACACGCCCTATTCACCGCACAAGAATATATCTGACTAGTAATAATCTTAAAACCTATGTACTGATATCTCTCTGTTAGTGTGTCAAGTGGGTGTAAAGCGGCATAAACACAGCAGTGAAAAGCAGCTAAACCCCATTATAAAAATAAATGACTTTGAAAAACCCATGAAACAAAGACAGTGAAAGAGAGCGAAATTCTTACACAATGCGTTCAGGGGCTGTGATGCAACCTGGATTGACCATATCTAGACCCACAGCTGGATGAGACATAAGGGTGGACACTCTTGGGGCTGAGAGGTTTGGTGAGGTTGGGTGAGCAAACGCAGACTCTTTAAAGTAATACTGCGTGGTACCCATCGCATGGGTCCCAAATCTCCAGGTTCAAGGGCATCTTCCTACATCGAAAACATGCATGAGAAACCCAGAAGATGGTACACCGTGTGATGGGGAAAGGTTTCTAAAACGCACTTCATTTCTCTTCTCCTTGTGCCGGGGTTCGCCATTCCAGCCACTTTACTAGCAATCTCCCTACTTGGAGCATCAGCACCTTTAACCTCCTGTTCCGTACAGGTTGCAATTTGTCCTGAGGATGAACGGGAAGACGGGAAACCAGTGAGAGACTAGCTCTTGGTGTTCGGACAGGCACAGGTCACTCTATTTTCCCATCAGGAAGAAGAATTAACCACAGGCTCACCATGACCCCGGAACCAGAACAGGGCCTGAAGCCATCCTGCGCTTTTGCGGCCAGCTCCCAAAAAAGCGAGTTGTAAAATGGAGCTTCAGGGCACTGCAAATCACAAACCTGCAGAGTTATAAATGACAACTCTCGTCCACAAATATATTGAGGGAAGGCAAAGAAGAGGATTTGAAATCAAGGCAGAATTGCAGGAAACAGATTTCAGGAGGTAGATTCGAATCGCCTTAAAAGCACATGAAAAGCGGCAAAACGTTGACAATGATGCCCTTGGCAAAAAAGGGCGTATGCGTTTTTTCCTGAATATATTCAGGAAAAAACGCATACGCCCTTTTTGGCCAACCAAGCAACCTGGAAAGGCAAATCAGCGCTACAAAGAAGACTCGCTACCCATCGGTCAAAAGGGGCATGCTGAAAAAAGTCTCAAAACCAGAAATGCAGGACAGGCCATGGAGAAATGGGAGCCTTGCTACACTGATGGGCGGGATGTAAATTGCCAACAGCCACTCTGAACAATTGTACGGTGTTTCCTGAAACATCTAAAAAACACAGCTTAGAGAGCATAGGGCACTTCCACTCATGGGGGTATAAATTGGGAAAATGAAAACTCAGCAAGACACAAGCACCCCAAAGTTTAGGGCTGCTCTGTTGACAAGGACCTCCACTTCATTCCACCTTCAATATCCCAGGAAAGAGAAAAATGGATAAAGAAGTTGTGGTCCTTATGTACAATGGAATATCACTCAGCCATGAAATCAATGTCATAAGGCTAGTAGCAGCATGATGAGTGGATTTAGGTACGACGATTCTAAGTGAAATAAGTCACACAGAAAAGGACACTTCTCATAAGGTATCACTTATAGAGGGAACGTAAAAACCGTTACACTTGAACTGAATTACAAAACAGAACAGAGTCACACATGCAGAAAACACACTATGGCTGCTTAACGGGAAAGGTGAGGTGGGGTGATACATAAAACAAGGGTTTCAAATTAGCTCAGATACCGTTCCATAAACCCAATATGTAATAGACAAGACCTACTCCTTGCTCAGAGAACTGGACTCAACACGCCCTATTCACCGCACAAGAATATATCTGACTAGTAATAATCTTAAAACCTCTGTATTGATATCTCTCTGTTAGTGTGTCAAGTGGGTGTAACGCGGCATAAACACAGCAGTGAAAAGCAGCTAAACCCCATTATAAAAATAAATTACTTCGAAAAACCCATGAAACAAAGACAGTGAAAGAGAGAGAAATTCTTACACAATGCATTCAGGGGCTGTGATGCAACCTGGATTGACCATATCTAGACCCACAGCTGGATGAGACATAAGGGTGGACACTCTTGGGGCTGAGAGGTTTGGTGAGGTTGGGTGAGCAAACGCAGACCCTTTAAAGTAATACTGTGTGGTACCCATCGCATGGGTCCCAAATCTCCAGGTTCAAGGGCATATTCCTACATCGAAAACATGCATGAGAAAACAAAAAGATGGTACATCATGTGATGGGGAAAGGTTTCTAAAACGCACCTCATTTCTCTTCTCCTTGTGCCCGGGTTCGCCATTCCAGCCGCTTTACTAACAATCTCCCTACTTGGAGCATCAGCACCTTTAACCTCCTGTTCCATACAGGTTGCAATTGGTCCTGAGGATGAACGGGTAGACGGGGGACCAGTGAGAGACTAGCTCTTGGTTTTGGGACAGGCACAGGTCACTCTATTTTCCCATCAGGAAGAAGAATTAACCAGAGGCTCATCCTCCCCCCCGGAACCAGAACAGGTCCTGAAGCCATCCTGCGCTTTTGCGGCCAGCTCCCAAAAAAACGAGTTGTAAAATGGAGCTTCAGGGCACTGCAATTCACAAACCTGCAGAGTTATAAATGATAACTCTCGTCCACAAATATATTGAGGGAAGGCAAAGAAGAGGATTTGAAATCAAGGCAGAATTGCAGGAAACAGATTTCAGGAGGTAGATTCGAATCGCATTTAAAGCACATGAAAAGCGGCAAAACGTTGACAATGATGCCCTTGGCCAAAAAGGGCGTATGCGTTTTTTGCTGAATATATTCAGGAGGAAACGCATACGCCCTTTTTGGCCAACCAAGCAACCTGGAAAGGCAAATCAGCGCTACAAAGAAGACTCGCTACCCATCGGTCAAAAGGGCCATGCTGAAAAACCTGTCAAAACCAGAAATGCAGGACAGGCCATGGAGAAATGGGAGCCTTGCTACACTGATGGGCGGGATGTAAATTGCCAACAGCCACTCTGGAGAAGTGTACGGTGTGTCCTGAAACATCTAAAAAACACAGCTTAGAGAGCATAGGGCACTTCCACTCATGGGGGTATAAATTGGGAAAATGAAAAATCAGCAAGACACAAGCACCCCAAAGTTTAGGGCTGCTCTGTTGACAAGGACCTCCACTTCATTCCACCTTCAATATCCCAGGAAAGAGAAAAATGGATAAAGAAGTTGTGGTCCTTATGTACAATGGAATATCACTCAGCCATGAAATCAATGTCATAAGGCTAGTAGCAGCATGATGAGTGGATTTAGGTACGACGATTCTAAGTGAAATAAGTCACACAGAAAAGGACACTTCTCATAAGGTATCACTTATAGAGGGAATGTAAAAACTGTTACACTAGAACTGAATTACAAAACAGAACAGAATCACACATGCAGAAAACACACTATGGCTGCTTAACGGGAAAGGTGAGGTGGGGTGATACATAAAACAAGGGTATCAAATTAGCTCAGATACCGTTCCATAAACCCAATATGTAATAGACAAGACCTACTCCTTGCTCAGAGAACTGGACTCAACACGCCCTATTCAACGCACAAGAATATATCAGACTGGTAATAATCTTAAAACCTATGTATTGATATCTCACTGTTAGTGTGTCAAGTGGGTGTAAAGCGGCATAAATACAGCAGTGAAAAGCAGCTAAACCCCATTATGAAAATAAATTACTTTTACAAACCCATGAAACAAAGACAGTGAAAGAGAGAGAAATTCTTACACAATGCGTTCAGGGGCTGTGATGCAACCAGGATTGACCATATCTAGACCCACAGCTGGATGAGACATAAGGGTGGACACTCTTGGGGCTGAGAGGTTTGGTGAGGTTGGGTGAGCAAACGCAGACCCTTTAAAGTAATACTGCGTGGTACCCATCGCATGGGTCCCAAATCTCCAGGTTCAAGGGCATCTTCCTACATCGAAAACATGCATGAGAAACCCAAAAGATGGTACACCGTGTGATGGGGAAAGGTTTCTAAAACGCACCTCATTTCTCATCTCCTTGTGCCCGGGTTCGCCATTCCAGCCGCTTTACTAGCAATCTCCCTACTTGGAGCATCAGCACCTTTAACCTCCTGTTCCGTACAGGTTGCAATTTGTCCTGAGGATGAACGGGAAGACGGGGAACCAACGAGAGACTAGCTCTTGGTGTCGGGACAGGCACAGGTCACTCTATTTTCCCATCAGGAAGAAGAATTAACCACAGGCTCAGCCTGCCCCCCGGAACCAGAACAGGGCCTGAAGCCATCCTGCGCTTTTCCGGCCAGCTCCCAAAAAAGCGAGTTGTAAAATGGAGGTTCAGGGCACTGCAATTCATAAACCTGCAGAGTTATAAATGATAACTCTCGTCCACAAATATATTGAGGGAAGGCAAAGAAGAGGATTTGAAATCAAGGCAGAATTGCAGGAAACAGATTTCAGGAGGTAGATTCGAATCGCCTTTAAAGCACATGAAAAGCGGCAAAATGTTGACAATGATGCCCTTGGCCAAAAAGGGCGTATGCGTTTTTTCCTGAATATATTCAGGAAAAATCGCATACGCCCTTTTTGGCCAACCAAGCAACCTGGAAAGGCAAATCAGCGCTACAGAGAAGTCTCGCTTCCCATCGGTCAAAAGGGCCATGCTGAAAAAAGTGTCAAAACCAGAAATGCAGGACAGGCCATGGAGAAATGGGAGCCTTGCTACACTGATGGGCGGGATGTAAATTGCCAACAGCCACTCTGGAGAAGTGTACGGTGTGTCCTGAAACATCTGAAAAACACAGCTTAGAGAGCATAGGGCACTTCCACTCATGGGGGTATAAATTGGGAAAATGAAAAATCAGCAAGACACAAGCACCCCAAAGTTTAGGGCTGCTCTGTTGACAAGGACCTCCACTTCATTCCACCTTAAATATCCCAGGAAAGAGAAAAATGGATAAAGAAGTTGTGGTCCTTATGTACAATGGAATATCACTCAGCCATGAAATCAATGTCATAAGGTTAGTAGCAGCATGATGAGTGGATTTAGGTACGACGATTCTAACTGAAATAAGTCACACAGAAAAGGACACTTCTCATAAGGTATCACTTTTAGAGGGAATGTAAAAACCGTTACACTTGAACTGAATTACAAAACAGAACAGAGTCACACATGCAGAAAACAGACTATGGCTGCTTAACGGGAAAGGTGAGGTGGGGTGATACATAAAACAAGGGTATCAAATTAGCTCAGATACCGTTCCATAAACCCAATATGTAGTACACAAGACCTACTCCTTGCTCAGAGAACTGGACTCAACACGCCCTATTCACCGCACAAGAATATATCTGACTAGTAATAATCTTAAAACCTATGTATTGATATCTCTCTGTTAGTGTGTCAAGTGGGTGTAAAGCGGCATAAACACAGCCGTGAAAAGCAGCTAAACCCCATTATGAAAATAAATTACTTTGAAAAACCCATGAAACAACGACAGTGAAAGAGATAGAAATTCTTACACAATGAGTTCAGGGGCTGTGATGCAACCTGGATTGACCATATCTAGACCCACAGCTGGATGAGACATAAGGGTGGACACTCTTGGGGCTGAGAGGTTTGGTGAGGTTGGGTGAGCAAACGCAGACCCTTTAAAGTAATACTGCGTGGTACCCATCGCATGGGTCCCAAATCTCCAGGTTCAAGGGCATCTTCCTACATCGAAAACATGCATGAGAAACCCAGAAGATGGTACACCGTGTGATGGGGAAAGGTTTCTAAAACGCACCTCATTTCTCATCTCCTTGTGCCCGGGTTCGCCATTCCAGCCGCTTTACTAGCAATCTCCCTACTTGGAGCATCAGCACCTTTAACCTCCTGTTCCGTACAGGTTGCAATTTGTCCTGAGGATGAACGGGAAGACGGGGAACCAACGAGAGACTAGCTCTTGGTGTCGGGACAGGCACAGGTCACTCTATTTTCCCATCAGGAAGAAGAATTAACCACAGGCTCAGCCTGCCCCCCGGAACCAGAACAGGGCCTGAAGCCATCCTGTGCTTTTGCGGCCAGCTCCCAAAAAAGCGAGTTGTAAAATGGAGGTTCAGGGCACTGCAATTCATAAACCTGCAGAGTTATAAATGATAACTCTCGTCCACAAATATATTGAGGGAAGGCAAAGAAGAGGATTTGAAATCAAGGCAGAATTGCAGGAAACAGATTTCAGGAGGTAGATTCGAATCGCCTTTAAAGCACATGAAAAGCGGCAAAATGTTGACAATGATGCCCTTGGCCAAAAAGGGCGTATGCGTTTTTTCCTGAATATATTCAGGAAAAATCGCATACGCCCTTTTTGGCCAACCAAGCAACCTGGAAAGGCAAATCAGCGCTACAGAGAAGTCTCGCTTCCCATCGGTCAAAAGGGCCATGCTGAAAAAAGTGTCAAAACCAGAAATGCAGGACAGGCCATGGAGAAATGGGAGCCTTGCTACACTGATGGGCGGGATGTAAATTGCCAACAGCTACTCTGGAGAAGTGTACGGTGTGTCCTGAAACATCTGAAAAACACAGCTTAGAGAGCATAGGGCACATCCACTCATGGGGGTATAAATTGGGAAAATGAAAAATCAGCAAGACACAAGCACCCCAAAGTTTAGGGCTGCTCTGTTGACAAGGACCTCCACTTCATTCCACCTTAAATATCCCAGGAAAGAGAAAAATGGATAAAGAAGTTGTGGTCCTTATGTACAATGGAATATCACTCAGCCATGAAATCAATGTCATAAGGTTAGTAGCAGCATGATGAGTGGATTTAGGTACGACGATTCTAACTGAAATAAGTCACACAGAAAAGGACACTTCTCATAAGGTATCACTTTTAGAGGGAATGTAAAAACCGTTACACTTGAACTGAATTACAAAACAGAACAGTGTCACACATGCAGAAAACAGACTATGGCTGCTTAACGGGAAAGGTGAGGTGGGGTGATACATAAAACAAGGGTATCAAATTAGCTCAGATACCGTTCCATAAACCCAATATGTAGTAGACAAGACCTACTCCTTGCTCAGAGAACTGGACTCAACACGCCCTATTCACCGCACAAGAATATAACTGACTAGTAATAATCTTAAAACCTATGTATTGATATCTCTCTGTTAGTGTGTCAAGTGGGTGTAGAGCGGCATAAACACAGCCGTGAAAAGCAGCTAAACCCCATTATGAAAATAAATTACTTTGAAAAACCCATGAAACAACGACAGTGAAAGAGATAGAAATTCTTACACAATGAGTTCAGGGGCTGTGATGCAACCTGGATTGACCATATCTAGACCCACAGCTGGATGAGACATAAGGGTGGACACTCTTGGGGCTGAGATGTTTGGTGAGGTTGGGTGAGCAAACGCAGACCCTTTAAAGTAATACTGCGTGGTACCCATCGCATGGGTCCCAAATCTCCAGGTTCAAGGGCATCTTCCTACATCGAAAACATGCATGAGAAACCCAGAAGATGGTACACCGTGTGATGGGGAAAGGTTTCTAAAACGCACCTCATTTCTCATCTCCTTGTGCCCGGGTTCGCCATTCCAGCCGCTTTACTAGCAATCTCCCTACTTGGAGCATCAGCACCTTTAACCTCCTGTTCCGTACAGGTTGCAATTTGTCCTGAGGATGAACGGGAAGACGGGGAACCAGTGAGAGACTAGCTCTTGGTGTTGGGACAGGCACAGGTCACTCTATTTTCCCATCAGGAAGAAGAATTAACCACAGGTTCATCATCCCCCCCGGAACCAGAACAGGGCCTGAAGCCATCCAGTGCTTTTGTGGCCAGTTCCCAAAAAAGCGAGTTGTTAAATGGAGCTTCAGGGCACTGCAATTCACAAACCTGCAAAGTTATAAATGATAACTCTCGTCCAAAAATATATTGAGGGAAGGCAAAGAAGAGGATTTGAAATCAAGGCAGAATTGCAGGAAACAGATTTCAGGAGGTAGATTCGAATCGCCTTTAAAGCACATGAAAAGCGGCAAAACGTTGACAATGATGCCCTTGGCCAAAAAGGGCGTATGCGTTTTTTCCTGAATATATTCAGGAAAAAACGCATACGCCCTTTTTGGCCAACCAAGCAACCTGGAAAGGCAAATCAGGGCTACAAAGAAGACTCGCTACCCAGCGGTCAAAAGGGCCATGCTGAAAAAAGTCTCAAAACCAGAAATGCAGGACAGGCCATGGAGAAATGGGAGCCTAGCTACACTGATGGGCGGGATGTAAATTGCCAACAGCCACTCTGGAGAAGTGTACGGTGTGTCCTGAAACATCTAAAAAACACAGCTTAGAGAGCATAGGGCACTTCCACTCATGGGGGTATAAATTGGGAAAATGAAAAATCAGCAAGACACAAGCACCCCAAAGTTTAGGGCTGCTCTGTTGACAAGGACCTCCACTACATTCCACCTTCAATATCCCAGGAAAGAGAAAAATGGATAAAGAAGTTGTGGTCCTTATGTACAATGGAATATCACTCAGCCATGAAATCAATGTCATAAGGCTAGTAGCAGCATGATGAGTGGATTTAGGTACGATGATTCTAAGTGAAATAACTCACACAGAAAAGGACACTTCTCATAAGGTATCACTTATAGAGGGAATGTAAAAAGCGTTACACTTGAACTGAATTACAAAACAGAACAGAGTCACACATGCAGAAAACACACTATGGCTGCTTAACGGGAAAGGTGAGGTGGGGTGATACATAAAACAAGGGTATCAAATTAGCTCAGATACCGTTCCATAAACCCAATATGTAATAGACAAGACCTACTCCTTGCTCAGAGAACTGGACTCAACACGCCCTATTCACCGCACAAGAATATATCTGACTAGTAATAATCTTAAAACCTATGTATTGATATCTCACTGTTAGTGTGTCAAGTGGGTGTAAAGCGGCATAAACACAGCAGTGAAAAGCAGCTAAACCCCATTATAAAAATAAATTACTTTTACAAACCCATGAAACAAAGAGAGTGAAAGAGAGAGAAATTCTTACACAATGCGTTCAGGGGCTGTGATGCAACCTTGATTGACCATATCTAGACCAACAGCTGGATGAGACATAAGGGTGGACACTCTTGGGGCTGAGAGGTTTGGTGAGGTTGGGTGAGCAAACGCAGACCCTTTAAAGTAATACTGCGTGGTACCCATCGCATGGGTCCCAAATCTCCAGGTTCAAGGGCATCTTCCTACATCGAAAACATGCATGAGAAACCCAGAAGATGGTACACCATGTGATGGGGAAAGATATCTAAAACGCACCTCATTTCTCATCTCCTTGTGCCCGGGTTCGCCATTCCAGCCGCTTTACTAGCAATCTCCTTACGTGGAGCATCAGCACCTTTAACCTCCTGTTCCGTACAGGTGGCAATTTGTCCTGAGGATGAAAGGGAAGCCGGGGAACCAGTGAGAGACTAGTTCTTGGTGTTGGGACAGGCACAGGTCACTCTATTTTCCCATCAGGAAGAAGAATTAACCACAGGCTCATCATCCCCCCCGGAACCAGAACAGGGCCTGAAGCCATCCAGTGCTTTTGCGGCCAGCTCCCAAAAAAGCGAGTTGTAAAATGGAGCTTCAGGGCACTGCAATTCACAAACCTGCAAAGTTATAAATGATAACTCTCGTCCAAAAATATATTGAGGGAAGGCAAAGAAGAGGATTTGAAATCAAGGCAGAATTGCAGGAAACAGATTTCAGGAGGTAGATTCGAATCGCCTTTAAAGCACATGAAAAGCGGCAAAACGTTGACAATGATGCCCTTGGCCAAAAAGGGCGTATGCGTTTTTTCCTGAATATATTCAGGAAAAAACGCATACGCCCTTTTTGGCCAACCAAGCAACCTGGAAAGGCAAATCAGGGCTACAAAGAAGACTCGCTACCCATCGGTCAAAAGGGGCATGCTGAAAAAAGTCTCAAAACCAGAAATGCAGGACAGGCCATGGAGAAATGGGAGCCTTGCTACACTGATGGGCGGGATGTAAATTGCCAACAGCCACTCTGGAGAAGTGTACGGTGTGTCCTGAAACATCAAAAAAACACAGCTTAGAGAGCATAGGGCACTTCCACTCATGGGGGTATAAATTGGGAAAATGAAAAATCAGCAAGACACAAGCACCCCAAAGTTTAGGGCTGCTCTGTTGACAAGGACCTCCACTTCATTCCACCTTCAATATACCAGGAAAGAGAAAAATGGATAAAGAAGTTGTGGTCCTTATGTACAATGGAATATCACTCAGCCATGAAAACAATGTCATAAGGCTAGTAGCAGCATGATGAGTGGATTTAGGTACGACGATTCTAAGTGAAATAAGTCACACAGAAAAGGACACTTCTCATAAGGTATCACTTATAGAGGGAATGTAAAAACCGTTACACTTGAACTGAATTACAAAACAGAACAGAGTCACACATGCAGAAAACACACTATGGCTGCTTAACGGGAAAGGTGAGGTGGGGTGATACATAAAACAAAGGTTTCAAATTAGCTCAGATACCATTCCAAAAACCCAATATGTAATAGACAAGACCTACTGCTTGCTCAGAGAACTGGACTCAACACGCCCTATTCACCGCACAAGAATATATCTGACTAGTAATAATCTTAAAACCTATGTATTGATATGTCACTGTTAGTGTGTCAAGTGGGTGTAAAGCGGCATAAACACAGCAGTGAAAAGCAGCTACACCCCATTATAAAAATAAATTACTTTTACAAACCCATGAAACAAAGACAGTGAAAGAGAGAGAAATTCTTACACAATGCGTTCAGGGGCTGTGATGCAACCTGGATTGACCATAACTAGACGCACAGCTGGGTGAGACATAAGGGTGGACACTCTTGGGGCTGAGAGGTTTGGTGAGGTTGGGTGAGCAAACGCAGACCCTTTAAAGTAATACTGCGTGGTACCCATCCCATGGGTCCCAAATCTCCAGGTTCAAGGCCATCTTCCTACATCGAAAACATGCATGAGAAACCCAGAAGATGGTACACCATGTGATGGGGAAAGATATCTAAAACGCACCTCATTTCTCATCTCCTTGTGCCCGGGTTCGCCATTCCAGCCACTTTACTAGCAATCTCCTTACGTGGAGCATCAGCACCTTTAACCTCCTGTTCCGTACAGGTTGCAATTTGTCCTGAGGATGAACGGGAAGACGGGGAACCAGTGAGAGACTAGCTCTTGGTGTTGGGACAGGCAGAGGTCACTCTATTTTCCCATTAGGAAGAAGAATTAACCACAGGCTCATCATCCCCCCCGGAACCAGAACAGGGCCTGAAGCCATCCAGTGCTTTTGCGGCCAGCTCCCAAGAAAGCGAGTTGTAAAATGGAGCTTCAGGGCACTGCAATTCACAAACCTGCAAAGTTATAAATGATAACTCTCGTCCACAAATATATTGAGGGAAGGCAAAGAAGAGGATTTGAAATCAAGGCAGAATTGCAGGAAACAGATTTCAGGAGGTAGATTCGAATCGCCATTAAAGCACATGAAAAGCGGCAAAACGTTGACAATGATGCCCTTGGCCAAAAAGGGCGTATGCGTATTTTCCTGAATATATTCAGGAAAAAACGCATACGCCCTTTTTGGCCAACCAAGCAACCTGGAAAGGCAAATCAGGGCTACAAAGAAGACTCGCTATCCATCGGTCAAAAGGGGCATGCTGAAAAAAGTCTCAAAACCAGAAATGTAGGACAGGCCATGGAGAAATGGGAGCCTTGCTACACTGATGGGCGGGATGTAAATTGCCAACAGCCACTCTGGAGAAGTGTACGGTGTGTCCTGAAACATCTAAAAAACACAGCTTAGAGAGCATAGGGCACTTCCACTCATGGGGGTATAAATTGGGAAAATGAAAAATCAGCAAGACACAAGCACCCCAAAGTTTAGGGCTGCTCTGTTGACAAGGACCTCCACTTCATTCCACCTTCAATATCCCAAGAAAGAGAAAAATGGATAAAGAAGTTGTGGTCCTTATGTACAATGGAATATCACTCAGCCATGAAATCAATGTCATAAGGCTAGTAGCAGCATGATGAGTGGATTTAGGTACGACGATTCTAAGTGAAATAAGTCACACAGAAAAGGACACTTCTCATAAGGTATCACTTATAGAGGGAATGTAAAAACCGTTACACTTGAACTGAATTACAAAACAGAACAGAGTCACACATGCAGAAAACACACTATGGCTGCTTAACGGGAAAGGTGAGGTGGGGTGATACATAAAACAAGGGTTTCAAATTAGCTCAGATACCGTTCCATAAACCCAATATGTAATAGACAAGACCTACTCCTTGCTCAGAGAACTGGACTCAACACGCCCTATTCACCGCACAAGAATATATCTGACTAGTAATAATCTTAAAACCTATGTATTGATATCTCACTGTTAGTGTGTCAAGTGGGTGTAAAGCGGCATAAACACAGCAGTGAAAAGCAGCTAAACCCCATTATAAAAATAAATAACTTTTACAAACCCATGAAACAAAGACAGTGAAAGAGAGAGAAATTCTTACACAATGCGTTCAGGGGCTGTGATGCAACCTGGATTGACCATATCTAGACCCACAGCTGGATGAGACATAAGGGTGGACACTCTTGGGGCTGAGAGGTTTGGTGAGGTTGGGTGAGCAAACGCAGACCCTTTAAAGTAATACTGCGTGGTACCCATCGCATGGGTCCCAAATCTCCAGGTTCAAGGGCATCTTCCTACATCGAAAACATGCATGAGAAACCCAGATGGTACACCATGTGATGGGGAAAGGTTTCTAAAACGCACCTCATTTCTCATCTCCTTGTGCCCGGGTTCGCCATTCCAGCCGCTTTACTAACAATCTCCCTATTTGGAGCATCAGCACCTTTAACCTCCTGTTCCGTACAGGTTGCAATTTGTCCTGAGGATGAACGGGAAGACGGGGAACCAATGAGAGACTAGCTCTTGGTGTCGGGACAGGCACAGGTCACTCTATTTTCCCATCAGGAAGAAGAATTAACCACAGGTTCATCATCCCCCCCGGAACCAGAAAAGGGCCTGAAGCCATCCTGCGCTTTTGCGGCCAGCTCCCAAAAAAGCGAGTTGTAAAATGGAGCTTCAGGGCACTGCAATTCACAAACCTGCAGAGTTATAAATGATAACTCTCGTCCACAAATATATTGAGGGAAGGCAAAGAAGAGGATTTGAAATCAAGGCAGAATTGCAGGAAACAGATTTCAGGAGGTAGATTCGAATCGCATTTAAAGCACATGAAAAGCGGCAAAACGTTGACAATGATGCCCTTGGCCAAAAAGGGCGTATGCGTTTTTTCCTGAATATATTCAGGAAAAAACGCATACGCCCTTTTTGGCCAACCAAGCAACCTGGAAAGGCAAATCAGGGCTACAAAGAAGACTCGCTCCCCATCGGTCAAAAGGGCCATGCAGAAAAAAGTCTCAAAACCAGAAATGCAGGACAGGCCATGGAGAAATGGGAGCCTTGCTACATTGATGGGCGGGATGTAAATTGCCAATAGCCAAACTGGAGAAGTGTACGGTGTGTCCTGAAACATCTAAAAAACACAGCTTAGAGAGCATAGGGCACTTCCACTCATGGGGGTATAAATTGGGAAATTTAAAAATCAGCAAGACACAAGCACCCCAAAGTTTAGGGCTGCTCTGTTGACAAGGACCTCCACTTCATTCCACCTTCAATATCCCAGGAAAGGGAAAAATGGATAAAGAAGTTGTGGTCCTTATGTACAATGGAATATCACTCAGCCATGAAATCAATGTCATAAGGCTAGTAGCAGCATGATGAGTGGATTTAGGTACGACGATTCTAAGTGAAATAAGTCACACAGAAAAGGACACTTCTCATAAAGGTATCACTTATAGAGGGAATGTAAAAACCGTTACACTTGAACTGAATTACAAAACAGAACAGAGTCACACATGCAGAAAACACACTATGGCTGCTTAACGGGAAAGGTGAGGTGGGGTGATACATAAAACAAGGGTTTCAAATTAGCTCAGATACCGTTCCATAAACCCAATATGTAATAGACAAGACCTACTCCTTGCTCAGAGAACTGGACTCAACACGCCCTATTCACCGCACAAGAATATATCTGACTAGTAATAATCTTAAAACCTATGTATTGATATCTCACTGTTAGTGTGTCAAGTGGGTGTAAAGCGGCATAAACACAGCAGTGAAAAGCAGCTAAACCCCATTATAAAAATAAATTACTTTTACAAACCCATGAAACAAAGACAGTGAAAGAGAGAGAAATTCTTACACAATGCGTTCAGGGGCTGTGATGCAACCTGGATTGACCATATCTAGACCCACAGCTGGATGAGACATAAGGGTGGACACTCTTGGGGCTGAGAGGTTTGGTGAGGTTGGGTGAGCAAACGCAGACCCTTTAAAGTAATACTGCGTGGTACCCATCGCATGGGTCCCAAATCTCCAGGTTCAAGGGCATCTTCCTACATCGAAAACATGCATGAGAAACCCAGAAGATGGTACACCATGTGATGGGGAAAGGTTTCTAAAACGCACCTCATTTCTCTTCTCCTTGTGCCCGGGTTCGCCATTCCAGCCGCTTTACTAGCAATCTCCTTACTTGGAGCATCAGCACCTTTAACCTCCTGTTCCGTACAGGTTGCAATTTGTCCTGAGGATGAACGGGAAGACGGGGAACCAATGAGAGACTAGCTCTTAGTGTTGGGACAGGCACAGATCACACTATTTTCCCATCAGGAAGAAGAATTCACCACAGGCTCAGCCTGACCCCCGGAACCAGAACAGGGCCTGAAGCCATCCTGCGCTTTTGCGGACCGCTCCCAAAAAAGCGAGTTGTAAAATGGAGGTTCAGGGCACTGCAATTCACAAACCTGCAGAGTTATAAATGATAACTCTCGTCCACAAATATATTGAGGGAAGGCAAAGAAGAGGATTTGAAATCAAGGCAGAATTGCAGGAAACGGATTTCAGGAGGTAGATTCGAATCGCCTTTAAAGCACATGAAAAGCGGCAAAACGTTGACAATGATGCCCTTGGCCAAAAAGGGCGTATGCTTTTTTTCCTGAATATATTCAGGAAAAAACGCATACGCCCTTTTTGGCCAACCAAGCAACCTGGAAAGGCCAATCAGCCTACAAAGAAGTCTCACTTCCCATCGGTCAAAAGGACCATGCTGAAAAAAGTGTCAAAACAGAAAATGCAGGACAGGTCATGGAGAAATGGGAGCCGTGCTGCACTGATGGGCGGGATGTAAATTGCCAACAGCCACTCTGGAGAACTTTACGGTGAGTCCTGAAACATCGAAAAAACACAGCTTAGAGAGCATAGGGCACTTCCACTCATGGGGGTATAAATTGGGAAAATGAAAAATCAGCAAGACACAAGCACCCCAAAGTTTAGGGCTGCTCTGTTGACAAGGACCTCCACTTCATTCCACCTTGAATATCCCAAGAAAAGGGAAAAATGGATAAAGAAGTTGTGGTCCTTATGTACAATGGAATATCACTCAGCCATGAAATCAATGTCATAAGGCTAGTAGCAGCATGATGAGTGGATTTAGGTATGACGATTCTAAGTGAAATAAGTCACACAGAAAAGGACACTTCTCATAAGGTATCACTTATAGAGGGAATGTAAAAACCGTTACACTTGAACTGAATTATAAAACAGAACAGAGTCACACATGCAGAAAACACACTATGGCTGCTTAACGGGAAAGGTGAGGTGGGGTGATACATAAAAGAAGGGTTTCAAATTAGCTCAGATACCATTCCATAAACCCAATATGTAATAGACAAGACCTACTCCTTGCTCAGAGAACTGGACTCAACACGCCCTATTCACCGCACAAGATTATATCTGACTAGTAATAATCTTAAAACCTATGTATTGATATCTCTCTGTTAGTGTGTCAAGTGGGTGTAAAGCGGCATAAACACAGCAGTGAAAAGCAGCTGAACCCCATTATGAAAATAAATTACTTTGAAAAACCCATGAAACAAAGACAGTGAAAGAGAGCGACATTCTTACACAATGCGTTCAGGGGCTGTGATGCAACCTGGATTGACCATATCTAGACCCACAGCTGGATGAGACATAAGGGTGGACACTCTTGGGGCTGAGAGGTTTGGTGAGGTTGGGTGAGCAAACGCAGACCCTTTAAAGTAATACTGCGTGGTACCCATCGCATGGGTCCCAAATCTCCAGGTTCAAGGGCATCTTCCTACATCGAAAACATGCATGAGAAACCCAGAAGATGGTACACCATGTGATGGGGAAAGGTTTCTAAAACGCACCTCATTTCTCATCTCCTTGTGCCCGGGTTCGCCATTCCAGCCACCTTACTAGCAATCTCCCTACTTGGAGCATCAGCACCTTTAACCTCCTGTTCCGTACAGGTTGCAATTTGTCCTGAGGATGAACGGGAAGACGGGGAACCAATGAGAGACTAGCTCTTGGTGTTGGGACAGGCACAGATCACACTATTTTCCCATCAGGAAGAAGAATTCACCACAGGCTCAGCCTGACCCCCGGAACCAGAACAGGGCCTGAAGCCATCCTGCGCTTTTGCGGACCGCTCCCAAAAAAGCGAGTTGTAAAATGGAGGTTCAGGGCACTGCAATTCACAAACCTGCAGAGTTATAAATGATAACTCTTGTCCACAAATATATTGAGGGAAGGCAAAGAAGAGGATTTGAAATCAAGGCAGAATTGCAGGAAACGGATTTCAGGAGGTAGATTCGAATCGCCTTTAAAGCACATGAAAAGCGGCAAAACGTTGACAATGATGCCCTTGGCCAAAAAGGGCGTATGCTTTTTTTCCTGAATATATTCAGGAAAAAACGCATACGCCCTTTTTGGCCAACCAAGCAACCTGGAAAGGCCAATCAGCCTACAAAGAAGTCTCACTTCCCATCGGTCAAAAGGGCCATGCTGAAAAAAGTGTCAAAACCGAAAATGCAGGACAGGTCATGGAGTAATGGGAGCCGTGCTGCACTGATGGGCAGGATGTAAATTGCCTACAGCCACTCTGCAGAAGTGTACGGTGAATCCTGAAACATCGAAAAAACACAGCTTAGAGAGCATAGGGCACTTCCACTCATGGGGGTATAAATTGGGAAAATGAAAAATCAGCAAGACACAAGCACCCCAAAGTTTAGGGCTGCTCTGTTGACAAGGACCTCCACTTCATTCCACCTTCAATATCCCAGGAAAGAGAAAAATGGATAAAGAAGTTGTGGTCCTTATGTACAATTGAATATCACTCAGCCATGAAATCAATGTCATAAGGCTAGTAGCAGCATGATGAGTGGATTTAGGTACGACGATTCTAAGTGAAATAAGTCACACAGAAAAAGACACTTCTCATAAGGTATCACTGATAGAGGGATTGTAAAAACCGTTACACTTGAACTGAATTACAAAACAGAACAGAGTCACACATGCAGAAAACACACTATGGCTGCTTAACGGGAAAGGTGAGGTGGGGTGATACATAAAACAAGGGTTTCAAATTAGCTCAGATACCGTTCCATAAACCCAATACGTAATAGACAAGACCTACTCCTTGCTCAGAGAACTGGACTCAACACGCCCTATTCAACACACAAGAATATATCTGACTAGTAATAATCTTAAAACCTATGTATTTATATCTCTCAGTTAGTGTGTCAAGTGGGTGTAAAGCGGCATAAACACAGCAGTGAAAAGCAGCTAAACCCCATTATGAAAATAAATTACTTTGAAAAACCCAAGAAACAAAGACAGTGAAAGAGAGCGAAATTCTTACACAATGCGTTCAGGGGCTGTGATGCAACCTGGATTGACCATATCTAGACCCACAGCTGGATGAGACATAAGGGTGGACACTCTTGGGGCTGAGAGGTTTGGTGAGGTTGGGTGAGCAAACGCAGACCCTTTAAAGTAATACTGCGTAGTACCCATCACATGGGTCCCAAATCTCCAGATTCAAGGGAATCCTGCTACATTGAAAACATGCATGAGAAACCCAGAAGATGGTACACCATGTGATGGGGAAAGGTTTCTGAAACGCACCTCATTTCTCATCTCCTTGTGCCCGGGTTCGCCATTCCAGCTGCTTTACTAGCAATCTCCCTACTTGGAGCATCAGCACCTTTAACCTCCTGTTCCGTACAGGTTGCAATTTGTCCTGAGGATGAACGGGAAGACGGGGAACCAATGAGAGACTAGCTCTTGGTGTTGGGACAGGCACAGGTCACTCTATTTTCCCATCAGGAAGAAGAATTTACCACAGGCTCAGCCTGCCCCCCGGAAACAGAACAGGGCCTGAAGCCATCATGCGCATTTGAGGCCACCTCCCAAAAACGCGAGTTGTAATATGGAGGTTCAGGGCAGCGCAATTCACCAACCTGCAGAGTTATAAATGATAACTCTCGTTCACAAATATATTGAGGGAAGGTAAAGAAGAGGACTTGAAATCAAGGCAGAATTGCAGGAAACAGATTTCAGGAGGTAGATTCGAATCGCCTTTAAAGCACACGAAAAGCGGCAAAACGTTGACAATAATGCCCTTGGCCAAAAAGGGCGTATGCGTTTTTTCCTGAATATATTCAGGAAGAAACGCATACGCCCTTTTTGGCCAACCAAGCAAGGTGGAAAGGCAAATCAGGGCTACAAAGAAGACTCGCTACCCATCGGTCAAAAGGGCCATGCTGAAAAACGTGTCAAAACCAGAAATGCAGGACAGGCCATGGAGAAATGGGAGCCTTGCTACACTGATGGGCGGGATGTAAATTGCCAACAGACACTCTGGAGAAGTCTACGGTGAGTCCTGAAACATCTAAAAAACACAGCTTAGAGAGCATAGGGCACTTCCATTCATGGGGGTATAAATTGGGAAAATTAAAAATCAGCAAGACAAAAGCACCCCAAAGTTTAGGGCTGCTCTGTTGACAAGGACCTCCACTTCATTCCACCTTAAATATCCCAGGAAAGAGAAAAATGGATAAAGAAGTTGTTATTCCTTATGTACAATGGAATATCACTCAGCCATGAAATCAATGTCATAAGGCTAGTAGCAGCATGATGAGTGGATTTAGGTATGACGATTCTAAGTGAAATAAGTCACACAGAAAAGGACACTTCTCATAAGGTATCACTTATAGAGGGAATGTAAAAACCGTTACACTTGAACTGAATTACAAAACAGAACAGAGTCACACATGCAGAAAACACACTATGGCTGCTTAACGGGAAAGGTGAGGTGGGGTGATACATAAAACAAGGGTTTCAAATTAGCTCAGATACCGTTCCATAAACCCAATATGTAATAGACAAGACCTACTCCTTACTCAGAGATCTGGACTCACCACGCCCTATTCACCGCACAAGAATATATCTGACTAGTAATAATCTTAAAACCTATGTATTGATATCTCTCTGTTAGTGTGTCAAGTGGGTGTAAAGCGGCATAAACACAGCAGTGAAAAGAAGCTAATCCCCATTATAAAAATAAATTACTTTGAAAAACCCATGAAACAAAGACAGTGAAAGAGAGAGTAATTCTTACACAATGCGTTCAGGGGCTGTGATGCAACGTGGATTGACCATATCTAGACCCACAGCTGGGTGAGACATAAGGGTGGACACTAATGGGGCTGAGAGGTTTGGTGAGGTAGGGTGAGGAAACGCAGACCCTTTAAAGTAATACTGCGTGGTACCCGTCCCATGGGTCCCAAATCTCCAGGTTCAAGGGCATCTTCCTACATCGAAAACATGCATGAGAAACCCAGAAGATGGTACACCGTGTGATGGGGAAAGGTTTCTAAAACGCACCTCATTTCTCATCTCCTTGTGCCTCGGTTCGCCATTCCAGGTGCTTTACTAGCAATCTCCCTACTTGGAGGATCAGCACCTTTAACCTCCTGTTCCGTACAGGTTGCAATTTGTCCTGAGGATGAACGGGAAGACGGGGAACCAATGAGAGACTAGCTCTTGGTTTTGGGACAGGCACAGGTCACTCTATTTTACAATCAGGAAGAAGAATTAACCACAGGCTCAGCCTGCCCCCCGGAAGCAGATGAGGGCGTGAAACCATCATGCACTTTTGCTGCCAGCTCTCAAAAAAGCGAGTTGTAAAATGGAGCTTCAGGTCACTGCAATTCACAAACCTTCAGAGTTATAAACGATAACTCTCGTCCACAAATATATTGAGGGAAGGCAAAGAAGGGGATTTGAAATCAAGGCAGAATTGCAGGAAACAGATTTCAGGAGGTAGATTCGAATCGCCTTTAAAGCACATGAAAAGCGGCAAAACGTTGACAATGATGCCCTTGGCCAAAAAGAGCGTATGCGTTGTCTCCTGAATATATTCAGTAATAAACGCATACGCCCTTTTTGGCCAACCAAGCAACCTGGAAAGGCAAATCAGCGCTACAAAGAAGACTCGCTACCCATCGGTCAAAAGGGCCATGCTGAAAAAAGTGTCAAAACCAGAAATGCAGGACAGGCCATGGAGAAATGGGAGCCTTGCTACACTGATGGGCGGGATGTAAATTGCCAACAGCCACTCTGGAGAAGTGTGCGGTGTGTCCTGAAACATCTGAAAAACACAGCTTAGAGAGCATAGGGCACTTCCACTCATGGGGGTATAAATTGGGAAAATGAAAAATCAGCAAGACAAAAGCACCCCAAAGTTTAGGGCTGCTCTGGTGACAAGGACTTCCACTTCATTCCACCTTCAATATCCCAGGAAAGAGAAAAATGAATAAAGAAATTGTGGCCCTTATGTACAATGGAATATCACTCAGCCATGAAATCAATGTCATAAGGCCAGTAGTAGCATGATGAGTGGATTTAGGTACGACGATTCTAAGTGAAATACGTCACACAGAAAAGGACACTTCTCATAAGGTATCACTTATACAGGGAAAGTAAAAACCGTTACACTTGAACTGAATTACAAAACAGAACAGAGTCACACATGCAGAAAACACACTATGGCTGCTTAACGGGAAAGGTGAGGTGGGGTGATACATAAAACAAGGGTTTCAAATTAGCTCAGATACCGTTCCATAAACCCAATATGTAATAGACAAGACCTACTCCTTTCTCAGAGAACTGGACTCAACACGCCCTATTCACCGCACAAGAATATATCTAACTAGTAATAATCTTAAAACCTATGTATTGATATCTCTCTGTTAGTGTGTCAAGTGGGTGTAAAGCGGCATAAACACAGCAGTGAAAAGCAGCTAAACCCCATTATAAAAATAAATTACTTTGAAAAACCCATGAAACAAAGACAGTGAAAGAGAGAGAAATTCTTACACAATGCGTTCAGGGGCTGTGATGCAACCTGGATTGACCATATCTAGACCCACAGCTGGATGAGACATAAGGGTGGACACTCTTGGGGCTGAGAGGTTTGGTGAGGTTGGGTGAGCAAACGCAGACCCTTTAAAGTAATACTGCGTGGTACCCGTCCCATGGGTCCCAAATCTCCAGGTTCAAGGGCATCTTCCTACATCGAAAACATGCATGAGAAACCCAGAAGATGGTACACCGTGTGATGGGGAAAGGTTTCTAAAACGCACCTCATTTCTCATCTCCTTGTGCCCGGGTTCACCATTCCAGCCACTTTACTAGCAATCTCCCTACTTGGAGCATCAGCACCTTTAACCTCCTGTTCCGTACAGGTTGCTATTTGTCCTGAGGATGAACGGGAAGACGGGGAACCAATGAGAGACTAGCTCTTGGTGTGGACACAGGCACAGGTCACTCTATTTTCCCATCAGGAAGAAGAATTAACCACAGGCTCAGCCTGCCCCCCGGAACCAGAACAGGGCCTGAAGCCATCCTGCGCTTTTGCGGCCAGCTCCCAAAAACGCGAGTTGTAAAATGGAGGTTCAGGGCACTGCAACTCACAAACCTGCAGAGTTATAAATGATAACTCTCGTCCACAGATATATTGAGGGAAGGCAAAGAAGAGGATTTGAAATCAAGGCAGAATTGCAGGAAACAGATTTCAGGAGGTAGATTCGAATCGCCTTTAATGCACATGTAAAGCGGCAAAACGTTGAAAAAGATGCCCTTGGCCAAAAAGGGCGTATTCGTTTTTTCCTGAATATATTCAGGAAAAAACGCATACGCCCTTTTTGGCCAACCAAGCAACCTGGAAAGGCAAATCAGGGCTACAAAGAAGACTCGCTACCCATCGGTCAAAAGGGCCATGCTGAAAAACGTGTCAAAACCAGAAATGCAGGACAGGCCATGGAGAAATGGGAGCCTTGCTACTCTGATGGGCGGGATGTAAATTGGCAACAGCCACTCTGGAGAAGTGTACGGTGAGTCCTGAAACATCTAAAAAACACAGCTTAGAGAGCATAGGGCACTTCCACTCATGGGGGTATAAATTGGGAAAATGAAAAATCAGCAAGACACAAGCACCCCAAAGTTTAGGGATGCTCTGTTGACAAGGACCTCCACTTCATTCCACCTTCAATATCCCAGGAAAGAGAAAAATGGATAAAGAAGTTGTGGTCCTTATGTACAATGGAATATCACTCAGCCATGAAATCAATGTCATAAGGCTAGTAGCAGCATGATGAGTGGATTTAGGTACGACGATTCTAAGTGAAATAAGTCACACAGAAAAGGACACTTCTCATAAGGTATCACTTATAGAGGGAATGTAAAAACCGTTACACTTGAACTGAATTACAAAACAGAACAGAGTCACACATGCAGAAAACACACTATGGCTGCTTAACGGGAAAGGTGAGGTGGGGTGATACATAAAACAAGGGTTTCAAATTAGCTCAGATACCGTTCCATAAACCCAATATGTAATAGACAAGACCTACTCCTTGCTCAGAGAACTGGACTCAACACGCCCTATTCACCGCACAAGAATATATCTGACTAGGAATAATCTTAAAACCTATGTATTGATATCTCTCTGTTAGTGTGTCAAGTGGGTGTAAAGCGGCATAAACACAGCAGTGAAAAGCAGCTAAACCCCATTATAAAAATAAATTACTTTTACAAACCCATGAAACAAAGACAGTGAAAGAGAGAGAAATTCTTACACAATGCGTTCAGGGGCTGTGATGCAACCTGGATTGACCATATCTAGACCCACAGCTGGATGAGACATAAGGGTGGACACTCTTTGGGCTGAGAGGTTTGGTGAGGTTGGGTGAGCAAACGCAGACCCTTTCAAGTAATACTGCGTGGTACCCGTCCCATGGGTCCCAAATCTCCAGGTTCAAGGGCATCTTCCTACATCGAAAACATGCAAGAGAAACCCAGAAGATGGTACACCATGTGATGGGGAAAGGTTTCTAAAACGAACCTCATTTCTCATCTCCTTGTGCCCGGGTTCGCCATTCCAGCCACTTTACTAGCAATCTCCCTACTTGGAGCATCAGCACCTTTAACCTCCTGTTCCGTACAGGTTGCAATTTGTCCTGAGGATGAACGGGAAGACGGGGAACCAATGAGAGACTAGCTCTTGGTGTGGTCACAGGCACAGGTCACTCTATTTTCCCATCAGGAAGAAGAATTAACCACAGGCTCAGCCTGCCCCCCGGAACAAGAACAGGGCGTGAATACATCATGCGCTTTTGTGGCCAGCCCCCAAAAAAGCGAGTTGTAAAATGGAGCTTCAGGGCACTGCAATTCACAAACCTGCCGAGTTATAAATGATAACTCTCGTCCACAAATATATTGAGGGAAGGCAAAGAAGAGGATTTGAAATCAAGGCAGAATTGCAGGAAACAGATTTCAGGAGGTAGATTCGAATCGCCTTTAAAGCACATGAAAAGCGGCAAAACGTTGACAATGATGCCCTTGGCCAAAAAGGGCATATGCGTTTTATCCGGAATATATTCAGGAAAAAACGCATACGCCCTTTTTGGCCAACCAAGCAACCTGGAAAGGCAAATCAGGGCTACAAAGAAGACTCGCTACCCATCGGTCAAAAGGGCCATGCTGAGAAACTTGTCAAAACCAGAAATGCAGGACAGGCCATGGAGAAATGGGAGCCTTGCTACACTGATGGGCGGGATGTAAATTGCCAACAGCCACTCTGGAGAAGTGTACGGTGAGTCCTGAAACATCTAAAAAACACAGCTTAGAGAGCATAGGGCACTTCCACTCAGGGGGGTATAAATTGGGAAAATGAAAAATCAGCAAGACACAAGCACCCCAAATTTAGGGCTGCTCTGTTGACAAGGACATCCACTTCATTCCACCTTCAATATCCCAGGAAAGAGAAAAATGGATAAAGAAGTTGTGGTCCTTATGTACAATGGAATATCACTCAGCCATGAAATCAATGTCATAAGGCTAGTAGCAGCATGATGAGTGGATTTAGGTACGACGATTCTAAGTGAAATAAGTCACACAGAAAAGGACACTTCTCATAAGGTATCACTTATAGAGGGAATGTAAAAACCGTTACACTTGAACTGAATTACAAAACAGAACAGAGTCACACATGCAGAAAACACACTATGGCTGCTTAACGGGAAAGGTGAGGTGGGGTGATACATAAAACAAGGGTTTCAAATTAGCTCAGATACCGTTCCAGAAACCCAATATGTAATAGACAAGACCTACTCCTTGCTCAGAGAACTGGACTCAACACGCCCTATTCACCGCACAAGAATATATCTGACTAGTAATAATCTTAAAACCTATGTATTGATATCTCTCTGTTAGTGTGTCAAGTGGGTGTAAAGCGGCATAAACACAGCAGTGAAAAGCAGCTAAACCCCATTATAAAAATAAATTACTTTGAAAAACCCATGAAACAAAGACAGTGAAAGAGAGAGAAATTCTTACACAATGCGATCAGGGGCTGTGATGCAACCTGGATTGACCATATCTAGACCCACAGCTGGATGAGACATAAGGGTGGACACTCTTGGGGCTGAGAGGTTTGGTGAGGTTGGGTGAGCAAACGCAGACCCTTTAAAGTAATACTGCGTGGTACCCATCGCATGGGTCCCAAATCTCCAGCTTCAAGGGCATCTTCCTACATCGAAAACATGCATGAGAAACCCAGAAGATGGTACACCATGTGATGGGGAAAGGTTTCTAAAACGCACCTCATTTCTCATCTCCTTGTGCCCGGGTTCGCCATTCCAGCCGCCTTACTAGCAATCTCCCTCTTTGGAGCATCAGCACCTTTAACCTCCTGTTCCATACAGGTTGCAATTGGTCCTGAGGATGAACGGGAAGACGGGGAACCAATGAGAGACTAGCTCTTGGTGTTGGGACAGGCACAGGTCACTCTATTTTCCCATCAGGAAGAAGAATTAACCACAGGCTCAGCCTGCCCCCCGGAACCAGAACAGGGCCTGAAGCCATCCTGCGCATTTGCGGCCAGCTCCCAAAAACGCGAGTTGTAAAATGGAGGTTCAGGGCACTGCAATTCACAAACCTGCAGAGTTATAAATGATAACTCTCGTCCACAGATATATTGAGGGAAGGCAAAGAAGAGGATTTGAAATCAAGGCAGAATTGCAGGAAACAGATTTCAGGAGGTAGATTCGAATCGCCTTTAAAGCACATGAAAAGCGGCAAAACGTTGAAAAAGATGCCCTTGGCCAAAAAGGGCGTATGCGTTTTTTCCTGAATATATTCAGGAAAAAACGCATACGCCCTTTTTGGCCAACCAAGCAACCTGGAAAGGCAAATCAGGGCTACAAAGAAGACTCGCTACTCATCGGTCAAAAGGGCCATGCTGAAAAACGTGTCAAAATCAGAAATGCAGGACAGGCCATGGAGAAATGGGAGCCTTGCTACTCTGATGGGCGGGATGTAAATTGGCAGCAGCCACTCTGGAGAAGTGTACGGTGAGTCCTGAAACATCTAAAAAACACAGCTTAGAGAGCATAGGGCACTTCCACTCATGGGGGTATAAATTGGGAAAATTAAAAATCAGCAAGACACAAGCACCCCAAAGTTTAGGGCTGCTCTGTTGACAAGGACCTCCACTTCATTCCACCTTCAATATCCCAGGAAAGAGAAAAATGGATAAAGAAGTTGTGGTCCTTATGTACAATGGAATATCACTCAGCCATGAAATCAATGTCATAAGGCTAGTAGCAGCATGATGAGTGGATTTAGGTACGACAATTCTAAGTGAAATAAGTCACACAGCAAAGGACACTTCTCATAAGGTATCACTTATAGAGGGAATGTAAAATCCGTTACACTTGAACTGAATTACAAAACAGAACAGAGTCACACATGCAGAAAACACACTATGGCTGCTTAACGGGAAAGGTGAGGTGGGGTGATACATAAAACAAGGGTTTCAAATTAGCTCAGATACCGTTCCAGAAACCCAATATGTAATAGACAAGACCTACTCCTTGCTCAGAGAACTGGACTCAACACGCCCTATTCACCGCACAAGAATATATCTGACTAGTAATAATCTTAAAACCTATGTATTGATATCTCTCTGTTAGTGTGTCAAGTGGGTGTAAAGCGGCATAAACACAGCAGTGAAAAGCAGCTAAACCCCATTATAAAAATAAATTACTTTGAAAAACCCATGAAACAAAGACAGTGAAAGAGAGAGAAATTCTTACACAATGCGATCAGGGGCTGTGATGCAACCTGGATTGACCATATCTAGACCCACAGCTGGATGAGACATAAGGGTGGACACTCTTGGGGCTGAGAGGTTTGGTGAGGTTGGGTGAGCAAACGCAGACCCTTTAAAGTAATACTGCGTGGTACCCATCGCATGGGTCCCAAATCTCCAGGTTCAAGGGCATCTTCCTACATCGAAAACATGCATGGAAACCCAGAAGATGGTACACCATGTGATGCGGAAAGGTTTCTAAATCGCACCTCATTTCTCATATCCTTGTGCCCGGGTTCGCCATTCCAGCCGCCTTACTAGCAATCTCCCTACTTGGAGCATCAGCACCTTTAACCTCCTGTTCCGTACAGGTTGCAATTTGTCCTGAGGATGAACGGGAAGACGGGGAACCAATGAGAGACTAGCTCTTGGTGTTGGGACAGGCACAGGTCACTCTATTTTCCCATCAGGAAGAAGAATTAACCACAGGCTCAGCCTGCCCCCCGGAACCAGAACAGGGCCTGAAGCCATCCTGCGCATTTGCGGCCAGCTCCCAAAAACGCGAGTTGTAAAATGGAGGTTCAGGGCATTGCAATTCACAAACCTGCAGAGTTATAAATGAAAACTCTCGTCCACAGATATATTGAGGGAAGGCAAAGAAGAGGATTTGAAATCAAGGCAGAATTGCAGGAAACAGATTTCAGGAGGTAGATTCGAATCGCCTTTAAAGCACATGAAAAGCGGCAGAACGTTGAAAAAGATGCCCTTGGCCAAAAAGGGCGTATGCGTTTTTGCCTGAATATATTCAGGAAAAAACGCATACGCCCTTTTTGGCCAACCAAGCAACCTGGAAAGGCAAATCAGGGCTACAAAGAAGGCTCGCTACCCATCGGTCAAAAGGGCCATGCTGAAAAACGTGTCAAAACCAGAAATGCAGGACAGGCCATGGAGAAATGGGAGCCTTGCTACACTGATGGGCGGGATGTAAATTGCCAACAGCCACTCTGGAGAAGTGTACGGTGTGTCCTGAAACATCTGAAAAACACAGCTTAGAGAGCATAGGGCACTTCCACTCAGGGGGGTATAAATTGGGAAAATGAAAACTCAGCAAGACACAAGCACCCCAAAGTTTAGGGCTGCTCTGGTGACAAGGACTTCCACTTCATTCCACCTTCAATATCCCAGGAAAGAGAAAAATGAATAAAGAGATTGTGGCCCTTATGTACAATGGAATATCACTCAGCCATGAAATCAATGTCATAAGGCCAGTAGTAGCATGATGAGTGGATTTAGGTACGACGATTCTAAGTGAAATACGTCACACAGAAAAGGACACTTCTCATAAGGTATCACTTATACAGGGAAAGTAAAAACCGTTACACTTGAACTGAATTACAAAACAGAACAGAGTCACACATGCAGAAAACACACTATGGCTGCTTAACGGGAAAGGTGAGGTGGGGTGATACATAAAACAAGGGTTTCAAATTAGCTCAGATACTGTTCCATAAACCCAATATGTAATAGACAAGACCTACTCCTTTCTCAGAGAACTGGACTCAACACGCCCTATTCACCGCACAAGAATATATCTAACTAGTAATAATCTTAAAACCTATGTATTGATATCTCTCTGTTAGTGTGTCAAGTGGGTGTAAAGCGGCATAAACACAGCAGTGAAAAGCAGCTAAACCCCATTATAAAAATAAATTACTTTGAAAAACCCATGAAACAAAGACAGTGAAAGAGAGAGAAATTCTTACACAATGCGTTCAGGGGCTGTGATGCAACCTGGATTGACCATATCTAGACCCACAGCTGGATGAGACATAAGGGTGGACACTCTTGGGTCTGAGAGGTTTGGTGAGGTTGGGTGAGCAAACGCAGACCCTTTAAAGTAATACTGCGTGGTACCCGTCCCATGGGTCCCAAATCTCCAGGTTCAAGGGCATCTTCCTACATCGAAAACATGCATGAGAAACCCAGAAGATGGTACACCGTGTGATGGGGAAAGGTTTCTAAAACACACCTCATTTCTCATCTCCTTGTGCCCGGGTTCACCATTCCAGCCACTTTACTAGCAATTTCCCTACTTGGAGCATCAGCACCTTTAACCTCCTGTTCCGTACAGGTTGCTATTTGTCCTGAGGATGAACGGGAAGACGGGGAACCAATGAGAGACTAGCTCTTGGTGTGGACACAGGCACAGGTCACTCTATTTTCCCATCAGGAAGAAGAATTAACCACAGGCTCAGCCTGCCCCCCGGAACCAGAACAGGGCCTGAAGCCATCCTGCGCTTTTGCGGCAGGCTCCCAAAAACGCGAGTTGTAAAATGGAGGTTCAGGGCACTGCAACTCACAAACCTGCAGAGTTATAAATGATAACTCTCGTCCACAGATATATTGAGGGAAGGCAAAGAAGAGGATTTGAAATCAAGGCAGAATTGCAGGAAACAGATTTCAGGAGGTAGATTCGAATCGCCTTTAATGCACATGTAAAGCGGCAAAACGTTGAAAAAGATGCCCTTGGCCAAAAAGGGCGTATTCGTTTTTTCCTGAATATATTCAGGAAAAAACGCTTACGCCCTTTTTGGCCAACCAAGCAACCTGGAAAGGCAAATCAGGGCTACAAAGAAGACTCGCTACCCATCGGTCAAAAGGGCCATGCTGAAAAACGTGTCAAAACCAGAAATGCAGGACAGGCCATGGAGAAATGGGAGCCTTGCTACTCTGATGGGCGGGATGTAAATTGGCAACAGCCACTCTGGAGAAGTGTACGGTGAGTCCTGAAACATCTAAAAAACACAGCTTAGAGAGCATAGGGCACTTCCACTCAGGGGGGTATAAATTGGGAAAATGAAAAATCAGCAAGACACAAGCACCCCAAAGTTTAGGGATGCTCTGTTGACAAGGACCTCCACTTCATTCCACCTTCAATATCCCAGGAAAGAGAAAAATGGATAAAGAAGTTGTGGTCCTTATGTACAATGGAATATCACTCAGCCATGAAATCAATGTCATAAGGCTAGTAGCAGCATGATGAGTGGATTTAGGTACGACAATTCTAAGTGAAATAAGTCACACAGCAAAGGACACTTCTCATAAGGTATCACTTATAGAGGGAATGTAAAATCCGTTACACTTGAACTGAATTACAAAACAGAACAGAGTCACACATGCAGAAAACACACTATGGCTGCTTAACGGGAAAGGTGAGGTGGGGTGATACATAAAACAAGGGTTTCAAATTAGCTCAGATACCGTTCCAGAAACCCAATATGTAATAGACAAGACCTACTCCTTGCTCAGAGAACTGGACTCAACACGCCCTATTCACCGCACAAGAATATATCTGACTAGTAATAATCTTAAAACCTATGTATTGATATCTCTCTGTTAGTGTGTCAAGTGGGTGTAAAGCGGCATAAACACAGCAGTGAAAAGCAGCTAAACCCCATTATAAAAATAAATTACTTTTACAAACCCATGAAACAAAGACAGTGAAAGAGAGAGAAATTCTTACACAATGCGTTCAGGGGCTGTGATGCAACCTGGATTGACCATATCTAGACCCACAGCTGGATGAGACATAAGGGTGGACACTCTTGGGGCTGAGAGGTTTGGTGAGGTTGGGTGAGCAAACGCAGACCCTTTAAAGTAATACTGCGTGGTACCCGTCCCATGGGTCCCAAATCTCCAGGTTCAAGGGCATCTTCCTACATCGAAAACATGCAAGAGAAACCCAGAAGATGGTACACCGTGTGATGGGGAAAGGTTTCTAAAACGAACCTCATTTCTCATCTCCTTGTGCCCGGGTTCGCCATTCCAGCCACTTTACTAGCAATCTCCCTACTTGGAGCATCAGCACCTTTAACCTCCTGTTCCGTACAGGTTGCAATTTGTCCTGAGGATGAACGGGAAGACGGGGAACCAATGAGAGACTAGCTCTTGGTGTGGTCACAGGCACAGGTCACTCTATTTTCCCATCAGGAAGAAGAATTAACCACAGGCTCAGCCTGCCCCCCGGAACAAGAACAGGGCGTGAATACATCATGCGCTTTTGTGGCCAGCCCCCAAAAAAGCGAGTTGTAAAATGGAGCTTCAGGGCACTGCAATTCACAAACCTGCCGAGTTATAAATGATAACTCTCGTCCACAAATATATTGAGGGAAGGCAAAGAAGAGGATTTGAAATCAAGGCAGAATTGCAGGAAACAGATTTCAGGAGGTAGATTCGAATCGCCTTTAAAGCACATGAAAAGCGGCAAAACGTTGAAAAAGATGCCCTTGGCCAAAAAGGGCGTATGCGTTTTTTCCTGAATATATTCAGGAAAAAACGCATACGCCCTTTTTGGCCAACCAAGCAACCTGGAAAGGCAAATCAGGGCTACAAAGAAGACTCGCTACTCATCGGTCAAAAGGGCCATGCTGAAAAACGTGTCAAAATCAGAAATGCAGGACAGGCCATGGAGAAATGGGAGCCTTGCTACTCTGATGGGCGGGATGTAAATTGGCAGCAGCCACTCTGGAGAAGTGTACGGTGAGTCCTGAAACATCTAAAAAACACAGCTTAGAGAGCATAGGGCACTTCCACTCAGGGGGGTATAAATTGGGAAAATGAAAAATCAGCAAGACACAAGCACCCCAAAGTTTAGGGCTGCTCTGTTGACAAGGACCTCCACTTCATTCCACCTTCAATATCCCAGGAAAGAGAAAAATGGATAAAGAAGTTGTGGTCCTTATGTACAATGGAATATCACTCAGCCATGAAATCAATGTCATAAGGCTAGTAGCAGCATGATGAGTGGATTTAGGTACGACGATTCTAAGTGAAATAAGTCACACAGAAAAGGACACTTCTCATAAGGTATCACTTATAGAGGGAATGTAAAAACCGTTACACTTGAACTGAATTACAAAACAGAACAGAGTCACACATGCAGAAAACACACTATGGCTGCTTAACGGGAAAGGTGAGGTGGGGTGATACATAAAACAAGGGTTTCAAATTAGCTCAGATACCGTTCCATAAACCCAATATGTAATAGACAAGACCTACTCCTTGCTCAGAGAACTGGACTCAACACGCCCTATTCACCGCACAAGAATATATCTGACTAGTAATAATCTTAAAACCTATGTATTGATATCTCTCTGTTAGTGTGTCAAGTGGGTGTAAAGCGGCATAAACACAGCAGTGAAAAGCAGCTAAACCCCATTATAAAAATAAATTACTTTGAAAAACCCATGAAACAAAGACAGTGAAAGAGAGAGAAATTCTTACACAATGCGATCAGGGGCTGTGATGCAACCTGGATTGACCATATCTAGACCCACAGCTGGATGAGACATAAGGGTGGACACTCTTGGGGCTGAGAGGTTTGGTGAGGTTGGGTGAGCAAACGCAGACCCTTTAAAGTAATACTGCGTGGTACCCATCGCATGGGTCCCAAATCTCCAGCTTCAAGGGCATCTTCCTACATCGAAAACATGCATGAGAAACCCAGAAGATGGTACACCATGTGATGGGGAAAGGTTTCTAAAACGCACCTCATTTCTCATCTCCTTGTGCCCGGGTTCGCCATTCCAGCCGCCTTACTAGCAATCTCCCTCTTTGGAGCATCAGCACCTTTAACCTCCTGTTCCATACAGGTTGCAATTGGTCCTGAGGATGAACGGGAAGACGGGGAACCAATGAGAGACTAGCTCTTGGTGTTGGGACAGGCACAGGTCACTCTATTTTCCCATCAGGAAGAAGAATTAACCACAGGCTCAGCCTGCCCCCCGGAACCAGAACAGGGCCTGAAGCCATCCTGCGCATTTGCGGCCAGCTCCCAAAAACGCGAGTTGTAAAATGGAGGTTCAGGGCACTGCAATTCACAAACCTGCAGAGTTATAAATGATAACTCTCGTCCACAGATATATTGAGGGAAGGCAAAGAAGAGGATTTGAAATCAAGGCAGAATTGCAGGAAACAGATTTCAGGAGGTAGATTCGAATCGCCTTTAAAGCACATGAAAAGCGGCAAAACGTTGAAAAAGATGCCCTTGGCCAAAAAGGGCGTATGCGTTTTTTCCTGAATATATTCAGGAAAAAACGCATACGCCCTTTTTGGCCAACCAAGCAACCTGGAAAGGCAAATCAGGGCTACAAAGAAGACTCGCTACTCATCGGTCAAAAGGGCCATGCTGAAAAACGTGTCAAAATCAGAAATGCAGGACAGGCCATGGAGAAATGGGAGCCTTGCTACTCTGATGGGCGGGATGTAAATTGGCAGCAGCCACTCTGGAGAAGTGTACGGTGAGTCCTGAAACATCTAAAAAACACAGCTTAGAGAGCATAGGGCACTTCCACTCAGGGGGGTATAAATTGGGAAAATTAAAAATCAGCAAGACACAAGCACCCCAAAGTTTAGGGCTGCTCTGTTGACAAGGACCTCCACTTCATTCCACCTTCAATATCCCAGGAAAGAGAAAAATGGATAAAGAAGTTGTGGTCCTTATGTACAATGGAATATCACTCAGCCATGAAATCAATGTCATAAGGCTAGTAGCAGCATGATGAGTGGATTTAGGTACGACAATTCTAAGTGAAATAAGTCACACAGCAAAGGACACTTCTCATAAGGTATCACTTATAGAGGGAATGTAAAATCCGTTACACTTGAACTGAATTACAAAACAGAACAGAGTCACACATGCAGAAAACACACTATGGCTGCTTAACGGGAAAGGTGAGGTGGGGTGATACATAAAACAAGGGTTTCAAATTAGCTCAGATACCGTTCCAGAAACCCAATATGTAATAGACAAGACCTACTCCTTGCTCAGAGAACTGGACTCAACACGCCCTATTCACCGCACAAGAATATATCTGACTAGTAATAATCTTAAAACCTATGTATTGATATCTCTCTGTTAGTGTGTCAAGTGGGTGTAAAGCGGCATAAACACAGCAGTGAAAAGCAGCTAAACCCCATTATAAAAATAAATTACTTTGAAAAACCCATGAAACAAAGACAGTGAAAGAGAGAGAAATTCTTACACAATGCGATCAGGGGCTGTGATGCAACCTGGATTGACCATATCTAGACCCACAGCTGGATGAGACATAAGGGTGGACACTCTTGGGGCTGAGAGGTTTGGTGAGGTTGGGTGAGCAAACGCAGACCCTTTAAAGTAATACTGCGTGGTACCCATCGCATGGGTCCCAAATCTCCAGCTTCAAGGGCATCTTCCTACATCGAAAACATGCATGGAAACCCAGAAGATGGTACACCATGTGATGGGGAAAGGTTTCTAAATCGCACCTCATTTCTCATATCCTTGTGCCCGGGTTCGCCATTCCAGCCGCCTTACTAGCAATCTCCCTACTTGGAGCATCAGCACCTTTAACCTCCTGTTCCGTACAGGTTGCAATTTGTCCTGAGGATGAACGGGAAGACGGGGAACCAATGAGAGACTAGCTCTTGGTGTTGGGACAGGCACAGGTCACTCTATTTTCCCATCAGGAAGAAGAATTAACCACAGGCTCAGCCTGCCCCCCGGAACCAGAACAGGGCCTGAAGCCATCCTGCGCATTTGCGGCCAGCTCCCAAAAACGCGAGTTGTAAAATGGAGGTTCAGGGCATTGCAATTCACAAACCTGCAGAGTTATAAATGAAAACTCTCGTCCACAGATATATTGAGGGAAGGCAAAGAAGAGGATTTGAAATCAAGGCAGAATTGCAGGAAACAGATTTCAGGAGGTAGATTCGAATCGCCTTTAAAGCACATGAAAAGCGGCAAAACGTTGAAAAAGATGCCCTTGGCCAAAAAGGGCGTATGCGTTTTTGCCTGAATATATTCAGGAAAAAACGCATACGCCCTTTTTGGCCAACCAAGCAACCTGGAAAGGCAAATCAGGGCTACAAAGAAGGCTCGCTACCCATCGGTCAAAAGGGCCATGCTGAAAAACGTGTCAAAACCAGAAATGCAGGACAGGCCATGGAGAAATGGGAGCCTTGCTACTCTGATGGGCGGGATGTAAATTGGCAGCAGCCACTCTGGAGAAGTGTACGGTGAGTCCTGAAACATCTAAAAAACACAGCTTAGAGAGCATAGGGCACTTCCACTCAGGGGGGTATAAATTGGGAAAATGAAAACTCAGCAAGACACAAGCACCCCAAAGTTTAGGGCTGCTCTGTTGACAAGGACCTCCACTTCATTCCACCTTCAATATCCCAGGAAAGAGAAAAATGGATAAAGAAGTTGTGGTCCTTATGTACAATGGAATATCACTCAGCCATGAAATCAATGTCATAAGGCTAGTAGCAGCATGATGAGTGGATTTAGGTACGACAATTCTAAGTGAAATAAGTCACACAGCAAAGGACACTTCTCATAAGGTATCACTTATAGAGGGAATGTAAAATCCGTTACACTTGAACTGAATTACAAAACAGAACAGAGTCACACATGCAGAAAACACACTATGGCTGCTTAACGGGAAAGGTGAGGTGGGGTGATACATAAAACAAGGGTTTCAAATTAGCTCAGATACCGTTCCATAAACCCAATATGTAATAGACAAGACCTACTCCTTGCTCAGAGAACTGGACTCAACACGCCCTATTCACCGCACAAGAATATATCTGACTAGTAATAATCTTAAAACCTATGTATTGATATCTCTCTGTTAGTGTGTCAAGTGGGTGTAAAGCGGCATAAACACAGCAGTGAAAAGCAGCTAAACCCCATTATAAAAATAAATTACTTTGAAAAACCCATGAAACAAAGACAGTGAAAGAGAGCGAAATTCTTTAACAATGCGATCAGGGGATGTGATGCAACCTGGATTGACCATATCTAGACCCACAGCTGGATGAGACATAAGGGTGGACACTCTTGGGGCTGAGAGGTTTGGTGAGGTTGGGTGAGCAAACGCAGACCCTTTAAAGTAATACTGCGTGGTATCCGTCCCATGGGTCCCAAATCTCCAGGTTCAAGGGCATCTTCCTACATCGAAAACATGCAAGAGAAACCCAGAAGATGGTACACCGTGTGATGGGGAAAGGTTTCTAAAACGAACCTCATTTCTCATCTCCTTGTGCCCGGGTTCGCCATTCCAGCCGCTTTACTAGCAACCTCCCTACTTGGAGCATCAGCACCTTTAACCTCCTGTTCCGTACAGGTTGCAATTTGTCCTGAGGATGAACGGGAAGACGGGGAACCAATGAGAGACTAGCTCTTGGTGTGGTCACAGGCACAGGTCACTCTATTTTCCCATCAGGAAGAAGAATTAACCACAGGCTCAGCCTGCCCCCCGGAACAAGAACAGGGCGTGAATACATCATGCGCTTTTGCGGCCAGCCCCCAAAAAAGCGAGTTGTAAAATGGAGCTTCAGGGCACTGCAATTCACAAACCTGCCGAGTTATAAATGATAACTCTCGTCCACAAATATATTGAGGGAAGGCAAAGAAGAGGATTTGAAATCAAGGCAGAATTGCAGGAAACAGATTTCAGGAGGTAGATTCGAATCGCCTTTAAAGCACATGAAAAGCGGCAAAACGTTGACAATGATGCCCTTGGCCAAAAAGGGCGTATGCGTTTTATCCGGAATATATTCAGGAAAAAACGCATACGCCCTTTTTGGCCAACCAAGCAACCTGGAAAGGCAAATCAGGGCTACAAAGAAGACTCGCTACCCATCGGTCAAAAGGGCCATGCTGAAAAACGTGTCAAAACCAGAAATGCAGGACAGGCCATGGAGAAATGGGAGCCTTGCTACACTGATGGGCGGGATGTAAATTGCCAACAGCCACTCTGGAGAAGTGTACGGTGAGTCCTGAAACATCTAAAAAACACAGCTTAGAGAGCATAGGGCACTTCCACTCAGGGGGGTATAAATTGGGAAAATGAAAAATCAGCAAGACACAAGCACCCCAAATTTAGGGCTGCTCTGTTGACAAGGACATCCACTTCATTCCACCTTCAATATCCCAGGAAAGAGAAAAATGGATAAAGAAGTTGTGGTCCTTATGTACAATGGAATATCACTCAGCCATGAAATCAATGTCATAAGGCTAGTAGCAGCATGATGAGTGGATTTAGGTACGACGATTCTAAGTGAAATAAGTCACACAGAAAAGGACACTTCTCATAAGGTATCACTTATAGAGGGAATGTAAAAACCGTTACACTTGAACTGAATTACAAAACAGAACAGAGTCACACATGCAGAAAACACACTATGGCTGCTTAACGGGAAAGGTGAGGTGGGGTGATACATAAACCAAGGGTTTCAAATTAGCTCAGATACCGTTCCATAAACCCAATATGTAATAGACAAGACCTACTCCTTGCTCAGAGAACTGGACTCAACACGCCCTATTCACCGCACAAGAATATATCTGACTAGTCATAATCTTAAAACCTATGTATTGATATCTCTCTGTTAGTGTGTCAAGTGGGTGTAAAGCGGCATAAACACAGCAGTGAAAAGCAGCTAAACCCCATTATAAAAATAAATTACTTTTACAAACCCATGAAACAAAGACAGTGAAAGAGAGAGAAATTCTTACACAATTCGTTCAGGGGCTGTGATGCAACCTGGATTGACCATATCTAGACCCACAGCTGGATGAGACATAAGGGTGGACACTCTTTGGGCTGAGAGGTTTGGTGAGGTTGGGTGAGCAAACGCAGACCCTTTAAAGTAATACTGCGTGGTACCCGTCCCATGGGTCCCAAATCTCCAGGTTCAAGGGCATCTTCCTACATCGAAAACATGCAAGAGAAACCCAGAAGATGGTACACCGTGTGATGGGGAAAGGTTTCTAAAACGAACCTCATTTCTCATCTCCTTGTGCCCGGGTTCGCCATTCCAGCCACTTTACTAGCAATCTCCCTACTTGGAGCATCAGCACCTTTAACCTCCTGTTCCGTACAGGTTGCAATTTGTCCTGAGGATGAACGGGAAGACGGGGAACCAATGAGAGACTAGCTCTTGGTGTGGTCACAGGCACAGGTCACTCTATTTTCCCATCAGGAAGAAGAATTAACCACAGGCTCAGCCTGCCCCCCGGAACAAGAACAGGGCGTGAATACATCATGCGCTTTTGTGGCCAGCCCCCAAAAAAGCGAGTTGTAAAATGGAGGTTCAGGGCATTGCAATTCACAAACCTGCAGAGTTATAAATGAAAACTCTCGTCCACAGATATATTGAGGGAAGGCAAAGAAGAGGATTTGAAATCAAGGCAGAATTGCAGGAAACAGATTTCAGGAGGTAGATTCGAATCGCCTTTAAAGCACATGAAAAGCAGCAGAACGTTGAAAAAGATGCCCTTGGCCAAAAAGGGCGTATGCGTTTTTGCCTGAATATATTCAGGAAAAAACGCATACGCCCTTTTTGGCCAACCAAGCAACCTGGAAAGGCAAATCAGGGCTACAAAGAAGGCTCGCTACCCATCGGTCAAAAGGGCCATGCTGAAAAACGTGTCAAAACCAGAAATGCAGGACAGGCCATGGAGAAATGGGAGCCTTGCTACTCTGATGGGCAGGATGTAAATTGGCAGCAGCCACTCTGGAGAACTGTACGGTGAGTCCTGAAACATCTAAAAAACACAGCTTAGAGAGCATAGGGCACTTCCACTCAGGGGGGTATAAATTGGGAAAATGAAAACTCAGCAAGACACAAGCACCCCAAAGTTTAGGGCTGCTCTGTTGACAAGGACCTCCACTTCATTCCACCTTAAATATCCCAGGAAAGAGAAAAATGGATAAAGAAGTTGTGGTCCTTATGTACAATGGAATATCACTCAGCCATGAAATCAATGTCATAAGGCTAGTAGCAGCATGATGAGTGGATTTAGGTACGACAATTCTAAGTGAAATAAGTCACACAGCAAAGGACACTTCTCATAAGGTATCACTTATAGAGGGAATGTAAAATCCGTTACACTTGAACTGAATTACAAAACAGAACAGAGTCACACATGCAGAAAACACACTATGGCTGCTTAACGGGAAAGGTGAGGTGGGGTGATACATAAAACAAGGGTTTCAAATTAGCTCAGATACCGTTCCATAAACCCAATATGTAATAGACAAGACCTACTCCTTGCTCAGAGAACTGGACTCAACACGCCCTATTCACCGCACAAGAATATATCTGACTAGTAATAATCTTAAAACCTATGTATTGATATCTCTCTGTTAGTGTGTCAAGTGGGTGTAAAGCGGCATAAACACAGCAGTGAAAAGCAGCTAAACCCCATTATAAAAATAAATTACTTTGAAAAACCCATGAAACAAAGACAGTGAAAGAGAGAGAAATTCTTACACAATGCGATCAGGGGCTGTGATGCAACCTGGATTGACCATATCTAGACCCACAGCTGGATGAGACATAAGGGTGGACACTCTTGGGGCTGAGAGGTTTGGTGAGGTTGGGTGAGCAAACGCAGACCCTTTAAAGTAATACTGCGTGGTACCCATCGCATGGGTCCCAAATCTCCAGGTTCAAGGGCATCTTCCTACATCGAAAACATGCATGGAAACCCAGAAGATGGTACACCATGTGATGGGGAAAGGTTTCTAAATCGCACCTCATTTCTCATCTCCTTGTGCCCGGGTTCGCCATTCCAGCCGCCTTACTAGCAATCTCCCTACTTGGAGCATCAGCACCTTTAACCTCCTGTTCCGTACAGGTTGCAATTTGTCCTGAGGATGAACGGGAAGACGGGGAACCAATGACAGACTAGCTCTTGGTGTTGGGACAGGCACAGGTCACTCTATTTTCCCATCAGGAAGAAGAATTAACCACAGGCTCAGCCTGCCCCCCGGAACCAGAACAGGGCCTGAAGCCATCCTGCGCATTTGCGGCCAGCTCCCAAAAACGCGAGTTGTAAAATGGAGGTTCAGGGCATTGCAATTCACAAACCTGCAGAGTTATAAATGAAAACTCTCGTCCACAGATATATTGAGGGAAGGCAAAGAAGAGGATTTGAAATCAAGGCAGAATTGCAGGAAACAGATTTCAGGAGGTAGATTCGAATCTCCTTTAAAGCACATGAAAAGCGGCAAAACGTTGAAAAAGATGCCCTTGGCCAAAAAGGGCGTATGCGTTTTTGCCTGAATATATTCAGGAAAAAACGCATACGCCCTTTTTGGCCAACCAAGCAACCTGGAAAGGCAAATCAGGGCTACAAAGAAGGCTCGCTACCCATCGGTCAAAAGGGCCATGCTGAAAAACGTGTCAAAACCAGAAATGCAGGACAGGCCATGGAGAAATGGGAGCCTTGCTACTCTGATGGGCGGGATGTAAATTGGCAACAGCCACTCTGGAGAAGTGTACGGTGAGTCCTGAAACATCTAAAAAACACAGCTTAGAGAGCATAGGGCACTTCCACTCATGGGGGTATAAATTGGGAAAATTAAAAATCAGCAAGACACAAGCACCCCAAAGTTTAGGGATGTTCTGTTGACAAGGACCTCCACTTAATTCCACCTTAAATATCCCAGGAAAGAGAAAAATGGATAAAGAAGTTGTGGTCCTTATGTACAATGGAATATCACTCAGCCATGAAATCAATGTCATAAGGCTAGTAGCAGCATGATGAGTGGATTTAGGTACGACAATTCTAAGTGAAATAAGTCACACAGCAAAGGACACTTCCCATAAGGTATCACTTATAGAGGGAATGTAAAATCCGTTACACTTGAACTGAATTACAAAACAGAACAGAGTCACACATGCAGAAAACACACTATGGCTGCTTAACGGGAAAGGTGAGGTGGGGTGATACATAAAACAAGGGTTTCAAATTAGCTCAGATACCATTCCATAAACCCAATATGTAGTAGATAAGACCTACTCCTTGCTCAGAGAACTGGACTCAACACGCCCTATTCACCGCACAAGAATATATCTGACTAGTAATAATCTTAAAACCTATGTATTGATATCTCTCTGTTAGTGTGTCAAGTGGGTGTAAAGCGGCATAAACACAGCAGTGAAAAGCAGCTAAACCCCATTATAAAAATAAATTACTTTGAAACACCCATGAAACAAAGACAGTGAAAGAGAGAGAAATTCTTATACAATGCTTTCAGGGGCTGTGATGCAACTTGGATTGACCATATCTAGACCCATAGCTGGATGAGACATAAGGGTGGACACTCTTGGGGCTGAGAGGTTTGGTGAGGTTGGGTGACCAAACGCCGACCCTTTAAAGTAATACTGCGTGGTACCCGTCCCATGGGTCCCAAATCTTCAGGTTCAAGGGCATCTTCCTACATCGAAAACATGCATGAGAATCCTAGATTATGGTACACCGTGTGATGGGGAAAGGTTTCTAAAACGCACCTCATTTCTCATCTCCTTGTGCCCGGGTTCCCCATTCCAGCCACTTTACTAGCAATCTCCCTACTTGGAGCATCAGCACCTTTAACCTCCTGTTCCGTACAGGTTGCAATTTGTCCTGAGGATGAACGGGAAGACGGGGAACCAATGAGAGACTAGCTCTTGGTGTGGACACAGGCACAGGTCACTCTATTTTCCCATCAGGAAGAAGAATTAACCACAGGCTCAGCCTGCCCCCCGGAACCAGAACAGGGCCTGAAGCCATCCTGTGCTTTTGCGGCCAGCTCCCAAAAAAGCGAGTTGTAAAATGGAGGTTCAGGGCACTGCAATTCACAAACCTGCAGAGTTATAAATGATAACTCTCGTCCACAAATATATTGAGGGAAGGCAAAGAAGAGGATTTGAAATCAAGGCAGAATTGCAGGAAACAGATTTCAGGAGGTAGATTCGAATCGCCTTTAAAGCACATGAAAAGCGGCAAAACGTTGACAATGATGCCCTTTGCCAAATAGGGCGTATGCGTTTTTTCCTGAATATATTCAGGAAAAAACGCATACGCCCTTTTTGGCCAACCAAGCAACCTGGAAAGGCAAATCAGGGCGACAAAGAAGACTCGCTACCCATCGGTCAAAAGGGCCATGCTGAAAAATGTGTCAAAACCAGAAATGCAGGACAGGCCATGGAGAAATGGGAGCCTTGCTACACTGATGGGCGGGATGTAAATTGCCAACAGACACACTGGAGAAGTGTACGGTGAGTCCTGAAACATCTAAAAAGCACAGCTTAGAGAGCATAGGGCACTTCCACTCAGGGGGGTATAAATTGGGAAAATGAAAAATCAGCAAGACACAAGCACCCCAAAGTTTAGGGCTGCTCTGGTGACAAGGACTTCCACTTCATTCCACCTTCAATATCCCAGGAAAGAGAAAAATGAATAAAGAAATTGTGGCCCTTATGTACAATGGAATATCACTCAGCCATGAAATCAATGTCATAAGGCCAGTAGTAGCATGATGAGTGGATTTAGGTACGACGATTCTAAGTGAAATACGTCACACAGAAAAGGACACTTCTCATAAGGTATCACTTATACAGGGAAAGTAAAAACCGTTACACTTGAACTGAATTACAAAACAGAACAGAGTCACACATGCAGAAAACACACTATGGCTGCTTAACGGGAAAGGTGAGGTGGGGTGATACATAAAACAAGGGTTTCAAATTAGCTCAGATATCGTTCCATAAACCCAATATGTAATAGACAAGACCTACTCCTTGCTCAGAGAACTGGACTCAACACGCCCTATTCACCGCACAAGAATATATCTGACTAGTAATAATCTTAAAACCTATGTATTGATATCTCTCTGTTAGTGTGTCAAGTGGGTGTAAAGCGGCATAAACACAGCAGTGAAAAGCAGCTAAACCCCATTATAAAAATAAATTACTTTGAAAAACCCATGAAACAAAGACAGTGAAAGAGAGCGAAATTCTTTAACAATGCGATCAGGGGATGTGATGCAACCTGGATTGACCATATCTAGACCCACAGCTGGATGAGACATAAGGGTGGACACTCTTGGGGCTGAGAGGTTTGGTGAGGTTGGGTGAGCAAACGCAGACCCTTTAAAGTAATACTGCGTGGTACCCATCGCATGGGTCCCAAATGTCCAGGTTCAAGGGCATCTTCCTACATCGAAAACATGCATGAGAAACCCAGAGGATGGTACACCGTGTGATGGGGAAAGGTTTCTAAAACGCACCTCATTTCTCATCTCCTTGTGCCCGGGTTCGCCATTCCACCTGCCTTACTAGCAATCTCCCTAGTTGGAGCATCAGCACCTTTAACCTCCTGTTCCGTACAGTTTGCAATTTGTCCTGAGGATGAACGGGAAGACGGGGAACCAATGAGAGACTATCTCTTGGTGTTGGGACAGGCACAGGTCACTCTATTTTCCCATCAGGACGAAGAATTAACCACAGGCTCAGCCTGCCCCCCGGAACCAGAACAGGGCGTGAAACCATCCTGCGCTTTTGCGGCCAGCTCCCAGAAAAGCGAGTTGTAAAATGGAGCTTCAGGGCACTGCAATTCACAAACCTGCCGAGTTATAAATGAGAACTCTCGTCCACAAATATATTGAGGGAAGGCAAAGAAGAGGATTTGAAATCAAGGCAGAATTGCAGGAAACAGATTTCAGGAGGTAGATTCGAATCGCCTTTAAAGCACAAGAAAAGCGGCAAAACGTTGACAATGATGCCCTTGGCCAAAAAGGGCGTATGCGTTTTTTCCTGAATATATTCAGAAAAAAACGCATACGCCCTTTTTGGCCAACCAAGCAACCTGGAAAAGCAAATCAGCGCTACAAAGAAGTCTCGCTTCCCATCGGTCAAAAGGGCCATGCTGAAAAACGTGTCAAAACCAGAAATGCATAACAGGCCATGGAGAAATGGGAGCCTTGCTACACTGATGGGCGGGATGTAAATTGCCAACAACCACTCTGGAGAAGTGTACGGTGTGTCCTGAAACATCTAAAAAACACAGCTTAGAGAGCATAGGGCACTTCCACTCATGGGGGTATAAATTGGGAAAATGAAAAATCAGCAAGACACAAGCACCCCAAAGTTTAGGGCTGCTCTGTTGACAAGGACCTCCACTTCATTCCAACTTAAATATCCCAGGAAAGAGAAAAATGGATAAAGAAGTTGTGGTCCTTATGTACAATGGAATATCACTCAGCCATGAAATCAATGTCATAAGGCTAGTAGCAGCATGATGAGTGGATTTAGGTACGACGATTCTAAGTGAAATAAGTCACACAGAAAAGGACACTTCTCATAAGGTATCACTTATAGAGGGAATGTAAAAACCGTTACACTTGAACTGAATTACAAAACAGAACAGAGTCACACATTTAGAAAACACACTATGGCTGCTTAACGGGAAAGGTGAGGTGGGGTGATGCATAAATCAAGGGTTTCATATTAGCTCAAATACCGATCCATAAAACCAATATGTAATAGACAAGACCTATTCCTTGCTCAGTGAAGTGGATGCAACATCCCCTATTCAACGAACAAGTATATATCTGACTAGTAATAATCTTAAAACCTATGTATTGATGTCTCTCTGTAAGTGAATCAAGTGGGTGTAAAGGGGCATAAACACAGCAGTGAAAATCAGGTAAACCCCATTATAAAAATAAATTACTTTAAAATCCCAAAAAACAAAGACAGTGATAGAGGGAGAAATTTTTATATAATTCGTTCCGGGGCTGTGATGCAACCTGGTGTGACCATATCTAGACCCACAGCTGGATGAGAAATAAAGCTGGACACTCTTGGGGCTGAAGGTCTCTTTCCCTATTTACCAGATTGGGAACGTAGAAAGACTGCCACCCTCTGGCCGTTACCTGCAAAAGCAGCTTTAAAACCTGTGCTAATGGTCACTTCATATGAACAAGTACTTCAGGGCCATAAATGAAACGTGCCCTCAAAATGTCTTGAGGGAGGTAATGGCCAAAAATTTTCAAAATGTGACACTTACTTTAAGAAAACACTTTGAAGAACTAAGCTGTAATCACAGTTTGATAAATAAAAAGGGCATGCTTTAAAGCTCAGTTTTAACAGATTATGGGACACATGCAAATTCAATCACAGATAGGTATCAGCTCGCACCTGTTAGAATAACCATCAGCAAGAAAACTACAAACAATAAATATTGAAGGTGTTTTGGAGAAATGCATACCCTCAATTTTAAGTGGGACGTAACCTGGAAAGAGCCACTAATGAGAACTGAATGGTGGTGCCTTTAAAACATACACACTGAGCTACCATATGATACAGCAAGCCCACTCCTTGGCCTATAACATAAGAAGACATAACTGGAAAGACACAGGCAAGCAAATGTGCATTGCAGCAGTATTACAATAGCCAAGACATGGAGGCAACCAGAAAGTCCATCAAGAGGTGCGTGCCCAAAGAAGAACTGGTACATGTACAGATGGAATATTAGCCAGGGAAAAAAATGAAACAGTGCCATTTGCAGCACCATGTATGATTCTTGAGGTAATCAGGCAAATTGTACTAAGTCAGAAAGCAAAAGACACATATCCTATAATATCACTTATAGGTCTTAGCTAAACATTGATACCAATGAAGATATTTCCACAGAGAAATGCAATCACAGATTCATTAAACAAACTTATGGTTCACCAAATGGAAAGGTGTGAGGATTGGATACATTAGGATATTGGGGTTAAGATAGATATAGAAACACATGTGAAATATGTAATCACCAAAGACCTACGTAATACCAAGACAAGACTACTCAACATCGTGTCATAACCTACATGGGAAAATGATCCAAAGAAGAATAGATATATGTATATGTTTAAAAGAACCACATCTTTCACACCTAGAAGAAACAAAACATTTTAATTAAATTTGCTCTGACAAAAAATAAAAATTAAATTAAAAAAAGAACAAGAAGTAATGAGACATAAACTTAAGGGGCTATTTGCTGGCACATTGCATTCTAATTTACAACCAGAACATGACTTCCATTAAGGCTCTGTCATCACTAATAAAGCAGCTTTATAAGCAATGTTGAAGGTAGCTTAAAAGAAGTCTCACTAATTATTGATAGTAACAAGGAAACAAAGAAAAGTAAAAATCTCACTGCAAAAAGTATACATAGGGTAAGGATAGTAGATCAAACACTTATTAAACTTCTGTAAAGAATAAAAGACAACAGTAGTATGTTTTTTTAAAAAGAGAGGGCCCAAATAAATCTGAAATGAAAGAGATGATGTTACAACGGACACCACAGAAATACAAAGTATCCTAAGATACACACAGGGTAACTCAGGGCTCAGACTGGACAGAGCCCACTCTCCAGTCCCCTGTACATGACTTACAGGAGCCTCAGGAACTGAGGAGGGGGTCCCTGAGGAGAGGCTCAAGATAGAATATGGTAGACATTAACATGACTGCATTCATCTTAAACATGCCTGAACTACATTCACACGAGATGATTTTGTCCTGTATGTACATCGGCACCTCTAGTTGGAACTGCAGATCTTTGGCTTCAACACCTCTACTGACAACATTAGCGTCACCTGCTGTGGACCGTCTCCTATAGGATTTCTAGAATCACAAAACATCGAAGCTTCACAGGACCCAGAGTCTGTGCAACTCCACCCAGAGTCTCAGAGTCTCAACTCCACTCAGATACTCCACTCTTGGAGGGCACACACAAAGTAGTGTGCACATCAGGACCCAGGGGAAGGAGCAGTGACCCTGTAGGAGAATGACCAGAACTACCTGCTACTTTTAGAGGGTCTCCTGCAGAGGCAGGTGGTGGCTGTGGCTGTGGCTCACCGTGAGGACAACGACACTGGCAGCAGAAGTTCTGGGAAATACTCCTTGGTGTGAGCCCTCCCAGAGTCCGCCATTAGCCCCACCAAGAGCAAGGTAGGCTCCAGGGCTGGGTCGCCTCAGGCCAAACAACCAACAGGGAGGGAACCCAGCCCCATGCATCAGCAGACAAGCGGATTAAACTTTTTATTAAAGTTTTATTTAATCCGTAGACAAGCGGATTAAAGCTCTGCCCACCAAAGCAACACCCAGCTCTACCCACCACCAGTCCCTCCCATCAGGAAGCTTGCACAAGCCTCTAAGATAGACTCATCCACCGGAGAGCAGACAGCAGAAGCAAGAAGAACTACAATTCTGCAGCCTGTGGAAGGAAAACCACATTCACAGAAAGATAGACAAAATGAAAAGGCAGAGGACTTTATACCAGATCAAGGAACAAGATAAAACCCCAGAAAAAAAACGAAATGAGGTGGAGATAGGGAACCTTCCAGAAAAAGAATTCAGAATAATGATAGTGAAGTTGAGCCAAGACCTTGGAAAAAGAAAGGAGGCAAAGATCGAGAAGATGCAAGAAATGTTTAACAAAGACCTAGAAGAATTAAGGAACAAACACCTAGAAGAATTAAAGAACAAACAAACAGAGGTGAACAATGGAATAACTGAAATGAAAAATACACTAGAAGGAATCAGTAGCAGAATAACTGTGGCAGAAGAACGGATAAGTGACCTGGAAGACAGAAAGGTGGAAATCACTGCCATGGAACAGAATAAAGAAAAAGAATGAAAACAAACGAAGACACCCCAAGAGTCCTCTGGGACAACATTAAACGCAACAACATTCGCATTATAGGGGTCCCAGAAGGAGAAGAGAGAGAGAAAGGACCCGAGAATATATTTGAAGAGATTATGGTCAAAAACTTCCCTAGCATGGGAAAAGAAATAGCCACCCAAGTCCAGAAGCACAGAGTGTCCCAGGCAGGATAAACCAAAGGAGAAAAATGACAAGACACATAGTAATCAAATTGACAAAAATTAACGACAAAGAAAAATGATTGAAAGCAGCAAGGGAAAAATGACAAATAACATACAAGGGAACTCCCATAAGGATAACAACTGATTTCTCAGCAGAAAATCTACAAGCCAGAAGGAAGTGGCATGATAAATTTAAAGTGATGAAAGGGAAGAACCTACAACCAAGAGTACTCCACCCTGCAAAGAGCTCATTCAGATTTGATGGAGAAATCAAAAGCCTTACAGACAAGCAAAAGCTAAGAGAATTCAGCACCATGAAACCAGCTCTACACCAAATGCTAAAGGAACTTCTCTAAGTGGGAAACACAAGAGAAGAAAAGGACCCACCAAGACAAACCCATAACAATTAAGAAAATAGTAGTAGGAACATACATATCGATAATTACCTTAAACGTGAATGCACTACATGTTCCAACCAAAAGACACAGGCTCGCTGAATGGATACAAAAACAAGACCCATATATATGCTGTCTACAAGAGATCCATTTCAGACCTAGGGACACATACAGACTCAAAGTGAGGCGATGGAAAAATATATTCTATGCAAATGAAAATCAAAAGAAAGCTGGAGTAGCAATACTCATATCAGATAAAATAGACTTTAAAATAAAGAATGTTACAAGAGACAAGGAAAGACACTACATAATGGTCAGGGGACCAATCCAAGAAGAAGATATAACAATTATAAATATATATGTACCCAAAATAGGAGCAGCTCAATGTATAAGGCAACTGCTAACAGCTATAAAAGAGGAAATCGACAGTAACACAATAATAGCGGGGGACTTTAACAGCTCACTTACACCAGTGGAGATCAGCCAGACAGAAAATTAATAAGGAAACACAAGCTTTAAATGACACAATAGACCAGATAGAGTTAGTTGATATTTATAGGACATTCCATCCAAAAACAGCAGATTACACGTTCTTCTCAACTGCACACAGAACATTCTCCAGGATAGATCACATCTTGGGTCACAGATAAAGCCTCAGTAAATTTAAGAAAACTGAAATCATATCAAGCAGCTGTTCCGACCACAATGCTATGAGATTAGAAATCAATTACACGGAAAAAACCGTAAAAAACACACACACATGGAGGCTAAACAATACGTTACTAAATAACCAAGAGATCACTGAAGAAATCAAAGAGGAAATCAAAAACTACCTAGAGACAAATGACAACAAAAACACGATGATCCAAAACCTATGGGATGCAGCAAAAGGAGTTCTAAGAGGGAAGTTTATAGCAATACAAGCCTACCTCAAGAAACAAGAAAAATCTCAAATAAACAATCTAACCTTACACCTAGAGGAACTAGAGAAAGAAGAACAAAACCCAAAGTTAGTAGAAGGAAAGAAATCATAAAGATCAGAGCAGAAATAAATGAAATAGAAACAAAGAAAACGAAAGCAAAGATCAATAAAACTAAAAGCTGGTTCTTTGAGAAGATAAGCAAAAATGATCAACCTTTAGCCAGACTCCAGAAAAAGAGGGAGAGGACGCAAATCAACAAAATTAGAAGTGAAAAAGCAGAAGTTACAACAGACACCACAGGAATACAAAGCATCCTAAGAGACTACTACAAGCAACTCTAGGCCAATAAAATGGACAATCTGGAAGAAATGGACAAATTCTTAGAAAGGGATAACCTTCTAAGACTGAACCAGGAAGAAATAGAAAATATGAACAAACCTATCACAAGCAATGAAATTGAAACTGTGATTAAAAATCTTCCAACAAACAAAAGTCCAGAACCAGATGGCATCACAGGTGAATTCTATCAAACATTTAGAGAAGAGCTAACACCCAACCTTCTCAAATTCTTCAAAACAATTGCAGGGGAAGGAACACTCCCAAACTCATTCTATGAGACCACCATCACCCTGATACCAAAATCAGACAGAGATACTACAAGGAAAGAAAATTATAGACCAATATCACTGATGAATATAGATGTAAAAATCCTCAACAAAATACTAGCAAACAGAATCGAACAACACATTAAAAGGATCATACACCATGATCAAGTGGGGTTTATCCCAGGGATGCAAGGATTCTTCAATATACACAAATCAATGTGATACACCATATTAACAAATTGTAGAATAAAAGCATATGATCATCTCAATAGATGAAGGAAAAGATTTTGAGAAAATTCAACACTCATTTACGATAAAAACTCTGCAGAGTGTGGGCCTAGAGGGAAACTACCTCAACATAATAAAGGCCATATATGACAAACCCACAGCAAACAGCATTCTCAATGGTGAAAAACTGAAAGCGTTTCCTCTAAGATCAGGAACAAGACGAGGATGTCCACTCTCACCACTGCTATTCAACATAGTTTTGGAAGTCCTAGCCATGGCAATCAGAGAAGAAAAAGAAATAAAAGGAATACAAAAAGGAAAAGAAGAAGTAAAATTGTCACTGTTCGCAGATGACATGATATCATAGATAGAGAATCCTAAAGATGCCACCAGAAAACCACTGGAGCTAATCAATGAATTTGGTAAAGTTGCAGGATACAAAATTAATGCACAGAAATTGCTTGCATTCCTATACACTAACAATGAAAGATCAGAAAGAGAAATTAAGGAAACAATCCCATTACCACTGCAACAAAAAGAATAAAATACCTAGGAATAAACCTACCTAAGGAAGTAAAAGACCTGTACTCAGAAAACTATAAGACACTGATGAAAGAAATCAAAGATGATATAAACAGATGGAGACATATACCATGTTCTCGGATTAGAAGAATCAATATTGTGAAAATGACTATACTACCCAAAGCAATCTACAGATTCAATGCAATCCCGATCAAAATACCTTTGGCATTTTCTACAGAACAAGAAAAAAAAATCTTAAAATTTGTAGGGAGACACAAAAGACCCTGGATAGCCAAAGCAGTCTTGAGGGGGAAAAAAAAGAGCTGGAGGAATCAGACTTCCAGACTTCAGACTATATTGCAAAGCTACAGTAATCAAGATAATATGGTACTGACACAAAAACAGAAATATAGGTCAATAGAACAGGATAGAAAGCACAGAGATAAACCCACGTACCTATGGTTCACTAATCTATGACAAAGGAGGCAAGGGTATACAATGGAGAAAAGACAGTGTCTTCAGCAAGTGGTGCTGGGAAAACTGGACAGTTACATGTAAAAGAATGAAATTAGTACACTCCCTAACACCATACACAAAAATAAACTCAAAATGGATTAGAGACCTAAATATAAGACCAGCCACTATAAAACTCTTAGAGGAAAACATAAGCAGAACAGTCTATGACATAAATCACAGCAAGATCCTTTTTGACCCACCTCCTAGAGAAATGGAAATAAAAACAAAAATTAAAAAATGGGACCGAATGAAACATAAATTCTTTTGCACAGCAAAGGAAAACATAAGCAAGATGAAAAGACAACCATCAGAATGGGAGAAAATATTTTCAAATGAAGCAAATGGCAAAGGATTAATCTCCAAAAAGCAGCTCATGTAGCTCAATATCACAAAACCAAACAACCCAATCCAAAAATGGGCAGAAGACCTAAATAGACATTTCTCCAAAGAAGATATACAGGTTGCCAACAAACACATGAAAGGATGCTGAACATCACTAATCATTAGAGAAATGCAAATCAAAACTACAGTGAGGTATCACCTCACACCAGTCAGAATGGCCATCATCAAAAAATCTACCAACAATAAATGCTGGAGAGGCATTTATTGGAGAAAAGGGAACCCTCTTGCACTGTTGGTGGGAATGTAAATTGATATAGCCACTAGGGAGAACGGTATGGGGGTTCCTTAAAAACTAAAAATAGAACTACCATACAACCCAGCAAACCCACTCCTGGACATTTACCCTGAGAAAACCATAATTCAAAAAGAGTCATGTACCACAACGTTCACTGTAGCTCTATTTACAATAGCCAGGACATGGAAGCAACCTAAGTGTCCATCAACAGATAAATGGATAAAGAAGATGTGGCACATATATACAATGGAACATTATTCAGCCATAAAAAGAAACGAAATTGAGTTACTTTTAGTGAGGTGGATGGATCTAGAGTCTGTCCTACAGAGTGAAGTAAGTCAGAAAGAGAAAAACAAATACCGTATGCTAACACATATATATGGAATCTTAAAAAAAAAGTTTATGAAGAACCTAGGGGCAGGAAAGGATTAAGGACACAGACGTAGAGAAAGGACTTGAGGACATGGGGAGAGGGAAGGGTAAGCTGGGACAAAGTGAGAGAGTGGTATGGACATATATACACTACCAAATGTAAAATTGATAGCTACTGGGAAGCAGCCACATAGCACAGGGAGATCAGCTCTGTGCTTTGTGACCACCTAAAAGGGTGGGATAAGGGAGTGAGAGGGAGGTGCAAGAGGGAGGGGATATGGTGTTATATGTATACGCACAGCTGATTCACTTTTTTATACAGCAGAAACTAACACACAAGTGTAAAGCAATTATACTCCAATAAAGATGTAAAAGAAAAAAAAAAGCCCAGAGATAAACCTACACACCTATGGCCCACTAATCTATGACAAAGGAGGCAAGGGTATACAAAGGAGAAAAGACAGTCTCTTCAATAAGTGGTGCTGGGAAAAATGGACAGCTACATGTAAAAGAATGAAATTAGAACACTCCCTAACACCATACACAAAAAATAAACTCAAAATGGATTAGAGACCGAAATGTAAGACCGGACACTATAAAACTCTTAGAGGAAAACATAGGAAGAATACTCTTTGACATAAATCACAGCAAGATCTTTTTTGATCCACCTCCTAGAGTAATGGAATAAAAAAAATAAACATATGGGAGCAAATGAAACCTAAAAGCTTTTGCAAAGCAAAGGAAACTACAAACAAGACGAAAAGACAACCCTCACAATGGGAGAAAATATTTGCAAACGAATCAATGGACAAAGGATTAATCTCCAATGTATATAAACAGCTCATGCAGCTCAACAGTAAAAAAACAAACAACCCAATCCAAAAATGGGCAGATGACGTAAATAGACATTTGTCCCAAGAAGACATACAGATGACCAAGAAGCACATGAAAAGCTGCTCAACATCACTAATTATTAGAGAAATATAAACCAAAACTACAATGAGGTATCGCCTCACACGAGTTAGAATGGGCATCATCAGAAAATCTACAAGCAACAAATGCTGGAGAGGGTGTGGAGAAAAGGGAACCCTCTTACACTATTTGTGGGAATGTAAATTGATACAGTCACTATGGAGAACAGTATGGAGGTTCCTTAAAAAACTAAAAATAGAATTACCATATGACCCAGCAATCCCACTACTGGCCATATACCCAGAGAAAACCATAATTCAAAAAGACATATTCACCACAATATTCATTGCAGCACTATTTACAATAGCCAGGTCATGGAAGCAACCTAAATGCCCATAGACAGACGAACAGAAAAGATGTGCTACATATATAAAATGGAATATTACTCAGCCATAAAAAGGAATGAAATTGGGTCATTTGTAGAGACGTGGATAGATCTAGAGACTGTCATACAGAGTGAAGTAAGTCAGAAAGAGAAAAACAAATATCGTATATTAACGCATACATGTGGAACCTAGAAAAATGGTAAAGATGAACCGGTTTGCAAGGCAGAAATAGAGACACAGATGTAGAGAACAAATGTATGGACACCAAGGGGGGAAAGTGGCAGGGTGGTGGTGGTGGGATGAATTGCGAGCCTGGGATTGACATATACACACTTATTTGTATAAAATAGGTTACCAATAAGAGCCTGCTGTATAAAAAAATGAATAAAATAAATTCAAAAATTAAAAAATAAATAATACTTAAAAAAATAAAACAGAAAAAAAGTTCTGTCCTTCCCATAGACGTATTTATATGAATGAATTATTTCCATGCTTATATCCATAAATACAAAAAGAGGAATAAAACTTACCTTGAACCAAAAAAGAAAAAAAAAAAAAAAAAACAGAACCCACTGGTCATACAGAGGAAAACCCTATCAGGGCACTTGCTCCAGTGGTAAACAATTCTGAAGTTGGTCACAGGTGGGGAATCATCTCCCATGCAGCCAGCAGCCCCCACACGAGGAGCGTCCTCATTGCAAAGCTGGGGGACCGTGAGGAGGCGTCTCTGAGTAAACGTGAGCTGAGCCCCAGGCCAGCTGCTGCTGAACTTTCCCCACCCTTCCCAGGTAAAACACCTGAATGTGTGCAAAGACTTTAAAAACTAGAGGAAGGGGCTTGGAGTCACACCAGCGACAGCACGCAGGCCGACTTGGTGCCTGCAGGCCAGCCAGGATGGTCCTGGCCCCGGGCGCTCGTCTGGAAGCTTTCCATTTCCCTGCCTGAGGTACCCCTCCTGTCCCGGCCCCCACTGCTTTTTTCCTTCCTCACCTCTGCCCGGGGAGAAATTCCAGCAGCAAGTATGGGTGACACATCCTCTTCTTTAGCAGGTGGCAGCCCGGCAACTCCTGCAGAAAGTCCAGCAGAGCCCCAGTCACACTGGGCCACTCATAGAGCCATGGGCCCTACTCCCTCCCACCAGCCCAACCCCGAGACTGCTGACGGGGCAGAGAATATGGCGTCAGGCACAGCTGCAGAGGCTTTTGCTGCCTGGAGGGGTGTTTATATTGACCTCAACCCAGGCACACCTGGGAAGGGCTGGCCGGCCGGGTCAGGCTGCCCAGGTCAGCCAATCCTCGCCCCTCAGGGACTCAGAGTTGCAGAAAATGGGCCTTGCTGCACCGGCCAGATCCAAGGAACAGGTGTAGGGTCCCGAGAGTCAGGATAGATAAGGGGCTGCAGCCCTGGCTTGTTTTCTAATCATTTTATCTGGTCCATGAGTGGGAGACAACTTCAAGAAGACCCTCTGCTAATGAGAGGAACCCAGGAGTCAGGGAGAGGAGGGGTGGTGGGTGGAGACAGAGGCCTGGTACCCCAGCTGCAGTGGAAGCCCCTGGAAGACCAGGCAGAGGGAGGCCGCACAGAGTGAAGCCTAGGGCCACAGACCTGTTGGAGCTGCTGTTTGTTAGTTCAAGCTCTGCTCTGAGGTGCTCTGTGTCAGCTCTGAGTGACAGGGGTGCTGGGGGTGCTCTGCAATGAGGGCTATGTGCACGGTTCCTGTGTGCCCAGCCCTGCCGGGGTACCTGTCCACGGGAGCTCCATATCCAGGGAGGGGCCTGCCCACGAGAGCCCCGTGGGCTGCTGCGTACCTGCCCAGGTGAGCTCCATATCCTGGGAGGGGCCTGACCATGAGGGCCCCATGGGCTGCTGGGTACCTGCCCAGGTGAGCTCAATATCCTGGGAGCGGCCTAACCACCAGAGCCCCGTGGGTCGCTGGGTACCTGCCCAGGTGAGCTCCATATCCTGGGAGGGGCCTGACCACAAGAGCCCCGTGGGCTGCTGGGGACCTGGTAGAGGACGCCAGGACAGTCAGTGAAGCCACAGAGGATATACATCTAGTAGTTCCTAATTCCTACACCCTGCTGGTCATTCTACCATCCACCAGGACATGGCATTCTGTATTAGACTTCAATGATGCCTTCTTCTGTATTCCATTAGTCCCAGAGTCACAAGAAATTTTGCCTGTGAGTGGCAGGACTCAACCTACAACAAAAACAATACTGCTGGGCCGTCCTGCCCCAGGGGTTCAAAAATTCCCACACCATCTTTGGGGAAACGTTAGCTAAAGACCTAAAAGATCTACCTCTGGAGAAGGGAACCCTCCTTCAATATGCAGATGACATTCTGATCACCAGCCCGACTAAGGAGGCCTCTGAACTACCTAGCCAATAAAAGATAGAAGGTGTCCAAGGAAAAGGCTCAAATATCACAAACTAAGGTGGCCTTCCTGGGCTTCATTCGCACAGAAGGTCGGAGAAGCCCACCCCAGGAAAGGGAAGAAGCCATTTGCAGCCTCACCTTTCCTGAAACTAGAAGACAGCTTAGGGGTTCCTGGGGAGACCGGGGTTTGCTGCATCTGGATCCCTAACTACAGTCTAATAGCTGGGCCTCTATATGAATCACTGAAAGGAAAAGATGATGATCCTTTTGAATAGAATCCAGAAGCGGCCTTTCAAGAATGGAAAGAGCAGTCAATTCAGACCCTGGCCCTGGACCTCCCTAAGTTAGCTAAACCCTTTGACCTTTACATTCCTGGTCCAAGGCGAATCGCCCTTGGAGTATTAGTGCAAAAACTGGGACCACTTGAAATGGAACAATGCAAGAATGCCCTCCAGGCATTGGCCAGCCACCCCATCCGACCAGGATACTGGGGGTATCTAAAAACCTGGAAATCAGCAGCCCACAAGGCCAGCTCCCTCCTAAGGGAAAAGGACGCCACTTGGTGATCCTAACCACCCACCATGCCCTGAAGTTGCAGGGATTGCTCCGTGGGCACAATGACCTCAAGTGAGGAGGCCCTCCAACACCAACCTCCAGAGAGACAACCTGGGGCAATGGGCCCCCATGACGACTCGTGTGACCATCACTTGACCTGGAGCTTCTCTCAGAAAACAACAAGAGTGTGCCCCAAAAGAGCAGACTATTGCTTACAGGACTTACTGCACCCAGAGCGGAGCTAATAAACTTGGCAGGGGAACCATAAATAACGCTGCCACCATAGAAAAGCCTGCAGACACTGCAGTGATGGCGGCCAATGAGACCGGCTCTACTCCTGGCTACTTCAAAAGGCCGTTGACTGAGTGGCCGTCATGGTCCTGGATCACCACCGGCCCTGGACTGTCTGGGAGTTGAGCAAGCAGGGCTCTGACACCTGGTGCTGTTTGTACGTTAATTCAGTGGCCTAACTGAAGAAAGCACAGACTACTGGTCAGAGCATCTAGGCTGGCAGAAACCGTCAGCCTAAGGGGGCCGAACCAATGTGGAGCAGGGTAAAACCGCCCACCCCCCCAGCGTCTCTGCACATCTCTTTCCTGGACCCTTAAAGGTCATTAGAATCTATAAAACTTCCAATGCTGGTGCCCAGGCAGACGAGCAGTGAGGGAGGAGGCCTGCGGACAATCAACCTCACCTGGAGGCTGCTGGGGAGAAGTCCTGCCCCTCCCCCCGGGTATGAGGACACCCAACTCAGCATGAAGCATTTACAGAAGACGTGTCTGCACCCTCAGCGCCTCAAGAATGAGGAATGGGACAAAAGGCAGAGGAGGGCTTTGTCACTGGCAAAGCCCATTAAAAATTCCTGGGAGATAAAAATAGAATCTGGGCAATAAAATAAAGTCTAACCATTTTTTCCTTTGTGCTTTGTCTAATTTCACTTGCTCCTAGGTTTCCACATGCAGAGGTCCCACACCCGACACTTCAGACCCGATTTCCTAGTGCAAAATGGCTGGGCCGACACCTCAGCTCGTGGGGCCCCGTGCAGACTCTGCGACATAGAGCCTGAGCTCCAGGCAACCCGGCCCTCGAGAGCTCCGCCCCCTCCCTCCCGCTGATGCTGACAGGTTCCCTACACAGCAGCCCGGCCCACAACCCGCAGGGGAGCACACACTCTCACCTCTCCATTCTCTGATCAAAATATAAAGTTTTCCTTTGCTTCTGAACCAAAGTCAGTCTCGATCTGTTGGCTCCAATGACACTGGGCAGGGAGACCCTTGTTGGGGCCCACTCTGCAGGATCAGTAACAGAATTTAAGAACATTGTAACTTCAATGAACAGATGTGTGAGCCAAACTGTAATTAACATAGAGCAGTGTATAAGGCTCGTGTAAAATAAGATGTTTCTAACACTTCCATTTGATATTTCCATCACTTTATTATAAGCAAGTTCAGTGGAGGGGTTTGTCTTATTTGTCAGGTCAAGAGTAGAGAAATGCAGTGATTTCTTTCCAAGGATGTACATCTAATAATCTTGGTTGAAGTTTCAACCTTGTTTGGAATGATTTTCCATTGAAAATGATACCTCTCTTTCAGCTCCTAGATTTCTGAGAAGTATAAAATCTTATATTTTTTATTACCAAAGGGGAAAAGTGGTAGGAGGGATAAATTAACAGTTTCAGATTAACATATACACACTGCTATGTATAAAATATATCATCAACAAGGAACTACTGTATAGCACAGGGAACTATACTCAATATTTTGTAATGACCCCTGAGGGGAAATAATCTGAAAAACAATAGATATCTATATCGACATCATCTATCAACTACAGATAAAATGGAAACTAAAGGAGGCCGATGGTGAGCGTTTCTGAACCTGAAGACTTCAATCATCTAAAGTTCGGACTCTGCCTACGGCCCAAGTCCCTTAATGAACACACATGTACCAGTAGCTTAAAAATTCCCCAGATTGGAGTTCGGGGAGACACTGATTTGGAAAAAACCCTTGTGTTCTCCTTACATACACGGGACCTTTCCTACAGCTAAAACATGCCTGTGACACCCAGAAGATGGAACACGGTTGGATCAGGAAGATTTTGGAAAAGGAACCAAAACTCCTAATTTCCTGGTTGTTGGGTTCACCCCTCCAGCCTTTTTCCTTAAAATCTCCCCACTTGAGGATGTCAGCACCTTCAACATCCAGTTGCACAGAAATTGGAATTTGTCCAAAGGAAGAAGGGGAAGGAGGAGAAACAAGGAGAGCCAAGCCCTAGGTGTTCGGAGAGGCACATGTCACTCTACTTTCCAGTCAGGAAGAAGAATTAAGCAAAGGCTTAGCCTGCCACCGGGAACCAGAGTAGGGCCAGAAGCAAACGAGCGGATCTGCGGAAAGCTCCCAAAAAAGCGAGTTGAAAAATGGAGCTCAGGGGCACTGCAATTCACAAATCTGCAGAGTTGTAAATGATAACTCTCGTCCACAAATATATTGAGGGAAGGCAAAGAAGAGGATTTGAAATCAAGGCAGAATTGCAGGAAACAGATTTCAGGAGTTAGATTTGAATCACCCCTAAAGCACATGAAAAGCGGCAAAACGTCGACAATGATGCACTTGGCCAAAAAGAGCATATGCGTTTTTTTCTGAATGAATTCAGGAAAAAACCCATAGGCCCTTTTTGGTCAACCAAGCAAGCCGGAAATGCAATTCAGCACTACAAAGAACTCTGACTTCCCATCAGTCAAAATGGCCTTCCTAAAAAAGTGTAAAAACAAGAAATGCAGGAGAGGCCATGGAGGAAAGGGAGCCTTGTTACACTGATGGGTGGGGTGTAAATTGCCAATGATGACTCTGGAGAAGGGTATGGTGTTTCCTAAAACATCTAAAAAACACAGCCAGAGAGAAAGGGGCACATCCACTCATGGGCGTATAAATTGGGAAAACTAAAAATCAGCAAGACACAGGCACCCCAAACTTTAGGGCTGCTCTGTTGACAAGAACCTCCACTTAATTCCACCTTCAATATGCAAGGAAAGAGAAAAATGGATAAAGAAGTTGTGGTCCATATGTACAATTGTATATCACTCGGGCATGAAATCAATATCATAAGGGTAGTAGCAGAATGATGAGTGGATTTAGGTACGACGATTCTAAGTGAAATAAGTCACACAGAAAAGGCCACTTCTCATAAGGTATCACTTATAGAGGGAATGTAAAAACCATTACACTTGAACTGAATTACAAAACAGAACAGAGTCACACATTTAGAAAACACACTATGGTTGCTTAACGGGAAAGGTGAGGTGGGGTGATGCATAAAACAAGGATTTCAAATTAGCTCAGATAACGTTCCATAAATCCAATATGTAATAGACAAGACCTACTCCTTGCTCAGTGAACTGGACTCAACAACCCCTATTCACCTCAGGAGAACATATCTGAATAGTCAGAATTGTAAAACCTATGTATTGATATCTCTCTGGAAGTGAGTCAAGTGGGTGTAAAGCGGCATAAACACAGCCGTGAAAAGCAGCTAAACCCCATTATAAAAATAAATTACTTTTAAAAACCCGTGAAACAAAGACTGTGAAAGAGAGAGAAATTCTTACAAAATTCGTTCAGGGGCTATGATGCCACCTGGATTGACCATATCTAGACCCACAGCTGGATGAGACATAAGGGTGGACACTCTCGGGGCTGAGAGGCTTGGTGAGGTTGGGGGAGCAAACGCAGAGCCTGTAAAGTAATATTGCCTGTTACCCAACTCATGGGTTCCAAATCTCCAGGTTCAAGGGCATCTTCCTGCATCGAAAACATGCATGAGAAACCCAGAAGATGGTACACCGTGTGATGGGGAAAGGTTTCTAAAACGAACCTCATTTCTCATCACCTTGTGCCCGGGTTCCCCATTCCAGCCGCTTTACTAGCAATCTCCCTACTTGGAGCATCAGCACCTTTAACCTCCTGTTCCGGACAGGTTGCAATTTGTCCTGAGGATGAACGGGAAGATGGGGAATCAATGAGAGACTAGCTCTTGGTGTGGACACAGGCACAGGTCACTCTATTTTCCCATCAGGAAGAAGAATTAACCACAGTCTCAGCCTGCCCCCGGGAACAAGAACAGGGCGTGAATCCATCATGCGCTTTTGCGGCCAGCTCCCAAAAAAGCGAGTTGTAAAATGGAGGTTCAGGGCACTGCAATTCACAAACCTGCAGAGTTATAAATGATAACTCTCGACCACAAATATATTGAGGGAAGGCAAAGAAGAGGATTTGAAATCAAGGCAGAATTGCAGGAAACAGATTTCAGGAGGTAGATTCGAATCGCCTTTAAAGCACATGAAAAGCGGCAAAACGTTGACAATGATGCCCTTGGCCAAAAAGGGCGTATGCGTTTTTTCCTGAATATATTCAGGAAAAAACGCATACGCCCTTTTTGGCCAACCAAGCAATCTGGAAAGGCAAATCAGGGCTACAAAGAAGACTCGCTACCCATCGGTCAAAAGGGCCATGCTGAAAAACTTGTCAAAATCAGAAATGCAGGACAGGCCATGGAGAAATGGGAGCCTTGCTACACTGATGGGCGGGATGTAAATTGCCAACAGCCACTCTGGAGGAGTGTACGGTGAGTCCTGAAATATCTAAAAAGCACAGCTTAGAGAGCATAGGGCACTTCCACTCATGGGGGTATAAATTGGGAAAATTAAAAATCAGCAAGACACAAGCACCCCAAAGTTTAGGGCTGCTCTGTTGACAAGGACCTCCATTTCATTCCACCTTAAATATCCCAGGAAAGAGAAAAATGGATAAAGAAGTTGTGGTCCTTATGTACAATGGAATATCACTCAGCCATGAAATCAATGTCATAAGGCTAGTAGCAGCATGATGAGTGGATTTAGGTACGACGATTCTAAGTGAAATAAGTCACAGAGAAAAGGACACTTCTCATAAGGTATCACTTATAGAGGGAATGTAAAAACCGTTACACTTGAACTGAATTACAAAACAGAACAGAGTCACACATGCAGTAAACACACTATGGCTGCTTAACGGGAAAGGTGAGGTGGGGTGATACATAAAACAAGGGTTTCAAATTAGCTCAGATACCGTTCCATAAACCCAATATGTAATAGACAAGACCTACTCCTTGCTCAGAGAACTGGACTCAACACGCCCTATTCACCAGAGAAGAATATATCTGACTAGTAATAATCTTAAAACCTATGTATTGATATCTCTCTATTAGTGTGTCAAGTGGGTGTAAAGCGGCATAAACACAGCAGTGAAAAGCAGCTAAACCCCATTATAAAAATAAATTACTTCGAAAAACCCATGAAACAAAGACAGTGAAAGAGAGCGAAATTCTTACACAATGCGTTCAGGGGCTGTGATGCAACCTGGATTGAACATATCTAGACCCACAGCTGGATGAGACATAAGGGTGGACACTCTTGGGGCTGAGAGGTTTGGTGAGCTTGGGTGAGCAAACGCAGACCCTTTAAATTAATACTGCGTGGTACCCGTCCAATGGGTCCCAAATCTCCAGGTTCAAGGGCATCTTCCTACATCGAAAACATGCATGAGAAACCCAGAAGATGGTACACCGTGTGATGGGGAAAGGTTTCTAAAACGAACCTCATTTCTCATCTCCTTGTGCCCGGATTCCCCATTCCAGCCACTTTACTAGCAATCTCCCTACTTGGAGCATCAGCACCTTTAACCTCCTGTTCCGTACAGGTTGCAATTTGTCCTGAGGATGAACGGGAAGACGGGGAACCAATGAGAGACTAGCTCTTGGTGTGGACACAGGCACAGGTCACTCTATTTTCCCATCAGGAAGAAGAATTAACCACAGGCTCAGCCTTCCCCCCGGAACCAAAACAGGGCATGAAACCATCATGCGCTTTTGCGGCCAGCCCCGAAAAAAGCGAGTTGTAAAATGGAGCTTCAGGTCACTGCAATTCAAAAACCTGCAGAGTTATAAATGATAACTTTCGTCCACAAACATATTGAGGGAAGGCAAAGCAGAGGATTTGAAATCAAGGCAGAATTGCAGGAAACAGATTTCAGGAGGTAGATTCGAATCGCCTTTAAAGCACATGAAGAGCGGCAAAACGTTGACAATGATGCCCTTGGCCAAAAAGGGCGTATGCGTTTTTTCCTGAATATATTCAGGAAAAAACGCATACGCCCTTTTTGGCCAACCAAGCAACCTGGAAAGGCAAATCAGGGCTACAAAGAAGACTCGCTACCCATCGGTCAAAAGGGCCATGCTGAAAAACGTGTCAAAACCAGAAATGCAGGACAGGCCATGGAGAAATGGGAGCCTTGCTACACTGATGGGCGGGATGTAAATTGCCAACAGCCACTCTGGAGAAGTCTACGGTGAGTCCTGAAACATCTGAAAAACACAGCTTAGAGAGCATAGGGCACTTCCACTCATGGGGGTATAAATTGGGAAAATGAAAAATCAGCAAGACACAAGCACCCCAAAGTTTAGGGCTGCTCTGTTGACCAGGACCTCCACTTCATTCCACCTTGAATATCCCAGGAAAGAGAAAAATGGATAAAGAAGTTGTGGTCCTTATGTACAATGGAATATCACTCAGCCATGAAATCAATGTCATAAGGCTAGTAGCAGCATGATGAGTGGATTTAGGTATGACGATTCTAAGTGAAATAAGTCACACAGAAAAGGACACTTCTCATGAGGTATCACTTATACAGGGAATGTAAAAACCGTTACACTTGAACTGAATTACAAAACAGAACAGAGTCACACATGCAGAAAACACACTATGGCTGCTTAACGGGAAAGATGAGGTGGGGTAATGCATAAAACAAGGGTTTCAAATTAGCTCAGATACCGTTCCATAAACCCAATATGTAATAGACAAGACCTACTCCTTGCTCAGAGAACTGGACTCAACACGCCCTATTCACCGCACAAGAATATATCTGACTAGTAATAATCTTTAAACCTATGTATTGATATCTCTCTGTTAGTGTGTCAAGTGGGTGTAAAGCGGCATAAACACAGCAGTGAAAAGCAGCTAAACCCCATTATAAAAATAAATTACTTTGAAAAACCCATGAAACAAAGACAGTGAAAGAGAGAGAAATTCTTACACAATGCATTCAGGGGCTGTGATGCAACCTGGATTGACCATATCTAGACCCACAGCTGGATGAGACATAAGGGTGGACACTCTTGGGGCTGAGAGGTTTGGTGAGGTTGGGTGAGCAAACGCAGACCCTTTAAATTAATACTGCGTGGTACCCGTCCAATGGGTCCCAAATCTCCAGGTTCAAGGGCATCTTCCTACATCGAAAACATGCATGAGAAACCCAGAAGATGGTACACCGTGTGATGAGGAAAGGTTTCTAAAACGAACCTCATTTCTCATCTCCTTGTGCCCGGGTTCCCCATTCCAGCCACTTTACTAGCAATCTCCCTACTTGGAGCATCAGCACCTTTAACCTCCTGTTCCGGACAGGTTGCAATTTGTCCTGAGGATGAACGGGAAGACGGGGAACCAATGAGAGACTAGCTCTTGGTTGGACACAGGCACAGGTCAATCTATTTTCCCATCAGGAAGAAGAATTAACCACAGGCTCAGCCTGCCACCCGGAACAAGAACAGGGCGTGAATCCATCATGCGCTTTTGCGGCCAGCTCCCAAAAAAGCGAGTTGTAAAATGGAGGTTCAGGGCACTGCAATTCACAAACCTGCAGAGTTATAAATGATAACTCTCGACCACAAATATATTGAGGGAAGGCAAAGAAGAGGATTTGAAATCAAGGCAGAATTGCAGGAAACAGATTTCAGGAGGTAGATTCGAATCGCCTTTAAAGCACATGAAAAGCGGCAAAACGTTGACAATGATGCCCTTGGCCAAAAAGGGCGTATGCGTTTTTTCCTGAATATATTCAGGAAAAAACGCATACGCCCTTTTTGGCCAACCAAGCAATCTGGAAAGGCAAATCAGGGCTACAAAGAAGACTCGCTACCCATCGGTCAAAAGGGCCATGCTGAAAAACTTGTCAAAATCAGAAATGCAGGACAGGCCATGGAGAAATGGGAGCCTTGCTACACTGATGGGCGGGATGTAAATTGCCAACAGCCACTCTGGAGGAGTGTACGGTGAGTCCTGAAATATCTAAAAAGCACAGCTTAGAGAGCATAGGGCACTTCCACTCATGGGGGTATAAATTGGGAAAATGAAAAATCAGCAAGACACAAGCACCCCAAAGTTTAGGGCTGCTCTGTTGACAAGGACCTCCATTTCATTCCACGTTAAATATCCCAGGAAAGAGAAAAATGGATAAAGAAGTTGTGGTCCTTATGTACAATGGAATATCACTCAGCCATGAAATCAATGTCATAAGGCTAGTAGCAGCATGATGAGTGGATTTAGGTACGACGATTCTAAGTGAAATAAGTCACAGAGAAAAGGACACTTCTCATAAGGTATCACTTATAGAGGGAATGTAAAAACCGTTACACTTGAACTGAATTACAAAACAGAACAGAGTCACACATGCAGTAAACACACTATGGCTGATTAACGGGAAAGGTGAGGTGGGGTGATACATAAAACAAGGGTTTCAAATTAGCTCAGATACCGTTCCATAAACCCAATATGTAATAGACAAGACCTACTCCTTGCTCAGAGAACTGGACTCAACACGCCCTATTCACCGCACAAGAATATATCTGACTAGTAATAATCTTAAAACCTATGTATTGATATCTCTCTATTAGTGTGTCAAGTGGGTGTAAAGCGGCATAAACACAGCAGTGAAAAGCAGCTAAACCCCATTATAAAAATAAATTACTTTGAAAAACCCATGAAACAAAGACAGTGAAAGAGAGCGAAATTCTTACACAATGCGTTCAGGGGCTGTGATGCAACCTGGATTGACCATATCTAGACCCACAGCTGGATGAGACATAAGGGTGGACACTCTTGGGGCTGAGAGGTTTGGTGAGGTTGGGTGAGCAAACGCAGACCCTTTAAATTAATACTGCGTGGTACCCGTCCAATGGGTCCCAAATCTCCAGGTTCAAGGGCATCTTCCTACATCGAAAACATGCATGAGAAACCCAGAAGATGGTACACCGTGTGATGGGGAAAGGTTTCTAAAACGAACCTCATTTCTCATCTCCTTGTGCCCGGGTTCCCCATTCCAGCCACTCTACTAGCATTCTCCCTACTTGGAGCATCAGCACCTTTAACCTCCTGTTCCGTACAGGTTGCAATTTGTCCTGAGGATGAACGGGAAGACGGGGAACCAATGAGAGACTAGCTCTTGGTGTGGACACAGGCACAGGTCACTCTATTTTCCCATCAGGAAGAAGAATTAACCACAGGCTCAGCCTGCCCCCCGGAACAAGAACAGGGCGTGAATCCATCATGCGCTTTTGCGGCCAGCTCCCAAAAAAGCGAGTTGTAAAATGGAGGTTCAGGGCACTGCAATTCACAAACCTGCAGAGTTATAAATGATAACTCTCGTCCACAAATATATTGAGGGAAGGCAAAGAAGAGGATTTGAAATCAAGGCAGAATTGCAGGAAACAGATTTCAGGAGGTAGATTCGACTCGCCTTTAAAGCACATGAAAAGCGGCAAAACGTTGACAATGATGCCCTTGGCCAAAAAGGGCGTATGCGTTTTTTCCTAAATATATTCAGGAAAAAACGCATACGCCCTTTTTGGCCAACCAAGCAATCTGGAAAGGCAAATCAGGGCTACAAAGAAGACTCGCTACCCATCGGTCAAAAGGGCCATGCAGAAAAAAGTCTCAAAACCAGAAATGCAGGACAGGCCATGGAGAAATGGGAGCCTTGCTACATTGATGGGCGGGATGTAAATTGCCAACAACCAAACTGGAGAAGTGTACGGTGTGTCCTGAAACATCTAAAAAACACAGCTTAGAGAGCATAGGGCACTTCCACTCATGGGGGTATAAATTGGGAAAATGAAAAATCAGCAAGACACAAGCACCCCAAAGTTTAGGGCTGCTCTGTTGACAAGGACCTCCACTTCATTCCACCTTCAATATCCCAGGAAAGGGAAAAATGGATAAAGAAGTTGTGGTCCTTATGTACAATGGAATATCACTCAGCCATGAAATCAATGTCATAAGGCTAGTAGCAGCATGATGAGTGGATTTAGGTACGACGATTCTAAGTGAAATAAGTCACACAGAAAAGGACACTTCTCATAAGGTATCACTTATAGAGGGAATGTAAAAACCGTTACACTTGAACTGAATTACAAAACAGAACAGAGTCACACATGCAGAAAACACACTATGGCTGCTTAACGGGAAAGGTGAGGTGGGGTGATACATAAAACAAGGGTTTCAAATTAGCTCAGATACTGTTCCATAAACCCAATATGTAATAGACAAGACCTACTCCTTGCTCAGAGAACTGGACTCAACACGCCCTATTCACCGCACAAGAATATATCTGACTAGGAATAATCTTAAAACCTATGTATTGATATCTCTCTGTTAGTGTGTCAAGTGGGTGTAAAGCGGCATAAACACAGCAGTGAAAAGCAGCTAAACCCCATTATAAAAATAAATTACTTTGAAAAACTCACGAAACAAACACAGTGAAAGAGAGAGAAATTCTTACACAATGCGTTCATGGGCTGTGATGCAACCTGGATTGACCATATCTAGATCCACAGCTGGATGAGACATAAGGGTGGACACTCTTGGGGCTGAGAGGTTTGGTGAGCTTGGGTGAGCAAACGCAGACCCTTTAAAGTAATACTGTGTAGTACCCGTCCCATGGGATCCAAATCTCCAGGTTCAAGGGCATCTTCCTACACCGAAAACATGCATGAGAAACCCAGAGGATGGTACAGCGTGTGATGGGGAAAGGTTTCTAAAACGCACCTCATTTCTCACATCCTTGTGCCCGGGTTCGCCATTCCAGCCGCTTTACTAGCAATCTCCCTACTTGGAGCATCAGCACCTTTAACCTCCTGTTCCGTACAGGTTGCAATTTGTCCTGAGGATGAACGGGAAGACGGGGAACCAATGAGAGACTAGCTCTTGGTGTTGACACAGGCACAGGTCACTCTATTTTCCCATCAGGAAGAAGAATTAACCACAGGCTCAGCCTTCCCCCCGGAACAAGAACAGGGCGTGAATCCATCATGCGCTTTTGTGGCCAGCTCCCAAAAAAGCGAGTTGTAAAATGGAGCTTCAGGGCACTGCAAATCACAAACCTGCAGAGTTATAAATGATAACTCTCGTCCACAAATATATTGAGGGAAGGCAAAGAAGAGGTTTTGAAATCAAGGCAGAATTGCAGGAAACAGATTTCAGGAGGTAGAATCGAATCGCCTTTAAAGCACATGAAAAGCGGCAAAACGTTGACAATGATTCCCTTGGCCAAAAAGGGCGTATGCGTTTTTTCCTGAATATATTCAGGAAAAAACGCATACGCCCTTTTTGGCCAACCAAGCAACCTGGAAAGGCAAATCAGGGCGACAAAGAAGACTCGCTACCCATCGGTCAGAAGGGCCATGCTGAAAAAAGTGTCAAAACCAGAAATGCGGGACAGGCCATGGAGAAATGGGAGCCTTGCGACACTGATGGGCGGGATGTAAATTGCCAACAGACACTCTGGAGAAGTCTACGGTGAGTCCTGAAACATCTAAAAAACACAGCTTAGAGAGCATAGGGCACTTCCACTCATGGGGGTATAAATTGGGAAAATTAAAAATCAGCAAGACACAAGCACCCCAAAGTTGAGGGCTGCTCTGTTGACAAGGACCTCCACTTCATTCCACCTTAAATATCCCAGGAAAGAGAAAAATGGATAAAGAAGTTGTGGTCCTTATGTACAATGGAAAATCACTCAGCCATGAAATCAATGTCATAAGGCTAGTAGCAGCATGATGAGTGGATTTAGGTACGACGATTCTAAGTGAAATAAGTCACACAGAAAAGGACACTTCTCATAAGGTATCACTTATAGAGGGAATGTAAAAACCGTTACACTTGAACTGAATTACAAAACAGAACAGAGTCACACATGCAGAAAACACACTATGGCTGCTTAACGGGAAAGGTGAGGTGGGGTGATACATAAAACAAGGGTTTCAAATTAGCTCAGATACCGTTCCATAAACCCAATATGTAATAGACAAGACCTACTCCTTGCTCAGAGAACTGGACTCAACACGCCCTATTCACCGCACAAGAATATATCTGACTAGTAATAATCTTAAAACCTATGTATTGATATCTCACTGTTAGTGTGTCAAGTGGGTGTAAAGCGGCATAAACACAGCAGTGAAAAGCAGCTAAACCCCATTATAAAAATAAATTACTTTGAAAAACCCATGAAACAAAGACAGTGAAAGAGAGAGAAATTCTTACACAATGCGTTCAGGGGCTGTGATGCAACCTGGATTGACCATATCTAGACCCACAGCTGGATGAGACATAAGGGTGGACACTCTTGGGGCTGAGAGGTTTGGTGAGGTGGGGTGAGCAAACGCAGACCCTTTAAAGTAATACTGCGTGGTACCCGTCCCATGGGTCCCAAATCTCCAGGTTCAAGGGCATCTTCCTACATCGAAAACATGCATGAGAAACCCAGAAGATGGTACACCGTGTGATGGGGAAAGGTTTCTAAAACGCACCTCATTTCTCATCTCCTTGTGCCCGGGTTCGCCATTCCAGCCGCTTTACTAGCAATCTCCCTACTTGGAGCATCAGCACCTTTAACCTCCTGTTCCGTACAGGTTGCAATTTGTCCTGAGGATGAACGGGAAGACGGGGAACCAATGAGAGACTAGCTCTTGGTTGGACACAGGCACAGGTCAATCTATTTTCCCATCAGGAAGAAGAATTAACCACAGGCTCAGCCTGCCACCCGGAACAAGAACAGGGCGTGAATCCATCATGCGCTTTTGCGGCCAGCTCCCAAAAAAGCGAGTTGTAAAATGGAGGTTCAGGGCACTGCAATTCACAAACCTGCAGAGTTATAAATGATAACTCTCGACCACAAATATATTGAGGGAAGGCAAAGAAGAGGATTTGAAATCAAGGCAGAATTGCAGGAAACAGATTTCAGGAGGTAGATTCGAATCGCCTTTAAAGCACATGAAAAGCGGCAAAACGTTGACAATGATGCCCTTGGCCAAAAAGGGCGTATGCGTTTTTTCCTGAATATATTCAGGAAAAAACGCATACGCCCTTTTTGGCCAACCAAGCAATCTGGAAAGGCAAATCAGGGCTACAAAGAAGACTCGCTACCCATCGGTCAAAAGGGCCATGCTGAAAAACTTGTCAAAATCAGAAATGCAGGACAGGCCATGGAGAAATGGGAGCCTTGCTACACTGATGGGCGGGATGTAAATTGCCAACAGCCACTCTGGAGGAGTGTACGGTGAGTCCTGAAATATCTAAAAAGCACAGCTTAGAGAGCATAGGGCACTTCCACTCATGGGGGTATAAATTGGGAAAATGAAAAATCAGCAAGACACAAGCACCCCAAAGTTTAGGGCTGCTCTGTTGACAAGGACCTCCATTTCATTCCACGTTAAATATCCCAGGAAAGAGAAAAATGGATAAAGAAGTTGTGGTCCTTATGTACAATGGAATATCACTCAGCCATGAAATCAATGTCATAAGGCTAGTAGCAGCATGATGAGTGGATTTAGGTACGACGATTCTAAGTGAAATAAGTCACAGAGAAAAGGACACTTCTCATAAGGTATCACTTATAGAGGGAATGTAAAAACCGTTACACTTGAACTGAATTACAAAACAGAACAGAGTCACACATGCAGTAAACACACTATGGCTGATTAACGGGAAAGGTGAGGTGGGGTGATACATAAAACAAGGGTTTCAAATTAGCTCAGATACCGTTCCATAAACCCAATATGTAATAGACAAGACCTACTCCTTGCTCAGAGAACTGGACTCAACACGCCCTATTCACCGCACAAGAATATATCTGACTAGTAATAATCTTAAAACCTATGTATTGATATCTCTCTATTAGTGTGTCAAGTGGGTGTAAAGCGGCATAAACACAGCAGTGAAAAGCAGCTAAACCCCATTATAAAAATAAATTACTTTGAAAAACCCATGAAACAAAGACAGTGAAAGAGAGCGAAATTCTTACACAATGCGTTCAGGGGCTGTGATGCAACCTGGATTGACCATATCTAGACCCACAGCTGGATGAGACATAAGGGTGGACACTCTTGGGGCTGAGAGGTTTGGTGAGGTTGGGTGAGCAAACGCAGACCCTTTAAATTAATACTGCGTGGTACCCGTCCAATGGGTCCCAAATCTCCAGGTTCAAGGGCATCTTCCTACATCGAAAACATGCATGAGAAACCCAGAAGATGGTACACCGTGTGATGGGGAAAGGTTTCTAAAACGAACCTCATTTCTCATCTCCTTGTGCCCGGGTTCCCCATTCCAGCCACTCTACTAGCATTCTCCCTACTTGGAGCATCAGCACCTTTAACCTCCTGTTCCGTACAGGTTGCAATTTGTCCTGAGGATGAACGGGAAGACGGGGAACCAATGAGAGACTAGCTCTTGGTGTGGACACAGGCACAGGTCACTCTATTTTCCCATCAGGAAGAAGAATTAACCACAGGCTCAGCCTGCCCCCCGGAACAAGAACAGGGCGTGAATCCATCATGCGCTTTTGCGGCCAGCTCCCAAAAAAGCGAGTTGTAAAATGGAGGTTCAGGGCACTGCAATTCACAAACCTGCAGAGTTATAAATGATAACTCTCGTCCACAAATATATTGAGGGAAGGCAAAGAAGAGGATTTGAAATCAAGGCAGAATTGCAGGAAACAGATTTCAGGAGGTAGATTCGACTCGCCTTTAAAGCACATGAAAAGCGGCAAAACGTTGACAATGATGCCCTTGGCCAAAAAGGGCGTATGCGTTTTTTCCTAAATATATTCAGGAAAAAACGCATACGCCCTTTTTGGCCAACCAAGCAATCTGGAAAGGCAAATCAGGGCTACAAAGAAGACTCGCTACCCATCGGTCAAAAGGGCCATGCAGAAAAAAGTCTCAAAACCAGAAATGCAGGACAGGCCATGGAGAAATGGGAGCCTTGCTACATTGATGGGCGGGATGTAAATTGCCAACAACCAAACTGGAGAAGTGTACGGTGTGTCCTGAAACATCTAAAAAACACAGCTTAGAGAGCATAGGGCACTTCCACTCATGGGGGTATAAATTGGGAAAATGAAAAATCAGCAAGACACAAGCACCCCAAAGTTTAGGGCTGCTCTGTTGACAAGGACCTCCACTTCATTCCACCTTCAATATCCCAGGAAAGGGAAAAATGGATAAAGAAGTTGTGGTCCTTATGTACAATGGAATATCACTCAGCCATGAAATCAATGTCATAAGGCTAGTAGCAGCATGATGAGTGGATTTAGGTACGACGATTCTAAGTGAAATAAGTCACACAGAAAAGGACACTTCTCATAAGGTATCACTTATAGAGGGAATGTAAAAACCGTTACACTTGAACTGAATTACAAAACAGAACAGAGTCACACATGCAGAAAACACACTATGGCTGCTTAACGGGAAAGGTGAGGTGGGGTGATACATAAAACAAGGGTTTCAAATTAGCTCAGATACTGTTCCATAAACCCAATATGTAATAGACAAGACCTACTCCTTGCTCAGAGAACTGGACTCAACACGCCCTATTCACCGCACAAGAATATATCTGACTAGGAATAATCTTAAAACCTATGTATTGATATCTCTCTGTTAGTGTGTCAAGTGGGTGTAAAGCGGCATAAACACAGCAGTGAAAAGCAGCTAAACCCCATTATAAAAATAAATTACTTTGAAAAACTCACGAAACAAACACAGTGAAAGAGAGAGAAATTCTTACACAATGCGTTCATGGGCTGTGATGCAACCTGGATTGACCATATCTAGATCCACAGCTGGATGAGACATAAGGGTGGACACTCTTGGGGCTGAGAGGTTTGGTGAGCTTGGGTGAGCAAACGCAGACCCTTTAAAGTAATACTGTGTAGTACCCGTCCCATGGGATCCAAATCTCCAGGTTCAAGGGCATCTTCCTACACCGAAAACATGCATGAGAAACCCAGAGGATGGTACAGCGTGTGATGGGGAAAGGTTTCTAAAACGCACCTCATTTCTCACATCCTTGTGCCCGGGTTCGCCATTCCAGCCGCTTTACTAGCAATCTCCCTACTTGGAGCATCAGCACCTTTAACCTCCTGTTCCGTACAGGTTGCAATTTGTCCTGAGGATGAACGGGAAGACGGGGAACCAATGAGAGACTAGCTCTTGGTGTTGACACAGGCACAGGTCACTCTATTTTCCCATCAGGAAGAAGAATTAACCACAGGCTCAGCCTTCCCCCCGGAACAAGAACAGGGCGTGAATCCATCATGCGCTTTTGTGGCCAGCTCCCAAAAAAGCGAGTTGTAAAATGGAGCTTCAGGGCACTGCAAATCACAAACCTGCAGAGTTATAAATGATAACTCTCGTCCACAAATATATTGAGGGAAGGCAAAGAAGAGGTTTTGAAATCAAGGCAGAATTGCAGGAAACAGATTTCAGGAGGTAGAATCGAATCGCCTTTAAAGCACATGAAAAGCGGCAAAACGTTGACAATGATTCCCTTGGCCAAAAAGGGCGTATGCGTTTTTTCCTGAATATATTCAGGAAAAAACGCATACGCCCTTTTTGGCCAACCAAGCAACCTGGAAAGGCAAATCAGGGCGACAAAGAAGACTCGCTACCCATCGGTCAGAAGGGCCATGCTGAAAAAAGTGTCAAAACCAGAAATGCGGGACAGGCCATGGAGAAATGGGAGCCTTGCGACACTGATGGGCGGGATGTAAATTGCCAACAGACACTCTGGAGAAGTCTACGGTGAGTCCTGAAACATCTAAAAAACACAGCTTAGAGAGCATAGGGCACTTCCACTCATGGGGGTATAAATTGGGAAAATTAAAAATCAGCAAGACACAAGCACCCCAAAGTTGAGGGCTGCTCTGTTGACAAGGACCTCCACTTCATTCCACCTTAAATATCCCAGGAAAGAGAAAAATGGATAAAGAAGTTGTGGTCCTTATGTACAATGGAAAATCACTCAGCCATGAAATCAATGTCATAAGGCTAGTAGCAGCATGATGAGTGGATTTAGGTACGACGATTCTAAGTGAAATAAGTCACACAGAAAAGGACACTTCTCATAAGGTATCACTTATAGAGGGAATGTAAAAACCGTTACACTTGAACTGAATTACAAAACAGAACAGAGTCACACATGCAGAAAACACACTATGGCTGCTTAACGGGAAAGGTGAGGTGGGGTGATACATAAAACAAGGGTTTCAAATTAGCTCAGATACCGTTCCATAAACCCAATATGTAATAGACAAGACCTACTCCTTGCTCAGAGAACTGGACTCAACACGCCCTATTCACCGCACAAGAATATATCTGACTAGTAATAATCTTAAAACCTATGTATTGATATCTCACTGTTAGTGTGTCAAGTGGGTGTAAAGCGGCATAAACACAGCAGTGAAAAGCAGCTAAACCCCATTATAAAAATAAATTACTTTGAAAAACCCATGAAACAAAGACAGTGAAAGAGAGAGAAATTCTTACACAATGCGTTCATGGGCTGTGATGCAACCTGGATTGACCATATCTAGACCCACAGCTGGATGAAACATAAGGGTGGACACTCTTGGGGCTGAGAGGTTTGGTGAGGTGGGGTGAGCAAACGCAGACCCTTTAAAGTAATACTGCGTGGTACCCGTCCCATGGGTCCCAAATCTCCAGGTTCAAGGGCATCTTCCTACATCGAAAACATGCATGAGAAACCCAGAAGATGGTACACCGTGTGATGGGGAAAGGTTTCTAAAACGCACCTCATTTCTCATCTCCTTGTGCCCGGGTTCGCCATTCCAGCCGCTTTACTAGCAATCTCCCTACTTGGAGCATCAGCACCTTTAACCTCCTGTTCCGTACAGGTTGCAATTTGTCCTGAGGATGAACGGGAAGACGGGGAACCAATGAGAGACTAGCTCTTGGTGTGGACACAGGCACAGGTCACTCTATTTTCCCATCAGGAAGAAGAATTAACCACAGGCTCAGCCTTCCCCCCGGAACCAGAACAGGGTGTGGAACCATCAAGCGCTTTTGCGGCCAGCTCCCAAAAAAGCAAGTTGTAAAATGGAGCTTCAGGTCACTGCAATTCACAAACCTGCAGAGTTATAAATGATAACTCTCGTCCACAAATATATTGAGGGAAGGCAAAGAAGAGGATTTGAAATCAAGGCAGAATTGCAGGAAACAGATTTCAGGAGGTAGATTCGAATCGCCTTTAAAGCACATGAAAAGCGGCAAAACGTTGACAATGATGCCCTTGGCCAAAAAGGGCGTATGCGTTTTTTCCTGAATATATTCAGGAAAAAACGCTTACGCCCTTTTTGGCCAACCAAGCAACCTGGAAAGGCAAATCAGGGCTACAAAGAAGACTCGCTACCCATCGGTCAAAAGGGCCATGCTGAAAAAAGTCTCAAAACCAGAAATGCAGGACAGGCCATGGAGAAATGGGAGCCTTGCTACACTGATGGGCGGGATGTAAATTGCCAACAGTCACTCTGGAGAAGTGTACGGTGAGTCCTGAAACATCTAAAAAACACAGCTTAGACAGCATAGGGCACTTCCACTCATGGGGGTATAAATTGGGAAAATTAAAAATCAGCAAGACACAAGCACCCCAAAGTTTAGGGCTGCTCTGTTGACAAGGATCTCCACTTCATTCCACCTTAAATATCCCAGGAAAGAGAAAAATGGATAAAGAAGTTGTGGTCCTTATGTACAATGGAAAATCACTCAGCCATGAAATCAATGTCATAAGGCTAGTAGCAGCATGATGAGTGGATTTAGGTACGACGATTCTAAGTGAAATAAGTCACACAGAAAAGGACACTTCTCATAAGGTATCACTTATAGAGGGAATGTAAAAACCGTTACACTTGAACTGAATTACAAAACAGAACAGAGTCACACATGCAGAAAACACACTATGGCTGCTTAACGGGAAAGGTGAGGTGGGGTGATACATAAAACAAGGGTTTCAAATTAGCTCAGATACTGTTCCATAAACCCAATATGTAATAGACAAGACCTACTCCTTGCTCAGAGAACTGGACTCAACACGCCCTATTCACCGCACAAGAATATATCTGACTAGGAATAATCTTAAAACCTATGTATTGATATCTCTCTGTTAGTGTGTCAAGTGGGTGTAAAGCGGCATAAACACAGCAGTGAAAAGCAGCTAAACCCCATTATAAAAATAAATTACTTTGAAAAACTCACGAAACAAACACAGTGAAAGAGAGAGAAATTCTTACACAATGCGTTCATGGGCTGTGATGCAACCTGGATTGACCATATCTAGATCCACAGCTGGATGAGACATAAGGGTGGACACTCTTGGGGCTGAGAGGTTTGGTGAGGTTGGGTGAGCAAACGCAGACCCTTTAAAGTAATACTGTGTAGTACCCGTCCCATGGGATCCAAATCTCCAGGTTCAAGGGCATCTTCCTACACCGAAAACATGCATGAGAAACCCAGAGGATGGTACAGCGTGTGATGGGGAAAGGTTTCTAAAACGCACCTCATTTCTCACATCCTTGTGCCCGGGTTCGCCATTCCAGCCGCTTTACTAGCAATCTCCCTACTTGGAGCATCAGCACCTTTAACCTCCTGTTCCGTACAGGTTGCAATTTGTCCTGAGGATGAACGGGAAGACGGGGAACCAATGAGAGACTAGCTCTTGGTGTGGACACAGGCACAGGTCACTCTATTTTCCCATCAGGAAGAAGAATTAACCACAGGCTCAGCCTTCCCCCCGGAACCAGAACAGGGTGTGGAACCATCAAGCGCTTTTGCGGCCAGCTCCCAAAAAAGCAAGTTGTAAAATGGAGCTTCAGGTCACTGCAATTCACAAACCTGCAGAGTTATAAATGATAACTCTCGTCCACAAATATATTGAGGGAAGGCAAAGAAGAGGATTTGAAATCAAGGCAGAATTGCAGGAAACAGATTTCAGGAGGTAGATTCGAATCGCCTTTAAAGCACATGAAAAGCGGCAAAACGTTGACAATGATGCCCTTGGCCAAAAAGGGCGTATGCGTTTTTTCCTGAATATATTCAGGAAAAAACGCTTACACCCTTTTTGGCCAACCAAGCAACCTGGAAAGGCAAATCAGGGCTACAAAGAAGACTCGCTACCCATCGGTCAAAAGGGCCATGCTGAAAAAAGTCTCAAAACCAGAAATGCAGGACAGGCCATGGAGAAATGGGAGCCTTGCTACACTGATGGGCGGGATGTAAATTGCCAACAGTCACTCTGGAGAAGTGTACGGTGAGTCCTGAAACACCTAAAAAACACAGCTTAGACAGCATAGGGCACTTCCACTCATGGGGGTATAAATTGGGAAAATTAAAAATCAGCAAGACACAAGCACCCCAAAGTTTAGGGCTGCTCTGTTGACAAGGATCTCCACTTCATTCCACCTTAAATATCCCAGGAAAGAGAAAAATGGATAAAGAAGTTGTGGTCCTTATGTACAATGGAAAATCACTCAGCCATGAAATCAATGTCATAAGGCTAGTAGCAGCATGATGAGTGGATTTAGGTACGACGATTCTAAGTGAAATAAGTCACACAGAAAAGGACACTTCTCATAAGGTATCACTTATAGAGGGAATGTAAAAACCGTTACACTTGAACTGAATTACAAAACAGAACAGAGTCACACATGCAGAAAACACACTATGGCTGCTTAACGGGAAAGGTGAGGTGGGGTGATACATAAAACAAGGGTTTCAAATTAGCTCAGATACCGTTCCATAAACCCAATATGTAATAGACAAAACCTACTCCTTGCTCAGAGAACTGGACTCAACACGCCCTATTCACCGCACAAGAATATATCTGACTAGGAATAATCTTAAAACCTATGTATTGATATCTCTCTGTTAGTGTGTCAAGTGGGTGTAAAGCGGCATAAACACAGCAGTGAAAAGCAGCTAAACCCCATTATAAAAATAAATTACTTTGAAAAACCCACGAAACAAACACAGTGAAAGAGAGAGAAATTCTTACACAATGCGTTCATGGGCTGTGATGCAACCTGGATTGACCATATCTAGACCCACAGCTGGATGAGACATAAGGGTGGACACTCTTGGGGCTGAGAGGTTTGGTGAGGTTGGGTGAGCAAACGCAGACCCTTTAAAGTAATACTGCGTAGTACCCGTCCCATGGGATCCAAATCTCCAGGTTCAAGGGCATCTTCCTACATCGAAAACATGCATGAGAAACCCAGAGGATGGTACAGCGTGTGATGGGGAAAGGTTTCTAAAACGCACCTCATTTCTCATCTCCTTGTGCCCGGGTTCACCATTCCAGCCGCTTTACTAGCAATCTCCCTACTTGGAGCATCAGCACCTTTAACCTCCTGTTCCGTACAGGTTGCAATTTGTCCTGAGGATGAACGGGAAGACGGGGAACCAATGAGAGACTAGCTCTTGGTGTGGACACAGGCACAGGTCACTCTATTTTCCGATCAGGAAGAAGAATTAACCACAGGCTCAGCCTTCCCCCCGGAACAAGAACAGGGCGTGAATCCATCATGCGCTTTTGTGGCCAGCTCCCAAAAAAGCGAGTTGTAAAATGGAGCTTCAGGGCACTGCAAATCACAAACCTGCAGAGTTATAAATGATAACTCTCGTCCACAAATATATTGAGGGAAGGCAAAGAAGAGGTTTTGAAATCAAGGCAGAATTGCAGGAAACAGATTTCAGGAGGTAGATTCGAAGCGCCTTTAAAGCACATGAAGAGCGGGAAAACGTAGACAATGATTCCCTTGGCCAAAAAGGGCGTATGCGTTTTTTCCTGAATATATTCAAGAAAAAACGGATACGCACTTTTTGGCCAACCAAGCAACCTGGAAAGGCAAATCAGGGCGACAAAGAAGACTCGCTACCCATCGGTCAAAAGGGCCATGTTGAAAAAAGTGTCAAAACCAGAAATGCGGGACAGGCCATGGAGAAATGGGAGCCTTGCTACACTGATGGGCGGGATGTAAATTGCCAACAGACACTCTGGAGAAGTCTACGGTGAGTCCTGAAACATCTAAAAAACACAGCTTAGAGAGCATAGGGCACTTCCACTCATGGGGGTATAAATTGGGAAAATGAAAAATCAGCAAGACACAAGCACCCCAAAGTTTAGGGCTGCTCTGTTGACAAGGACCTCCACTTCATTCCACCTTAAATATCCCAGGAAAGAGAAAAATGGATAAAGAAGTTGTGGTCCTTATGTACAATGGAATATCACTCAGCCATGAAATCAATGTCATAAGGCTAGTAGCAGCATGATGAGTGGATTTAGGTACGACGATTCTAAGTGACATAAGTCACACAGAAAAGGACACTTCTCATAAGGTATCACTTATAGAGGGAATGTAAAAACCGTTACACTTGAACTGAATTACAAAACAGAACAGAGTCACACATGCAGAAAACACACTATGGCTGCTTAACGGGAAAGGTGAGGTGGGGTGATACATAAAACAAGGGTTTCAAATTAGCTCAGATACTGTTCCATAAACCCAATATGTAATAGACAAGACCTACTCCTTGCTCAGAGAACTGGACTCAACACGCCCTATTCACCGCACAAGAATATATCTGACTAGGAATAATCTTAAAACCTATGTATTGATATCTCTCTGTTAGTGTGTCAAGTGGGTGTAAAGCGGCATAAACACAGCAGTGAAAAGCAGCTAAACCCCATTATAAAAATAAATTACTTTGAAAAACTCACGAAACAAACACAGTGAAAGAGAGAGAAATTCTTACACAATGCGTTCATGGGCTGTGATGCAACCTGGATTGACCATATCTAGATCCACAGCTGGATGAGACATAAGGGTGGACACTCTTGGGGCTGAGAGGTTTGGTGAGGTTGGGTGAGCAAACGCAGACCCTTTAAAGTAATACTGTGTAGTACCCGTCCCATGGGATCCAAATCTCCAGGTTCAAGGGCATCTTCCTACACCGAAAACATGCATGAGAAACCCAGAGGATGGTACAGCGTGTGATGGGGAAAGGTTTCTAAAACGCACCTCATTTCTCACATCCTTGTGCCCGGGTTCGCCATTCCAGCCGCTTTACTAGCAATCTCCCTACTTGGAGCATCAGCACCTTTAACCTCCTGTTCCGTACAGGTTGCAATTTGTCCTGAGGATGAACGGGAAGACGGGGAACCAATGAGAGACTAGCTCTTGGTGTTGACACAGGCACAGGTCACTCTATTTTCCCATCAGGAAGAAGAATTAACCACAGGCTCAGCCTTCCCCCCGGAACAAGAACAGGGCGTGAATCCATCATGCGCTTTTGTGGCCAGCTCCCAAAAAAGCGAGTTGTAAAATGGAGCTTCAGGGCACTGCAAATCACAAACCTGCAGAGTTATAAATGATAACTCTCGTCCACAAATATATTGAGGGAAGGCAAAGAAGAGGTTTTGAAATCAAGGCAGAATTGCAGGAAACAGATTTCAGGAGGTAGATTCGAATCGCCTTTAAAGCACATGAAAAGCGGCAAAACGTTGACAATGATTCCCTTGGCCAAAAAGGGCGTATGCGTTTTTTCCTGAATATATTCAGGAAAAAACGCATACGCCCTTTTTGGCCAACCAAGCAACCTGGAAAGGCAAATCAGGGCTACAAAGAAGACTCGCTACCCATCGTTCAGAAGGGCCATGCTGAAAAAAGTGTCAAAACCAGAAATGCGGGACAGGCCATGGAGAAATGGGAGCCTTGCGACACTGATGGGCGGGATGTAAATTGCCAACAGACACTCTGGAGAAGTCTACGGTGAGTCCTGAAACATCTAAAAAACACAGCTTAGAGAGCATAGGGCACTTCCACTCATGGGGGTATAAATTGGGAAAATTAAAAATCAGCAAGACACAAGCACCCCAAAGTTTAGGGCTGCTCTGTTGACAAGGACCTCCACTTCATTCCACCTTCAATATCCCAGGAAAGAGAAAAATGGATAAAGAAGTTGTGGTCCTTATGTACAATGGAAAATCACTCAGCCATGAAATCAATGTCATAAGGCTAGTAGCAGCATGATGAGTGGATTTAGGTACGACGATTCTAAGTGAAATAAGTCACACAGAAAAGGACACTTCTCATAAGGTATTACTTATAGAGGGAATGTAAAAACCGTTACACTTGAACTGAATTACAAAACAGAACAGAGTCACACATGCAGAAAACACACTATGGCTGCTTAACGGGAAAGGTGAGGTGGGGTGATACATAAAACAAGGGTTTCAAATTAGCTCAGATACCGTTCCATAAACCCAATATGTAATAGACAAGACCTACTCCTTTCTCAGAGAACTGGACTCAACACGCCCTATTCACCGCACAAGAATATATCTGACTAGTAATAATCTTAAAACCTATGTATTGATATCTCTCTGTTAGTGTTTCAAGTGGGTGTAAAGTGGCATAAACACAGCAGTGAAAAGCAGCTAAACCCCATTATAAAAATAAATTACTTTGAAAAACCCATGAAACAAAGACAGTGAAAGAGAGAGAAATTCTTACACAATGCGTTCATGGGCTGTGATGCAACCTGGATTGACCATATCTAGACCCACAGCTGGATGAAACATAAGGGTGGACACTCTTGGGGCTGAGAGGTTTGGTGAGGTGGGGTGAGCAAACGCAGACCCTTTAAAGTAATACTGCGTGGTACCCGTCCCATGGGTCCCAAATCTCCAGGTTCAAGGGCATCTTCCTACATCGAAAACATGCATGAGAAACCCAGAAGATGGTACACCGTGTGATGGGGAAAGGTTTCTAAAACGCACCTCATTTCTCATCTCCTTGTGCCCGGGTTCGCCATTCCAGCCGCTTTACTAGCAATCTCCCTACTTGGAGCATCAGCACCTTTAACCTCCTGTTCCGTACAGGTTGCAATTTGTCCTGAGGATGAACGGGAAGACGGGGAACCAATGAGAGACTAGCTCTTGGTGTGGACACAGGCACAGGTCACTCTATTTTCCCATCAGGAAGAAGAATTAACCACAGGCTCAGCCTTCCCCCCGGAACCAGAACAGGGTGTGGAACCATCAAGCGCTTTTGCGGCCAGCTCCCAAAAAAGCAAGTTGTAAAATGGAGCTTCAGGTCACTGCAATTCACAAACCTGCAGAGTTATAAATGATAACTCTCGTCCACAAATATATTGAGGGAAGGCAAAGAAGAGGATTTGAAATCAAGGCAGAATTGCAGGAAACAGATTTCAGGAGGTAGATTCGAATCGCCTTTAAAGCACATGAAAAGCGGCAAAACGTTGACAATGATGCCCTTGGCCAAAAAGGGCGTATGCGTTTTTTCCTGAATATATTCAGGAAAAAACGCTTACGCCCTTTTTGGCCAACCAAGCAACCTGGAAAGGCAAATCAGGGCTACAAAGAAGACTCGCTACCCATCGGTCAAAAGGGCCATGCTGAAAAAAGTCTCAAAACCAGAAATGCAGGACAGGCCATGGAGAAATGGGAGCCTTGCTACACTGATGGGCGGGATGTAAATTGCCAACAGTCACTCTGGAGAAGTGTACGGTGAGTCCTGAAACATCTAAAAAACACAGCTTAGACAGCATAGGGCACTTCCACTCATGGGGGTATAAATTGGGAAAATTAAAAATCAGCAAGACACAAGCACCCCAAAGTTTAGGGCTGCTCTGTTGACAAGGATCTCCACTTCATTCCACCTTAAATATCCCAGGAAAGAGAAAAATGGATAAAGAAGTTGTGGTCCTTATGTACAATGGAAAATCACTCAGCCATGAAATCAATGTCATAAGGCTAGTAGCAGCATGATGAGTGGATTTAGGTACGACGATTCTAAGTGAAATAAGTCACACAGAAAAGGACACTTCTCATAAGGTATCACTTATAGAGGGAATGTAAAAACCGTTACACTTGAACTGAATTACAAAACAGAACAGAGTCACACATGCAGAAAACACACTATGGCTGCTTAACGGGAAAGGTGAGGTGGGGTGATACATAAAACAAGGGTTTCAAATTAGCTCAGATACTGTTCCATAAACCCAATATGTAATAGACAAGACCTACTCCTTGCTCAGAGAACTGGACTCAACACGCCCTATTCACCGCACAAGAATATATCTGACTAGGAATAATCTTAAAACCTATGTATTGATATCTCTCTGTTAGTGTGTCAAGTGGGTGTAAAGCGGCATAAACACAGCAGTGAAAAGCAGCTAAACCCCATTATAAAAATAAATTACTTTGAAAAACTCACGAAACAAACACAGTGAAAGAGAGAGAAATTCTTACACAATGCGTTCATGGGCTGTGATGCAACCTGGATTGACCATATCTAGATCCACAGCTGGATGAGACATAAGGGTGGACACTCTTGGGGCTGAGAGGTTTGGTGAGGTTGGGTGAGCAAACGCAGACCCTTTAAAGTAATACTGTGTAGTACCCGTCCCATGGGATCCAAATCTCCAGGTTCAAGGGCATCTTCCTACACCGAAAACATGCATGAGAAACCCAGAGGATGGTACAGCGTGTGATGGGGAAAGGTTTCTAAAACGCAACTCATTTCTCACATCCTTGTGCCCGGGTTCGCCATTCCAGCCGCTTTACTAGCAATCTCCCTACTTGGAGCATCAGCACCTTTAACCTCCTGTTCCGTACAGGTTGCAATTTGTCCTGAGGATGAACGGGAAGACGGGGAACCAATGAGAGACTAGCTCTTGGTGTGGACACAGGCACAGGTCACTCTATTTTCCCATCAGGAAGAAGAATTAACCACAGGCTCAGCCTTCCCCCCGGAACCAGAACAGGGTGTGGAACCATCAAGCGCTTTTGCGGCCAGCTCCCAAAAAAGCAAGTTGTAAAATGGAGCTTCAGGTCACTGCAATTCACAAACCTGCAGAGTTATAAATGATAACTCTCGTCCACAAATATATTGAGGGAAGGCAAAGAAGAGGATTTGAAATCAAGGCAGAATTGCAGGAAACAGATTTCAGGAGGTAGATTCGAATCGCCTTTAAAGCACATGAAAAGCGGCAAAACGTTGACAATGATGCCCTTGGCCAAAAAGGGCGTATGCGTTTTTTCCTGAATATATTCAGGAAAAAACGCTTACACCCTTTTTGGCCAACCAAGCAACCTGGAAAGGCAAATCAGGGCTACAAAGAAGACTCGCTACCCATCGGTCAAAAGGGCCATGCTGAAAAAAGTCTCAAAACCAGAAATGCAGGACAGGCCATGGAGAAATGGGAGCCTTGCTACACTGATGGGCGGGATGTAAATTGCCAACAGTCACTCTGGAGAAGTGTACGGTGAGTCCTGAAACACCTAAAAAACACAGCTTAGACAGCATAGGGCACTTCCACTCATGGGGGTATAAATTGGGAAAATTAAAAATCAGCAAGACACAAGCACCCCAAAGTTTAGGGCTGCTCTGTTGACAAGGATCTCCACTTCATTCCACCTTAAATATCCCAGGAAAGAGAAAAATGGATAAAGAAGTTGTGGTCCTTATGTACAATGGAAAATCACTCAGCCATGAAATCAATGTCATAAGGCTAGTAGCAGCATGATGAGTGGATTTAGGTACGACGATTCTAAGTGAAATAAGTCACACAGAAAAGGACACTTCTCATAAGGTATCACTTATAGAGGGAATGTAAAAACCGTTACACTTGAACTGAATTACAAAACAGAACAGAGTCACACATGCAGAAAACACACTATGGCTGCTTAACGGGAAAGGTGAGGTGGGGTGATACATAAAACAAGGGTTTCAAATTAGCTCAGATACCGTTCCATAAACCCAATATGTAATAGACAAAACCTACTCCTTGCTCAGAGAACTGGACTCAACACGCCCTATTCACCGCACAAGAATATATCTGACTAGGAATAATCTTAAAACCTATGTATTGATATCTCTCTGTTAGTGTGTCAAGTGGGTGTAAAGCGGCATAAACACAGCAGTGAAAAGCAGCTAAACCCCATTATAAAAATAAATTACTTTGAAAAACCCACGAAACAAACACAGTGAAAGAGAGAGAAATTCTTACACAATGCGTTCATGGGCTGTGATGCAACCTGGATTGACCATATCTAGACCCACAGCTGGATGAGACATAAGGGTGGACACTCTTGGGGCTGAGAGGTTTGGTGAGGTTGGGTGAGCAAACGCAGACCCTTTAAAGTAATACTGCGTAGTACCCGTCCCATGGGATCCAAATCTCCAGGTTCAAGGGCATCTTCCTACATCGAAAACATGCATGAGAAACCCAGAGGATGGTACAGCGTGTGATGGGGAAAGGTTTCTAAAACGCACCTCATTTCTCATCTCCTTGTGCCCGGGTTCGCCATTCCAGCCGCTTTACTAGCAATCTCCCTACTTGGAGCATCAGCACCTTTAACCTCCTGTTCCGTACAGGTTGCAATTTGTCCTGAGGATGAACGGGAAGACGGGGAACCAATGAGAGACTAGCTCTTGGTGTGGACACAGGCACAGGTCACTCTATTTTCCCATCAGGAAGAAGAATTAACCACAGGCTCAGCCTTCCCCCCGGAACCAGAACAGGGTGTGGAACCATCAAGCGCTTTTGCGGCCAGCTCCCAAAAAAGCAAGTTGTAAAATGGAGCTTCAGGTCACTGCAATTCACAAACCTGCAGAGTTATAAATGATAACTCTCGTCCACAAATATATTGAGGGAAGGCAAAGAAGAGGATTTGAAATCAAGGCAGAATTGCAGGAAACAGATTTCAGGAGGTAGATTCGAATCGCCTTTAAAGCACATGAAAAGCGGCAAAACGTTGACAATGATGCCCTTGGCCAAAAAGGGCGTATGCGTTTTTTCCTGAATATATTCAGGAAAAAACGCTTACGCCCTTTTTGGCCAACCAAGCAACCTGGAAAGGCAAATCAGGGCTACAAAGAAGACTCGCTACCCATCGGTCAAAAGGGCCATGCTGAAAAAAGTCTCAAAACCAGAAATGCAGGACAGGCCATGGAGAAATGGGAGCCTTGCTACACTGATGGGCGGGATGTAAATTGCCAACAGTCACTCTGGAGAAGTGTACGGTGAGTCCTGAAACATCTAAAAAACACAGCTTAGACAGCATAGGGCACTTCCACTCATGGGGGTATAAATTGGGAAAATTAAAAATCAGCAAGACACAAGCACCCCAAAGTTTAGGGCTGCTCTGTTGACAAGGATCTCCACTTCATTCCACCTTAAATATCCCAGGAAAGAGAAAAATGGATAAAGAAGTTGTGGTCCTTATGTACAATGGAAAATCACTCAGCCATGAAATCAATGTCATAAGGCTAGTAGCAGCATGATGAGTGGATTTAGGTACGACGATTCTAAGTGAAATAAGTCACACAGAAAAGGACACTTCTCATAAGGTATCACTTATAGAGGGAATGTAAAAACCGTTACACTTGAACTGAATTACAAAACAGAACAGAGTCACACATGCAGAAAACACACTATGGCTGCTTAACGGGAAAGGTGAGGTGGGGTGATACATAAAACAAGGGTTTCAAATTAGCTCAGATACTGTTCCATAAACCCAATATGTAATAGACAAGACCTACTCCTTGCTCAGAGAACTGGACTCAACACGCCCTATTCACCGCACAAGAATATATCTGACTAGGAATAATCTTAAAACCTATGTATTGATATCTCTCTGTTAGTGTGTCAAGTGGGTGTAAAGCGGCATAAACACAGCAGTGAAAAGCAGCTAAACCCCATTATAAAAATAAATTACTTTGAAAAACTCACGAAACAAACACAGTGAAAGAGAGAGAAATTCTTACACAATGCGTTCATGGGCTGTGATGCAACCTGGATTGACCATATCTAGATCCACAGCTGGATGAGACATAAGGGTGGACACTCTTGGGGCTGAGAGGTTTGGTGAGGTTGGGTGAGCAAACGCAGACCCTTTAAAGTAATACTGTGTAGTACCCGTCCCATGGGATCCAAATCTCCAGGTTCAAGGGCATCTTCCTACACCGAAAACATGCATGAGAAACCCAGAGGATGGTACAGCGTGTGATGGGGAAAGGTTTCTAAAACGCAACTCATTTCTCACATCCTTGTGCCCGGGTTCGCCATTCCAGCCGCTTTACTAGCAATCTCCCTACTTGGAGCATCAGCACCTTTAACCTCCTGTTCCGTACAGGTTGCAATTTGTCCTGAGGATGAACGGGAAGACGGGGAACCAATGAGAGACTAGCTCTTGGTGTGGACACAGGCACAGGTCACTCTATTTTCCCATCAGGAAGAAGAATTAACCACAGGCTCAGCCTTCCCCCCGGAACCAGAACAGGGTGTGGAACCATCAAGCGCTTTTGCGGCCAGCTCCCAAAAAAGCAAGTTGTAAAATGGAGCTTCAGGTCACTGCAATTCACAAACCTGCAGAGTTATAAATGATAACTCTCGTCCACAAATATATTGAGGGAAGGCAAAGAAGAGGATTTGAAATCAAGGCAGAATTGCAGGAAACAGATTTCAGGAGGTAGATTCGAATCGCCTTTAAAGCACATGAAAAGCGGCAAAACGTTGACAATGATGCCCTTGGCCAAAAAGGGCGTATGCGTTTTTTCCTGAATATATTCAGGAAAAAACGCTTACACCCTTTTTGGCCAACCAAGCAACCTGGAAAGGCAAATCAGGGCTACAAAGAAGACTCGCTACCCATCGGTCAAAAGGGCCATGCTGAAAAAAGTCTCAAAACCAGAAATGCAGGACAGGCCATGGAGAAATGGGAGCCTTGCTACACTGATGGGCGGGATGTAAATTGCCAACAGTCACTCTGGAGAAGTGTACGGTGAGTCCTGAAACACCTAAAAAACACAGCTTAGACAGCATAGGGCACTTCCACTCATGGGGGTATAAATTGGGAAAATTAAAAATCAGCAAGACACAAGCACCCCAAAGTTTAGGGCTGCTCTGTTGACAAGGATCTCCACTTCATTCCACCTTAAATATCCCAGGAAAGAGAAAAATGGATAAAGAAGTTGTGGTCCTTATGTACAATGGAAAATCACTCAGCCATGAAATCAATGTCATAAGGCTAGTAGCAGCATGATGAGTGGATTTAGGTACGACGATTCTAAGTGAAATAAGTCACACAGAAAAGGACACTTCTCATAAGGTATCACTTATAGAGGGAATGTAAAAACCGTTACACTTGAACTGAATTACAAAACAGAACAGAGTCACACATGCAGAAAACACACTATGGCTGCTTAACGGGAAAGGTGAGGTGGGGTGATACATAAAACAAGGGTTTCAAATTAGCTCAGATACCGTTCCATAAACCCAATATGTAATAGACAAAACCTACTCCTTGCTCAGAGAACTGGACTCAACACGCCCTATTCACCGCACAAGAATATATCTGACTAGGAATAATCTTAAAACCTATGTATTGATATCTCTCTGTTAGTGTGTCAAGTGGGTGTAAAGCGGCATAAACACAGCAGTGAAAAGCAGCTAAACCCCATTATAAAAATAAATTACTTTGAAAAACCCACGAAACAAACACAGTGAAAGAGAGAGAAATTCTTACACAATGCGTTCATGGGCTGTGATGCAACCTGGATTGACCATATCTAGACCCACAGCTGGATGAGACATAAGGGTGGACACTCTTGGGGCTGAGAGGTTTGGTGAGGTTGGGTGAGCAAACGCAGACCCTTTAAAGTAATACTGCGTAGTACCCGTCCCATGGGATCCAAATCTCCAGGTTCAAGGGCATCTTCCTACATCGAAAACATGCATGAGAAACCCAGAGGATGGTACAGCGTGTGATGGGGAAAGGTTTCTAAAACGCACCTCATTTCTCATCTCCTTGTGCCCGGGTTCGCCATTCCAGCCTCTTTACTAGCAATCTCCCTACTTGGAGCATCAGCACCTTTAACCTCCTGTTCCGTACAGGTTGCAATTTGTCCTGAGGATGAACGGGAAGACGGGGAACCAATGAGAGACTAGCTCTTGGTGTGGACACAGGCACAGGTCACTCTATTTTCCGATCAGGAAGAAGAATTAACCACAGGCTCAGCCTTCCCCCCGGAACAAGAACAGGGCGTGAATCCATCATGCGCTTTTGTGGCCAGCTCCCAAAAAAGCGAGTTGTAAAATGGAGCTTCAGGGCACTGCAAATCACAAACCTGCAGAGTTATAAATGATAACTCTCGTCCACAAATATATTGAGGGAAGGCAAAGAAGAGGTTTTGAAATCAAGGCAGAATTGCAGGAAACAGATTTCAGGAGGTAGATTCGAATCGCCTTTAAAGCACATGAAGAGCGGGAAAACGTAGACAATGATTCCCTTGGCCAAAAAGGGCGTATGCGTTTTTTCCTGAATATATTCAAGAAAAAACGGATACGCCCTTTTTGGCCAACCAAGCAACCTGGAAAGGCAAATCAGGGCGACAAAGAAGACTCGCTACCCATCGGTCAAAAGGGCCATGTTGAAAAAAGTGTCAAAACCAGAAATGCGGGACAGGCCATGGAGAAATGGGAGCCTTGCTACACTGATGGGCGGGATGTAAATTGCCAACAGACACTCTGGAGAAGTCTACGGTGAGTCCTGAAACATCTAAAAAACACAGCTTAGAGAGCATAGGGCACTTCCACTCATGGGGGTATAAATTGGGAAAATGAAAAATCAGCAAGACACAAGCACCCCAAAGTTTAGGGCTGCTCTGTTGACAAGGACCTCCACTTCATTCCACCTTAAATATCCCAGGAAAGAGAAAAATGGATAAAGAAGTTGTGGTCCTTATGTACAATGGAATATCACTCAGCCATGAAATCAATGTCATAAGGCTAGTAGCAGCATGATGAGTGGATTTAGGTACGACGATTCTAAGTGAAATAAGTCACACAGAAAAGGACACTTCTCATAAGGTATCACTTATAGAGGGAATGTAAAAACCGTTACACTTGAACTGAATTACAAAACAGAACAGAGTCACACATGCAGAAAACACACTATGGCTGCTTAACGGGAAAGGTGAGGTGGGGTGATACATAAAACAAGGGTTTCAAATTAGCTCAGATACTGTTCCATAAACCCAATATGTAATAGACAAGACCTACTCCTTGCTCAGAGAACTGGACTCAACACGCCCTATTCACCGCACAAGAATATATCTGACTAGGAATAATCTTAAAACCTATGTATTGATATCTCTCTGTTAGTGTGTCAAGTGGGTGTAAAGCGGCATAAACACAGCAGTGAAAAGCAGCTAAACCCCATTATAAAAATAAATTACTTTGAAAAACTCACGAAACAAACACAGTGAAAGAGAGAGAAATTCTTACACAATGCGTTCATGGGCTGTGATGCAACCTGGATTGACCATATCTAGATCCACAGCTGGATGAGACATAAGGGTGGACACTCTTGGGGCTGAGAGGTTTGGTGAGCTTGGGTGAGCAAACGCAGACCCTTTAAAGTAATACTGTGTAGTACCCGTCCCATGGGATCCAAATCTCCAGGTTCAAGGGCATCTTCCTACACCGAAAACATGCATGAGAAACCCAAAGGATGGTACAGCGTGTGATGGGGAAAGGTTTCTAAAACGCACCTCATTTCTCACATCCTTGTGCCCAGGTTCGCCATTCCAGCCGCTTTACTAGCAATCTCCCTACTTGGAGCATCAGCACCTTTAACCTCCTGTTCCGTACAGGTTGCAATTTGTCCTGAGGATGAACGGGAAGACGGGGAACCAATGAGAGACTAGCTCTTGGTGTTGACACAGGCACAGGTCACTCTATTTTCCCATCAGGAAGAAGAATTAACCACAGGCTCAGCCTTCCCCCCGGAACAAGAACAGGGCGTGAATCCATCATGCGCTTTTGTGGCCAGCTCCCAAAAAAGCGAGTTGTAAAATGGAGCTTCAGGGCACTGCAAATCACAAACCTGCAGAGTTATAAATGATAACTCTCGTCCACAAATATATTGAGGGAAGGCAAAGAAGAGGTTTTGAAATCAAGGCAGAATTGCAGGAAACAGATTTCAGGAGGTAGATTCGAATCGCCTTTAAAGCACATGAAAAGCGGGAAAACGTAGACAATGATTCCCTTGGCCAAAAAGGGCGTATGCGTTTTTTCCTGAATATATTCAGGAAAAAACGCATACGCCCTTTTTGGCCAACCAAGCAACCTGGAAAGGCAAATCAGGGCTACAAAGAAGACTCGCTACCCATCGGTCAGAAGGGCCATGCTGAAAAAAGTGTCAAAACCAGAAATGCGGGACAGGCCATGGAGAAATGGGAGCCTTGCGACACTGATGGGCGGGATGTAAATTGCCAACAGACACTCTGGAGAAGTCTACGGTGAGTCCTGAAACATCTAAAAAACACAGCTTAGAGAGCATAGGGCACTTCCACTCATGGGGGTATAAATTGGGAAAATTAAAAATCAGCAAGACACAAGCACCCCAAAGTTTAGGGCTGCTCTGTTGACAAGGACCTCCACTTCATTCCACCTTCAATATCCCAGGAAAGAGAAAAATGGATAAAGAAGTTGTGGTCCTTATGTACAATGGAAAATCACTCAGCTATGAAATCAATGTCATAAGGCTAGTAGCAGCATGATGAGTGGATTTAGGTACGACGATTCTAAGTGAAATAAGTCACACAGAAAAGGACACTTCTCATAAGGTATCACTTATAGAGGGAATGTAAAAACCGTTACACTTGAACTGAATTACAAAACAGAACAGAGTCACACATGCAGAAAACACACTATGGCTGCTTAACGGGAAAGGTGAGGTGGGGTGATACATAAAACAAGGGTTTCAAATTAGCTCAGATACTGTTCCATAAACCCAATATGTAATAGACAAGACCTACTCCTTGCTCAGAGAACTGGACTCAACACGCCCTATTCACCGCACAAGAATATATCTGACTAGGAATAATCTTAAAACCTATGTATTGATATCTCTCTGTTAGTGTGTCAAGTGGGTGTAAAGCGGCATAAACACAGCAGTGAAAAGCAGCTAAACCCCATTATAAAAATAAATTACTTTGAAAAACTCACGAAACAAACACAGTGAAAGAGAGAGAAATTCTTACACAATGCGTTCATGGGCTGTGATGCAACCTGGATTGACCATATCTAGATCCACAGCTGGATGAGACATAAGGGTGGACACTCTTGGGGCTGAGAGGTTTGGTGAGGTTGGGTGAGCAAACGCAGACCCTTTAAAGTAATACTGTGTAGTACCCGTCCCATGGGATCCAAATCTCCAGGTTCAAGGGCATCTTCCTACACCGAAAACATGCATGAGAAACCCAGAGGATGGTACAGCGTGTGATGGGGAAAGGTTTCTAAAACGCACCTCATTTCTCACATCCTTGTGCCCGGGTTCGCCATTCCAGCCGCTTTACTAGCAATCTCCCTACTTGGAGCATCAGCACCTTTAACCTCCTGTTCCGTACAGGTTGCAATTTGTCCTGAGGATGAACGGGAAGACGGGGAACCAATGAGAGACTAGCTCTTGGTGTTGACACAGGCACAGGTCACTCTATTTTCCCATCAGGAAGAAGAATTAACCACAGGCTCAGCCTTCCCCCCGGAACAAGAACAGGGCGTGAATCCATCATGCGCTTTTGTGGCCAGCTCCCAAAAAAGCGAGTTGTAAAATGGAGCTTCAGGGCACTGCAAATCACAAACCTGCAGAGTTATAAATGATAACTCTCGTCCACAAATATATTGAGGGAAGGCAAAGAAGAGGTTTTGAAATCAAGGCAGAATTGCAGGAAACAGATTTCAGGAGGTAGATTCGAATCGCCTTTAAAGCACATGAGAAGCGGGAAAACGTAGACAATGATTCCCTTGGCCAAAAAGGGCGTATGCGTTTTTTCCTGAATATATTCAGGAAAAAACGCATACGCCCTTTTTGGGCAACCAAGCAACCTGGAAAGGCAAATCAGGGCTACAAAGAAGACTCGCTACCCATCGGTCAGAAGGGCCATGCTGAAAAAAGTGTCAAAACCAGAAATGCGGGACAGGCCATGGAGAAATGGGAGCCTTGCGACACTGATGGGCGGGATGTTAATTGCCAACAGACACTCTGGAGAAGTCTACGGTGAGTCCTGAAACATCTAAAAAACACAGCTTAGAGAGCATAGGGCACTTCCACTCATGGGGGTATAAATTGGGAAAATTAAAAATCAGCAAGACACAAGCACCCCAAAGTTTAGGGCTGCTCTGGTGACAAGGACTTCCACTTCATTCCACCTTCAATATCCCAGGAAAGAGAAAAATGAATAAAGAAATTGTGGCCCTTATGTACAATGGAATATCACTCAGCCATGAAATCAATGTCATAAGGCCAGTAGTAGCATGATGAGTGGATTTAGGTACGACGATTCTAAGTGAAATACGTCACACAGAAAAGGACACTTCTCATAAGGTATCACTTATACAGGGAAAGTAAAAACCGTTACACTTGAACTGAATTACAAAACAGAACAGAGTCACACATGCAGAAAACACACTATGGCTGCTTAACGGGAAAGGTGAGGTGGGGTGATACATAAAACAAGGGTTTCAAATTAGCTCAGATATCGTTCCATAAACCCAATATGTAATAGACAAGACCTACTCCTTGCTCAGAGAACTGGACTCAACACGCCCTATTCACCGCACAAGAATATATCTGACTAGTAATAATCTTAAAACCTATGTATTGATATCTCTCTGTTAGTGTGTCAAGTGGGTGTAAAGCGGCATAAACACAGCAGTGAAAAGCAGCTAAACCCCATTATAAAAATAAATTACTTTGAAAAACCCATGAAACAAAGACAGTGAAAGAGAGCGAAATTCTTTAACAATGCGATCAGGGGATGTGATGCAACCTGGATTGACCATATCTAGACCCACAGCTGGATGAGACATAAGGGTGGACACTCTTTGGGCTGAGAGGTTTGGTGAGGTTGGGTGAGCAAACGCAGACCCTTTAAAGTAATACTGCGTGGTACCCGTCCCATGGGTCCCAAATCTCCAGGTTCAAGGGCATCTTCCTACATCGAAAACATGCAAGAGAAACCCAGAAGATGGTACACCGTGTGATGGGGAAAGGTTTCTAAAACGAACCTCATTTCTCATCTCCTTGTGCCCGGGTTCGCCATTCCAGCCACTTTACTAGCAATCTCCCTACTTGGAGCATCAGCACCTTTAACCTCCTGTTCCGTACAGGTTGCAATTTGTCCTGAGGATGAACGGGAAGACGGGGAACCAATGAGAGACTAGCTCTTGGTGTGGTCACAGGCACAGGTCACTCTATTTTCCCATCAGGAAGAAGAATTAACCACAGGCTCAGCCTGCCCCCCGGAACAAGAACAGGGCGTGAATACATCATGCGCTTTTGTGGCCAGCCCCCAAAAAAGCGAGTTGTAAAATGGAGCTTCAGGGCACTGCAATTCACAAACCTGCCGAGTTATAAATGATAACTCTCGTCCACAAATATATTGAGGGAAGGCAAAGAAGAGGATTTGAAATCAAGGCAGAATTGCAGGAAACAGATTTCAGGAGGTAGATTCGAATCGCCTTTAAAGCACATGAAAAGCGGCAAAACGTTGACAATGATGCCCTTGGCCAAAAAGGGCGTATGCGTTTTATCCGGAATATATTCAGGAAAAAACGCATACGCCCTTTTTGGCCAACCAAGCAACCTGGAAAGGCAAATCAGGGCTACAAAGAAGACTCGCTACCCATCGGTCAAAAGGGCCATGCTGAAAAACTTGTCAAAACCAGAAATGCAGGACAGGCCATGGAGAAATGGGAGCCTTGCTACACTGATGGGCGGGATGTAAATTGCCAACAGCCACTCTGGAGAAGTGTACGGTGAGTCCTGAAACATCTAAAAAACACAGCTTAGAGAGCATAGGGCACTTCCACTCAGGGGGGTATAAATTGGGAAAATGAAAAATCAGCAAGACACAAGCACCCCAAATTTAGGGCTGCTCTGTTGACAAGGACATCCACTTCATTCCACCTTCAATATCCCAGGAAAGAGAAAAATGGATAAAGAAGTTGTGGTCCTTATGTACAATGGAATATCACTCAGCCATGAAATCAATGTCATAAGGCTAGTAGCAGCATGATGAGTGGATTTAGGTACGACGATTCTAAGTGAAATAAGTCACACAGAAAAGGACACTTCTCATAAGGTATCACTTATAGAGGGAATGTAAAAACCGTTACACTTGAACTGAATTACAAAACAGAACAGAGTCACACATGCAGAAAACACACTATGGCTGCTTAACGGGAAAGGTGAGGTGGGGTGATACATAAAACAAGGGTTTCAAATTAGCTCAGATACTGTTCCATAAACCCAATATGTAATAGACAAGACCTACTCCTTGCTCAGAGAACTGGACTCAACACGCCCTATTCACCGCACAAGAATATATCTGACTAGTAATAATCTTAAAACCTATGTATTGATATCTCTCTGTTAGTGTGTCAAGTGGGTGTAAAGCGGCATAAACACAGCAGTGAAAAGCAGCTAAACCCCATTATAAAAATAAATTACTTTGAAAAACCCATGAAACAAAGACAGTGAAAGAGAGAGAAATTCTTACACAATGCGATCAGGGGCTGTGATGCAACCTGGATTGACCATATCTAGACCCACAGCTGGATGAGACATAAGGGTGGACACTCTTGGGGCTGAGAGGTTTGGTGAGGTTGGGTGAGCAAACGCAGACCCTTTAAAGTAATACTGCGTGGTACCCATCGCATGGGTCCCAAATCTCCAGCTTCAAGGGCATCTTCCTACATCGAAAACATGCATGAGAAACCCAGAAGATGGTACACCATGTGATGGGGAAAGGTTTCTAAAACGCACCTCATTTCTCATCTCCTTGTGCCCGGGTTCGCCATTCCAGCCGCCTTACTAGCAATCTCCCTCTTTGGAGCATCAGCACCTTTAACCTCCTGTTCCATACAGGTTGCAATTTGTCCTGAGGATGAACGGGAAGACGGGGAACCAATGAGAGACTAGCTCTTGGTGTTGGGACAGGCACAGGTCACTCTATTTTCCCATCAGGAAGAAGAATTAACCACAGGCTCAGCCTGCCCCCCGGAACCAGAACAGGGCCTGAAGCCATCCTGCGCATTTGCGGCCAGCTCCCAAAAACGCGAGTTGTAAAATGGAGGTTCAGGGCACTGCAATTCACAAACCTGCAGAGTTATAAATGATAACTCTCGTCCACAGATATATTGAGGGAAGGCAAAGAAGAGGATTTGAAATCAAGGCAGAATTGCAGGAAACAGATTTCAGGAGGTAGATTCGAATCGCCTTTAAAGCACATGAAAAGCGGCAAAACATTGAAAAAGATGCCCTTGGCCAAAAAGGGCGTATGCGTTTTTTCCTGAATATATTCAGGAAAAAACGCATACGCCCTTTTTGGCCAACCAAGCAACCTGGAAAGGCAAATCAGGGCTACAAAGAAGACTCGCTACTCATCGGTCAAAAGGGCCATGCTGAAAAACGTGTCAAAATCAGAAATGCAGGACAGGCCATGGAGAAATGGGAGCCTTGCTACTCTGATGGGCGGGATGTAAATTGGCAGCAGCCACTCTGGAGAAGTGTACGGTGAGTCCTGAAACATCTAAAAAACACAGCTTAGAGAGCATAGGGCACTTCCACTCATGGGGGTATAAATTGGGAAAATTAAAAATCAGCAAGACACAAGCACCCCAAAGTTTAGGGCTGCTCTGTTGACAAGGACCTCCACTTCATTCCACCTTCAATATCCCAGGAAAGAGAAAAATGGATAAAGAAGTTGTGGTCCTTATGTACAATGGAATATCACTCAGCCATGAAATCAATGTCATAAGGCTAGTAGCAGCATGATGAGTGGATTTAGGTACGACAATTCTAAGTGAAATAAGTCACACAGCAAAGGACACTTCTCATAAGGTATCACTTATAGAGGGAATGTAAAATCCGTTACACTTGAACTGAATTACAAAACAGAACAGAGTCACACATGCAGAAAACACACTATGGCTGCTTAACGGGAAAGGTGAGGTGGGGTGATACATAAAACAAGGGTTTCAAATTAGCTCAGATACCGTTCCAGAAACCCAATATGTAATAGACAAGACCTACTCCTTGCTCAGAGAACTGGACTCAACACGCCCTATTCACCGCACAAGAATATATCTGACTAGTAATAATCTTAAAACCTATGTATTGATATCTCTCTGTTAGTGTGTCAAGTGGGTGTAAAGCGGCATAAACACAGCAGTGAAAAGCAGCTAAACCCCATTATAAAAATAAATTACTTTGAAAAACCCATGAAACAAAGACAGTGAAAGAGAGAGAAATTCTTACACAATGCGATCAGGGGCTGTGATGCAACCTGGATTGACCATATCTAGACCCACAGCTGGATGAGACATAAGGGTGGACACTCTTGGGGCTGAGAGGTTTGGTGAGGTTGGGTGAGCAAACGCAGACCCTTTAAAGTAATACTGCGTGGTACCCATCGCATGGGTCCCAAATCTCCAGGTTCAAGGGCATCTTCCTACATCGAAAACAGGCATGGAAACCCAGAAGATGGTACACCATGTGATGGGGAAAGGTTTCTAAATCGCACCTCATTTCTCATATCCTTGTGCCCGGGTTCGCCATTCCAGCCGCCTTACTAGCAATCTCCCTACTTGGAGCATCAGCACCTTTAACCTCCTGTTCCGTACAGGTTGCAATTTGTCCTGAGGATGAACGGGAAGACGGGGAACCAATGAGAGACTAGCTCTTGGTGTTGGGACAGGCACAGGTCACTCTATTTTCCCATCAGGAAGAAGAATTAACCACAGGCTCAGCCTGCCCCCCGGAACCAGAACAGGGCCTGAAGCCATCCTGCGCATTTGCGGCCAGCTCCCAAAAACGCGAGTTGTAAAATGGAGGTTCAGGGCATTGCAATTCACAAACCTGCAGAGTTATAAATGAAAACTCTCGTCCACAGATATATTGAGGGAAGGCAAAGAAGAGGATTTGAAATCAAGGCAGAATTGCAGGAAACAGATTTCAGGAGGTAGATTCGAATCGCCTTTAAAGCACATGAAAAGCGGCAGAACGTTGAAAAAGATGCCCTTGGCCAAAAAGGGCGTATGCGTTTTTGCCTGAATATATTCAGGAAAAAACGCATACGCCCTTTTTGGCCAACCAAGCAACCTGGAAAGGCAAATCAGGGCTACAAAGAAGGCTCGCTACCCATCGGTCAAAAGGGCCATGCTGAAAAACGTGTCAAAACCAGAAATGCAGGACAGGCCATGGAGAAATGGGAGCCTTGCTACTCTGATGGGCAGGATGTAAATTGGCAGCAGCCACTCTGGAGAACTGTACGGTGAGTCCTGAAACATCTAAAAAACACAGCTTAGAGAGCATAGGGCACTTCCACTCAGGGGGGTATAAATTGGGAAAATGAAAACTCAGCAAGACACAAGCACCCCAAAGTTTAGGGCTGCTCTGTTGACAAGGACCTCCACTTCATTCCACCTTCAATATCCCAGGAAAGAGAAAAATGGATAAAGAAGTTGTGGTCCTTATGTACAATGGAATATCACTCAGCCATGAAATCAATGTCATAAGGCTAGTAGCAGCATGATGAGTGGATTTAGGTACGACAATTCTAAGTGAAATAAGTCACACAGCAAAGGACACTTCTCATAAGGTATCACTTATAGAGGGAATGTAAAATCCGTTACACTTGAACTGAATTACAAAACAGAACAGAGTCACACATGCAGAAAACACACTATGGCTGCTTAACGGGAAAGGTGAGGTGGGGTGATACATAAAACAAGGGTTTCAAATTAGCTCAGATACCGTTCCATAAACCCAATATGTAATAGACAAGACCTACTCCTTGCTCAGAGAACTGGACTCAACACGCCCTATTCACCGCACAAGAATATATCTGACTAGTAATAATCTTAAAACCTATGTATTGATATCTCTCTGTTAGTGTGTCAAGTGGGTGTAAAGCGGCATAAACACAGCAGTGAAAAGCAGCTAAACCCCATTATAAAAATAAATTACTTTGAAAAACCCATGAAACAAAGACAGTGAAAGAGAGAGAAATTCTTACACAATGCGATCAGGGGCTGTGATGCAACCTGGATTGACCATATCTAGACCCACAGCTGGATGAGACATAAGGGTGGACACTCTTGGGGCTGAGAGGTTTGGTGAGGTTGGGTGAGCAAACGCAGACCCTTTAAAGTAATACTGCGTGGTACCCATCGCATGGGTCCCAAATCTCCAGGTTCAAGGGCATCTTCCTACATCGAAAACATGCATGGAAACCCAGAAGATGGTACACCATGTGATGGGGAAAGGTTTCTAAATCGCACCTCATTTCTCATCTCCTTGTGCCCGGGTTCGCCATTCCAGCCGCCTTACTAGCAATCTCCCTACTTGGAGCATCAGCACCTTTAACCTCCTGTTCCGTACAGGTTGCAATTTGTCCTGAGGATGAACGGGAAGACGGGGAACCAATGACAGACTAGCTCTTGGTGTTGGGACAGGCACAGGTCACTCTATTTTCCCATCAGGAAGAAGAATTAACCACAGGCTCAGCCTGCCCCCCGGAACCAGAACAGGGCCTGAAGCCATCCTGCGCATTTGCGGCCAGCTCCCAAAAACGCGAGTTGTAAAATGGAGGTTCAGGGCATTGCAATTCACAAACCTGCAGAGTTATAAATGAAAACTCTCGTCCACAGATATATTGAGGGAAGGCAAAGAAGAGGATTTGAAATCAAGGCAGAATTGCAGGAAACAGATTTCAGGAGGTAGATTCGAATCTCCTTTAAAGCACATGAAAAGCGGCAAAACGTTGAAAAAGATGCCCTTGGCCAAAAAGGGCGTATGCGTTTTTGCCTGAATATATTCAGGAAAAAACGCATACGCCCTTTTTGGCCAACCAAGCAACCTGGAAAGGCAAATCAGGGCTACAAAGAAGGCTCGCTACCCATCGGTCAAAAGGGCCATGCTGAAAAACGTGTCAAAACCAGAAATGCAGGACAGGCCATGGAGAAATGGGAGCCTTGCTACTCTGATGGGCGGGATGTAAATTGGTAACAGCCACTCTGGAGAAGTGTACGGTGAGTCCTGAAACATCTAAAAAACACAGCTTAGAGAGCATAGGGCACTTCCACTCATGGGGGTATAAATTGGGAAAATTAAAAATCAGCAAGACACAAGCACCCCAAAGTTTAGGGATGTTCTGTTGACAAGGACCTCCACTTAATTCCACCTTAAATATCCCAGGAAAGAGAAAAATGGATAAAGAAGTTGTGGTCCTTATGTACAATGGAATATCACTCAGCCATGAAATCAATGTCATAAGGCTAGTAGCAGCATGATGAGTGGATTTAGGTACGACAATTCTAAGTGAAATAAGTCACACAGCAAAGGACACTTCCCATAAGGTATCACTTATAGAGGGAATGTAAAATCCGTTACACTTGAACTGAATTACAAAACAGAACAGAGTCACACATGCAGAAAACACACTATGGCTGCTTAACGGGAAAGGTGAGGTGGGGTGATACATAAAACAAGGGTTTCAAATTAGCTCAGATACCATTCCATAAACCCAATATGTAGTAGATAAGACCTACTCCTTGCTCAGAGAACTGGACTCAACACGCCCTATTCACCGCACAAGAATATATCTGACTAGTAATAATCTTAAAACCTATGTATTGATATCTCTCTGTTAGTGTGTCAAGTGGGTGTAAAGCGGCATAAACACAGCAGTGAAAAGCAGCTAAACCCCATTATAAAAATAAATTACTTTGAAACACCCATGAAACAAAGACAGTGAAAGAGAGAGAAATTCTTATACAATGCTTTCAGGGGCTGTGATGCAACTTGGATTGACCATATCTAGACCCATAGCTGGATGAGACATAAGGGTGGACACTCTTGGGGCTGAGAGGTTTGGTGAGGTTGGGTGACCAAACGCCGACCCTTTAAAGTAATACTGCGTGGTACCCGTCCCATGGGTCCCAAATCTTCAGGTTCAAGGGCATCTTCCTACATCGAAAACATGCATGAGAATCCTAGATTATGGTACACCGTGTGATGGGGAAAGGTTTCTAAAACGCACCTCATTTCTCATCTCCTTGTGCCCGGGTTCCCCATTCCAGCCACTTTACTAGCAATCTCCCTACTTGGAGCATCAGCACCTTTAACCTCCTGTTCCGTACAGGTTGCAATTTGTCCTGAGGATGAACGGGAAGACGGGGAACCAATGAGAGACTAGCTCTTGGTGTGGACACAGGCACAGGTCACTCTATTTTCCCATCAGGAAGAAGAATTAACCACAGGCTCAGCCTGCCCCCCGGAACCAGAACAGGGCCTGAAGCCATCCTGCGCTTTTGCGGCCAGCTCCCAAAAAAGCGAGTTGTAAAATGGAGGTTCAGGGCACTGCAATTCACAAACCTGCAGAGTTATAAATGATAACTCTCGTCCACAAATATATTGAGGGAAGGCAAAGAAGAGGATTTGAAATCAAGGCAGAATTGCAGGAAACAGATTTCAGGAGGTAGATTCGAATCGCCTTTAAAGCACATGAAAAGCGGCAAAACGTTGACAATGATGCCCTTGGCCAAATAGGGCGTATGCGTTTTTTCCTGAATATATTCAGGAAAAAACGCATACGCCCTTTTTGGCCAACCAAGCAACCTGGAAAGGCAAATCAGGGCGACAAAGAAGACTCGCTACCCATCGGTCAAAAGGGCCATGCTGAAAAATGTGTCAAAACCAGAAATGCAGGACAGGCCATGGAGAAATGGGAGCCTTGCTACACTGATGGGCGGGATGTAAATTGCCAACAGACACACTGGAGAAGTGTACGGTGAGTCCTGAAACATCTAAAAAGCACAGCTTAGAGAGCATAGGGCACTTCCACTCATGGGGGTATAAATTGGGAAAATGAAAAATCAGCAAGACACAAGCACCCCAAAGTTTAGGGCTGCTCTGGTGACAAGGACTTCCACTTCATTCCACCTTCAATATCCCAGGAAAGAGAAAAATGAATAAAGAAATTGTGGCCCTTATGTACAATGGAATATCACTCAGCCATGAAATCAATGTCATAAGGCCAGTAGTAGCATGATGAGTGGATTTAGGTACGACGATTCTAAGTGAAATACGTCACACAGAAAAGGACACTTCTCATAAGGTATCACTTATACAGGGAAAGTAAAAACCGTTACACTTGAACTGAATTACAAAACAGAACAGAGTCACACATGCAGAAAACACACTATGGCTGCTTAACGGGAAAGGTGAGGTGGGGTGATACATAAAACAAGGGTTTCAAATTAGCTCAGATATCGTTCCATAAACCCAATATGTAATAGACAAGACCTACTCCTTGCTCAGAGAACTGGACTCAACACGCCCTATTCACCGCACAAGAATATATCTGACTAGTAATAATCTTAAAACCTATGTATTGATATCTCTCTGTTAGTGTGTCAAGTGGGTGTAAAGCGGCATAAACACAGCAGTGAAAAGCAGCTAAACCCCATTATAAAAATAAATTACTTTGAAAAACCCATGAAACAAAGACAGTGAAAGAGAGCGAAATTCTTTAACAATGCGATCAGGGGATGTGATGCAACCTGGATTGACCATATCTAGACCCACAGCTGGATGAGACATAAGGGTGGACACTCTTGGGGCTGAGAGGTTTGGTGAGGTTGGGTGAGCAAACGCAGACCCTTTAAAGTAATACTGCGTGGTACCCATCGCATGGGTCCCAAATGTCCAGGTTCAAGGGCATCTTCCTACATCGAAAACATGCATGAGAAACCCAGAGGATGGTACACCGTGTGATGGGGAAAGGTTTCTAAAACGCACCTCATTTCTCATCTCCTTGTGCCCGGGTTCGCCATTCCACCTGCCTTACTAGCAATCTCCCTAGTTGGAGCATCAGCACCTTTAACCTCCTGTTCCGTACAGTTTGCAATTTGTCCTGAGGATGAACGGGAAGACGGGGAACCAATGAGAGACTATCTCTTGGTGTTGGGACAGGCACAGGTCACTCTATTTTCCCATCAGGACGAAGAATTAACCACAGGCTCAGCCTGCCCCCCGGAACCAGAACAGGGCGTGAAACCATCCTGCGCTTTTGCGGCCAGCTCCCAGAAAAGCGAGTTGTAAAATGGAGCTTCAGGGCACTGCAATTCACAAACCTGCCGAGTTATAAATGAGAACTCTCGTCCACAAATATATTGAGGGAAGGCAAAGAAGAGGATTTGAAATCAAGGCAGAATTGCAGGAAACAGATTTCAGGAGGTAGATTCGAATCGCCTTTAAAGCACAAGAAAAGCGGCAAAACGTTGACAATGATGCCCTTGGCCAAAAAGGGCGTATGCGTTTTTTCCTGAATATATTCAGAAAAAAACGCATACGCCCTTTTTGGCCAACCAAGCAACCTGGAAAAGCAAATCAGCGCTACAAAGAAGTCTCGCTTCCCATCGGTCAAAAGGGCCATGCTGAAAAACGTGTCAAAACCAGAAATGCATAACAGGCCATGGAGAAATGGGAGCCTTGCTACACTGATGGGCGGGATGTAAATTGCCAACAACCACTCTGGAGAAGTGTACGGTGTGTCCTGAAACATCTAAAAAACACAGCTTAGAGAGCATAGGGCACTTCCACTCATGGGGGTATAAATTGGGAAAATGAAAAATCAGCAAGACACAAGCACCCCAAAGTTTAGGGCTGCTCTGTTGACAAGGACCTCCACTTCATTCCAACTTAAATATCCCAGGAAAGAGAAAAATGGATAAAGAAGTTGTGGTCCTTATGTACAATGGAATATCACTCAGCCATGAAATCAATGTCATAAGGCTAGTAGCAGCATGATGAGTGGATTTAGGTACGACGATTCTAAGTGAAATAAGTCACACAGAAAAGGACACTTCTCATAAGGTATCACTTATAGAGGGAATGTAAAAACCGTTACACTTGAACTGAATTACAAAACAGAACAGAGTCACACATTTAGAAAACACACTATGGCTGCTTAACGGGAAAGGTGAGGTGGGGTGATGCATAAATCAAGGGTTTCATATTAGCTCAAATACCGATCCATAAAACCAATATGTAATAGACAAGACCTATTCCTTGCTCAGTGAAGTGGATGCAACATCCCCTATTCAACGAACAAGTATATATCTGACTAGTAATAATCTTAAAACCTATGTATTGATGTCTCTCTGTAAGTGAATCAAGTGGGTGTAAAGGGGCATAAACACAGCAGTGAAAATCAGGTAAACCCCATTATAAAAATAAATTACTTTAAAATCCCAAAAAACAAAGACAGTGATAGAGGGAGAAATTTTTATATAATTCGTTCCGGGGCTGTGATGCAACCTGGTGTGACCATATCTAGACCCACAGCTGGATGAGAAATAAAGCTGGACACTCTTGGGGCTGAAGGTCTCTTTCCCTATTTACCAGATTGGGAACGTAGAAAGACTGCCACCCTCTGGCCGTTACCTGCAAAAGCAGCTTTAAAACCTGTGCTAATGGTCACTTCATATGAACAAGTACTTCAGGGCCATAAATGAAACGTGCCCTCAAAATGTCTTGAGGGAGGTAATGGCCAAAAATTTTCAAAATGTGACACTTACTTTAAGAAAACACTTTGAAGAACTAAGCTGTAATCACAGTTTGATAAATAAAAAGGGCATGCTTTAAAGCTCAGTTTTAACAGATTATGGGACACATGCAAATTCAATCACAGATAGGTATCAGCTCGCACCTGTTAGAATAACCATCAGCAAGAAAACTACAAACAATAAATATTGAAGGTGTTTTGGAGAAATGCATACCCTCAATTTTAAGTGGGACGTAACCTGGAAAGAGCCACTAATGAGAACTGAATGGTGGTGCCTTTAAAACATACACACTGAGCTACCATATGATACAGCAAGCCCACTCCTTGGCCTATAACATAAGAAGACATAACTGGAAAGACACAGGCAAGCAAATGTGCATTGCAGCAGTATTACAATAGCCAAGACATGGAGGCAACCAGAAAGTCCATCAAGAGGTGCGTGCCCAAAGAAGAACTGGTACATGTACAGATGGAATATTAGCCAGGGAAAAAAATGAAACAGTGCCATTTGCAGCACCATGTATGATTCTTGAGGTAATCAGGCAAATTGTACTAAGTCAGAAAGCAAAAGACACATATCCTATAATATCACTTATAGGTCTTAGCTAAACATTGATACCAATGAAGATATTTCCACAGAGAAATGCAATCACAGATTCATTAAACAAACTTATGGTTCACCAAATGGAAAGGTGTGAGGATTGGATACATTAGGATATTGGGGTTAAGATAGATATAGAAACACATGTGAAATATGTAATCACCAAAGACCTACGTAATACCAAGACAAGACTACTCAACATCGTGTCATAACCTACATGGGAAAATGATCCAAAGAAGAATAGATATATGTATATGTTTAAAAGAACCACATCTTTCACACCTAGAAGAAACAAAACATTTTAATTAAATTTGCTCTGACAAAAAATAAAAATTAAATTAAAAAAAGAACAAGAAGTAATGAGACATAAACTTAAGGGGCTATTTGCTGGCACATTGCATTCTAATTTACAACCAGAACATGACTTCCATTAAGGCTCTGTCATCACTAATAAAGCAGCTTTATAAGCAATGTTGAAGGTAGCTTAAAAGAAGTCTCACTAATTATTGATAGTAACAAGGAAACAAAGAAAAGTAAAAATCTCACTGCAAAAAGTATACATAGGGTAAGGATAGTAGATCAAACACTTATTAAACTTCTGTAAAGAATAAAAGACAACAGTAGTATGTTTTTTTAAAAAGAGAGGGCCCAAATAAATCTGAAATGAAAGAGATGATGTTACAACGGACACCACAGAAATACAAAGTATCCTAAGATACACACAGGGTAACTCAGGGCTCAGACTGGACAGAGCCCACTCTCCAGTCCCCTGTACATGACTTACAGGAGCCTCAGGAACTGAGGAGGGGGTCCCTGAGGAGAGGCTCAAGATAGAATATGGTAGACATTAACATGACTGCATTCATCTTAAACATGCCTGAACTACATTCACACGAGATGATTTTGTCCTGTATGTACATCGGCACCTCTAGTTGGAACTGCAGATCTTTGGCTTCAACACCTCTACTGACAACATTAGCGTCACCTGCTGTGGACCGTCTCCTATAGGATTTCTAGAATCACAAAACATCGAAGCTTCACAGGACCCAGAGTCTGTGCAACTCCACCCAGAGTCTCAGAGTCTCAACTCCACTCAGATACTCCACTCTTGGAGGGCACACACAAAGTAGTGTGCACATCAGGACCCAGGGGAAGGAGCAGTGACCCTGTAGGAGAATGACCAGAACTACCTGCTACTTTTAGAGGGTCTCCTGCAGAGGCAGGTGGTGGCTGTGGCTGTGGCTCACCGTGAGGACAACGACACTGGCAGCAGAAGTTCTGGGAAATACTCCTTGGTGTGAGCCCTCCCAGAGTCCGCCATTAGCCCCACCAAGAGCAAGGTAGGCTCCAGGGCTGGGTCGCCTCAGGCCAAACAACCAACAGGGAGGGAACCCAGCCCCATGCATCAGCAGACAAGCGGATTAAACTTTTTATTAAAGTTTTATTTAATCCGTAGACAAGCGGATTAAAGCTCTGCCCACCAAAGCAACACCCAGCTCTACCCACCACCAGTCCCTCCCATCAGGAAGCTTGCACAAGCCTCTAAGATAGACTCATCCACCGGAGAGCAGACAGCAGAAGCAAGAAGAACTACAATTCTGCAGCCTGTGGAAGGAAAACCACATTCACAGAAAGATAGACAAAATGAAAAGGCAGAGGACTTTATACCAGATCAAGGAACAAGATAAAACCCCAGAAAAAAAACGAAATGAGGTGGAGATAGGGAACCTTCCAGAAAAAGAATTCAGAATAATGATAGTGAAGTTGAGCCAAGACCTTGGAAAAAGAAAGGAGGCAAAGATCGAGAAGATGCAAGAAATGTTTAACAAAGACCTAGAAGAATTAAGGAACAAACACCTAGAAGAATTAAAGAACAAACAAACAGAGGTGAACAATGGAATAACTGAAATGAAAAATACACTAGAAGGAATCAGTAGCAGAATAACTGTGGCAGAAGAACGGATAAGTGACCTGGAAGACAGAAAGGTGGAAATCACTGCCATGGAACAGAATAAAGAAAAAGAATGAAAACAAACGAAGACACCCCAAGAGTCCTCTGGGACAACATTAAACGCAACAACATTCGCATTATAGGGGTCCCAGAAGGAGAAGAGAGAGAGAAAGGACCCGAGAATATATTTGAAGAGATTATGGTCAAAAACTTCCCTAGCATGGGAAAAGAAATAGTCACCCAAGTCCAGAAGCACAGAGTGTCCCAGGCAGGATAAACCAAAGGAGAAAAATGACAAGACACATAGTAATCAAATTGACAAAAATTAACGACAAAGAAAAATGATTGAAAGCAGCAAGGGAAAAATGACAAATAACATACAAGGGAACTCCCATAAGGATAACAACTGATTTCTCAGCAGAAAATCTACAAGCCAGAAGGAAGTGGCATGATAAATTTAAAGTGATGAAAGGGAAGAACCTACAACCAAGAGTACTCCACCCTGCAAAGAGCTCATTCAGATTTGATGGAGAAATCAAAAGCCTTACAGACAAGCAAAAGCTAAGAGAATTCAGCACCATGAAACCAGCTCTACACCAAATGCTAAAGGAACTTCTCTAAGTGGGAAACACAAGAGAAGAAAAGGACCCACCAAGACAAACCCATAACAATTAAGAAAATAGTAGTAGGAACATACATATCGATAATTACCTTAAACGTGAATGCACTACATGTTCCAACCAAAAGACACAGGCTCGCTGAATGGATACAAAAACAAGACCCATATATATGCTGTCTACAAGAGATCCATTTCAGACCTAGGGACACATACAGACTCAAAGTGAGGCGATGGAAAAATATATTCTATGCAAATGAAAATCAAAAGAAAGCTGGAGTAGCAATACTCATATCAGATAAAATAGACTTTAAAATAAAGAATGTTACAAGAGACAAGGAAAGACACTACATAATGGTCAGGGGACCAATCCAAGAAGAAGATATAACAATTATAAATATATATGTACCCAAAATAGGAGCAGCTCAATGTATAAGGCAACTGCTAACAGCTATAAAAGAGGAAATCGACAGTAACACAATAATAGCGGGGGACTTTAACAGCTCACTTACACCAGTGGAGATCAGCCAGACAGAAAATTAATAAGGAAACACAAGCTTTAAATGACACAATAGACCAGATAGAGTTAGTTGATATTTATAGGACATTCCATCCAAAAACAGCAGATTACACGTTCTTCTCAACTGCACACAGAACATTCTCCAGGATAGATCACATCTTGGGTCACAGATAAAGCCTCAGTAAATTTAAGAAAACTGAAATCATATCAAGCAGCTGTTCCGACCACAATGCTATGAGATTAGAAATCAATTACACGGAAAAAACCGTAAAAAACACACACACATGGAGGCTAAACAATACGTTACTAAATAACCAAGAGATCACTGAAGAAATCAAAGAGGAAATCAAAAACTACCTAGAGACAAATGACAACAAAAACACGATGATCCAAAACCTATGGGATGCAGCAAAAGGAGTTCTAAGAGGGAAGTTTATAGCAATACAAGCCTACCTCAAGAAACAAGAAAAATCTCAAATAAACAATCTAACCTTACACCTAGAGGAACTAGAGAAAGAAGAACAAAACCCAAAGTTAGTAGAAGGAAAGAAATCATAAAGATCAGAGCAGAAATAAATGAAATAGAAACAAAGAAAACGAAAGCAAAGATCAATAAAACTAAAAGCTGGTTCTTTGAGAAGATAAGCAAAAATGATCAACCTTTAGCCAGACTCCAGAAAAAGAGGGAGAGGACGCAAATCAACAAAATTAGAAGTGAAAAAGCAGAAGTTACAACAGACACCACAGGAATACAAAGCATCCTAAGAGACTACTACAAGCAACTCTAGGCCAATAAAATGGACAATCTGGAAGAAATGGACAAATTCTTAGAAAGGGATAACCTTCTAAGACTGAACCAGGAAGAAATAGAAAATATGAACAAACCTATCACAAGCAATGAAATTGAAACTGTGATTAAAAATCTTCCAACAAACAAAAGTCCAGAACCAGATGGCATCACAGGTGAATTCTATCAAACATTTAGAGAAGAGCTAACACCCAACCTTCTCAAATTCTTCAAAACAATTGCAGGGGAAGGAACACTCCCAAACTCATTCTATGAGACCACCATCACCCTGATACCAAAATCAGACAGAGATACTACAAGGAAAGAAAATTATAGACCAATATCACTGATGAATATAGATGTAAAAATCCTCAACAAAATACTAGCAAACAGAATCGAACAACACATTAAAAGGATCATACACCATGATCAAGTGGGGTTTATCCCAGGGATGCAAGGATTCTTCAATATACACAAATCAATGTGATACACCATATTAACAAATTGTAGAATAAAAGCATATGATCATCTCAATAGATGAAGGAAAAGATTTTGAGAAAATTCAACACTCATTTACGATAAAAACTCTGCAGAGTGTGGGCCTAGAGGGAAACTACCTCAACATAATAAAGGCCATATATGACAAACCCACAGCAAACAGCATTCTCAATGGTGAAAAACTGAAAGCGTTTCCTCTAAGATCAGGAACAAGACGAGGATGTCCACTCTCACCACTGCTATTCAACATAGTTTTGGAAGTCCTAGCCATGGCAATCAGAGAAGAAAAAGAAATAAAAGGAATACAAAAAGGAAAAGAAGAAGTAAAATTGTCACTGTTCGCAGATGACATGATATCATAGATAGAGAATCCTAAAGATGCCACCAGAAAACCACTGGAGCTAATCAATGAATTTGGTAAAGTTGCAGGATACAAAATTAATGCACAGAAATTGCTTGCATTCCTATACACTAACAATGAAAGATCAGAAAGAGAAATTAAGGAAACAATCCCATTACCACTGCAACAAAAAGAATAAAATACCTAGGAATAAACCTACCTAAGGAAGTAAAAGACCTGTACTCAGAAAACTATAAGACACTGATGAAAGAAATCAAAGATGATATAAACAGATGGAGACATATACCATGTTCTCGGATTAGAAGAATCAATATTGTGAAAATGACTATACTACCCAAAGCAATCTACAGATTCAATGCAATCCCGATCAAAATACCTTTGGCATTTTCTACAGAACAAGAAAAAAAAATCTTAAAATTTGTAGGGAGACACAAAAGACCCTGGATAGCCAAAGCAGTCTTGAGGGGGAAAAAAAAGAGCTGGAGGAATCAGACTTCCAGACTTCAGACTATATTGCAAAGCTACAGTAATCAAGATAATATGGTACTGACACAAAAACAGAAATATAGGTCAATAGAACAGGATAGAAAGCACAGAGATAAACCCACGTACCTATGGTTCACTAATCTATGACAAAGGAGGCAAGGGTATACAATGGAGAAAAGACAGTGTCTTCAGCAAGTGGTGCTGGGAAAACTGGACAGTTACATGTAAAAGAATGAAATTAGTACACTCCCTAACACCATACACAAAAATAAACTCAAAATGGATTAGAGACCTAAATATAAGACCAGCCACTATAAAACTCTTAGAGGAAAACATAAGCAGAACAGTCTATGACATAAATCACAGCAAGATCCTTTTTGACCCACCTCCTAGAGAAATGGAAATAAAAACAAAAATTAAAAAATGGGACCGAATGAAACATAAATTCTTTTGCACAGCAAAGGAAAACATAAGCAAGATGAAAAGACAACCATCAGAATGGGAGAAAATATTTTCAAATGAAGCAAATGGCAAAGGATTAATCTCCAAAAAGCAGCTCATGTAGCTCAATATCACAAAACCAAACAACCCAATCCAAAAATGGGCAGAAGACCTAAATAGACATTTCTCCAAAGAAGATATACAGGTTGCCAACAAACACATGAAAGGATGCTGAACATCACTAATCATTAGAGAAATGCAAATCAAAACTACAGTGAGGTATCACCTCACACCAGTCAGAATGGCCATCATCAAAAAATCTACCAACAATAAATGCTGGAGAGGCATTTATTGGAGAAAAGGGAACCCTCTTGCACTGTTGGTGGGAATGTAAATTGATATAGCCACTAGGGAGAACGGTATGGGGGTTCCTTAAAAACTAAAAATAGAACTACCATACAACCCAGCAAACCCACTCCTGGACATTTACCCTGAGAAAACCATAATTCAAAAAGAGTCATGTACCACAACGTTCACTGTAGCTCTATTTACAATAGCCAGGACATGGAAGCAACCTAAGTGTCCATCAACAGATAAATGGATAAAGAAGATGTGGCACATATATACAATGGAACATTATTCAGCCATAAAAAGAAACGAAATTGAGTTACTTTTAGTGAGGTGGATGGATCTAGAGTCTGTCCTACAGAGTGAAGTAAGTCAGAAAGAGAAAAACAAATACCGTATGCTAACACATATATATGGAATCTTAAAAAAAAAGTTTATGAAGAACCTAGGGGCAGGAAAGGATTAAGGACACAGACGTAGAGAAAGGACTTGAGGACATGGGGAGAGGGAAGGGTAAGCTGGGACAAAGTGAGAGAGTGGTATGGACATATATACACTACCAAATGTAAAATTGATAGCTACTGGGAAGCAGCCACATAGCACAGGGAGATCAGCTCTGTGCTTTGTGACCACCTAAAAGGGTGGGATAAGGGAGTGAGAGGGAGGTGCAAGAGGGAGGGGATATGGTGTTATATGTATACGCACAGCTGATTCACTTTTTTATACAGCAGAAACTAACACACAAGTGTAAAGCAATTATACTCCAATAAAGATGTAAAAGAAAAAAAAAAGCCCAGAGATAAACCTACACACCTATGGCCCACTAATCTATGACAAAGGAGGCAAGGGTATACAAAGGAGAAAAGACAGTCTCTTCAATAAGTGGTGCTGGGAAAAATGGACAGCTACATGTAAAAGAATGAAATTAGAACACTCCCTAACACCATACACAAAAAATAAACTCAAAATGGATTAGAGACCGAAATGTAAGACCGGACACTATAAAACTCTTAGAGGAAAACATAGGAAGAATACTCTTTGACATAAATCACAGCAAGATCTTTTTTGATCCACCTCCTAGAGTAATGGAATAAAAAAAATAAACATATGGGAGCAAATGAAACCTAAAAGCTTTTGCAAAGCAAAGGAAACTACAAACAAGACGAAAAGACAACCCTCACAATGGGAGAAAATATTTGCAAACGAATCAATGGACAAAGGATTAATCTCCAATGTATATAAACAGCTCATGCAGCTCAACAGTAAAAAAACAAACAACCCAATCCAAAAATGGGCAGATGACGTAAATAGACATTTGTCCCAAGAAGACATACAGATGACCAAGAAGCACATGAAAAGCTGCTCAACATCACTAATTATTAGAGAAATATAAACCAAAACTACAATGAGGTATCGCCTCACACGAGTTAGAATGGGCATCATCAGAAAATCTACAAGCAACAAATGCTGGAGAGGGTGTGGAGAAAAGGGAACCCTCTTACACTATTTGTGGGAATGTAAATTGATACAGTCACTATGGAGAACAGTATGGAGGTTCCTTAAAAAACTAAAAATAGAATTACCATATGACCCAGCAATCCCACTACTGGCCATATACCCAGAGAAAACCATAATTCAAAAAGACATATTCACCACAATATTCATTGCAGCACTATTTACAATAGCCAGGTCATGGAAGCAACCTAAATGCCCATAGACAGACGAACAGAAAAGATGTGCTACATATATAAAATGGAATATTACTCAGCCATAAAAAGGAATGAAATTGGGTCATTTGTAGAGACGTGGATAGATCTAGAGACTGTCATACAGAGTGAAGTAAGTCAGAAAGAGAAAAACAAATATCGTATATTAACGCATACATGTGGAACCTAGAAAAATGGTAAAGATGAACCGGTTTGCAAGGCAGAAATAGAGACACAGATGTAGAGAACAAATGTATGGACACCAAGGGGGGAAAGTGGCAGGGTGGTGGTGGTGGGATGAATTGCGAGCCTGGGATTGACATATACACACTTATTTGTATAAAATAGGTTACCAATAAGAGCCTGCTGTATAAAAAAATGAATAAAATAAATTCAAAAATTAAAAAATAAATAATACTTAAAAAAATAAAACAGAAAAAAAGTTCTGTCCTTCCCATAGACGTATTTATATGAATGAATTATTTCCATGCTTATATCCATAAATACAAAAAGAGGAATAAAACTTACCTTGAACCAAAAAAGAAAAAAAAAAAAAAAAAACAGAACCCACTGGTCATACAGAGGAAAACCCTATCAGGGCACTTGCTCCAGTGGTAAACAATTCTGAAGTTGGTCACAGGTGGGGAATCATCTCCCATGCAGCCAGCAGCCCCCACACGAGGAGCGTCCTCATTGCAAAGCTGGGGGACCGTGAGGAGGCGTCTCTGAGTAAACGTGAGCTGAGCCCCAGGCCAGCTGCTGCTGAACTTTCCCCACCCTTCCCAGGTAAAACACCTGAATGTGTGCAAAGACTTTAAAAACTAGAGGAAGGGGCTTGGAGTCACACCAGCGACAGCACGCAGGCCGACTTGGTGCCTGCAGGCCAGCCAGGATGGTCCTGGCCCCGGGCGCTCGTCTGGAAGCTTTCCATTTCCCTGCCTGAGGTACCCCTCCTGTCCCGGCCCCCACTGCTTTTTTCCTTCCTCACCTCTGCCCGGGGAGAAATTCCAGCAGCAAGTATGGGTGACACATCCTCTTCTTTAGCAGGTGGCAGCCCGGCAACTCCTGCAGAAAGTCCAGCAGAGCCCCAGTCACACTGGGCCACTCATAGAGCCATGGGCCCTACTCCCTCCCACCAGCCCAACCCCGAGACTGCTGACGGGGCAGAGAATATGGCGTCAGGCACAGCTGCAGAGGCTTTTGCTGCCTGGAGGGGTGTTTATATTGACCTCAACCCAGGCACACCTGGGAAGGGCTGGCCGGCCGGGTCAGGCTGCCCAGGTCAGCCAATCCTCGCCCCTCAGGGACTCAGAGTTGCAGAAAATGGGCCTTGCTGCACCGGCCAGATCCAAGGAACAGGTGTAGGGTCCCGAGAGTCAGGATAGATAAGGGGCTGCAGCCCTGGCTTGTTTTCTAATCATTTTATCTGGTCCATGAGTGGGAGACAACTTCAAGAAGACCCTCTGCTAATGAGAGGAACCCAGGAGTCAGGGAGAGGAGGGGTGGTGGGTGGAGACAGAGGCCTGGTACCCCAGCTGCAGTGGAAGCCCCTGGAAGACCAGGCAGAGGGAGGCCGCACAGAGTGAAGCCTAGGGCCACAGACCTGTTGGAGCTGCTGTTTGTTAGTTCAAGCTCTGCTCTGAGGTGCTCTGTGTCAGCTCTGAGTGACAGGGGTGCTGGGGGTGCTCTGCAATGAGGGCTATGTGCACGGTTCCTGTGTGCCCAGCCCTGCCGGGGTACCTGTCCACGGGAGCTCCATATCCAGGGAGGGGCCTGCCCACGAGAGCCCCGTGGGCTGCTGCGTACCTGCCCAGGTGAGCTCCATATCCTGGGAGGGGCCTGACCATGAGGGCCCCATGGGCTGCTGGGTACCTGCCCAGGTGAGCTCAATATCCTGGGAGCGGCCTAACCACCAGAGCCCCGTGGGTCGCTGGGTACCTGCCCAGGTGAGCTCCATATCCTGGGAGGGGCCTGACCACAAGAGCCCCGTGGGCTGCTGGGGACCTGGTAGAGGACGCCAGGACAGTCAGTGAAGCCACAGAGGATATACATCTAGTAGTTCCTAATTCCTACACCCTGCTGGTCATTCTACCATCCACCAGGACATGGCATTCTGTATTAGACTTCAATGATGCCTTCTTCTGTATTCCATTAGTCCCAGAGTCACAAGAAATTTTGCCTGTGAGTGGCAGGACTCAACCTACAACAAAAACAATACTGCTGGGCCGTCCTGCCCCAGGGGTTCAAAAATTCCCACACCATCTTTGGGGAAACGTTAGCTAAAGACCTAAAAGATCTACCTCTGGAGAAGGGAACCCTCCTTCAATATGCAGATGACATTCTGATCACCAGCCCGACTAAGGAGGCCTCTGAACTACCTAGCCAATAAAAGATAGAAGGTGTCCAAGGAAAAGGCTCAAATATCACAAACTAAGGTGGCCTTCCTGGGCTTCATTCGCACAGAAGGTCGGAGAAGCCCACCCCAGGAAAGGGAAGAAGCCATTTGCAGCCTCACCTTTCCTGAAACTAGAAGACAGCTTAGGGGTTCCTGGGGAGACCGGGGTTTGCTGCATCTGGATCCCTAACTACAGTCTAATAGCTGGGCCTCTATATGAATCACTGAAAGGAAAAGATGATGATCCTTTTGAATAGAATCCAGAAGCGGCCTTTCAAGAATGGAAAGAGCAGTCAATTCAGACCCTGGCCCTGGACCTCCCTAAGTTAGCTAAACCCTTTGACCTTTACATTCCTGGTCCAAGGCGAATCGCCCTTGGAGTATTAGTGCAAAAACTGGGACCACTTGAAATGGAACAATGCAAGAATGCCCTCCAGGCATTGGCCAGCCACCCCATCCGACCAGGATACTGGGGGTATCTAAAAACCTGGAAATCAGCAGCCCACAAGGCCAGCTCCCTCCTAAGGGAAAAGGACGCCACTTGGTGATCCTAACCACCCACCATGCCCTGAAGTTGCAGGGATTGCTCCGTGGGCACAATGACCTCAAGTGAGGAGGCCCTCCAACACCAACCTCCAGAGAGACAACCTGGGGCAATGGGCCCCCATGACGACTCGTGTGACCATCACTTGACCTGGAGCTTCTCTCAGAAAACAACAAGAGTGTGCCCCAAAAGAGCAGACTATTGCTTACAGGACTTACTGCACCCAGAGCGGAGCTAATAAACTTGGCAGGGGAACCATAAATAACGCTGCCACCATAGAAAAGCCTGCAGACACTGCAGTGATGGCGGCCAATGAGACCGGCTCTACTCCTGGCTACTTCAAAAGGCCGTTGACTGAGTGGCCGTCATGGTCCTGGATCACCACCGGCCCTGGACTGTCTGGGAGTTGAGCAAGCAGGGCTCTGACACCTGGTGCTGTTTGTACGTTAATTCAGTGGCCTAACTGAAGAAAGCACAGACTACTGGTCAGAGCATCTAGGCTGGCAGAAACCGTCAGCCTAAGGGGGCCGAACCAATGTGGAGCAGGGTAAAACCGCCCACCCCCCCAGCGTCTCTGCACATCTCTTTCCTGGACCCTTAAAGGTCATTAGAATCTATAAAACTTCCAATGCTGGTGCCCAGGCAGACGAGCAGTGAGGGAGGAGGCCTGCGGACAATCAACCTCACCTGGAGGCTGCTGGGGAGAAGTCCTGCCCCTCCCCCCGGGTATGAGGACACCCAACTCAGCATGAAGCATTTACAGAAGACGTGTCTGCACCCTCAGCGCCTCAAGAATGAGGAATGGGACAAAAGGCAGAGGAGGGCTTTGTCACTGGCAAAGCCCATTAAAAATTCCTGGGAGATAAAAATAGAATCTGGGCAATAAAATAAAGTCTAACCATTTTTTCCTTTGTGCTTTGTCTAATTTCACTTGCTCCTAGGTTTCCACATGCAGAGGTCCCACACCCGACACTTCAGACCCGATTTCCTAGTGCAAAATGGCTGGGCCGACACCTCAGCTCGTGGGGCCCCGTGCAGACTCTGCGACATAGAGCCTGAGCTCCAGGCAACCCGGCCCTCGAGAGCTCCGCCCCCTCCCTCCCGCTGATGCTGACAGGTTCCCTACACAGCAGCCCGGCCCACAACCCGCAGGGGAGCACACACTCTCACCTCTCCATTCTCTGATCAAAATATAAAGTTTTCCTTTGCTTCTGAACCAAAGTCAGTCTCGATCTGTTGGCTCCAATGACACTGGGCAGGGAGACCCTTGTTGGGGCCCACTCTGCAGGATCAGTAACAGAATTTAAGAACATTGTAACTTCAATGAACAGATGTGTGAGCCAAACTGTAATTAACATAGAGCAGTGTATAAGGCTCGTGTAAAATAAGATGTTTCTAACACTTCCATTTGATATTTCCATCACTTTATTATAAGCAAGTTCAGTGGAGGGGTTTGTCTTATTTGTCAGGTCAAGAGTAGAGAAATGCAGTGATTTCTTTCCAAGGATGTACATCTAATAATCTTGGTTGAAGTTTCAACCTTGTTTGGAATGATTTTCCATTGAAAATGATACCTCTCTTTCAGCTCCTAGATTTCTGAGAAGTATAAAATCTTATATTTTTTATTACCAAAGGGGAAAAGTGGTAGGAGGGATAAATTAACAGTTTCAGATTAACATATACACACTGCTATGTATAAAATATATCATCAACAAGGAACTACTGTATAGCACAGGGAACTATACTCAATATTTTGTAATGACCCCTGAGGGGAAATAATCTGAAAAACAATAGATATCTATATCGACATCATCTATCAACTACAGATAAAATGGAAACTAAAGGAGGCCGATGGTGAGCGTTTCTGAACCTGAAGACTTCAATCATCTAAAGTTCGGACTCTGCCTACGGCCCAAGTCCCTTAATGAACACACATGTACCAGTAGCTTAAAAATTCCCCAGATTGGAGTTCGGGGAGACACTGATTTGGAAAAAACCCTTGTGTTCTCCTTACATACACGGGACCTTTCCTACAGCTAAAACATGCCTGTGACACCCAGAAGATGGAACACGGTTGGATCAGGAAGATTTTGGAAAAGGAACCAAAACTCCTAATTTCCTGGTTGTTGGGTTCACCCCTCCAGCCTTTTTCCTTAAAATCTCCCCACTTGAGGATGTCAGCACCTTCAACATCCAGTTGCACAGAAATTGGAATTTGTCCAAAGGAAGAAGGGGAAGGAGGAGAAACAAGGAGAGCCAAGCCCTAGGTGTTCGGAGAGGCACATGTCACTCTACTTTCCAGTCAGGAAGAAGAATTAAGCAAAGGCTTAGCCTGCCACCGGGAACCAGAGTAGGGCCAGAAGCAAACGAGCGGATCTGCGGAAAGCTCCCAAAAAAGCGAGTTGAAAAATGGAGCTCAGGGGCACTGCAATTCACAAATCTGCAGAGTTGTAAATGATAACTCTCGTCCACAAATATATTGAGGGAAGGCAAAGAAGAGGATTTGAAATCAAGGCAGAATTGCAGGAAACAGATTTCAGGAGTTAGATTTGAATCACCCCTAAAGCACATGAAAAGCGGCAAAACGTCGACAATGATGCACTTGGCCAAAAAGAGCATATGCGTTTTTTTCTGAATGAATTCAGGAAAAAACCCATAGGCCCTTTTTGGTCAACCAAGCAAGCCGGAAATGCAATTCAGCACTACAAAGAACTCTGACTTCCCATCAGTCAAAATGGCCTTCCTAAAAAAGTGTAAAAACAAGAAATGCAGGAGAGGCCATGGAGGAAAGGGAGCCTTGTTACACTGATGGGTGGGGTGTAAATTGCCAATGATGACTCTGGAGAAGGGTATGGTGTTTCCTAAAACATCTAAAAAACACAGCCAGAGAGAAAGGGGCACATCCACTCATGGGCGTATAAATTGGGAAAACTAAAAATCAGCAAGACACAGGCACCCCAAACTTTAGGGCTGCTCTGTTGACAAGAACCTCCACTTAATTCCACCTTCAATATGCAAGGAAAGAGAAAAATGGATAAAGAAGTTGTGGTCCATATGTACAATTGTATATCACTCGGGCATGAAATCAATATCATAAGGGTAGTAGCAGAATGATGAGTGGATTTAGGTACGACGATTCTAAGTGAAATAAGTCACACAGAAAAGGCCACTTCTCATAAGGTATCACTTATAGAGGGAATGTAAAAACCATTACACTTGAACTGAATTACAAAACAGAACAGAGTCACACATTTAGAAAACACACTATGGTTGCTTAACGGGAAAGGTGAGGTGGGGTGATGCATAAAACAAGGATTTCAAATTAGCTCAGATAACGTTCCATAAATCCAATATGTAATAGACAAGACCTACTCCTTGCTCAGTGAACTGGACTCAACAACCCCTATTCACCTCAGGAGAACATATCTGAATAGTCAGAATTGTAAAACCTATGTATTGATATCTCTCTGGAAGTGAGTCAAGTGGGTGTAAAGCGGCATAAACACAGCCGTGAAAAGCAGCTAAACCCCATTATAAAAATAAATTACTTTTAAAAACCCGTGAAACAAAGACTGTGAAAGAGAGAGAAATTCTTACAAAATTCGTTCAGGGGCTATGATGCCACCTGGATTGACCATATCTAGACCCACAGCTGGATGAGACATAAGGGTGGACACTCTCGGGGCTGAGAGGCTTGGTGAGGTTGGGGGAGCAAACGCAGAGCCTGTAAAGTAATATTGCCTGTTACCCAACTCATGGGTTCCAAATCTCCAGGTTCAAGGGCATCTTCCTGCATCGAAAACATGCATGAGAAACCCAGAAGATGGTACACCGTGTGATGGGGAAAGGTTTCTAAAACGAACCTCATTTCTCATCACCTTGTGCCCGGGTTCCCCATTCCAGCCGCTTTACTAGCAATCTCCCTACTTGGAGCATCAGCACCTTTAACCTCCTGTTCCGGACAGGTTGCAATTTGTCCTGAGGATGAACGGGAAGATGGGGAATCAATGAGAGACTAGCTCTTGGTGTGGACACAGGCACAGGTCACTCTATTTTCCCATCAGGAAGAAGAATTAACCACAGTCTCAGCCTGCCCCCGGGAACAAGAACAGGGCGTGAATCCATCATGCGCTTTTGCGGCCAGCTCCCAAAAAAGCGAGTTGTAAAATGGAGGTTCAGGGCACTGCAATTCACAAACCTGCAGAGTTATAAATGATAACTCTCGACCACAAATATATTGAGGGAAGGCAAAGAAGAGGATTTGAAATCAAGGCAGAATTGCAGGAAACAGATTTCAGGAGGTAGATTCGAATCGCCTTTAAAGCACATGAAAAGCGGCAAAACGTTGACAATGATGCCCTTGGCCAAAAAGGGCGTATGCGTTTTTTCCTGAATATATTCAGGAAAAAACGCATACGCCCTTTTTGGCCAACCAAGCAATCTGGAAAGGCAAATCAGGGCTACAAAGAAGACTCGCTACCCATCGGTCAAAAGGGCCATGCTGAAAAACTTGTCAAAATCAGAAATGCAGGACAGGCCATGGAGAAATGGGAGCCTTGCTACACTGATGGGCGGGATGTAAATTGCCAACAGCCACTCTGGAGGAGTGTACGGTGAGTCCTGAAATATCTAAAAAGCACAGCTTAGAGAGCATAGGGCACTTCCACTCATGGGGGTATAAATTGGGAAAATGAAAAATCAGCAAGACACAAGCACCCCAAAGTTTAGGGCTGCTCTGTTGACAAGGACCTCCATTTCATTCCACCTTAAATATCCCAGGAAAGAGAAAAATGGATAAAGAAGTTGTGGTCCTTATGTACAATGGAATATCACTCAGCCATGAAATCAATGTCATAAGGCTAGTAGCAGCATGATGAGTGGATTTAGGTACGACGATTCTAAGTGAAATAAGTCACAGAGAAAAGGACACTTCTCATAAGGTATCACTTATAGAGGGAATGTAAAAACCGTTACACTTGAACTGAATTACAAAACAGAACAGAGTCACACATGCAGTAAACACACTATGGCTGCTTAACGGGAAAGGTGAGGTGGGGTGATACATAAAACAAGGGTTTCAAATTAGCTCAGATACCGTTCCATAAACCCAATATGTAATAGACAAGACCTACTCCTTGCTCAGAGAACTGGACTCAACACGCCCTATTCACCAGAGAAGAATATATCTGACTAGTAATAATCTTAAAACCTATGTATTGATATCTCTCTATTAGTGTGTCAAGTGGGTGTAAAGCGGCATAAACACAGCAGTGAAAAGCAGCTAAACCCCATTATAAAAATAAATTACTTCGAAAAACCCATGAAACAAAGACAGTGAAAGAGAGCGAAATTCTTACACAATGCGTTCAGGGGCTGTGATGCAACCTGGATTGAACATATCTAGACCCACAGCTGGATGAGACATAAGGGTGGACACTCTTGGGGCTGAGAGGTTTGGTGAGCTTGGGTGAGCAAACGCAGACCCTTTAAATTAATACTGCGTGGTACCCGTCCAATGGGTCCCAAATCTCCAGGTTCAAGGGCATCGTCCTACATCGAAAACATGCATGAGAAACCCAGAAGATGGTACACCGTGTGATGGGGAAAGGTTTCTAAAACGAACCTCATTTCTCATCTCCTTGTGCCCGGATTCCCCATTCCAGCCACTTTACTAGCAATCTCCCTACTTGGAGCATCAGCACCTTTAACCTCCTGTTCCGTACAGGTTGCAATTTGTCCTGAGGATGAACGGGAAGACGGGGAACCAATGAGAGACTAGCTCTTGGTGTGGACACAGGCACAGGTCACTCTATTTTCCCATCAGGAAGAAGAATTAACCACAGGCTCAGCCTTCCCCCCGGAACCAAAACAGGGCATGAAACCATCATGCGCTTTTGCGGCCAGCCCCGAAAAAAGCGAGTTGTAAAATGGAGCTTCAGGTCACTGCAATTCAAAAACCTGCAGAGTTATAAATGATAACTTTCGTCCACAAACATATTGAGGGAAGGCAAAGCAGAGGATTTGAAATCAAGGCAGAATTGCAGGAAACAGATTTCAGGAGGTAGATTCGAATCGCCTTTAAAGCACATGAAGAGCGGCAAAACGTTGACAATGATGCCCTTGGCCAAAAAGGGCGTATGCGTTTTTTCCTGAATATATTCAGGAAAAAACGCATACGCCCTTTTTGGCCAACCAAGCAACCTGGAAAGGCAAATCAGGGCTACAAAGAAGACTCGCTACCCATCGGTCAAAAGGGCCATGCTGAAAAACGTGTCAAAACCAGAAATGCAGGACAGGCCATGGAGAAATGGGAGCCTTGCTACACTGATGGGCGGGATGTAAATTGCCAACAGCCACTCTGGAGAAGTGTACGGTGAGTCCTGAAACATCTGAAAAACACAGCTTAGAGAGCATAGGGCACTTCTACTCATGGGGGTATAAATTGGGAAAATGAAAAATCAGCAAGACACAAGCACCCCAAAGTTTAGGGCTGCTCTGTTGACCAGGACCTCCACTTCATTCCACCTTCAATATCCCAGGAAAGAGAAAAATGGATAAAGAAGTTGTGGTCCTTATGTACAATGGAATATCACTCAGCCATGAAATCAATGTCATAAGGCTAGTAGCAGCATGATGAGTGGATTTAGGTACGACGATTCTAAGTGAAATAAGTCACACAGAAAAGGACACTTCTCATGAGGTATCACTTATACAGGGAATGTAAAAACCGTTACACTTGAACTGAATTACAAAACAGAACAGAGTCACACATGCAGAAAACACACTATGGCTGCTTAACGGGAAAGATGAGGTGGGGTAATGCATAAAACAAGGGTTTCAAATTAGCTCAGATACCGTTCCATAAACCCAATATGTAATAGACAAGACCTACTCCTTGCTCAGAGAACTGGACTCAACACGCCCTATTCACCGCACAAGAATATATCTGACTAATAATAATCTTAAAACCTATGTATTGATATCTCTCTGTTAGTGTGTCAAGTGGGTGTAAAGCGGCATAAACACAGCAGTGAAAAGCAGCTAAACCCCATTATAAAAATAAATTACTTTTACAAACCCATGAAACAAAGACAGTGAAAGAGAGAGAAATTCTTACACAATGCGTTCAGGGGCTGTGATGCAACCTGGATTGACCATATCTAGACCCACAGCTGGATGAGACATAAGGGTGGACACTCTTGGGGCTGAGAGGTTTGGTGAGGTTGGGTGAGCAAACGCAGACCCTTTAAAGTAATACTGCGTGGTACCCATCGCATGGGTCCCAAATCTCCAGGTTCAAGGCCATATTCCTACATCGAAACCATGCATGAGAAAACAAAAAGTTGGTACACCATGTGATGGGGAAAGGTTTCTAAAACTCACCTCATTTCTCTTCTCCTTGTGCCCGGGTTCGCCATTCCAGCTGCTTTACTAACAATCTCCCTACTTGGAGCATCAGCACCTTTAACCTCCTGTTCCGTACAGGTTGCAATTTGTCCTGAGGATGAACGGGTAGACGGGGAACCAGTGAGAGACTAGCTCTTGGTGTTGGGACAGGCACAGGTCACTCTATTTTCCCATCAGGAAGAAGAATTAACCACAGGCTCACCATGACCCCGGAACCAGAACAGGGCCTGAAGCCATCCTGCGCTTTTGCGGCCAGCTCCCAAAAAAGCGAGTTGTAAAATGGAGCTTCAGGGCACTGCAAATCACAAACCTGCAGAGTTATAAATGACAACTCTCGTCCACAAATATATTGAGGGAAGGCAAAGAAGAGGATTTGAAATCAAGGCAGAATTGCAGGAAACAGATTTCAGGAGGTAGATTCGAATCGCCTTTAAAGCACATGAAAAGCGGCAAAACGTTGACAATGATGCCCTTGGCCAAAAAGGGCGTATGCGTTTTTTCCTGAATATATTCAGGAAAAAACGCATACGCCCTTTTTGGCCAACCAAGCAACCTGGAAACGCAAATCAGCGCTACAAAGAAGACTCGCTACCCATCGGTCAAAAGGGGCATGCTGAAAAAAGTCTCAAAACCAGAAATGCAGGACAGGCCATGGAGAAATGGGAGCCTTGCTACACTGATGGGCGGGATGTAAACTGCCAACAGCCACTCTGAAGAAGTGTATGGTGTGTCCTGAAACATCTAAAAAACACAGCTTAGAGAGCATAGGGCACTTCCACTCATGGGGGTATAAATTGGGAAAATGAAAACTCAGCAAGACACAAGCACCCCAAAGTTTAGGGCTGCTCTGTTGACAAGGACCTCCACTTCATTCCACCTTCAATATCCCAGGAAAGAGAAAAATGGATAAAGAAGTTGTGGTCCTTATGTACAATGGAATATCACTCAGCCATGAAATCAATGTCATAAGGCTAGTAGCAGCATGATGAGTGGATTTAGGTACGACGATTCTAAGTGAAATAAGTCACACAGAAAAGGACACTTCTCATAAGGTATCACTTATAGAGGGAATGTAAAAACCGTTACACTTGAACTGAATTACAAAACAGAACAGAGTCACACATGCAGAAAACACACTATGGCTGCTTAACGGGAAAGGTGAGGTGGGGTGATACATAAAACAAGGGTATCAAATTAGCTCAGATACCGTTCCATAAACCCAATATGTAATAGACAAGACCTACTCCTTGCTCAGAGAACTGGACTCAACACGCCCTATTCACCGCACAAGAATATATCTGACTAGTAATAATCTTAAAACCTATGTATTGATATCTCTCTGTTAGTGTGTCAAGTGGGTGTAAAGCGGCATAAACACAGCAGTGAAAAGCAGCTAAACCCCATTATAAAAATAAATTACTTTTACAAACCCATGAAACAAAGACAGTGAAAGAGAGAGAAATTCTTACACAATGCGTTCAGGGGCTGTGATGCAACCTGGATTGACCATATCTAGACCCACAGCTGGATGAGACATAAGGGTGGACACTCTTGGGGCTGAGAGGTTTGGTGAGGTTGGGTGAGCAAACGCAGACCCTTTAAAGTAATACTGCGTGGTACCCATCGCATGGGTCCCAAATCTCCAGGTTCAAGGCCATATTCCTACATCGAAACCATGCATGAGAAAACAAAAAGTTGGTACACCATGTGATGGGGAAAGGTTTCTAAAACTCACCTCATTTCTCTTCTCCTTGTGCCCGGGTTCGCCATTCCAGCTGCTTTACTAACAATCTCCCTACTTGGAGCATCAGCACCTTTAACCTCCTGTTCCGTACAGGTTGCAATTTGTCCTGAGGATGAACGGGTAGACGGGGAACCAGTGAGAGACTAGCTCTTGGTGTTGGGACAGGCACAGGTCACTCTATTTTCCCATCAGGAAGAAGAATTAACCACAGGCTCACCATGACCCCGGAACCAGAACAGGGCCTGAAGCCATCCTGCGCTTTTGCGGCCAGCTCCCAAAAAAGCGAGTTGTAAAATGGAGCTTCAGGGCACTGCAAATCACAAACCTGCAGAGTTATAAATGACAACTCTCGTCCACAAATATATTGAGGGAAGGCAAAGAAGAGGATTTGAAATCAAGGCAGAATTGCAGGAAACAGATTTCAGGAGGTAGATTCGAATCGCCTTTAAAGCACATGAAAAGCGGCAAAACGTTGACAATGATGCCCTTGGCCAAAAAGGGCGTATGCGTTTTTTCCTGAATATATTCAGGAAAAAACGCATACGCCCTTTTTGGCCAACCAAGCAACCTGGAAAGGCAAATCAGCGCTACAAAGAAGACTCGCTACCCATCGGTCAAAAGGGCCATGCTGAAAAAAGTCTCAAAACCAGAAATGCAGGACAGGCCATGGAGAAATGGGAGCCTTGCTACACTGATGGGCGGGATGTAAATTGTCAACAGCCACTCTGAAGATGTGTATGGTGTGTCCTGAAACATCTAAAAAACACAGCTTAGAGAGCATAGGGCACTTCCACTCATGGGGGTATAAATTGGGAAACTGAAAACTCAGCAAGACACAAGCACCCCAAAGTTTAGGGCTGCTCTGTTGACAAGGACCTCCACTTCATTCCACCTTCAATATCCCAGGAAAGAGAAAAATGGATAAAGAAGTTGTGGTCCTTATGTACAATGGAATATCACTCAGCCATGAAATCAATGTCATAAGGCTAGTAGCAGCATGATGAGTGGATTTAGGTACGACGATTCTAAGTGAAATAAGTCACACAGAAAAGGACACTTCTCATAAGGTATCACTTATAGATGGAATGTAAAAACCATTACACTTGAACTGAATTACAAAACAGAACAGAGTCACACATGCAGAAAACACACTATGGCTGCTTAACGGGAAAGGTGAGGTGGGGTGATACATAAAACAAGGGTTTCAAATTAGCTCAGATACCGTTCCATAAACCCAATATGTAATAGACAAGACCTACTCCTTGCTCAGAGAACTGGACTCAACACGCCCTATTCACCGCACAAGAATATATCTGACTAGTAATAATCTTAAAACCTCTGTATTGATATCTCTCTGTTAGTGTGTCAAGTGGGTGTAAAGCGGCATAAACACAGCAGTGAAAAGCAGCTAAACCCCATTATAAAAATAAATTACTTCGAAAAACCCATGAAACAAAGACAGTGAAAGAGAGAGAAATTCTTACACAATGCATTCAGGGGCTGTGATGCAACCTGGATTGACCATATCTAGACCCACAGCTGGATGAGACATAAGGGTGGACACTCTTGGGGCTGAGAGGTTTGGTGAGGTTGGGTGAGCAAACGCAGACCCTTTAAAGTAATACTGTGTGGTACCCATCGCATGGGTCCCAAATCTCCAGGTTCAAGGGCATATTCCTACATCGAAAACATGCATGAGAAAACAAAAAGATGGTACATCATGTGATGGGGAAAGGTTTCTAAAACGCACCTCATTTCTCTTCTCCTTGTGCCCGGGTTCGCCATTCCAGCCGCTTTACTAACAATCTCCCTACTTGGAGCATCAGCACCTTTAACCTCCTGTTCCATACAGGTTGCAATTGGTCCTGAGGATGAACGGGTAGACGGGGGACCAGTGAGAGACTAGCTCTTGGTTTTGGGACAGGCACAGGTCACTCTATTTTCCCATCAGGAAGAAGAATTAACCAGAGGCTCATCCTCCCCCCCGGAACCAGAACAGGTCCTGAAGCCATCCTGCGCTTTTGCGGCCAGCTCCCAAAAAAACGAGTTGTAAAATGGAGCTTCAGGGCACTGCAATTCACAAACCTGCAGAGTTATAAATGATAACTCTCGTCCACAAATATATTGAGGGAAGGCAAAGAAGAGGATTTGAAATCAAGGCAGAATTGCAGGAAACAGATTTCAGGAGGTAGATTCGAATCGCCTTTAAAGAACATGAAAAGCGGCAAAACGTTGACAATGATGCCCTTGGCCAAAAAGGGCGTATGCGTTTTTTCCTGAATATATTCAGGAGGAAACGCATACGCCCTTTTTGGCCAACCAAGCAACCTGGAAAGGCAAATCAGCGCTACAAAGAAGACTCGCTACCCATCGGTCAAAAGGGCCATGCTGAAAAACCTGTCAAAACCAGAAATGCAGGACAGGCCATGGAGAAATGGGAGCCTTACTACACTGATGGGCGGAATGTAACTTGCCAACAGCCACTCTGGAGAAGTGTACGGTGTGTCCTGAAACATCTAAAAAACACAGCTTAGAGAGCATAGGGCACTTCCACTCATGGGGGTATAAATTGGGAAAATGAAAAATCAGCAAGACACAAGCACCCCAAAGTTTAGGGATGCTCTGTTGACAAGGACCTCCACTTCATTCCACCTTCAATATCCCAGGAAAGAGAAAAATGGATAAAGAAGTTGTGGTCCTTATGTACAATGGAATATCACTCAGCCATGAAATCAATGTCATAAGGCTAGTAGCAGCATGATGAGTGGATTTAGGTACGACGATTCTAAGTGAAATAAGTCACACAGAAAAGGACACTTCTCATAAGGTATCACTTATAGAGGGAATGTAAAAACTGTTACACTTGAACTGAATTACAAAACAGAACAGAATCACACATGCAGAAAACACACTATGGCTGCTTAACGGGAAAGGGGAGGTGGGGTGATACATAAAACAAGGGTATCAAATTAGCTCAGTTACCGTTCCATAAACCCAATATGTAATAGACAAGACCTACTCCTTGCTCAGAGAACTGGACTCAACACGCCCTATTCACCGCACAAGAATATATCTGACTAGTAATAATCTTAAAACCTATGTATTGATATCTCTCTGTTAGTGTGTCAAGTGGGTGTAAAGCGGCATAAACACAGCAGTGAAAAGCAGCTAAACCCCATTATAAAAATAAATTACTTTGAAAAACCCATGAAACAAAGACAGTGAAAGAGAGAGAAATTCTTACACAATGCGTTCAGGGACTGTGATGCAACCTGGATTGAACATATCTAGACCCACAGCTGGATGAGACATAAGGGTGGACACTCTTGGGGCTGAGAGGTTTGGTGAGGTTGGGTGAGCAAACGCAGACCCTTTAAAGTAATACTGCGTGGTACCCATCGCATGGGTCCCAAATCTCCAGGTTCAAGGCCATATTCCTACATCGAAACCATGCATGAGAAAACAAAAAGTTGGTACACCATGTGATGGGGAAAGGTTTCTAAAACTCACCTCATTTCTCTTCTCCTTGTGCCCGGGTTCGCCATTCCAGCTGCTTTACTAACAATCTCCCTACTTGGAGCATCAGCACCTTTAACCTCCTGTTCCGTACAGGTTGCAATTTGTCCTGAGGATGAACGGGTAGACGGGGAACCAGTGAGAGACTAGCTCTTGGTGTTGGGACAGGCACAGGTCACTCTATTTTCCCATCAGGAAGAAGAATTAACCACAGGCTCACCATGACCCCGGAACCAGAACAGGGCCTGAAGCCATCCTGCGCTTTTGCGGCCAGCTCCCAAAAAAGCGAGTTGTAAAATGGAGCTTCAGGGCACTGCAAATCACAAACCTGCAGAGTTATAAATGACAACTCTCGTCCACAAATATATTGAGGGAAGGCAAAGAAGAGGATTTGAAATCAAGGCAGAATTGCAGGAAACAGATTTCAGGAGGTAGATTCGAATCGCCTTTAAAGCACATGAAAAGCGGCAAAACGTTGACAATGATGCCCTTGGCCAAAAAGGGCGTATGCGTTTTTTCCTGAATATATTCAGGAAAAAACGCATACGCCCTTTTTGGCCAACCAAGCAACCTGGAAACGCAAATCAGCGCTACAAAGAAGACTCGCTACCCATCGGTCAAAAGGGGCATGCTGAAAAAAGTCTCAAAACCAGAAATGCAGGACAGGCCATGGAGAAATGGGAGCCTTGCTACACTGATGGGCGGGATGTAAACTGCCAACAGCCACTCTGAAGAAGTGTATGGTGTGTCCTGAAACATCTAAAAAACACAGCTTAGAGAGCATAGGGCACTTCCACTCATGGGGGTATAAATTGGGAAAATGAAAACTCAGCAAGACACAAGCACCCCAAAGTTTAGGGCTGCTCTGTTGACAAGGACCTCCACTTCATTCCACCTTCAATATCCCAGGAAAGAGAAAAATGGATAAAGAAGTTGTGGTCCTTATGTACAATGGAATATCACTCAGCCATGAAATCAATGTCATAAGGCTAGTAGCAGCATGATGAGTGGATTTAGGTACGACGATTCTAAGTGAAATAAGTCACACAGAAAAGGACACTTCTCATAAGGTATCACTTATAGAGGGAATGTAAAAACCGTTACACTTGAACTGAATTACAAAACAGAACAGAGTCACACATGCAGAAAACACACTATGGCTGCTTAACGGGAAAGGTGAGGTGGGGTGATACATAAAACAAGGGTATCAAATTAGCTCAGATACCGTTCCATAAACCCAATATGTAATAGACAAGACCTACTCCTTGCTCAGAGAACTGGACTCAACACGCCCTATTCACCGCACAAGAATATATCTGACTAGTAATAATCTTAAAACCTATGTATTGATATCTCTCTGTTAGTGTGTCAAGTGGGTGTAAAGCGGCATAAACACAGCCGTGAAAAGCAGCTAAACCCCATTATAAAAATAAATTACTTTTACAAACCCATGAAACAAAGACAGTGAAAGAGAGAGAAATTCTTACACAATGCGTTCAGGGGCTGTGATGCAACCTGGATTGACCATATCTAGACCCACAGCTGGATGAGACATAAGGGTGGACACTCTTGGGGCTGAGAGGTTTGGTGAGGTTGGGTGAGCAAACGCAGACCCTTTAAAGTAATACTGCGTGGTACCCATCGCATGGGTCCCAAATCTCCAGGTTCAAGGCCATATTCCTACATCGAAACCATGCATGAGAAAACAAAAAGTTGGTACACCATGTGATGGGGAAAGGTTTCTAAAACTCACCTCATTTCTCTTCTCCTTGTGCCCGGGTTCGCCATTCCAGCTGCTTTACTAACAATCTCCCTACTTGGAGCATCAGCACCTTTAACCTCCTGTTCCGTACAGGTTGCAATTTGTCCTGAGGATGAACGGGTAGACGGGGAACCAGTGAGAGACTAGCTCTTGGTGTTGGGACAGGCACAGGTCACTCTATTTTCCCATCAGGAAGAAGAATTAACCACAGGCTCACCATGACCCCGGAACCAGAACAGGGCCTGAAGCCATCCTGCGCTTTTGCGGCCAGCTCCCAAAAAAGCGAGTTGTAAAATGGAGCTTCAGGGCACTGCAAATCACAAACCTGCAGAGTTATAAATGACAACTCTCGTCCACAAATATATTGAGGGAAGGCAAAGAAGAGGATTTGAAATCAAGGCAGAATTGCAGGAAACAGATTTCAGGAGGTAGATTCGAATCGCCTTTAAAGCACATGAAAAGCGGCAAAACGTTGACAATGATGCCCTTGGCCAAAAAGGGCGTATGCGTTTTTTCCTGAATATATTCAGGAAAAAACGCATACGCCCTTTTTGGCCAACCAAGCAACCTGGAAAGGCAAATCAGCGCTACAAAGAAGACTCGCTACCCATCGGTCAAAAGGGCCATGCTGAAAAAAGTCTCAAAACCAGAAATGCAGGACAGGCCATGGAGAAATGGGAGCCTTGCTACACTGATGGGCGGGATGTAAATTGTCAACAGCCACTCTGAAGATGTGTATGGTGTGTCCTGAAACATCTAAAAAACACAGCTTAGAGAGCATAGGGCACTTCCACTCATGGGGGTATAAATTGGGAAACTGAAAACTCAGCAAGACACAAGCACCCCAAAGTTTAGGGCTGCTCTGTTGACAAGGACCTCCACTTCATTCCACCTTCAATATCCCAGGAAAGAGAAAAATGGATAAAGAAGTTGTGGTCCTTATGTACAATGGAATATCACTCAGCCATGAAATCAATGTCATAAGGCTAGTAGCAGCATGATGAGTGGATTTAGGTACGACGATTCTAAGTGAAATAAGTCACACAGAAAAGGACACTTCTCATAAGGTATCACTTATAGATGGAATGTAAAAACCATTACACTTGAACTGAATTACAAAACAGAACAGAGTCACACATGCAGAAAACACACTATGGCTGCTTAACGGGAAAGGTGAGGTGGGGTGATACATAAAACAAGGGTTTCAAATTAGCTCAGATACCGTTCCATAAACCCAATATGTAATAGACAAGACCTACTCCTTGCTCAGAGAACTGGACTCAACACGCCCTATTCACCGCACAAGAATATATCTGACTAGTAATAATCTTAAAACCTCTGTATTGATATCTCTCTGTTAGTGTGTCAAGTGGGTGTAAAGCGGCATAAACACAGCAGTGAAAAGCAGCTAAACCCCATTATAAAAATAAATTACTTCGAAAAACCCATGAAACAAAGACAGTGAAAGAGAGAGAAATTCTTACACAATGCATTCAGGGGCTGTGATGCAACCTGGATTGACCATATCTAGACCCACAGCTGGATGAGACATAAGGGTGGACACTCTTGGGGCTGAGAGGTTTGGTGAGGTTGGGTGAGCAAACGCAGACCCTTTAAAGTAATACTGTGTGGTACCCATCGCATGGGTCCCAAATCTCCAGGTTCAAGGGCATATTCCTACATCGAAAACATGCATGAGAAAACAAAAAGATGGTACATCATGTGATGGGGAAAGGTTTCTAAAACGCACCTCATTTCTCTTCTCCTTGTGCCCGGGTTCGCCATTCCAGCCGCTTTACTAACAATCTCCCTACTTGGAGCATCAGCACCTTTAACCTCCTGTTCCATACAGGTTGCAATTGGTCCTGAGGATGAACGGGTAGACGGGGGACCAGTGAGAGACTAGCTCTTGGTTTTGGGACAGGCACAGGTCACTCTATTTTCCCATCAGGAAGAAGAATTAACCAGAGGCTCATCCTCCCCCCCGGAACCAGAACAGGTCCTGAAGCCATCCTGCGCTTTTGCGGCCAGCTCCCAAAAAAACGAGTTGTAAAATGGAGCTTCAGGGCACTGCAATTCACAAACCTGCAGAGTTATAAATGATAACTCTCGTCCACAAATATATTGAGGGAAGGCAAAGAAGAGGATTTGAAATCAAGGCAGAATTGCAGGAAACAGATTTCAGGAGGTAGATTCGAATCGCCTTTAAAGAACATGAAAAGCGGCAAAACGTTGACAATGATGCCCTTGGCCAAAAAGGGCGTATGCGTTTTTTCCTGAATATATTCAGGAGGAAACGCATACGCCCTTTTTGGCCAACCAAGCAACCTGGAAAGGCAAATCAGCGCTACAAAGAAGACTCGCTACCCATCGGTCAAAAGGGCCATGCTGAAAAACCTGTCAAAACCAGAAATGCAGGACAGGCCATGGAGAAATGGGAGCCTTACTACACTGATGGGCGGAATGTAACTTGCCAACAGCCACTCTGGAGAAGTGTACGGTGTGTCCTGAAACATCTAAAAAACACAGCTTAGAGAGCATAGGGCACTTCCACTCATGGGGGTATAAATTGGGAAAATGAAAAATCAGCAAGACACAAGCACCCCAAAGTTTAGGGATGCTCTGTTGACAAGGACCTCCACTTCATTCCACCTTCAATATCCCAGGAAAGAGAAAAATGGATAAAGAAGTTGTGGTCCTTATGTACAATGGAATATCACTCAGCCATGAAATCAATGTCATAAGGCTAGTAGCAGCATGATGAGTGGATTTAGGTACGACGATTCTAAGTGAAATAAGTCACACAGAAAAGGACACTTCTCATAAGGTATCACTTATAGAGGGAATGTAAAAACTGTTACACTTGAACTGAATTACAAAACAGAACAGAATCACACATGCAGAAAACACACTATGGCTGCTTAACGGGAAAGGGGAGGTGGGGTGATACATAAAACAAGGGTATCAAATTAGCTCAGTTACCGTTCCATAAACCCAATATGTAATAGACAAGACCTACTCCTTGCTCAGAGAACTGGACTCAACACGCCCTATTCACCGCACAAGAATATATCTGACTAGTAATAATCTTAAAACCTATGTATTGATATCTCTCTGTTAGTGTGTCAAGTGGGTGTAAAGCGGCATAAACACAGCAGTGAAAAGCAGCTAAACCCCATTATAAAAATAAATTACTTTGAAAAACCCATGAAACAAAGACAGTGAAAGAGAGAGAAATTCTTACACAATGCGTTCAGGGACTGTGATGCAACCTGGATTGAACATATCTAGACCCACAGCTGGATGAGACATAAGGGTGGACACTCTTGGGGCTGAGAGGTTTGGTGAGGTTGGGTGAGCAAACGCAGACCCTTTAAAGTAATACTGCGTGGTACCCATCGCATGGGTCCCAAATCTCCAGGTTCAAGGCCATATTCCTACATCGAAACCATGCATGAGAAAACAAAAAGTTGGTACACCATGTGATGGGGAAAGGTTTCTAAAACTCACCTCATTTCTCTTCTCCTTGTGCCCGGGTTCGCCATTCCAGCTGCTTTACTAACAATCTCCCTACTTGGAGCATCAGCACCTTTAACCTCCTGTTCCGTACAGGTTGCAATTTGTCCTGAGGATGAACGGGTAGACGGGGAACCAGTGAGAGACTAGCTCTTGGTGTTGGGACAGGCACAGGTCACTCTATTTTCCCATCAGGAAGAAGAATTAACCACAGGCTCACCATGACCCCGGAACCAGAACAGGGCCTGAAGCCATCCTGCGCTTTTGCGGCCAGCTCCCAAAAAAGCGAGTTGTAAAATGGAGCTTCAGGGCACTGCAAATCACAAACCTGCAGAGTTATAAATGACAACTCTCGTCCACAAATATATTGAGGGAAGGCAAAGAAGAGGATTTGAAATCAAGGCAGAATTGCAGGAAACAGATTTCAGGAGGTAGATTCGAATCGCCTTAAAAGCACATGAAAAGCGGCAAAACGTTGACAATGATGCCCTTGGCCAAAAAGGGCGTATGCGTTTTTTCCTGAATATATTCAGGAAAAAACGCATACGCCCTTTTTGGCAAACCAAACAACCTGGAAAGGCAAATCAGCGCTACAAAGAAGACTCGCTACCCATCGGTCAAAAGGGGCATGCTGAAAAAAGTCTCAAAACCAGAAATGCAGGACAGGCCATGGAGAAATGGGAGCCTTGCTACACTGATGGGCGGGATGTAAATTGCCAACAGCCACTCTGTAGAAGTGTACGGTGTTTCCTGAAACATCTAAAAAACACAGCTTAGAGAGCATAGGGCACTTCCACTCATGGGGGTATAAATTGGGAAAATGAAAACTCAGCAAGACACAAGCACCCCAAAGTTTAGGGCTGCTCTGTTGACAAGGACCTCCACTTCATTCCACCTTCAATATCCCAGGAAAGAGAAAAATGGATAAAGAAGTTGTGGTCCTTATGTACAATGGAATATCACTCAGCCATGAAATCAATGTCATAAGGCTAGTAGCAGCATGATGAGTGGATTTAGGTACGACGATTCTAAGTGAAATAAGTCACACAGAAAAGGACACTTCTCATAAGGTATCACTTATAGAGGGAATGTAAAAACCGTTACACTTGAACTGAATTACAAAACAGAACAGAGTCACACATGCAGAAAACACACTATGGCTGCTTAACGGGAAAGGTGAGGTGGGGTGATACATAAAACAAGGGTTTCAAATTAGCTCAGATACCGTTCCATAAACCCAATATGTAATAGACAAGACCTACTCCTTGCTCAGAGAACTGGACTCAACACGCCCTATTCACCGCACAAGAATATATCTGATAGTAATAATCTTAAAACCTATGTATTGATATCTCTCTGTTAGTGTGTCAAGTGGGTGTAAAGCGGCATAAACACAGCAGTGAAAAGCAGCTAAACCCCATTATAAAAATAAATTACTTCGAAAAACCCATGAAACAAAGACAGTGAAAGAGAGAGAAATTCTTACACAATGCATTCAGGGGCTGTGATGCAACCTGGATTGACCATATCTAGACCCACAGCTGGATGAGACATAAGGGTGGACACTCTTGGGGCTGAGAGGTTTGGTGAGGTTGGGTGAGCAAACGCAGACCCTTTAAAGTAATACTGTGTGGTACCCATCGCATGGGTCCCAAATCTCCAGGTTCAAGGGCATATTCCTACATCGAAAACATGCATGAGAAAACAAAAAGATGGTACATCATGTGATGGGGAAAGGTTTCTACAACGCACCTCATTTCTCTTCTCCTTGTGCCCGGGTTCGCCATTCCAGCCGCTTTACTAGCAATCTCCCTACTTGGAGCATCAGCACCTTTAACCTCCTGTTCCGTACAGGTTGCTATTTGTCCTGAGGATGAACGGGAAGACGTGGAACCAATGAGAGACTAGCTCTTGGTGTTGGGACAGGCACAGGTCACTCTATTTTCCCATCAGGAAGAAGAATTAACCACAGGCTCAGCCTGCCCCCTGGAACCAGAGCAGGGCCTGAAGCCATCCTGCGCTTTTGCGGCCAGCTCCCAAAAAAGCGAGTTGTAAAATGGAGCTTCAGGGCACTGCAATTCACAAACCTGCAGAGTTATAAATGATAACTCTCGTCCACAAATATATTGAGGGAAGGCAAAGAAGAGGATTTGAAATCAAGGCAGAATTGCAGGGAACAGATTTCAGGAGGTAGATTCGTATCGCCTTTAAAGCACATGAAAAGCGGCAAAACGTTGACAATGATGCCCTTGGCCAAAAAGGGCGTATGCGTTTTTTCCTGAATATATTCAGGAAAAAACGCATACGCCCTTTTTGGCCAACCAAGCAACCTGGAAAGGCAAATCAGCGCTACAAAAAGTCTCGCTTCCCATCGGTCAAAAGGCCCTTGCTGAAAAAAGTGTCAAAACCAGAAATGCAGGACAGGCCATGGAGAAATGGGAGCCTTGCTACACTGATGGGCGGGATGTAAATTGTCAACAGCCACTCTGAAGATGTGTATGGTGTGTCCTGAAACATCTAAAAAACACAGCTTAGAGAGCATAGGGCACTTCCACTCATGGGGGTATAAATTGGGAAACTGAAAACTCAGCAAGACACAAGCACCCCAAAGTTTAGGGCTGCTCTGTTGACAAGGACCTCCACTTCATTCCACCTTCAATATCCCAGGAAAGAGAAAAATGGATAAAGAAGTTGTGGTCCTTATGTACAATGGAATATCACTCAGCCATGAAATCAATGTCATAAGGCTAATAGCAGCATGATGAGTGGATTTAGGTACGACGATTCTAAGTGAAATAAGTCACACAGAAAAGGACACTTCTCATAAGGTATCACTTATAGATGGAATGTAAAAACCATTACACTTGAACTGAATTACAAAACAGAACAGAGTCACACATGCAGAAAACACACTATGGCTGCTTAACGGGAAAGGTGAGGTGGGGTGATACATAAAACAAGGGTTTCAAATTAGCTCAGATACCGTTCCATAAACCCAATATGTAATAGACAAGACCTACTCCTTGCTCAGACTACTGGACTCAACACGCCCTATTCACCGCACAAGAATATATCTGACTAGTAATAATCTTAAAACCTCTGTATTGATATCTCTCTGTTAGTGTGTCAAGTGGGTGTAAAGCGGCATAAACACAGCAGTGAAAAGCAGCTAAACCCCATTATAAAAATAAATTACTTCGAAAAACCCCATGAAACAAAGACAGTGAAAGAGAGAGAAATTCTTACACAATGCATTCAGGGGCTGTGATGCAACCTGGATTGACCATATCTAGACCCACAGCTGGATGAGACATAAGGGTGGACACTCTTGGGGCTGAGAGGTTTGGTGAGGTTGGGTGAGCAAACGCAGACCCTTTAAAGTAATACTGTGTGGTACCCATCGCATGGGTCCCAAATCTCCAGGTTCAAGGGCATATTCCTACATCGAAAACATGCATGAGAAAACAAAAAGATGGTACATCATGTGATGGGGAAAGGTTTCTAAAACGCACCTCATTTCTCTTCTCCTTGTGCCCGGGTTCGCCATTCCAGCCGCTTTACTAACAATCTCCCTACTTGGAGCATCAGCACCTTTAACCTCCTGTTCCATACAGGTTGCAATTGGTCCTGAGGATGAACGGGTAGACGGGGGACCAGTGAGAGACTAGCTCTTGGTTTTGGGACAGGCACAGGTCACTCTATTTTCCCATCAGGAAGAAGAATTAACCAGAGGCTCATCCTCCCCCCCGGAACCAGAACAGGTCCTGAAGCCATCCTGCGCTTTTGCGGCCAGCTCCCAAAAAAACGAGTTGTAAAATGGAGCTTCAGGGCACTGCAATTCACAAACCTGCAGAGTTATAAATTATAACTCTCGTCCACAAATATATTGAGGGAAGGCAAAGAAGAGGATTTGAAATCAAGGCAGAATTGCAGGAAACAGATTTCAGGAGGTAGATTCGAATCGCCTTTAAAGAACATGAAAAGCGGCAAAACGTTGACAATGATGCCCTTGGCCAAAAAGGGCGTATGCGTTTTTTCCTGAATATATTCAGGAGGAAACGCATACGCCCTTTTTGGCCAACCAAGCAACCTGGAAAGGCAAATCAGCGCTACAAAGAAGACTCGCTACCCATCGGTCAAAAGGCCCATGCTGAAAAACCTGTCAAAACCAGAAATGCAGGACAGGCCATGGAGAAATGGGAGCCTTACTACACTGATGGGCGGAATGTAACTTGCCAACAGCCACTCTGGAGAAGTGTACGGTGTGTCCTGAAACATCTAAAAAACACAGCTTAGAGAGCATAGGGCACTTCCACTCATGGGGGTATAAATTGGGAAAATGAAAAATCAGCAAGACACAAGCACCCCAAAGTTTAGGGATGCTCTGTTGACAAGGACCTCCACTTCATTCCACCTTCAATATCCCAGGAAAGAGAAAAATGGATAAAGAAGTTGTGGTCCTTATGTACAATGGAATATCACTCAGCCATGAAATCAATGTCATAAGGCTAGTAGCAGCATGATGAGTGGATTTAGGTACGACGATTCTAAGTGAAATAAGTCACACAGAAAAGGACACTTCTCATAAGGTATCACTTATAGAGGGAATGTAAAAACTGTTACACTTGAACTGAATTACAAAACAGAACAGAATCACACATGCAGAAAACACACTATGGCTGCTTAACGGGAAAGGGGAGGTAGGGTGATACATAAAACAAGGGTATCAAATTAGCTCAGTTACCGTTCCATAAACCCAATATGTAATAGACAAGACCTACTCCTTGCTCAGAGAACTGGACTCAACACGCCCTATTCACCGCACAAGAATATATCTGACTAGTAATAATCTTAAAACCTATGTATTGATATCTCTCTGTTAGTGTGTCAAGTGGGTGTAAAGCGGCATAAACACAGCAGTGAAAAGCAGCTAAACCCCATTATAAAAATAAATTACTTTGAAAAACCCATGAAACAAAGACAGTGAAAGAGAGAGAAATTCTTACACAATGCGTTCAGGGACTGTGATGCAACCTGGATTGAACATATCTAGACCCACAGCTGGATGAGACATAAGGGTGGACACTCTTGGGGCTGAGAGGTTTGGTGAGGTTGGGTGAGCAAACGCAGACCCTTTAAAGTAATACTGCGTGGTACCCATCGCATGGGTCCCAAATCTCCAGGTTCAAGGCCATATTCCTACATCGAAACCATGCATGAGAAAACAAAAAGTTGGTACACCATGTGATGGGGAAAGGTTTCTAAAACTCACCTCATTTCTCTTCTCCTTGTGCCCGGGTTCGCCATTCCAGCTGCTTTACTAACAATCTCCCTACTTGGAGCATCAGCACCTTTAACCTCCTGTTCCGTACAGGTTGCAATTTGTCCTGAGGATGAACGGGTAGACGGGGAACCAGTGAGAGACTAGCTCTTGGTGTTGGGACAGGCACAGGTCACTCTATTTTCCCATCAGGAAGAAGAATTAACCACAGGCTCACCATGACCCCGGAACCAGAACAGGGCCTGAAGCCATCCTGCGCTTTTGCGGCCAGCTCCCAAAAAAGCGAGTTGTAAAATGGAGCTTCAGGGCACTGCAAATCACAAACCTGCAGAGTTATAAATGACAACTCTCGTCCACAAATATATTGAGGGAAGGCAAAGAAGAGGATTTGAAATCAAGGCAGAATTGCAGGAAACAGATTTCAGGAGGTAGATTCGAATCGCCTTAAAAGCACATGAAAAGCGGCAAAACGTTGACAATGATGCCCTTGGCCAAAAAGGGCGTATGCGTTTTTTCCTGAATATATTCAGGAAAAAACGCATACGCCCTTTTTGGCCAACCAAGCAACCTGGAAAGGCAAATCAGCGCTACAAAGAAGACTCGCTACCCATCGGTCAAAAGGGGCATGCTGAAAAAAGTCTCAAAACCAGAAATGCAGGACAGGCCATGGAGAAATGGGAGCCTTGCTACACTGATGGGCGGGATGTAAATTGCCAACAGCCACTCTGGAGAAGTGTACGGTGTGTCCTGAAACATCTAAAAAACACAGCTTAGAGAGCATAGGGCACTTCCACTCATGGGGGTATAAATTGGGAAAATGAAAACTCAGCAAGACACAAGCACCCCAAAGTTTAGGGCTGCTCTGTTGACAAGGACCTCCACTTCATTCCACGTTCAATATCCCAGGAAAGAGAAAAATGGATAAAGAAGTTGTGGTCCTTATGTACAATGGAATATCGCTCAGCCATGAAATCAATGTCATAAGGCTAGTAGCAGCATGATGAGTGGATTTAGGTACGACGATTCTAAGTGAAATAAGTCACACAGAAAAGGACACTTCTCATAAGGTATCACTGATAGAGGGAATGTAAAAACCGTTACACTTGAACTGAATTACAAAACAGAACAGAGTCACACATGCAGAAAACACACTATGGCTGCTTAACGGGAAAGGTGAGGTGGGGTGATACATAAAACAAGGGTATCAAATTAGCTCAGATACCGTTCCATAAACCCAATATGTAATAGACAAGACCTACTCCTTGCTCAGAGAACTGGACTCAACACGCCCTATTCACCGCACAAGAATATATCTGACTAGTAATAATCTTAAAACCTATGTATTGATATCTCTCTGTTAGTGTGTCAAGTGGGTGTAAAGCGGCATAAACACAGCAGTGAAAAGCAGCTAAACCCCATTATAAAAATAAATTACTTCGAAAAACCCATGAAACAAAGACAGTGAAAGAGAGAGAAATTCTTACACAATGCGATCAGGGGCTGTGATGCAACCTGGATTGAACATATCTAGACCCACAGCTGGATGAGACATAAGGGTGGACACTCTTGGGGCTGAGAGGTTTGGTGAGGTTGGGTGAGCAAACGCAGACCCTTTAAAGTAATACTGCGTGGTACCCATCGCATGGGTCCCAAATCTCCAGGTTCAAGGCCATATTCCTACATCGAAACCATGCATGAGAAAACAAAAAGTTGGTACACCATGTGATGGGGAAAGGTTTCTAAAACTCACCTCATTTCTCTTCTCCTTGTGCCCGGGTTCGCCATTCCAGCTGCTTTACTAACAATCTCCCTACTTGGAGCATCAGCACCTTTAACCTCCTGTTCCGTACAGGTTGCAATTTGTCCTGAGGGTGAACGGGTAGACGGGGAACCAGTGAGAGACTAGCTCTTGGTGTTGGGACAGGCACAGGTCACTTTATTTTCCCATCAGGAAGAAGAATTAACCACAGGCTCACCATGACCCCGGAACCAGAACAGGGCCTGAAGCCATCCTGCGCTTTTGCGGCCAGCTCCCAAAAAAGCGAGTTGTAAAATGGAGCTTCAGGGCACTGCAAATCACAAACCTGCAGAGTTATAAATGACAACTCTCGTCCACAAATATATTGAGGGAAGGCAAAGAAGAGGATTTGAAATCAAGGCAGAATTGCAGGAAACAGATTTCAGGAGGTAGATTCGAATCGCCTTAAAAGCACATGAAAAGCGGCAAAACGTTGACAATGATGCCCTTGGCCAAAAAGGGCGTATGCGTTTTTTCCTGAATATATTCAGGAAAAAACGCATACGCCCTTTTTGGCAAACCAAACAACCTGGAAAGGCAAATCAGCGCTACAAAGAAGACTCGCTACCCATCGGTCAAAAGGGGCATGCTGAAAAAAGTCTCAAAACCAGAAATGCAGGACAGGCCATGGAGAAATGGGAGCCTTGCTACACTGATGGGCGGGATGTAAATTGCCAACAGCCACTCTGTAGAAGTGTACGGTGTTTCCTGAAACATCTAAAAAACACAGCTTAGAGAGCATAGGGCACTTCCACTCATGGGGGTATAAATTGGGAAAATGAAAACTCAGCAAGACACAAGCACCCCAAAGTTTAGGGCTGCTCTGTTGACAAGGACCTCCACTTCATTCCACCTTCAATATCCCAGGAAAGAGAAAAATGGATAAAGAAGTTGTGGTCCTTATGTACAATGGAATATCACTCAGCCATGAAATCAATGTCATAAGGCTAGTAGCAGCATGATGAGTGGATTTAGGTACGACGATTCTAAGTGAAATAAGTCACACAGAAAAGGACACTTCTCATAAGGTATCACTTATAGAGGGAATGTAAAAACCGTTACACTTGAACTGAATTACAAAACAGAACAGAGTCACACATGCAGAAAACACACTATGGCTGCTTAACGGGAAAGGTGAGGTGGGGTGATACATAAAACAAGGGTTTCAAATTAGCTCAGATACCATTCCATAAACCCAATATGTAATAGACAAGACCTACTCCTTGCTCAGAGAACTGGACTCAACACGCCCTATTCACCGCACAAGAATATATCTGACTAGTAATAATCTTAAAACCTATGTATTGATATCTCTCTGTTAGTGTGTCAAGTGGGTGTAAAGCGGCATAAACACAGCAGTGAAAAGCAGCTAAACCCCATTATAAAAATAAATTACTTCGAAAAACCCATGAAACAAAGACAGTGAAAGAGAGAGAAATTCTTACACAATGCATTCAGGGGCTGTGATGCAACCTGGATTGACCATATCTAGACCCACAGCTGGATGAGACATAAGGGTGGACACTCTTGGGGCTGAGAGGTTTGGTGAGGTTGGGTGAGCAAACGCAGACCCTTTAAAGTAATACTGTGTGGTACCCATCGCATGGGTCCCAAATCTCCAGGTTCAAGGGCATATTCCTACATCGAAAACATGCATGAGAAAACAAAAAGATGGTACATCATGTGATGGGGAAAGGTTTCTAAAACGCACCTCATTTCTCTTATCCTTGTGCCCGGGTTCGCCATTCCAGCCGCTTTACTAGCAATCTCCCTACTTGGAGCATCAGCACCTTTAACCTCCTGTTCCGTACAGGTTGCTATTTGTCCTGAGGATGAACGGGAAGACGTGGAACCAATGAGAGACTAGCTCTTGGTGTTGGGACAGGCACAGGTCACTCTATTTTCCCATCAGGAAGAAGAATTAACCACAGGCTCAGCCTGCCCCCCGGAACCAGAGCAGGGCCTGAAGCCATCCTGCGCTTTTGCGGCCAGGTCCCAAAAAAGCGAGTTGTAAAATGGAGCTTCAGGGCACTGCAATTCACAAACCTGCAGAGTTATAAATGATAACTCTCGTCCACAAATATATTGAGGGAAGGCAAAGAAGAGGATTTGAAATCAAGGCAGAATTGCAGGGAACAGATTTCAGGAGGTAGATTCGTATCGCCTTTAAAGCACATGAAAAGCGGCAAAACGTTGACAATGATGCCCTTGGCCAAAAAGGGCGTATGCGTTTTTTCCTGAATATATTCAGGAAAAAACGCATACGCCGTTTTTGGCCAACCAAGCAACCTGGAAAGGCAAATCAGCGCTACAAAAAGTCTCGCTTCCCATCGGTCAAAAGGCCCTTGCTGAAAAACGTGTCAAAACCAGAAATGCAGGACAGGGCATGGAGAAATGGGAGCCTTGCTACACTGATGGGCGGGATGTAAATTGCCAACAGCCACTCTGGAGAAGTGTACGGTGAGTCCTGAAACATCTAAAAAACACAGCTTAGAGAGCATAGGGCACTTCCACTCATGGGGGTATAAATTGGGAAAATGAAAAATCAGCAAGACACAAGCACCCCAAAGTTGAGGGCTGCTCTGTTGACAAGGACCTCCACTTCGTTCCACCTTCAATATCCCAGGAAAGAGAAAAATGGATAAAGAAGTTGTGGTCCTTATGTACAATGGAATATCACTCAGCCATGAAATCAATGTCATAAGGCTAGTAGCAGCATGATGAGTGGATTTAGGTACGACGATTCTAAGTGAAATAAGTCACACAGAAAAGGACACTTCTCATAAGGTATCACTGATAGAGGGAATGTAAAAAGCGTTACACTTGAACTGAATTACAAAACAGAACAGAGTCACACATGCAGAAAACACACTATGGCTGCTTAACGGGAAAGGTGAGGTGGGGTGATACATAAAACAAGGGTTTCAAATTAGCTCAGATACCGTTCCATAAACCCAATATGTAATAGACAAGACCTACTCCTTGCTCAGAGAACTGGACTCAACACGCCCTATTCACCGCACAAGAATATATCTGACTAGTAATAATCTTAAAACCTATGTACTGATATCTCTCTGTTAGTGTGTCAAGTGGGTGTAAAGCGGCATAAACACAGCAGTGAAAAGCAGCTAAACCCCATTATAAAAATAAATGACTTTGAAAAACCCATGAAACAAAGACAGTGAAAGAGAGCGACATTCTTACACAATGCGTTCAGGGGCTGTGATGCAACCTGGATTGACCATATCTAGACCCACAGCTGGATGAGACATAAGGGTGGACACTCTTGGGGCTGAGAGGTTTGGTGAGGTTGGGTGAGCAAACGCAGACCCTTTAAAGTAATACTGCGTGGTACCCATCGCATGGGTCCCAAATCTCCAGGTTCAAGGGCATCTTCCTACATCGAAAACATGCATGAGAAACCCAGAAGATGGTACACCGTGTGATGGGGAAAGGTTTCTAAAACGCACTTCATTTCTCTTCTCCTTGTGCCGGGGTTCGCCATTCCAGCCACTTTACTAGCAATCTCCCTACTTGGAGCATCAGCACCTTTAACCTCCTGTTCCGTACAGGTTGCAATTTGTCCTGAGGATGAACGGGAAGACGGGAAACCAGTGAGAGACTAGCTCTTGGTGTTCGGACAGGCACAGGTCACTCTATTTTCCCATCAGGAAGAAGAATTAACCACAGGCTCACCATGACCCCGGAACCAGAACAGGGCCTGAAGCCATCCTGCGCTTTTGCGGCCAGCTCCCAAAAAAGCGAGTTGTAAAATGGAGCTTCAGGGCACTGCAAATCACAAACCTGCAGAGTTATAAATGACAACTCTCGTCCACAAATATATTGAGGGAAGGCAAAGAAGAGGATTTGAAATCAAGGCAGAATTGCAGGAAACAGATTTCAGGAGGTAGATTCGAATCGCCTTAAAAGCACATGAAAAGCGGCAAAACGTTGACAATGATGCCCTTGGCCAAAAAGGGCGTATGCGTTTTTTCCTGAATATATTCAGGAAAAAACGCATACGCCCTTTTTGGCCAACCAAGCAACCTGGAAAGGCAAATCAGCGCTACAAAGAAGACTCGCTACCCATCGGTCAAAAGGGGCATGCTGAAAAAAGTCTCAAAACCAGAAATGCAGGACAGGCCATGGAGAAATGGGAGCCTTGCTACACTGATGGGCGGGATGTAAATTGCCAACAGCCACTCTGAACAATTGTACGGTGTTTCCTGAAACATCTAAAAAACACAGCTTAGAGAGCATAGGGCACTTCCACTCATGGGGGTATAAATTGGGAAAATGAAAACTCAGCAAGACACAAGCACCCCAAAGTTTAGGGCTGCTCTGTTGACAAGGACCTCCACTTCATTCCACCTTCAATATCCCAGGAAAGAGAAAAATGGATAAAGAAGTTGTGGTCCTTATGTACAATGGAATATCACTCAGCCATGAAATCAATGTCATAAGGCTAGTAGCAGCATGATGAGTGGATTTAGGTACGACGATTCTAAGTGAAATAAGTCACACAGAAAAGGACACTTCTCATAAGGTATCACTTATAGAGGGAACGTAAAAACCGTTACACTTGAACTGAATTACAAAACAGAACAGAGTCACACATGCAGAAAACACACTATGGCTGCTTAACGGGAAAGGTGAGGTGGGGTGATACATAAAACAAGGGTTTCAAATTAGCTCAGATACCGTTCCATAAACCCAATATGTAATAGACAAGACCTACTCCTTGCTCAGAGAACTGGACTCAACACGCCCTATTCACCGCACAAGAATATATCTGACTAGTAATAATCTTAAAACCTCTGTATTGATATCTCTCTGTTAGTGTGTCAAGTGGGTGTAACGCGGCATAAACACAGCAGTGAAAAGCAGCTAAACCCCATTATAAAAATAAATTACTTCGAAAAACCCATGAAACAAAGACAGTGAAAGAGAGAGAAATTCTTACACAATGCATTCAGGGGCTGTGATGCAACCAGGATTGACCATATCTAGACCCACAGCTGGATGAGACATAAGGGTGGACACTCTTGGGGCTGAGAGGTTTGGTGAGGTTGGGTGAGCAAACGAAGACCCTTTAAAGTAACACTGCGTGGTACCCATCGCATGGGTCCCAAATCTCCAGGTTCAAGGGCATCTTCCTACATCGAAAACATGCATGAGAAACCCAAAAGATGGTACACCGTGTGATGGGGAAAGGTTTCTAAAACGCACCTCATTTCTCATCTCCTTGTGCCCGGGTTCGCCATTCCAGCCGCTTTACTAGCAATCTCCCTACTTGGAGCATCAGCACCTTTAACCTCCTGTTCCGTACAGGTTGCAATTTGTCCTGAGGATGAACGGGAAGACGGGGAACCAACGAGAGACTAGCTCTTGGTGTCGGGACAGGCACAGGTCACTCTATTTTCCCATCAGGAAGAAGAATTAACCACAGGCTCAGCCTGCCCCCCGGAACCAGAACAGGGCCTGAAGCCATCCTGCGCTTTTCCGGCCAGCTCCCAAAAAAGCGAGTTGTAAAATGGAGGTTCAGGGCACTGCAATTCATAAACCTGCAGAGTTATAAATGATAACTCTCGTCCACAAATATATTGAGGGAAGGCAAAGAAGAGGATTTGAAATCAAGGCAGAATTGCAGGAAACAGATTTCAGGAGGTAGATTCGAATCGCCTTTAAAGCACATGAAAAGCGGCAAAATGTTGACAATGATGCCCTTGGCCAAAAAGGGCGTATGCGTTTTTTCCTGAATATATTCAGGAAAAATCGCATACGCCCTTTTTGGCCAACCAAGCAACCTGGAAAGGCAAATCAGCGCTACAGAGAAGTCTCGCTTCCCATCGGTCAAAAGGGCCATGCTGAAAAAAGTGTCAAAACCAGAAATGCAGGACAGGCCATGGAGAAATGGGAGCCTTGCTACACTGATGGGCGGGATGTAAATTGCCAACAGCCACTCTGGAGAAGTGTACGGTGTGTCCTGAAACATCTGAAAAACACAGCTTAGAGAGCATAGGGCACTTCCACTCATGGGGGTATAAATTGGGAAAATGAAAAATCAGCAAGACACAAGCACCCCAAAGTTTAGGGCTGCTCTGTTGACAAGGACCTCCACTTCATTCCACCTTAAATATCCCAGGAAAGAGAAAAATGGATAAAGAAGTTGTGGTCCTTATGTACAATGGAATATCACTCAGCCATGAAATCAATGTCATAAGGTTAGTAGCAGCATGATGAGTGGATTTAGGTACGACGATTCTAACTGAAATAAGTCACACAGAAAAGGACACTTCTCATAAGGTATCACTTTTAGAGGGAATGTAAAAACCGTTACACTTGAACTGAATTACAAAACAGAACAGAGTCACACATGCAGAAAACAGACTATGGCTGCTTAACGGGAAAGGTGAGGTGGGGTGATACATAAAACAAGGGTATCAAATTAGCTCAGATACCGTTCCATAAACCCAATATGTAGTACACAAGACCTACTCCTTGCTCAGAGAACTGGACTCAACACGCCCTATTCACCGCACAAGAATATATCTGACTAGTAATAATCTTAAAACCTATGTATTGATATCTCTCTGTTAGTGTGTCAAGTGGGTGTAAAGCGGCATAAACACAGCCGTGAAAAGCAGCTAAACCCCATTATGAAAATAAATTACTTTGAAAAACCCATGAAACAACGACAGTGAAAGAGATAGAAATTCTTACACAATGAGTTCAGGGGCTGTGATGCAACCTGGATTGACCATATCTAGACCCACAGCTGGATGAGACATAAGGGTGGACACTCTTGGGGCTGAGAGGTTTGGTGAGGTTGGGTGAGCAAACGCAGACCCTTTAAAGTAATACTGCGTGGTACCCATCGCATGGGTCCCAAATCTCCAGGTTCAAGGGCATCTTCCTACATCGAAAACATGCATGAGAAACCCAGAAGATGGTACACCGTGTGATGGGGAAAGGTTTCTAAAACGCACCTCATTTCTCATCTCCTTGTGCCCGGGTTCGCCATTCCAGCCGCTTTACTAGCAATCTCCCTACTTGGAGCATCAGCACCTTTAACCTCCTGTTCCGTACAGGTTGCAATTTGTCCTGAGGATGAACGGGAAGACGGGGAACCAACGAGAGACTAGCTCTTGGTGTCGGGACAGGCACAGGTCACTCTATTTTCCCATCAGGAAGAAGAATTAACCACAGGCTCAGCCTGCCCCCCGGAACCAGAACAGGGCCTGAAGCCATCCTGTGCTTTTGCGGCCAGCTCCCAAAAAAGCGAGTTGTAAAATGGAGGTTCAGGGCACTGCAATTCATAAACCTGCAGAGTTATAAATGATAACTCTCGTCCACAAATATATTGAGGGAAGGCAAAGAAGAGGATTTGAAATCAAGGCAGAATTGCAGGAAACAGATTTCAGGAGGTAGATTCGAATCGCCTTTAAAGCACATGAAAAGCGGCAAAATGTTGACAATGATGCCCTTGGCCAAAAAGGGCGTATGCGTTTTTTCCTGAATATATTCAGGAAAAATCGCATACGCCCTTTTTGGCCAACCAAGCAACCTGGAAAGGCAAATCAGCGCTACAGAGAAGTCTCGCTTCCCATCGGTCAAAAGGGCCATGCTGAAAAAAGTGTCAAAACCAGAAATGCAGGACAGGCCATGGAGAAATGGGAGCCTTGCTACACTGATGGGCGGGATGTAAATTGCCAACAGCCACTCTGGAGAAGTGTACGGTGTGTCCTGAAACATCTGAAAAACACAGCTTAGAGAGCATAGGGCACTTCCACTCATGGGGGTATAAATTGGGAAAATGAAAAATCAGCAAGACACAAGCACCCCAAAGTTTAGGGCTGCTCTGTTGACAAGGACCTCCACTTCATTCCACCTTAAATATCCCAGGAAAGAGAAAAATGGATAAAGAAGTTGTGGTCCTTATGTACAATGGAATATCACTCAGCCATGAAATCAATGTCATAAGGTTAGTAGCAGCATGATGAGTGGATTTAGGTACGACGATTCTAACTGAAATAAGTCACACAGAAAAGGACACTTCTCATAAGGTATCACTTTTAGAGGGAATGTAAAAACCGTTACACTTGAACTGAATTACAAAACAGAACAGTGTCACACATGCAGAAAACAGACTATGGCTGCTTAACGGGAAAGGTGAGGTGGGGTGATACATAAAACAAGGGTATCAAATTAGCTCAGATACCGTTCCATAAACCCAATATGTAGTAGACAAGACCTACTCCTTGCTCAGAGAACTGGACTCAACACGCCCTATTCACCGCACAAGAATATAACTGACTAGTAATAATCTTAAAACCTATGTATTGATATCTCTCTGTTAGTGTGTCAAGTGGGTGTAGAGCGGCATAAACACAGCCGTGAAAAGCAGCTAAACCCCATTATGAAAATAAATTACTTTGAAAAACCCATGAAACAACGACAGTGAAAGAGATAGAAATTCTTACACAATGAGTTCAGGGGCTGTGATGCAACCTGGATTGACCATATCTAGACCCACAGCTGGATGAGACATAAGGGTGGACACTCTTGGGGCTGAGATGTTTGGTGAGGTTGGGTGAGCAAACGCAGACCCTTTAAAGTAATACTGCGTGGTACCCATCGCATGGGTCCCAAATCTCCAGGTTCAAGGGCATCTTCCTACATCGAAAACATGCATGAGAAACCCAGAAGATGGTACACCGTGTGATGGGGAAAGGTTTCTAAAACGCACCTCATTTCTCATCTCCGTGTGCCCGGGTTCGCCATTCCAGCCGCTTTACTAGCAATCTCCCTACTTGGAGCATCAGCACCTTTAACCTCCTGTTCCGTACAGGTTGCAATTTGTCCTGAGGATGAACGGGAAGACGGGGAACCAGTGAGAGACTAGCTCTTGGTGTTGGGACAGGCACAGGTCACTCTATTTTCCCATCAGGAAGAAGAATTAACCACAGGTTCATCATCCCCCCCGGAACCAGAACAGGGCCTGAAGCCATCCAGTGCTTTTGTGGCCAGTTCCCAAAAAAGCGAGTTGTTAAATGGAGCTTCAGGGCACTGCAATTCACAAACCTGCAAAGTTATAAATGATAACTCTCGTCCAAAAATATATTGAGGGAAGGCAAAGAAGAGGATTTGAAATCAAGGCAGAATTGCAGGAAACAGATTTCAGGAGGTAGATTCGAATCGCCTTTAAAGCACATGAAAAGCGGCAAAACGTTGACAATGATGCCCTTGGCCAAAAAGGGCGTATGCGTTTTTTCCTGAATATATTCAGGAAAAAACGCATACGCCCTTTTTGGCCAACCAAGCAACCTGGAAAGGCAAATCAGGGCTACAAAGAAGACTCGCTACCCAGCGGTCAAAAGGGCCATGCTGAAAAAAGTCTCAAAACCAGAAATGCAGGACAGGCCATGGAGAAATGGGAGCCTAGCTACACTGATGGGCGGGATGTAAATTGCCAACAGCCACTCTGGAGAAGTGTACGGTGTGTCCTGAAACATCTAAAAAACACAGCTTAGAGAGCATAGGGCACTTCCACTCATGGGGGTATAAATTGGGAAAATGAAAAATCAGCAAGACACAAGCACCCCAAAGTTTAGGGCTGCTCTGTTGACAAGGACCTCCACTACATTCCACCTTCAATATCCCAGGAAAGAGAAAAATGGATAAAGAAGTTGTGGTCCTTATGTACAATGGAATATCACTCAGCCATGAAATCAATGTCATAAGGCTAGTAGCAGCATGATGAGTGGATTTAGGTACGATGATTCTAAGTGAAATAACTCACACAGAAAAGGACACTTCTCATAAGGTATCACTTATAGAGGGAATGTAAAAAGCGTTACACTTGAACTGAATTACAAAACAGAACAGAGTCACACATGCAGAAAACACACTATGGCTGCTTAACGGGAAAGGTGAGGTGGGGTGATACATAAAACAAGGGTATCAAATTAGCTCAGATACCGTTCCATAAACCCAATATGTAATAGACAAGACCTACTCCTTGCTCAGAGAACTGGACTCAACACGCCCTATTCACCGCACAAGAATATATCTGACTAGTAATAATCTTAAAACCTATGTATTGATATCTCACTGTTAGTGTGTCAAGTGGGTGTAAAGCGGCATAAACACAGCAGTGAAAAGCAGCTAAACCCCATTATAAAAATAAATTACTTTTACAAACCCATGAAACAAAGAGAGTGAAAGAGAGAGAAATTCTTACACAATGCGTTCAGGGGCTGTGATGCAACCTTGATTGACCATATCTAGACCAACAGCTGGATGAGACATAAGGGTGGACACTCTTGGGGCTGAGAGGTTTGGTGAGGTTGGGTGAGCAAACGCAGACCCTTTAAAGTAATACTGCGTGGTACCCATCGCATGGGTCCCAAATCTCCAGGTTCAAGGGCATCTTCCTACATCGAAAACATGCATGAGAAACCCAGAAGATGGTACACCATGTGATGGGGAAAGATATCTAAAACGCACCTCATTTCTCATCTCCTTGTGCCCGGGTTCGCCATTCCAGCCGCTTTACTAGCAATCTCCTTACGTGGAGCATCAGCACCTTTAACCTCCTGTTCCGTACAGGTGGCAATTTGTCCTGAGGATGAAAGGGAAGCCGGGGAACCAGTGAGAGACTAGTTCTTGGTGTTGGGACAGGCACAGGTCACTCTATTTTCCCATCAGGAAGAAGAATTAACCACAGGCTCATCATCCCCCCCGGAACCAGAACAGGGCCTGAAGCCATCCAGTGCTTTTGCGGCCAGCTCCCAAAAAAGCGAGTTGTAAAATGGAGCTTCAGGGCACTGCAATTCACAAACCTGCAAAGTTATAAATGATAACTCTCGTCCAAAAATATATTGAGGGAAGGCAAAGAAGAGGATTTGAAATCAAGGCAGAATTGCAGGAAACAGATTTCAGGAGGTAGATTCGAATCGCCTTTAAAGCACATGAAAAGCGGCAAAACGTTGACAATGATGCCCTTGGCCAAAAAGGGCGTATGCGTTTTTTCCTGAATATATTCAGGAAAAAACGCATACGCCCTTTTTGGCCAACCAAGCAACCTGGAAAGGCAAATCAGGGCTACAAAGAAGACTCGCTACCCATCGGTCAAAAGGGGCATGCTGAAAAAAGTCTCAAAACCAGAAATGCAGGACAGGCCATGGAGAAATGGGAGCCTTGCTACACTGATGGGCGGGATGTAAATTGCCAACAGCCACTCTGGAGAAGTGTACGGTGTGTCCTGAAACATCAAAAAAACACAGCTTAGAGAGCATAGGGCACTTCCACTCATGGGGGTATAAATTGGGAAAATGAAAAATCAGCAAGACACAAGCACCCCAAAGTTTAGGGCTGCTCTGTTGACAAGGACCTCCACTTCATTCCACCTTCAATATACCAGGAAAGAGAAAAATGGATAAAGAAGTTGTGGTCCTTATGTACAATGGAATATCACTCAGCCATGAAAACAATGTCATAAGGCTAGTAGCAGCATGATGAGTGGATTTAGGTACGACGATTCTAAGTGAAATAAGTCACACAGAAAAGGACACTTCTCATAAGGTATCACTTATAGAGGGAATGTAAAAACCGTTACACTTGAACTGAATTACAAAACAGAACAGAGTCACACATGCAGAAAACACACTATGGCTGCTTAACGGGAAAGGTGAGGTGGGGTGATACATAAAACAAAGGTTTCAAATTAGCTCAGATACCATTCCAAAAACCCAATATGTAATAGACAAGACCTACTGCTTGCTCAGAGAACTGGACTCAACACGCCCTATTCACCGCACAAGAATATATCTGACTAGTAATAATCTTAAAACCTATGTATTGATATGTCACTGTTAGTGTGTCAAGTGGGTGTAAAGCGGCATAAACACAGCAGTGAAAAGCAGCTACACCCCATTATAAAAATAAATTACTTTTACAAACCCATGAAACAAAGACAGTGAAAGAGAGAGAAATTCTTACACAATGCGTTCAGGGGCTGTGATGCAACCTGGATTGACCATAACTAGACGCACAGCTGGATGAGACATAAGGGTGGACACTCTTGGGGCTGAGAGGTTTGGTGAGGTTGGGTGAGCAAACGCAGACCCTTTAAAGTAATACTGCGTGGTACCCATCCCATGGGTCCCAAATCTCCAGGTTCAAGGCCATCTTCCTACATCGAAAACATGCATGAGAAACCCAGAAGATGGTACACCATGTGATGGGGAAAGATATCTAAAACGCACCTCATTTCTCATCTCCTTGTGCCCGGGTTCGCCATTCCAGCCACTTTACTAGCAATCTCCTTACGTGGAGCATCAGCACCTTTAACCTCCTGTTCCGTACAGGTTGCAATTTGTCCTGAGGATGAACGGGAAGACGGGGAACCAGTGAGAGACTAGCTCTTGGTGTTGGGACAGGCACAGGTCACTCTATTTTCCCATCAGGAAGAAGAATTAACCACAGGCTCATCATCCCCCCCGGAACCAGAACAGGGCCTGAAGCCATCCAGTGCTTTTGCGGCCAGCTCCCAAGAAAGCGAGTTGTAAAATGGAGCTTCAGGGCACTGCAATTCACAAACCTGCAAAGTTATAAATGATAACTCTCGTCCACAAATATATTGAGGGAAGGCAAAGAAGAGGATTTGAAATCAAGGCAGAATTGCAGGAAACAGATTTCAGGAGGTAGATTCGAATCGCCATTAAAGCACATGAAAAGCGGCAAAACGTTGACAATGATGCCCTTGGCCAAAAAGGGCGTATGCGTTTTTTCCTGAATATATTCAGGAAAAAACGCATACGCCCTTTTTGGCCAACCAAGCAACCTGGAAAGGCAAATCAGGGCTACAAAGAAGACTCGCTCCCCATCGGTCAAAAGGGCCATGCAGAAAAAAGTCTCAAAACCAGAAATGCAGGACAGGCCATGGAGAAATGGGAGCCTTGCTACATTGATGGGCGGGATGTAAATTGCCAATAGCCAAACAGGAGAAGTGTACGGTGTGTCCTGAAACATCTAAAAAACACAGCTTAGAGAGCATAGGGCACTTCCACTCATGGGGGTATAAATTGGGAAATTTAAAAATCAGCAAGACACAAGCACCCCAAAGTTTAGGGCTGCTCTGTTGACAAGGACCTCCACTTCATTCCACCTTCAATATCCCAGGAAAGGGAAAAATGGATAAAGAAGTTGTGGTCCTTATGTACAATGGAATATCACTCAGCCATGAAATCAATGTCATAAGGCTAGTAGCAGCATGATGAGTGGATTTAGGTACGACGATTCTAAGTGAAATAAGTCACACAGAAAAGGACACTTCTCATAAAGGTATCACTTATAGAGGGAATGTAAAAACCGTTACACTTGAACTGAATTACAAAACAGAACAGAGTCACACATGCAGAAAACACACTATGGCTGCTTAACGGGAAAGGTGAGGTGGGGTGATACATAAAACAAGGGTTTCAAATTAGCTCAGATACCGTTCCATAAACCCAATATGTAATAGACAAGACCTACTCCTTGCTCAGAGAACTGGACTCAACACGCCCTATTCACCGCACAAGAATATATCTGACTAGTAATAATCTTAAAACCTATGTATTGATATCTCACTGTTAGTGTGTCAAGTGGGTGTAAAGCGGCATAAACACAGCAGTGAAAAGCAGCTAAACCCCATTATAAAAATAAATTACTTTTACAAACCCATGAAACAAAGACAGTGAAAGAGAGAGAAATTCTTACACAATGCGTTCAGGGGCTGTGATGCAACCTGGATTGACCATATCTAGACCCACAGCTGGATGAGACATAAGGGTGGACACTCTTGGGGCTGAGAGGTTTGGTGAGGTTGGGTGAGCAAACGCAGACCCTTTAAAGTAATACTGCGTGGTACCCATCGCATGGGTCCCAAATCTCCAGGTTCAAGGGCATCTTCCTACATCGAAAACATGCATGAGAAACCCAGAAGATGGTACACCATGTGATGGGGAAAGGTTTCTAAAACGCACCTCATTTCTCTTCTCCTTGTGCCCGGGTTCGCCATTCCAGCCGCTTTACTAGCAATCTCCTTACTTGGAGCATCAGCACCTTTAACCTCCTGTTCCGTACAGGTTGCAATTTGTCCTGAGGATGAACGGGAAGACGGGGAACCAATGAGAGACTAGCTCTTAGTGTTGGGACAGGCACAGATCACACTATTTTCCCATCAGGAAGAAGAATTCACCACAGGCTCAGCCTGACCCCCGGAACCAGAACAGGGCCTGAAGCCATCCTGCGCTTTTGCGGACCGCTCCCAAAAAAGCGAGTTGTAAAATGGAGGTTCAGGGCACTGCAATTCACAAACCTGCAGAGTTATAAATGATAACTCTCGTCCACAAATATATTGAGGGAAGGCAAAGAAGAGGATTTGAAATCAAGGCAGAATTGCAGGAAACGGATTTCAGGAGGTAGATTCGAATCGCCTTTAAAGCACATGAAAAGCGGCAAAACGTTGACAATGATGCCCTTGGCCAAAAAGGGCGTATGCTTTTTTTCCTGAATATATTCAGGAAAAAACGCATACGCCCTTTTTGGCCAACCAAGCAACCTGGAAAGGCCAATCAGCCTACAAAGAAGTCTCACTTCCCATCGGTCAAAAGGACCATGCTGAAAAAAGTGTCAAAACAGAAAATGCAGGACAGGTCATGGAGAAATGGGAGCCGTGCTGCACTGATGGGCGGGATGTAAATTGCCAACAGCCACTCTGGAGAACTTTACGGTGAGTCCTGAAACATCGAAAAAACACAGCTTAGAGAGCATAGGGCACTTCCACTCATGGGGGTATAAATTGGGAAAATGAAAAATCAGCAAGACACAAGCACCCCAAAGTTTAGGGCTGCTCTGTTGACAAGGACCTCCACTTCATTCCACCTTGAATATCCCAAGAAAAGGGAAAAATGGATAAAGAAGTTGTGGTCCTTATGTACAATGGAATATCACTCAGCCATGAAATCAATGTCATAAGGCTAGTAGCAGCATGATGAGTGGATTTAGGTATGACGATTCTAAGTGAAATAAGTCACACAGAAAAGGACACTTCTCATAAGGTATCACTTATAGAGGGAATGTAAAAACCGTTACACTTGAACTGAATTATAAAACAGAACAGAGTCACACATGCAGAAAACACACTATGGCTGCTTAACGGGAAAGGTGAGGTGGGGTGATACATAAAAGAAGGGTTTCAAATTAGCTCAGATACCATTCCATAAACCCAATATGTAATAGACAAGACCTACTCCTTGCTCAGAGAACTGGACTCAACACGCCCTATTCACCGCACAAGATTATATCTGACTAGTAATAATCTTAAAACCTATGTATTGATATCTCTCTGTTAGTGTGTCAAGTGGGTGTAAAGCGGCATAAACACAGCAGTGAAAAGCAGCTGAACCCCATTATGAAAATAAATTACTTTGAAAAACCCATGAAACAAAGACAGTGAAAGAGAGCGACATTCTTACACAATGCGTTCAGGGGCTGTGATGCAACCTGGATTGACCATATCTAGACCCACAGCTGGATGAGACATAAGGGTGGACACTCTTGGGGCTGAGAGGTTTGGTGAGGTTGGGTGAGCAAACGCAGACCCTTTAAAGTAATACTGCGTGGTACCCATCGCATGGGTCCCAAATCTCCAGGTTCAAGGGCATCTTCCTACATCGAAAACATGCATGAGAAACCCAGAAGATGGTACACCATGTGATGGGGAAAGGTTTCTAAAACGCACCTCATTTCTCATCTCCTTGTGCCCGGGTTCGCCATTCCAGCCACCTTACTAGCAATCTCCCTACTTGGAGCATCAGCACCTTTAACCTCCTGTTCCGTACAGGTTGCAATTTGTCCTGAGGATGAACGGGAAGACGGGGAACCAATGAGAGACTAGCTCTTGGTGTTGGGACAGGCACAGATCACACTATTTTCCCATCAGGAAGAAGAATTCACCACAGGCTCAGCCTGACCCCCGGAACCAGAACAGGGCCTGAAGCCATCCTGCGCTTTTGCGGACCGCTCCCAAAAAAGCGAGTTGTAAAATGGAGGTTCAGGGCACTGCAATTCACAAACCTGCAGAGTTATAAATGATAACTCTTGTCCACAAATATATTGAGGGAAGGCAAAGAAGAGGATTTGAAATCAAGGCAGAATTGCAGGAAACGGATTTCAGGAGGTAGATTCGAATCGCCTTTAAAGCACATGAAAAGCGGCAAAACGTTGACAATGATGCCCTTGGCCAAAAAGGGCGTATGCTTTTTTTCCTGAATATATTCAGGAAAAAACGCATACGCCCTTTTTGGCCAACCAAGCAACCTGGAAAGGCCAATCAGCCTACAAAGAAGTCTCACTTCCCATCGGTCAAAAGGGCCATGCTGAAAAAAGTGTCAAAACCGAAAATGCAGGACAGGTCATGGAGTAATGGGAGCCGTGCTGCACTGATGGGCAGGATGTAAATTGCCTACAGCCACTCTGCAGAAGTGTACGGTGAATCCTGAAACATCGAAAAAACACAGCTTAGAGAGCATAGGGCACTTCCACTCATGGGGGTATAAATTGGGAAAATGAAAAATCAGCAAGACACAAGCACCCCAAAGTTTAGGGCTGCTCTGTTGACAAGGACCTCCACTTCATTCCACCTTCAATATCCCAGGAAAGAGAAAAATGGATAAAGAAGTTGTGGTCCTTATGTACAATTGAATATCACTCAGCCATGAAATCAATGTCATAAGGCTAGTAGCAGCATGATGAGTGGATTTAGGTACGACGATTCTAAGTGAAATAAGTCACACAGAAAAAGACACTTCTCATAAGGTATCACTGATAGAGGGATTGTAAAAACCGTTACACTTGAACTGAATTACAAAACAGAACAGAGTCACACATGCAGAAAACACACTATGGCTGCTTAACGGGAAAGGTGAGGTGGGGTGATACATAAAACAAGGGTTTCAAATTAGCTCAGATACCGTTCCATAAACCCAATACGTAATAGACAAGACCTACTCCTTGCTCAGAGAACTGGACTCAACACGCCCTATTCAACACACAAGAATATATCTGACTAGTAATAATCTTAAAACCTATGTATTTATATCTCTCAGTTAGTGTGTCAAGTGGGTGTAAAGCGGCATAAACACAGCAGTGAAAAGCAGCTAAACCCCATTATGAAAATAAATTACTTTGAAAAACCCAAGAAACAAAGACAGTGAAAGAGAGCGAAATTCTTACACAATGCGTTCAGGGGCTGTGATGCAACCTGGATTGACCATATCTAGACCCACAGCTGGATGAGACATAAGGGTGGACACTCTTGGGGCTGAGAGGTTTGGTGAGGTTGGGTGAGCAAACGCAGACCCTTTAAAGTAATACTGCGTGGTACCCATCACATGGGTCCCAAATCTCCAGATTCAAGGGAATCCTGCTACATTGAAAACATGCATGAGAAACCCAGAAGATGGTACACCATGTGATGGGGAAAGGTTTCTGAAACGCACCTCATTTCTCATCTCCTTGTGCCCGGGTTCGCCATTCCAGCTGCTTTACTAGCAATCTCCCTACTTGGAGCATCAGCACCTTTAACCTCCTGTTCCGTACAGGTTGCAATTTGTCCTGAGGATGAACGGGAAGACGGGGAACCAATGAGAGACTAGCTCTTGGTGTTGGGACAGGCACAGGTCACTCTATTTTCCCATCAGGAAGAAGAATTTACCACAGGCTCAGCCTGCCCCCCGGAAACAGAACAGGGCCTGAAGCCATCATGCGCATTTGAGGCCACCTCCCAAAAACGCGAGTTGTAATATGGAGGTTCAGGGCAGTGCAATTCACCAACCTGCAGAGTTATAAATGATAACTCTCGTTCACAAATATATTGAGGGAAGGTAAAGAAGAGGACTTGAAATCAAGGCAGAATTGCAGGAAACAGATTTCAGGAGGTAGATTCGAATCGCCTTTAAAGCACACGAAAAGCGGCAAAACGTTGACAATAATGCCCTTGGCCAAAAAGGGCGTATGCGTTTTTTCCTGAATATATTCAGGAAGAAACGCATACGCCCTTTTTGGCCAACCAAGCAAGGTGGAAAGGCAAATCAGGGCTACAAAGAAGACTCGCTACCCATCGGTCAAAAGGGCCATGCTGAAAAACGTGTCAAAACCAGAAATGCAGGACAGGCCATGGAGAAATGGGAGCCTTGCTACACTGATGGGCGGGATGTAAATTGCCAACAGACACTCTGGAGAAGTCTACGGTGAGTCCTGAAACATCTAAAAAACACAGCTTAGAGAGCATAGGGCACTTCCATTCATGGGGGTATAAATTGGGAAAATTAAAAATCAGCAAGACAAAAGCACCCCAAAGTTTAGGGCTGCTCTGTTGACAAGGACCTCCACTTCATTCCACCTTAAATATCCCAGGAAAGAGAAAAATGGATAAAGAAGTTGTTATTCCTTATGTACAATGGAATATCACTCAGCCATGAAATCAATGTCATAAGGCTAGTAGCAGCATGATGAGTGGATTTAGGTATGACGATTCTAAGTGAAATAAGTCACACAGAAAAGGACACTTCTCATAAGGTATCACTTATAGAGGGAATGTAAAAACCGTTACACTTGAACTGAATTACAAAACAGAACAGAGTCACACATGCAGAAAACACACTATGGCTGCTTAACGGGAAAGGTGAGGTGGGGTGATACATAAAACAAGGGTTTCAAATTAGCTCAGATACCGTTCCATAAACCCAATATGTAATAGACAAGACCTACTCCTTACTCAGAGATCTGGACTCACCACGCCCTATTCACCGCACAAGAATATATCTGACTAGTAATAATCTTAAAACCTATGTATTGATATCTCTCTGTTAGTGTGTCAAGTGGGTGTAAAGCGGCATAAACACAGCAGTGAAAAGAAGCTAATCCCCATTATAAAAATAAATTACTTTGAAAAACCCATGAAACAAAGACAGTGAAAGAGAGAGTAATTCTTACACAATGCGTTCAGGGGCTGTGATGCAACGTGGATTGACCATATCTAGACCCACAGCTGGGTGAGACATAAGGGTGGACACTAATGGGGCTGAGAGGTTTGGTGAGGTAGGGTGAGGAAACGCAGACCCTTTAAAGTAATACTGCGTGGTACCCGTCCCATGGGTCCCAAATCTCCAGGTTCAAGGGCATCTTCCTACATCGAAAACATGCATGAGAAACCCAGAAGATGGTACACCGTGTGATGGGGAAAGGTTTCTAAAACGCACCTCATTTCTCATCTCCTTGTGCCTCGGTTCGCCATTCCAGGTGCTTTACTAGCAATCTCCCTACTTGGAGGATCAGCACCTTTAACCTCCTGTTCCGTACAGGTTGCAATTTGTCCTGAGGATGAACGGGAAGACGGGGAACCAATGAGAGACTAGCTCTTGGTTTTGGGACAGGCACAGGTCACTCTATTTTACAATCAGGAAGAAGAATTAACCACAGGCTCAGCCTGCCCCCCGGAAGCAGATGAGGGCGTGAAACCATCATGCACTTTTGCTGCCAGCTCTCAAAAAAGCGAGTTGTAAAATGGAGCTTCAGGTCACTGCAATTCACAAACCTTCAGAGTTATAAACGATAACTCTCGTCCACAAATATATTGAGGGAAGGCAAAGAAGGGGATTTGAAATCAAGGCAGAATTGCAGGAAACAGATTTCAGGAGGTAGATTCGAATCGCCTTTAAAGCACATGAAAAGCGGCAAAACGTTGACAATGATGCCCTTGGCCAAAAAGAGCGTATGCGTTGTCTCCTGAATATATTCAGTAATAAACGCATACGCCCTTTTTGGCCAACCAAGCAACCTGGAAAGGCAAATCAGCGCTACAAAGAAGACTCGCTACCCATCGGTCAAAAGGGCCATGCTGAAAAAAGTGTCAAAACCAGAAATGCAGGACAGGCCATGGAGAAATGGGAGCCTTGCTACACTGATGGGCGGGATGTAAATTGCCAACAGCCACTCTGGAGAAGTGTGCGGTGTGTCCTGAAACATCTGAAAAACACAGCTTAGAGAGCATAGGGCACTTCCACTCATGGGGGTATAAATTGGGAAAATGAAAAATCAGCAAGACAAAAGCACCCCAAAGTTTAGGGCTGCTCTGGTGACAAGGACTTCCACTTCATTCCACCTTCAATATCCCAGGAAAGAGAAAAATGAATAAAGAAATTGTGGCCCTTATGTACAATGGAATATCACTCAGCCATGAAATCAATGTCATAAGGCCAGTAGTAGCATGATGAGTGGATTTAGGTACGACGATTCTAAGTGAAATACGTCACACAGAAAAGGACACTTCTCATAAGGTATCACTTATACAGGGAAAGTAAAAACCGTTACACTTGAACTGAATTACAAAACAGAACAGAGTCACACATGCAGAAAACACACTATGGCTGCTTAACGGGAAAGGTGAGGTGGGGTGATACATAAAACAAGGGTTTCAAATTAGCTCAGATACCGTTCCATAAACCCAATATGTAATAGACAAGACCTACTCCTTTCTCAGAGAACTGGACTCAACACGCCCTATTCACCGCACAAGAATATATCTAACTAGTAATAATCTTAAAACCTATGTATTGATATCTCTCTGTTAGTGTGTCAAGTGGGTGTAAAGCGGCATAAACACAGCAGTGAAAAGCAGCTAAACCCCATTATAAAAATAAATTACTTTGAAAAACCCATGAAACAAAGACAGTGAAAGAGAGAGAAATTCTTACACAATGCGTTCAGGGGCTGTGATGCAACCTGGATTGACCATATCTAGACCCACAGCTGGATGAGACATAAGGGTGGACACTCTTGGGGCTGAGAGGTTTGGTGAGGTTGGGTGAGCAAACGCAGACCCTTTAAAGTAATACTGCGTGGTACCCGTCCCATGGGTCCCAAATCTCCAGGTTCAAGGGCATCTTCCTACATCGAAAACATGCATGAGAAACCCAGAAGATGGTACACCGTGTGATGGGGAAAGGTTTCTAAAACGCACCTCATTTCTCATCTCCTTGTGCCCGGGTTCACCATTCCAGCCACTTTACTAGCAATCTCCCTACTTGGAGCATCAGCACCTTTAACCTCCTGTTCCGTACAGGTTGCTATTTGTCCTGAGGATGAACGGGAAGACGGGGAACCAATGAGAGACTAGCTCTTGGTGTGGACACAGGCACAGGTCACTCTATTTTCCCATCAGGAAGAAGAATTAACCACAGGCTCAGCCTGCCCCCCGGAACCAGAACAGGGCCTGAAGCCATCCTGCGCTTTTGCGGCCAGCTCCCAAAAACGCGAGTTGTAAAATGGAGGTTCAGGGCACTGCAACTCACAAACCTGCAGAGTTATAAATGATAACTCTCGTCCACAGATATATTGAGGGAAGGCAAAGAAGAGGATTTGAAATCAAGGCAGAATTGCAGGAAACAGATTTCAGGAGGTAGATTCGAATCGCCTTTAATGCACATGTAAAGCGGCAAAACGTTGAAAAAGATGCCCTTGGCCAAAAAGGGCGTATTCGTTTTTTCCTGAATATATTCAGGAAAAAACGCATACGCCCTTTTTGGCCAACCAAGCAACCTGGAAAGGCAAATCAGGGCTACAAAGAAGACTCGCTACCCATCGGTCAAAAGGGCCATGCTGAAAAACGTGTCAAAACCAGAAATGCAGGACAGGCCATGGAGAAATGGGAGCCTTGCTACTCTGATGGGCGGGATGTAAATTGGCAACAGCCACTCTGGAGAAGTGTACGGTGAGTCCTGAAACATCTAAAAAACACAGCTTAGAGAGCATAGGGCACTTCCACTCATGGGGGTATAAATTGGGAAAATGAAAAATCAGCAAGACACAAGCACCCCAAAGTTTAGGGATGCTCTGTTGACAAGGACCTCCACTTCATTCCACCTTCAATATCCCAGGAAAGAGAAAAATGGATAAAGAAGTTGTGGTCCTTATGTACAATGGAATATCACTCAGCCATGAAATCAATGTCATAAGGCTAGTAGCAGCATGATGAGTGGATTTAGGTACGACGATTCTAAGTGAAATAAGTCACACAGAAAAGGACACTTCTCATAAGGTATCACTTATAGAGGGAATGTAAAAACCGTTACACTTGAACTGAATTACAAAACAGAACAGAGTCACACATGCAGAAAACACACTATGGCTGCTTAACGGGAAAGGTGAGGTGGGGTGATACATAAAACAAGGGTTTCAAATTAGCTCAGATACCGTTCCATAAACCCAATATGTAATAGACAAGACCTACTCCTTGCTCAGAGAACTGGACTCAACACGCCCTATTCACCGCACAAGAATATATCTGACTAGGAATAATCTTAAAACCTATGTATTGATATCTCTCTGTTAGTGTGTCAAGTGGGTGTAAAGCGGCATAAACACAGCAGTGAAAAGCAGCTAAACCCCATTATAAAAATAAATTACTTTTACAAACCCATGAAACAAAGACAGTGAAAGAGAGAGAAATTCTTACACAATGCGTTCAGGGGCTGTGATGCAACCTGGATTGACCATATCTAGACCCACAGCTGGATGAGACATAAGGGTGGACACTCTTGGGGCTGAGAGGTTTGGTGAGGTTGGGTGAGCAAACGCAGACCCTTTCAAGTAATACTGCGTGGTACCCGTCCCATGGGTCCCAAATCTCCAGGTTCAAGGGCATCTTCCTACATCGAAAACATGCAAGAGAAACCCAGAAGATGGTACACCGTGTGATGGGGAAAGGTTTCTAAAACGAACCTCATTTCTCATCTCCTTGTGCCCGGGTTCGCCATTCCAGCCACTTTACTAGCAATCTCCCTACTTGGAGCATCAGCACCTTTAACCTCCTGTTCCGTACAGGTTGCAATTTGTCCTGAGGATGAACGGGAAGACGGGGAACCAATGAGAGACTAGCTCTTGGTGTGGTCACAGGCACAGGTCACTCTATTTTCCCATCAGGAAGAAGAATTAACCACAGGCTCAGCCTGCCCCCCGGAACAAGAACAGGGCGTGAATACATCATGCGCTTTTGTGGCCAGCCCCCAAAAAAGCGAGTTGTAAAATGGAGCTTCAGGGCACTGCAATTCACAAACCTGCCGAGTTATAAATGATAACTCTCGTCCACAAATATATTGAGGGAAGGCAAAGAAGAGGATTTGAAATCAAGGCAGAATTGCAGGAAACAGATTTCAGGAGGTAGATTCGAATCGCCTTTAAAGCACATGAAAAGCGGCAAAACGTTGACAATGATGCCCTTGGCCAAAAAGGGCATATGCGTTTTATCCGGAATATATTCAGGAAAAAACGCATACGCCCTTTTTGGCCAACCAAGCAACCTGGAAAGGCAAATCAGGGCTACAAAGAAGACTCGCTACCCATCGGTCAAAAGGGCCATGCTGAAAAACTTGTCAAAACCAGAAATGCAGGACAGGCCATGGAGAAATGGGAGCCTTGCTACACTGATGGGCGGGATGTAAATTGCCAACAGCCACTCTGGAGAAGTGTACGGTGAGTCCTGAAACATCTAAAAAACACAGCTTAGAGAGCATAGGGCACTTCCACTCAGGGGGGTATAAATTGGGAAAATGAAAAATCAGCAAGACACAAGCACCCCAAATTTAGGGCTGCTCTGTTGACAAGGACATCCACTTCATTCCACCTTCAATATCCCAGGAAAGAGAAAAATGGATAAAGAAGTTGTGGTCCTTATGTACAATGGAATATCACTCAGCCATGAAATCAATGTCATAAGGCTAGTAGCAGCATGATGAGTGGATTTAGGTACGACGATTCTAAGTGAAATAAGTCACACAGAAAAGGACACTTCTCATAAGGTATCACTTATAGAGGGAATGTAAAAACCGTTACACTTGAACTGAATTACAAAACAGAACAGAGTCACACATGCAGAAAACACACTATGGCTGCTTAACGGGAAAGGTGAGGTGGGGTGATACATAAAACAAGGGTTTCAAATTAGCTCAGATACCGTTCCAGAAACCCAATATGTAATAGACAAGACCTACTCCTTGCTCAGAGAACTGGACTCAACACGCCCTATTCACCGCACAAGAATATATCTGACTAGTAATAATCTTAAAACCTATGTATTGATATCTCTCTGTTAGTGTGTCAAGTGGGTGTAAAGCGGCATAAACACAGCAGTGAAAAGCAGCTAAACCCCATTATAAAAATAAATTACTTTGAAAAACCCATGAAACAAAGACAGTGAAAGAGAGAGAAATTCTTACACAATGCGATCAGGGGCTGTGATGCAACCTGGATTGACCATATCTAGACCCACAGCTGGATGAGACATAAGGGTGGACACTCTTGGGGCTGAGAGGTTTGGTGAGGTTGGGTGAGCAAACGCAGACCCTTTAAAGTAATACTGCGTGGTACCCATCGCATGGGTCCCAAATCTCCAGCTTCAAGGGCATCTTCCTACATCGAAAACATGCATGAGAAACCCAGAAGATGGTACACCATGTGATGGGGAAAGGTTTCTAAAACGCACCTCATTTCTCATCTCCTTGTGCCCGGGTTCGCCATTCCAGCCGCCTTACTAGCAATCTCCCTCTTTGGAGCATCAGCACCTTTAACCTCCTGTTCCATACAGGTTGCAATTGGTCCTGAGGATGAACGGGAAGACGGGGAACCAATGAGAGACTAGCTCTTGGTGTTGGGACAGGCACAGGTCACTCTATTTTCCCATCAGGAAGAAGAATTAACCACAGGCTCAGCCTGCCCCCCGGAACCAGAACAGGGCCTGAAGCCATCCTGCGCATTTGCGGCCAGCTCCCAAAAACGCGAGTTGTAAAATGGAGGTTCAGGGCACTGCAATTCACAAACCTGCAGAGTTATAAATGATAACTCTCGTCCACAGATATATTGAGGGAAGGCAAAGAAGAGGATTTGAAATCAAGGCAGAATTGCAGGAAACAGATTTCAGGAGGTAGATTCGAATCGCCTTTAAAGCACATGAAAAGCGGCAAAACGTTGAAAAAGATGCCCTTGGCCAAAAAGGGCGTATGCGTTTTTTCCTGAATATATTCAGGAAAAAACGCATACGCCCTTTTTGGCCAACCAAGCAACCTGGAAAGGCAAATCAGGGCTACAAAGAAGACTCGCTACTCATCGGTCAAAAGGGCCATGCTGAAAAACGTGTCAAAATCAGAAATGCAGGAAAGGCCATGGAGAAATGGGAGCCTTGCTACTCTGATGGGCGGGATGTAAATTGGCAGCAGCCACTCTGGAGAAGTGTACGGTGAGTCCTGAAACATCTAAAAAACACAGCTTAGAGAGCATAGGGCACTTCCACTCATGGGGGTATAAATTGGGAAAATTAAAAATCAGCAAGACACAAGCACCCCAAAGTTTAGGGCTGCTCTGTTGACAAGGACCTCCACTTCATTCCACCTTCAATATCCCAGGAAAGAGAAAAATGGATAAAGAAGTTGTGGTCCTTATGTACAATGGAATATCACTCAGCCATGAAATCAATGTCATAAGGCTAGTAGCAGCATGATGAGTGGATTTAGGTACGACAATTCTAAGTGAAATAAGTCACACAGCAAAGGACACTTCTCATAAGGTATCACTTATAGAGGGAATGTAAAATCCGTTACACTTGAACTGAATTACAAAACAGAACAGAGTCACACATGCAGAAAACACACTATGGCTGCTTAACGGGAAAGGTGAGGTGGGGTGATACATAAAACAAGGGTTTCAAATTAGCTCAGATACCGTTCCAGAAACCCAATATGTAATAGACAAGACCTACTCCTTGCTCAGAGAACTGGACTCAACACGCCCTATTCACCGCACAAGAATATATCTGACTAGTAATAATCTTAAAACCTATGTATTGATATCTCTCTGTTAGTGTGTCAAGTGGGTGTAAAGCGGCATAAACACAGCAGTGAAAAGCAGCTAAACCCCATTATAAAAATAAATTACTTTGAAAAACCCATGAAACAAAGACAGTGAAAGAGAGAGAAATTCTTACACAATGCGATCAGGGGCTGTGATGCAACCTGGATTGACCATATCTAGACCCACAGCTGGATGAGACATAAGGGTGGACACTCTTGGGGCTGAGAGGTTTGGTGAGGTTGGGTGAGCAAACGCAGACCCTTTAAAGTAATACTGCGTGGTACCCATCGCATGGGTCCCAAATCTCCAGGTTCAAGGGCATCTTCCTACATCGAAAACATGCATGGAAACCCAGAAGATGGTACACCATGTGATGGGGAAAGGTTTCTAAATCGCACCTCATTTCTCATATCCTTGTGCCCGGGTTCGCCATTCCAGCCGCCTTACTAGCAATCTCCCTACTTGGAGCATCAGCACCTTTAACCTCCTGTTCCGTACAGGTTGCAATTTGTCCTGAGGATGAACGGGAAGACGGGGAACCAATGAGAGACTAGCTCTTGGTGTTGGGACAGGCACAGGTCACTCTATTTTCCCATCAGGAAGAAGAATTAACCACAGGCTCAGCCTGCCCCCCGGAACCAGAACAGGGCCTGAAGCCATCCTGCGCATTTGCGGCCAGCTCCCAAAAACGCGAGTTGTAAAATGGAGGTTCAGGGCATTGCAATTCACAAACCTGCAGAGTTATAAATGAAAACTCTCGTCCACAGATATATTGAGGGAAGGCAAAGAAGAGGATTTGAAATCAAGGCAGAATTGCAGGAAACAGATTTCAGGAGGTAGATTCGAATCGCCTTTAAAGCACATGAAAAGCGGCAGAACGTTGAAAAAGATGCCCTTGGCCAAAAAGGGCGTATGCGTTTTTGCCTGAATATATTCAGGAAAAAACGCATACGCCCTTTTTGGCCAACCAAGCAACCTGGAAAGGCAAATCAGGGCTACAAAGAAGGCTCGCTACCCATCGGTCAAAAGGGCCATGCTGAAAAACGTGTCAAAACCAGAAATGCAGGACAGGCCATGGAGAAATGGGAGCCTTGCTACACTGATGGGCGGGATGTAAATTGCCAACAGCCACTCTGGAGAAGTGTACGGTGTGTCCTGAAACATCTGAAAAACACAGCTTAGAGAGCATAGGGCACTTCCACTCAGGGGGGTATAAATTGGGAAAATGAAAACTCAGCAAGACACAAGCACCCCAAAGTTTAGGGCTGCTCTGGTGACAAGGACTTCCACTTCATTCCACCTTCAATATCCCAGGAAAGAGAAAAATGAATAAAGAGATTGTGGCCCTTATGTACAATGGAATATCACTCAGCCATGAAATCAATGTCATAAGGCCAGTAGTAGCATGATGAGTGGATTTAGGTACGACGATTCTAAGTGAAATACGTCACACAGAAAAGGACACTTCTCATAAGGTATCACTTATACAGGGAAAGTAAAAACCGTTACACTTGAACTGAATTACAAAACAGAACAGAGTCACACATGCAGAAAACACACTATGGCTGCTTAACGGGAAAGGTGAGGTGGGGTGATACATAAAACAAGGGTTTCAAATTAGCTCAGATACTGTTCCATAAACCCAATATGTAATAGACAAGACCTACTCCTTTCTCAGAGAACTGGACTCAACACGCCCTATTCACCGCACAAGAATATATCTAACTAGTAATAATCTTAAAACCTATGTATTGATATCTCTCTGTTAGTGTGTCAAGTGGGTGTAAAGCGGCATAAACACAGCAGTGAAAAGCAGCTAAACCCCATTATAAAAATAAATTACTTTGAAAAACCCATGAAACAAAGACAGTGAAAGAGAGAGAAATTCTTACACAATGCGTTCAGGGGCTGTGATGCAACCTGGATTGACCATATCTAGACCCACAGCTGGATGAGACATAAGGGTGGACACTCTTGGGTCTGAGAGGTTTGGTGAGGTTGGGTGAGCAAACGCAGACCCTTTAAAGTAATACTGCGTGGTACCCGTCCCATGGGTCCCAAATCTCCAGGTTCAAGGGCATCTTCCTACATCGAAAACATGCATGAGAAACCCAGAAGATGGTACACCGTGTGATGGGGAAAGGTTTCTAAAACACACCTCATTTCTCATCTCCTTGTGCCCGGGTTCACCATTCCAGCCACTTTACTAGCAATTTCCCTACTTGGAGCATCAGCACCTTTAACCTCCTGTTCCGTACAGGTTGCTATTTGTCCTGAGGATGAACGGGAAGACGGGGAACCAATGAGAGACTAGCTCTTGGTGTGGACACAGGCACAGGTCACTCTATTTTCCCATCAGGAAGAAGAATTAACCACAGGCTCAGCCTGCCCCCCGGAACCAGAACAGGGCCTGAAGCCATCCTGCGCTTTTGCGGCAGGCTCCCAAAAACGCGAGTTGTAAAATGGAGGTTCAGGGCACTGCAACTCACAAACCTGCAGAGTTATAAATGATAACTCTCGTCCACAGATATATTGAGGGAAGGCAAAGAAGAGGATTTGAAATCAAGGCAGAATTGCAGGAAACAGATTTCAGGAGGTAGATTCGAATCGCCTTTAATGCACATGTAAAGCGGCAAAACATTGAAAAAGATGCCCTTGGCCAAAAAGGGCGTATTCGTTTTTTCCTGAATATATTCAGGAAAAAACGCTTACGCCCTTTTTGGCCAACCAAGCAACCTGGAAAGGCAAATCAGGGCTACAAAGAAGACTCGCTACCCATCGGTCAAAAGGGCCATGCTGAAAAACGTGTCAAAACCAGAAATGCAGGACAGGCCATGGAGAAATGGGAGCCTTGCTACTCTGATGGGCGGGATGTAAATTGGCAACAGCCACTCTGGAGAAGTGTACGGTGAGTCCTGAAACATCTAAAAAACACAGCTTAGAGAGCATAGGGCACTTCTACTCAGGGGGGTATAAATTGGGAAAATGAAAAATCAGCAAGACACAAGCACCCCAAAGTTTAGGGATGCTCTGTTGACAAGGACCTCCACTTCATTCCACCTTCAATATCCCAGGAAAGAGAAAAATGGATAAAGAAGTTGTGGTCCTTATGTACAATGGAATATCACTCAGCCATGAAATCAATGTCATAAGGCTAGTAGCAGCATGATGAGTGGATTTAGGTACGACAATTCTAAGTGAAATAAGTCACACAGCAAAGGACACTTCTCATAAGGTATCACTTATAGAGGGAATGTAAAATCCGTTACACTTGAACTGAATTACAAAACAGAACAGAGTCACACATGCAGAAAACACACTATGGCTGCTTAACGGGAAAGGTGAGGTGGGGTGATACATAAAACAAGGGTTTCAAATTAGCTCAGATACCGTTCCAGAAACCCAATATGTAATAGACAAGACCTACTCCTTGCTCAGAGAACTGGACTCAACACGCCCTATTCACCGCACAAGAATATATCTGACTAGTAATAATCTTAAAACCTATGTATTGATATCTCTCTGTTAGTGTGTCAAGTGGGTGTAAAGCGGCATAAACACAGCAGTGAAAAGCAGCTAAACCCCATTATAAAAATAAATTACTTTTACAAACCCATGAAACAAAGACAGTGAAAGAGAGAGAAATTCTTACACAATGCGTTCAGGGGCTGTGATGCAACCTGGATTGACCATATCTAGACCCACAGCTGGATGAGACATAAGGGTGGACACTCTTGGGGCTGAGAGGTTTGGTGAGGTTGGGTGAGCAAACGCAGACCCTTTAAAGTAATACTGCGTGGTACCCGTCCCATGGGTCCCAAATCTCCAGGTTCAAGGGCATCTTCCTACATCGAAAACATGCAAGAGAAACCCAGAAGATGGTACACCGTGTGATGGGGAAAGGTTTCTAAAACGAACCTCATTTCTCATCTCCTTGTGCCCGGGTTCGCCATTCCAGCCACTTTACTAGCAATCTCCCTACTTGGAGCATCAGCACCTTTAACCTCCTGTTCCGTACAGGTTGCAATTTGTCCTGAGGATGAACGGGAAGACGGGGAACCAATGAGAGACTAGCTCTTGGTGTGGTCACAGGCACAGGTCACTCTATTTTCCCATCAGGAAGAAGAATTAACCACAGGCTCAGCCTGCCCCCCGGAACAAGAACAGGGCGTGAATACATCATGCGCTTTTGTGGCCAGCCCCCAAAAAAGCGAGTTGTAAAATGGAGCTTCAGGGCACTGCAATTCACAAACCTGCCGAGTTATAAATGATAACTCTCGTCCACAAATATATTGAGGGAAGGCAAAGAAGAGGATTTGAAATCAAGGCAGAATTGCAGGAAACAGATTTCAGGAGGTAGATTCGAATCGCCTTTAAAGCACATGAAAAGCGGCAAAACGTTGACAATGATGCCCTTGGCCAAAAAGGGCGTATGCGTTTTATCCGGAATATATTCAGGAAAAAACGCATACGCCCTTTTTGGCCAACCAAGCAACCTGGAAAGGCAAATCAGGGCTACAAAGAAGACTCGCTACCCATCGGTCAAAAGGGCCATGCTGAAAAACTTGTCAAAACCAGAAATGCAGGACAGGCCATGGAGAAATGGGAGCCTTGCTACACTGATGGGCGGGATGTAAATTGCCAACAGCCACTCTGGAGAAGTGTACGGTGAGTCCTGAAACATCTAAAAAACACAGCTTAGAGAGCATAGGGCACTTCCACTCAGGGGGGTATAAATTGGGAAAATGAAAAATCAGCAAGACACAAGCACCCCAAATTTAGGGCTGCTCTGTTGACAAGGACATCCACTTCATTCCACCTTCAATATCCCAGGAAAGAGAAAAATGGATAAAGAAGTTGTGGTCCTTATGTACAATGGAATATCACTCAGCCATGAAATCAATGTCATAAGGCTAGTAGCAGCATGATGAGTGGATTTAGGTACGACGATTCTAAGTGAAATAAGTCACACAGAAAAGGACACTTCTCATAAGGTATCACTTATAGAGGGAATGTAAAAACCGTTACACTTGAACTGAATTACAAAACAGAACAGAGTCACACATGCAGAAAACACACTATGGCTGCTTAACGGGAAAGGTGAGGTGGGGTGATACATAAAACAAGGGTTTCAAATTAGCTCAGATACCGTTCCATAAACCCAATATGTAATAGACAAGACCTACTCCTTGCTCAGAGAACTGGACTCAACACGCCCTATTCACCGCACAAGAATATATCTGACTAGTAATAATCTTAAAACCTATGTATTGATATCTCTCTGTTAGTGTGTCAAGTGGGTGTAAAGCGGCATAAACACAGCAGTGAAAAGCAGCTAAACCCCATTATAAAAATAAATTACTTTGAAAAACCCATGAAACAAAGACAGTGAAAGAGAGAGAAATTCTTACACAATGCGATCAGGGGCTGTGATGCAACCTGGATTGACCATATCTAGACCCACAGCTGGATGAGACATAAGGGTGGACACTCTTGGGGCTGAGAGGTTTGGTGAGGTTGGGTGAGCAAACGCAGACCCTTTAAAGTAATACTGCGTGGTACCCATCGCATGGGTCCCAAATCTCCAGCTTCAAGGGCATCTTCCTACATCGAAAACATGCATGAGAAACCCAGAAGATGGTACACCATGTGATGGGGAAAGGTTTCTAAAACGCACCTCATTTCTCATCTCCTTGTGCCCGGGTTCGCCATTCCAGCCGCCTTACTAGCAATCTCCCTCTTTGGAGCATCAGCACCTTTAACCTCCTGTTCCATACAGGTTGCAATTGGTCCTGAGGATGAACGGGAAGACGGGGAACCAATGAGAGACTAGCTCTTGGTGTTGGGACAGGCACAGGTCACTCTATTTTCCCATCAGGAAGAAGAATTAACCACAGGCTCAGCCTGCCCCCCGGAACCAGAACAGGGCCTGAAGCCATCCTGCGCATTTGCGGCCAGCTCCCAAAAACGCGAGTTGTAAAATGGAGGTTCAGGGCACTGCAATTCACAAACCTGCAGAGTTATAAATGATAACTCTCGTCCACAGATATATTGAGGGAAGGCAAAGAAGAGGATTTGAAATCAAGGCAGAATTGCAGGAAACAGATTTCAGGAGGTAGATTCGAATCGCCTTTAAAGCACATGAAAAGCGGCAAAACGTTGAAAAAGATGCCCTTGGCCAAAAAGGGCGTATGCGTTTTTTCCTGAATATATTCAGGAAAAAACGCATACGCCCTTTTTGGCCAACCAAGCAACCTGGAAAGGCAAATCAGGGCTACAAAGAAGACTCGCTACTCATCGGTCAAAAGGGCCATGCTGAAAAACGTGTCAAAATCAGAAATGCAGGACAGGCCATGGAGAAATGGGAGCCTTGCTACTCTGATGGGCGGGATGTAAATTGGCAGCAGCCACTCTGGAGAAGTGTACGGTGAGTCCTGAAACATCTAAAAAACACAGCTTAGAGAGCATAGGGCACTTCCACTCAGGGGGGTATAAATTGGGAAAATTAAAAATCAGCAAGACACAAGCACCCCAAAGTTTAGGGCTGCTCTGTTGACAAGGACCTCCACTTCATTCCACCTTCAATATCCCAGGAAAGAGAAAAATGGATAAAGAAGTTGTGGTCCTTATGTACAATGGAATATCACTCAGCCATGAAATCAATGTCATAAGGCTAGTAGCAGCATGATGAGTGGATTTAGGTACGACGATTCTAAGTGAAATAAGTCACACAGAAAAGGACACTTCTCATAAGGTATCACTTATAGAGGGAATGTAAAAACCGTTACACTTGAACTGAATTACAAAACAGAACAGAGTCACACATGCAGAAAACACACTATGGCTGCTTAACGGGAAAGGTGAGGTGGGGTGATACATAAAACAAGGGTTTCAAATTAGCTCAGATACCGTTCCATAAACCCAATATGTAATAGACAAGACCTACTCCTTGCTCAGAGAACTGGACTCAACACGCCCTATTCACCGCACAAGAATATATCTGACTAGTAATAATCTTAAAACCTATGTATTGATATCTCTCTGTTAGTGTGTCAAGTGGGTGTAAAGCGGCATAAACACAGCAGTGAAAAGCAGCTAAACCCCATTATAAAAATAAATTACTTTGAAAAACCCATGAAACAAAGACAGTGAAAGAGAGAGAAATTCTTACACAATGCGATCAGGGGCTGTGATGCAACCTGGATTGACCATATCTAGACCCACAGCTGGATGAGACATAAGGGTGGACACTCTTGGGGCTGAGAGGTTTGGTGAGGTTGGGTGAGCAAACGCAGACCCTTTAAAGTAATACTGCGTGGTACCCATCGCATGGGTCCCAAATCTCCAGCTTCAAGGGCATCTTCCTACATCGAAAACATGCATGAGAAACCCAGAAGATGGTACACCATGTGATGGGGAAAGGTTTCTAAAACGCACCTCATTTCTCATCTCCTTGTGCCCGGGTTCGCCATTCCAGCCGCCTTACTAGCAATCTCCCTCTTTGGAGCATCAGCACCTTTAACCTCCTGTTCCATACAGGTTGCAATTGGTCCTGAGGATGAACGGGAAGACGGGGAACCAATGAGAGACTAGCTCTTGGTGTTGGGACAGGCACAGGTCACTCTATTTTCCCATCAGGAAGAAGAATTAACCACAGGCTCAGCCTGCCCCCCGGAACCAGAACAGGGCCTGAAGCCATCCTGCGCATTTGCGGCCAGCTCCCAAAAACGCGAGTTGTAAAATGGAGGTTCAGGGCACTGCAATTCACAAACCTGCAGAGTTATAAATGATAACTCTCGTCCACAGATATATTGAGGGAAGGCAAAGAAGAGGATTTGAAATCAAGGCAGAATTGCAGGAAACAGATTTCAGGAGGTAGATTCGAATCGCCTTTAAAGCACATGAAAAGCGGCAAAACGTTGAAAAAGATGCCCTTGGCCAAAAAGGGCGTATGCGTTTTTTCCTGAATATATTCAGGAAAAAACGCATACGCCCTTTTTGGCCAACCAAGCAACCTGGAAAGGCAAATCAGGGCTACAAAGAAGACTCGCTACTCATCGGTCAAAAGGGCCATGCTGAAAAACGTGTCAAAATCAGAAATGCAGGACAGGCCATGGAGAAATGGGAGCCTTGCTACTCTGATGGGCGGGATGTAAATTGGCAGCAGCCACTCTGGAGAAGTGTACGGTGAGTCCTGAAACATCTAAAAAACACAGCTTAGAGAGCATAGGGCACTTCCACTCAGGGGGGTATAAATTGGGAAAATTAAAAATCAGCAAGACACAAGCACCCCAAAGTTTAGGGCTGCTCTGTTGACAAGGACCTCCACTTCATTCCACCTTCAATATCCCAGGAAAGAGAAAAATGGATAAAGAAGTTGTGGTCCTTATGTACAATGGAATATCACTCAGCCATGAAATCAATGTCATAAGGCTAGTAGCAGCATGATGAGTGGATTTAGGTACGACAATTCTAAGTGAAATAAGTCACACAGCAAAGGACACTTCTCATAAGGTATCACTTATAGAGGGAATGTAAAATCCGTTACACTTGAACTGAATTACAAAACAGAACAGAGTCACACATGCAGAAAACACACTATGGCTGCTTAACGGGAAAGGTGAGGTGGGGTGATACATAAAACAAGGGTTTCAAATTAGCTCAGATACCGTTCCAGAAACCCAATATGTAATAGACAAGACCTACTCCTTGCTCAGAGAACTGGACTCAACACGCCCTATTCACCGCACAAGAATATATCTGACTAGTAATAATCTTAAAACCTATGTATTGATATCTCTCTGTTAGTGTGTCAAGTGGGTGTAAAGCGGCATAAACACAGCAGTGAAAAGCAGCTAAACCCCATTATAAAAATAAATTACTTTGAAAAACCCATGAAACAAAGACAGTGAAAGAGAGAGAAATTCTTACACAATGCGATCAGGGGCTGTGATGCAACCTGGATTGACCATATCTAGACCCACAGCTGGATGAGACATAAGGGTGGACACTCTTGGGGCTGAGAGGTTTGGTGAGGTTGGGTGAGCAAACGCAGACCCTTTAAAGTAATACTGCGTGGTACCCATCGCATGGGTCCCAAATCTCCAGCTTCAAGGGCATCTTCCTACATCGAAAACATGCATGGAAACCCAGAAGATGGTACACCATGTGATGGGGAAAGGTTTCTAAATCGCACCTCATTTCTCATATCCTTGTGCCCGGGTTCGCCATTCCAGCCGCCTTACTAGCAATCTCCCTACTTGGAGCATCAGCACCTTTAACCTCCTGTTCCGTACAGGTTGCAATTTGTCCTGAGGATGAACGGGAAGACGGGGAACCAATGAGAGACTAGCTCTTGGTGTTGGGACAGGCACAGGTCACTCTATTTTCCCATCAGGAAGAAGAATTAACCACAGGCTCAGCCTGCCCCCCGGAACCAGAACAGGGCCTGAAGCCATCCTGCGCATTTGCGGCCAGCTCCCAAAAACGCGAGTTGTAAAATGGAGGTTCAGGGCATTGCAATTCACAAACCTGCAGAGTTATAAATGAAAACTCTCGTCCACAGATATATTGAGGGAAGGCAAAGAAGAGGATTTGAAATCAAGGCAGAATTGCAGGAAACAGATTTCAGGAGGTAGATTCGAATCGCCTTTAAAGCACATGAAAAGCGGCAAAACGTTGAAAAAGATGCCCTTGGCCAAAAAGGGCGTATGCGTTTTTGCCTGAATATATTCAGGAAAAAACGCATACGCCCTTTTTGGCCAACCAAGCAACCTGGAAAGGCAAATCAGGGCTACAAAGAAGGCTCGCTACCCATCGGTCAAAAGGGCCATGCTGAAAAACGTGTCAAAACCAGAAATGCAGGACAGGCCATGGAGAAATGGGAGCCTTGCTACTCTGATGGGCGGGATGTAAATTGGCAGCAGCCACTCTGGAGAACTGTACGGTGAGTCCTGAAACATCTAAAAAACACAGCTTAGAGAGCATAGGGCACTTCCACTCAGGGGGGTATAAATTGGGAAAATGAAAACTCAGCAAGACACAAGCACCCCAAAGTTTAGGGCTGCTCTGTTGACAAGGACCTCCACTTCATTCCACCTTCAATATCCCAGGAAAGAGAAAAATGGATAAAGAAGTTGTGGTCCTTATGTACAATGGAATATCACTCAGCCATGAAATCAATGTCATAAGGCTAGTAGCAGCATGATGAGTGGATTTAGGTACGACAATTCTAAGTGAAATAAGTCACACAGCAAAGGACACTTCTCATAAGGTATCACTTATAGAGGGAATGTAAAATCCGTTACACTTGAACTGAATTACAAAACAGAACAGAGTCACACATGCAGAAAACACACTATGGCTGCTTAACGGGAAAGGTGAGGTGGGGTGATACATAAAACAAGGGTTTCAAATTAGCTCAGATACCGTTCCATAAACCCAATATGTAATAGACAAGACCTACTCCTTGCTCAGAGAACTGGACTCAACACGCCCTATTCACCGCACAAGAATATATCTGACTAGTAATAATCTTAAAACCTATGTATTGATATCTCTCTGTTAGTGTGTCAAGTGGGTGTAAAGCGGCATAAACACAGCAGTGAAAAGCAGCTAAACCCCATTATAAAAATAAATTACTTTGAAAAACCCATGAAACAAAGACAGTGAAAGAGAGCGAAATTCTTTAACAATGCGATCAGGGGATGTGATGCAACCTGGATTGACCATATCTAGACCCACAGCTGGATGAGACATAAGGGTGGACACTCTTGGGGCTGAGAGGTTTGGTGAGGTTGGGTGAGCAAACGCAGACCCTTTAAAGTAATACTGCGTGGTATCCGTCCCATGGGTCCCAAATCTCCAGGTTCAAGGGCATCTTCCTACATCGAAAACATGCAAGAGAAACCCAGAAGATGGTACACCGTGTGATGGGGAAAGGTTTCTAAAACGAACCTCATTTCTCATCTCCTTGTGCCCGGGTTCGCCATTCCAGCCGCTTTACTAGCAACCTCCCTACTTGGAGCATCAGCACCTTTAACCTCCTGTTCCGTACAGGTTGCAATTTGTCCTGAGGATGAACGGGAAGACGGGGAACCAATGAGAGACTAGCTCTTGGTGTGGTCACAGGCACAGGTCACTCTATTTTCCCATCAGGAAGAAGAATTAACCACAGGGTCAGCCTGCCCCCCGGAACAAGAACAGGGCGTGAATACATCATGCGCTTTTGCGGCCAGCCCCCAAAAAAGCGAGTTGTAAAATGGAGCTTCAGGGCACTGCAATTCACAAACCTGCCGAGTTATAAATGATAACTCTCGTCCACAAATATATTGAGGGAAGGCAAAGAAGAGGATTTGAAATCAAGGCAGAATTGCAGGAAACAGATTTCAGGAGGTAGATTCGAATCGCCTTTAAAGCACATGAAAAGCGGCAAAACGTTGACAATGATGCCCTTGGCCAAAAAGGGCGTATGCGTTTTATCCGGAATATATTCAGGAAAAAACGCATACGCCCTTTTTGGCCAACCAAGCAACCTGGAAAGGCAAATCAGGGCTACAAAGAAGACTCGCTACCCATCGGTCAAAAGGGCCATGCTGAAAAACGTGTCAAAACCAGAAATGCAGGACAGGCCATGGAGAAATGGGAGCCTTGCTACACTGATGGGCGGGATGTAAATTGCCAACAGCCACTCTGGAGAAGTGTACGGTGAGTCCTGAAACATCTAAAAAACACAGCTTAGAGAGCATAGGGCACTTCCACTCAGGGGGGTATAAATTGGGAAAATGAAAAATCAGCAAGACACAAGCACCCCAAATTTAGGGCTGCTCTGTTGACAAGGACATCCACTTCATTCCACCTTCAATATCCCAGGAAAGAGAAAAATGGATAAAGAAGTTGTGGTCCTTATGTACAATGGAATATCACTCAGCCATGAAATCAATGTCATAAGGCTAGTAGCAGCATGATGAGTGGATTTAGGTACGACGATTCTAAGTGAAATAAGTCACACAGAAAAGGACACTTCTCATAAGGTATCACTTATAGAGGGAATGTAAAAACCGTTACACTTGAACTGAATTACAAAACAGAACAGAGTCACACATGCAGAAAACACACTATGGCTGCTTAACGGGAAAGGTGAGGTGGGGTGATACATAAACCAAGGGTTTCAAATTAGCTCAGATACCGTTCCATAAACCCAATATGTAATAGACAAGACCTACTCCTTGCTCAGAGAACTGGACTCAACACGCCCTATTCACCGCACAAGAATATATCTGACTAGTAATAATCTTAAAACCTATGTATTGATATCTCTCTGTTAGTGTGTCAAGTGGGTGTAAAGCGGCATAAACACAGCAGTGAAAAGCAGCTAAACCCCATTATAAAAATAAATTACTTTTACAAACCCATGAAACAAAGACAGTGAAAGAGAGAGAAATTCTTACACAATGCGTTCAGGGGCTGTGATGCAACCTGGATTGACCATATCTAGACCCACAGCTGGATGAGACATAAGGGTGGACACTCTTTGGGCTGAGAGGTTTGGTGAGGTTGGGTGAGCAAACGCAGACCCTTTAAAGTAATACTGCGTGGTACCCGTCCCATGGGTCCCAAATCTCCAGGTTCAAGGGCATCTTCCTACATCGAAAACATGCAAGAGAAACCCAGAAGATGGTACACCGTGTGATGGGGAAAGGTTTCTAAAACGAACCTCATTTCTCATCTCCTTGTGCCCGGGTTCGCCATTCCAGCCACTTTACTAGCAATCTCCCTACTTGGAGCATCAGCACCTTTAACCTCCTGTTCCGTACAGGTTGCAATTTGTCCTGAGGATGAACGGGAAGACGGGGAACCAATGAGAGACTAGCTCTTGGTGTGGTCACAGGCACAGGTCACTCTATTTTCCCATCAGGAAGAAGAATTAACCACAGGCTCAGCCTGCCCCCCGGAACAAGAACAGGGCGTGAATACATCATGCGCTTTTGTGGCCAGCCCCCAAAAAAGCGAGTTGTAAAATGGAGGTTCAGGGCATTGCAATTCACAAACCTGCAGAGTTATAAATGAAAACTCTCGTCCACAGATATATTGAGGGAAGGCAAAGAAGAGGATTTGAAATCAAGGCAGAATTGCAGGAAACAGATTTCAGGAGGTAGATTCGAATCGCCTTTAAAGCACATGAAAAGCAGCAGAACGTTGAAAAAGATGCCCTTGGCCAAAAAGGGCGTATGCGTTTTTGCCTGAATATATTCAGGAAAAAACGCATACGCCCTTTTTGGCCAACCAAGCAACCTGGAAAGGCAAATCAGGGCTACAAAGAAGGCTCGCTACCCATCGGTCAAAAGGGCCATGCTGAAAAACGTGTCAAAACCAGAAATGCAGGACAGGCCATGGAGAAATGGGAGCCTTGCTACTCTGATGGGCAGGATGTAAATTGGCAGCAGCCACTCTGGAGAACTGTACGGTGAGTCCTGAAACATCTAAAAAACACAGCTTAGAGAGCATAGGGCACTTCCACTCAGGGGGGTATAAATTGGGAAAATGAAAACTCAGCAAGACACAAGCACCCCAAAGTTTAGGGCTGCTCTGTTGACAAGGACCTCCACTTCATTCCACCTTAAATATCCCAGGAAAGAGAAAAATGGATAAAGAAGTTGTGGTCCTTATGTACAATGGAATATCACTCAGCCATGAAATCAATGTCATAAGGCTAGTAGCAGCATGATGAGTGGATTTAGGTACGACAATTCTAAGTGAAATAAGTCACACAGCAAAGGACACTTCTCATAAGGTATCACTTATAGAGGGAATGTAAAATCCGTTACACTTGAACTGAATTACAAAACAGAACAGAGTCACACATGCAGAAAACACACTATGGCTGCTTAACGGGAAAGGTGAGGTGGGGTGATACATAAAACAAGGGTTTCAAATTAGCTCAGATACCGTTCCATAAACCCAATATGTAATAGACAAGACCTACTCCTTGCTCAGAGAACTGGACTCAACACGCCCTATTCACCGCACAAGAATATATCTGACTAGTAATAATCTTAAAACCTATGTATTGATATCTCTCTGTTAGTGTGTCAAGTGGGTGTAAAGCGGCATAAACACAGCAGTGAAAAGCAGCTAAACCCCATTATAAAAATAAATTACTTTGAAAAACCCATGAAACAAAGACAGTGAAAGAGAGAGAAATTCTTACACAATGCGATCAGGGGCTGTGATGCAACCTGGATTGACCATATCTAGACCCACAGCTGGATGAGACATAAGGGTGGACACTCTTGGGGCTGAGAGGTTTGGTGAGGTTGGGTGAGCAAACGCAGACCCTTTAAAGTAATACTGCGTGGTACCCATCGCATGGGTCCCAAATCTCCAGGTTCAAGGGCATCTTCCTACATCGAAAACATGCATGGAAACCCAGAAGATGGTACACCATGTGATGGGGAAAGGTTTCTAAATCGCACCTCATTTCTCATCTCCTTGTGCCCGGGTTTGCCATTCCAGCCGCCTTACTAGCAATCTCCCTACTTGGAGCATCAGCACCTTTAACCTCCTGTTCCGTACAGGTTGCAATTTGTCCTGAGGATGAACGGGAAGACGGGGAACCAATGACAGACTAGCTCTTGGTGTTGGGACAGGCACAGGTCACTCTATTTTCCCATCAGGAAGAAGAATTAACCACAGGCTCAGCCTGCCCCCCGGAACCAGAACAGGGCCTGAAGCCATCCTGCGCATTTGCGGCCAGCTCCCAAAAACGCGAGTTGTAAAATGGAGGTTCAGGGCATTGCAATTCACAAACCTGCAGAGTTATAAATGAAAACTCTCGTCCACAGATATATTGAGGGAAGGCAAAGAAGAGGATTTGAAATCAAGGCAGAATTGCAGGAAACAGATTTCAGGAGGTAGATTCGAATCTCCTTTAAAGCACATGAAAAGCGGCAAAACGTTGAAAAAGATGCCCTTGGCCAAAAAGGGCGTATGCGTTTTTGCCTGAATATATTCAGGAAAAAACGCATACGCCCTTTTTGGCCAACCAAGCAACCTGGAAAGGCAAATCAGGGCTACAAAGAAGGCTCGCTACCCATCGGTCAAAAGGGCCATGCTGAAAAACGTGTCAAAACCAGAAATGCAGGACAGGCCATGGAGAAATGGGAGCCTTGCTACTCTGATGGGCGGGATGTAAATTGGCAACAGCCACTCTGGAGAAGTGTACGGTGAGTCCTGAAACATCTAAAAAACACAGCTTAGAGAGCATAGGGCACTTCCACTCATGGGGGTATAAATTGGGAAAATTAAAAATCAGCAAGACACAAGCACCCCAAAGTTTAGGGATGTTCTGTTGACAAGGACCTCCACTTAATTCCACCTTAAATATCCCAGGAAAGAGAAAAATGGATAAAGAAGTTGTGGTCCTTATGTACAATGGAATATCACTCAGCCATGAAATCAATGTCATAAGGCTAGTAGCAGCATGATGAGTGGATTTAGGTACGACAATTCTAAGTGAAATAAGTCACACAGCAAAGGACACTTCCCATAAGGTATCACTTATAGAGGGAATGTAAAATCCGTTACACTTGAACTGAATTACAAAACAGAACAGAGTCACACATGCAGAAAACACACTATGGCTGCTTAACGGGAAAGGTGAGGTGGGGTGATACATAAAACAAGGGTTTCAAATTAGCTCAGATACCATTCCATAAACCCAATATGTAGTAGATAAGACCTACTCCTTGCTCAGAGAACTGGACTCAACACGCCCTATTCACCGCACAAGAATATATCTGACTAGTAATAATCTTAAAACCTATGTATTGATATCTCTCTGTTAGTGTGTCAAGTGGGTGTAAAGCGGCATAAACACAGCAGTGAAAAGCAGCTAAACCCCATTATAAAAATAAATTACTTTGAAACACCCATGAAACAAAGACAGTGAAAGAGAGAGAAATTCTTATACAATGCTTTCAGGGGCTGTGATGCAACTTGGATTGACCATATCTAGACCCATAGCTGGATGAGACATAAGGGTGGACACTCTTGGGGCTGAGAGGTTTGGTGAGGTTGGGTGACCAAACGCCGACCCTTTAAAGTAATACTGCGTGGTACCCGTCCCATGGGTCCCAAATCTTCAGGTTCAAGGGCATCTTCCTACATCGAAAACATGCATGAGAATCCTAGATTATGGTACACCGTGTGATGGGGAAAGGTTTCTAAAACGCACCTCATTTCTCATCTCCTTGTGCCCGGGTTCCCCATTCCAGCCACTTTACTAGCAATCTCCCTACTTGGAGCATCAGCACCTTTAACCTCCTGTTCCGTACAGGTTGCAATTTGTCCTGAGGATGAACGGGAAGACGGGGAACCAATGAGAGACTAGCTCTTGGTGTGGACACAGGCACAGGTCACTCTATTTTCCCATCAGGAAGAAGAATTAACCACAGGCTCAGCCTGCCCCCCGGAACCAGAACAGGGCCTGAAGCCATCCTGCGCTTTTGCGGCCAGCTCCCAAAAAAGCGAGTTGTAAAATGGAGGTTCAGGGCACTGCAATTCACAAACCTGCAGAGTTATAAATGATAACTCTCGTCCACAAATATATTGAGGGAAGGCAAAGAAGAGGATTTGAAATCAAGGCAGAATTGCAGGAAACAGATTTCAGGAGGTAGATTCGAATCGCCTTTAAAGCACATGAAAAGCGGCAAAACGTTGACAATGATGCCCTTGGCCAAATAGGGCGTATGCGTTTTTTCCTGAATATATTCAGGAAAAAACGCATACGCCCTTTTTGGCCAACCAAGCAACCTGGAAAGGCAAATCAGGGCGACAAAGAAGACTCGCTACCCATCGGTCAAAAGGGCCATGCTGAAAAATGTGTCAAAACCAGAAATGCAGGACAGGCCATGGAGAAATGGGAGCCTTGCTACACTGATGGGCGGGATGTAAATTGCCAACAGACACACTGGAGAAGTGTACGGTGAGTCCTGAAACATCTAAAAAGCACAGCTTAGAGAGCATAGGGCACTTCCACTCATGGGGGTATAAATTGGGAAAATGAAAAATCAGCAAGACACAAGCACCCCAAAGTTTAGGGCTGCTCTGGTGACAAGGACTTCCACTTCATTCCACCTTCAATATCCCAGGAAAGAGAAAAATGAATAAAGAAATTGTGGCCCTTATGTACAATGGAATATCACTCAGCCATGAAATCAATGTCATAAGGCCAGTAGTAGCATGATGAGTGGATTTAGGTACGACGATTCTAAGTGAAATACGTCACACAGAAAAGGACACTTCTCATAAGGTATCACTTATACAGGGAAAGTAAAAACCGTTACACTTGAACTGAATTACAAAACAGAACAGAGTCACACATGCAGAAAACACACTATGGCTGCTTAACGGGAAAGGTGAGGTGGGGTGATACATAAAACAAGGGTTTCAAATTAGCTCAGATATCGTTCCATAAACCCAATATGTAATAGACAAGACCTACTCCTTGCTCAGAGAACTGGACTCAACACGCCCTATTCACCGCACAAGAATATATCTGACTAGTAATAATCTTAAAACCTATGTATTGATATCTCTCTGTTAGTGTGTCAAGTGGGTGTAAAGCGGCATAAACACAGCAGTGAAAAGCAGCTAAACCCCATTATAAAAATAAATTACTTTGAAAAACCCATGAAACAAAGACAGTGAAAGAGAGCGAAATTCTTTAACAATGCGATCAGGGGATGTGATGCAACCTGGATTGACCATATCTAGACCCACAGCTGGATGAGACATAAGGGTGGACACTCTTGGGGCTGAGAGGTTTGGTGAGGTTGGGTGAGCAAACGCAGACCCTTTAAAGTAATACTGCGTGGTACCCATCGCATGGGTCCCAAATGTCCAGGTTCAAGGGCATCTTCCTACATCGAAAACATGCATGAGAAACCCAGAGGATGGTACACCGTGTCATGGGGAAAGGTTTCTAAAACGCACCTCATTTCTCATCTCCTTGTGCCCGGGTTCGCCATTCCACCTGCCTTACTAGCAATCTCCCTAGTTGGAGCATCAGCACCTTTAACCTCCTGTTCCGTACAGTTTGCAATTTGTCCTGAGGATGAACGGGAAGACGGGGAACCAATGAGAGACTATCTCTTGGTGTTGGGACAGGCACAGGTCACTCTATTTTCCCATCAGGACGAAGAATTAACCACAGGCTCAGCCTGCCCCCCGGAACCAGAACAGGGCGTGAAACCATCCTGCGCTTTTGCGGCCAGCTCCCAGAAAAGCGAGTTGTAAAATGGAGCTTCAGGGCACTGCAATTCACAAACCTGCCGAGTTATAAATGAGAACTCTCGTCCACAAATATATTGAGGGAAGGCAAAGAAGAGGATTTGAAATCAAGGCAGAATTGCAGGAAACAGATTTCAGGAGGTAGATTCGAATCGCCTTTAAAGCACAAGAAAAGCGGCAAAACGTTGACAATGATGCCCTTGGCCAAAAAGGGCGTATGCGTTTTTTCCTGAATATATTCAGAAAAAAACGCATACGCCCTTTTTGGCCAACCAAGCAACCTGGAAAAGCAAATCAGCGCTACAAAGAAGTCTCGCTTCCCATCGGTCAAAAGGGCCATGCTGAAAAACGTGTCAAAACCAGAAATGCATAACAGGCCATGGAGAAATGGGAGCCTTGCTACACTGATGGGCGGGATGTAAATTGCCAACAACCACTCTGGAGAAGTGTACGGTGTGTCCTGAAACATCTAAAAAACACAGCTTAGAGAGCATAGGGCACTTCCACTCATGGGGGTATAAATTGGGAAAATGAAAAATCAGCAAGACACAAGCACCCCAAAGTTTAGGGCTGCTCTGTTGACAAGGACCTCCACTTCATTCCAACTTAAATATCCCAGGAAAGAGAAAAATGGATAAAGAAGTTGTGGTCCTTATGTACAATGGAATATCACTCAGCCATGAAATCAATGTCATAAGGCTAGTAGCAGCATGATGAGTGGATTTAGGTACGACGATTCTAAGTGAAATAAGTCACACAGAAAAGGACACTTCTCATAAGGTATCACTTATAGAGGGAATGTAAAAACCGTTACACTTGAACTGAATTACAAAACAGAACAGAGTCACACATTTAGAAAACACACTATGGCTGCTTAACGGGAAAGGTGAGGTGGGGTGATGCATAAATCAAGGGTTTCATATTAGCTCAAATACCGATCCATAAAACCAATATGTAATAGACAAGACCTATTCCTTGCTCAGTGAAGTGGATGCAACATCCCCTATTCAACGAACAAGTATATATCTGACTAGTAATAATCTTAAAACCTATGTATTGATGTCTCTCTGTAAGTGAATCAAGTGGGTGTAAAGGGGCATAAACACAGCAGTGAAAATCAGGTAAACCCCATTATAAAAATAAATTACTTTAAAATCCCAAAAAACAAAGACAGTGATAGAGGGAGAAATTTTTATATAATTCGTTCCGGGGCTGTGATGCAACCTGGTGTGACCATATCTAGACCCACAGCTGGATGAGAAATAAAGCTGGACACTCTTGGGGCTGAAGGTCTCTTTCCCTATTTACCAGATTGGGAACGTAGAAAGACTGCCACCCTCTGGCCGTTACCTGCAAAAGCAGCTTTAAAACCTGTGCTAATGGTCACTTCATATGAACAAGTACTTCAGGGCCATAAATGAAACGTGCCCTCAAAATGTCTTGAGGGAGGTAATGGCCAAAAATTTTCAAAATGTGACACTTACTTTAAGAAAACACTTTGAAGAACTAAGCTGTAATCACAGTTTGATAAATAAAAAGGGCATGCTTTAAAGCTCAGTTTTAACAGATTATGGGACACATGCAAATTCAATCACAGATAGGTATCAGCTCGCACCTGTTAGAATAACCATCAGCAAGAAAACTACAAACAATAAATATTGAAGGTGTTTTGGAGAAATGCATACCCTCAATTTTAAGTGGGACGTAACCTGGAAAGAGCCACTAATGAGAACTGAATGGTGGTGCCTTTAAAACATACACACTGAGCTACCATATGATACAGCAAGCCCACTCCTTGGCCTATAACATAAGAAGACATAACTGGAAAGACACAGGCAAGCAAATGTGCATTGCAGCAGTATTACAATAGCCAAGACATGGAGGCAACCAGAAAGTCCATCAAGAGGTGCGTGCCCAAAGAAGAACTGGTACATGTACAGATGGAATATTAGCCAGGGAAAAAAATGAAACAGTGCCATTTGCAGCACCATGTATGATTCTTGAGGTAATCAGGCAAATTGTACTAAGTCAGAAAGCAAAAGACACATATCCTATAATATCACTTATAGGTCTTAGCTAAACATTGATACCAATGAAGATATTTCCACAGAGAAATGCAATCACAGATTCATTAAACAAACTTATGGTTCACCAAATGGAAAGGTGTGAGGATTGGATACATTAGGATATTGGGGTTAAGATAGATATAGAAACACATGTGAAATATGTAATCACCAAAGACCTACGTAATACCAAGACAAGACTACTCAACATCGTGTCATAACCTACATGGGAAAATGATCCAAAGAAGAATAGATATATGTATATGTTTAAAAGAACCACATCTTTCACACCTAGAAGAAACAAAACATTTTAATTAAATTTGCTCTGACAAAAAATAAAAATTAAATTAAAAAAAGAACAAGAAGTAATGAGACATAAACTTAAGGGGCTATTTGCTGGCACATTGCATTCTAATTTACAACCAGAACATGACTTCCATTAAGGCTCTGTCATCACTAATAAAGCAGCTTTATAAGCAATGTTGAAGGTAGCTTAAAAGAAGTCTCACTAATTATTGATAGTAACAAGGAAACAAAGAAAAGTAAAAATCTCACTGCAAAAAGTATACATAGGGTAAGGATAGTAGATCAAACACTTATTAAACTTCTGTAAAGAATAAAAGACAACAGTAGTATGTTTTTTTAAAAAGAGAGGGCCCAAATAAATCTGAAATGAAAGAGATGATGTTACAACGGACACCACAGAAATACAAAGTATCCTAAGATACACACAGGGTAACTCAGGGCTCAGACTGGACAGAGCCCACTCTCCAGTCCCCTGTACATGACTTACAGGAGCCTCAGGAACTGAGGAGGGGGTCCCTGAGGAGAGGCTCAAGATAGAATATGGTAGACATTAACATGACTGCATTCATCTTAAACATGCCTGAACTACATTCACACGAGATGATTTTGTCCTGTATGTACATCGGCACCTCTAGTTGGAACTGCAGATCTTTGGCTTCAACACCTCTACTGACAACATTAGCGTCACCTGCTGTGGACCGTCTCCTATAGGATTTCTAGAATCACAAAACATCGAAGCTTCACAGGACCCAGAGTCTGTGCAACTCCACCCAGAGTCTCAGAGTCTCAACTCCACTCAGATACTCCACTCTTGGAGGGCACACACAAAGTAGTGTGCACATCAGGACCCAGGGGAAGGAGCAGTGACCCTGTAGGAGAATGACCAGAACTACCTGCTACTTTTAGAGGGTCTCCTGCAGAGGCAGGTGGTGGCTGTGGCTGTGGCTCACCGTGAGGACAACGACACTGGCAGCAGAAGTTCTGGGAAATACTCCTTGGTGTGAGCCCTCCCAGAGTCCGCCATTAGCCCCACCAAGAGCAAGGTAGGCTCCAGGGCTGGGTCGCCTCAGGCCAAACAACCAACAGGGAGGGAACCCAGCCCCATGCATCAGCAGACAAGCGGATTAAACTTTTTATTAAAGTTTTATTTAATCCGTAGACAAGCGGATTAAAGCTCTGCCCACCAAAGCAACACCCAGCTCTACCCACCACCAGTCCCTCCCATCAGGAAGCTTGCACAAGCCTCTAAGATAGACTCATCCACCGGAGAGCAGACAGCAGAAGCAAGAAGAACTACAATTCTGCAGCCTGTGGAAGGAAAACCACATTCACAGAAAGATAGACAAAATGAAAAGGCAGAGGACTTTATACCAGATCAAGGAACAAGATAAAACCCCAGAAAAAAAACGAAATGAGGTGGAGATAGGGAACCTTCCAGAAAAAGAATTCAGAATAATGATAGTGAAGTTGAGCCAAGACCTTGGAAAAAGAAAGGAGGCAAAGATCGAGAAGATGCAAGAAATGTTTAACAAAGACCTAGAAGAATTAAGGAACAAACACCTAGAAGAATTAAAGAACAAACAAACAGAGGTGAACAATGGAATAACTGAAATGAAAAATACACTAGAAGGAATCAGTAGCAGAATAACTGTGGCAGAAGAACGGATAAGTGACCTGGAAGACAGAAAGGTGGAAATCACTGCCATGGAACAGAATAAAGAAAAAGAATGAAAACAAACGAAGACACCCCAAGAGTCCTCTGGGACAACATTAAACGCAACAACATTCGCATTATAGGGGTCCCAGAAGGAGAAGAGAGAGAGAAAGGACCCGAGAATATATTTGAAGAGATTATGGTCAAAAACTTCCCTAGCATGGGAAAAGAAATAGCCACCCAAGTCCAGAAGCACAGAGTGTCCCAGGCAGGATAAACCAAAGGAGAAAAATGACAAGACACATAGTAATCAAATTGACAAAAATTAACGACAAAGAAAAATGATTGAAAGCAGCAAGGGAAAAATGACAAATAACATACAAGGGAACTCCCATAAGGATAACAACTGATTTCTCAGCAGAAAATCTACAAGCCAGAAGGAAGTGGCATGATAAATTTAAAGTGATGAAAGGGAAGAACCTACAACCAAGAGTACTCCACCCTGCAAAGAGCTCATTCAGATTTGATGGAGAAATCAAAAGCCTTACAGACAAGCAAAAGCTAAGAGAATTCAGCACCATGAAACCAGCTCTACACCAAATGCTAAAGGAACTTCTCTAAGTGGGAAACACAAGAGAAGAAAAGGACCCACCAAGACAAACCCATAACAATTAAGAAAATAGTAGTAGGAACATACATATCGATAATTACCTTAAACGTGAATGCACTACATGTTCCAACCAAAAGACACAGGCTCGCTGAATGGATACAAAAACAAGACCCATATATATGCTGTCTACAAGAGATCCATTTCAGACCTAGGGACACATACAGACTCAAAGTGAGGCGATGGAAAAATATATTCTATGCAAATGAAAATCAAAAGAAAGCTGGAGTAGCAATACTCATATCAGATAAAATAGACTTTAAAATAAAGAATGTTACAAGAGACAAGGAAAGACACTACATAATGGTCAGGGGACCAATCCAAGAAGAAGATATAACAATTATAAATATATATGTACCCAAAATAGGAGCAGCTCAATGTATAAGGCAACTGCTAACAGCTATAAAAGAGGAAATCGACAGTAACACAATAATAGCGGGGGACTTTAACAGCTCACTTACACCAGTGGAGATCAGCCAGACAGAAAATTAATAAGGAAACACAAGCTTTAAATGACACAATAGACCAGATAGAGTTAGTTGATATTTATAGGACATTCCATCCAAAAACAGCAGATTACACGTTCTTCTCAACTGCACACAGAACATTCTCCAGGATAGATCACATCTTGGGTCACAGATAAAGCCTCAGTAAATTTAAGAAAACTGAAATCATATCAAGCAGCTGTTCCGACCACAATGCTATGAGATTAGAAATCAATTACACGGAAAAAACCGTAAAAAACACACACACATGGAGGCTAAACAATACGTTACTAAATAACCAAGAGATCACTGAAGAAATCAAAGAGGAAATCAAAAACTACCTAGAGACAAATGACAACAAAAACACGATGATCCAAAACCTATGGGATGCAGCAAAAGGAGTTCTAAGAGGGAAGTTTATAGCAATACAAGCCTACCTCAAGAAACAAGAAAAATCTCAAATAAACAATCTAACCTTACACCTAGAGGAACTAGAGAAAGAAGAACAAAACCCAAAGTTAGTAGAAGGAAAGAAATCATAAAGATCAGAGCAGAAATAAATGAAATAGAAACAAAGAAAACGAAAGCAAAGATCAATAAAACTAAAAGCTGGTTCTTTGAGAAGATAAGCAAAAATGATCAACCTTTAGCCAGACTCCAGAAAAAGAGGGAGAGGACGCAAATCAACAAAATTAGAAGTGAAAAAGCAGAAGTTACAACAGACACCACAGGAATACAAAGCATCCTAAGAGACTACTACAAGCAACTCTAGGCCAATAAAATGGACAATCTGGAAGAAATGGACAAATTCTTAGAAAGGGATAACCTTCTAAGACTGAACCAGGAAGAAATAGAAAATATGAACAAACCTATCACAAGCAATGAAATTGAAACTGTGATTAAAAATCTTCCAACAAACAAAAGTCCAGAACCAGATGGCATCACAGGTGAATTCTATCAAACATTTAGAGAAGAGCTAACACCCAACCTTCTCAAATTCTTCAAAACAATTGCAGGGGAAGGAACACTCCCAAACTCATTCTATGAGACCACCATCACCCTGATACCAAAATCAGACAGAGATACTACAAGGAAAGAAAATTATAGACCAATATCACTGATGAATATAGATGTAAAAATCCTCAACAAAATACTAGCAAACAGAATCGAACAACACATTAAAAGGATCATACACCATGATCAAGTGGGGTTTATCCCAGGGATGCAAGGATTCTTCAATATACACAAATCAATGTGATACACCATATTAACAAATTGTAGAATAAAAGCATATGATCATCTCAATAGATGAAGGAAAAGATTTTGAGAAAATTCAACACTCATTTACGATAAAAACTCTGCAGAGTGTGGGCCTAGAGGGAAACTACCTCAACATAATAAAGGCCATATATGACAAACCCACAGCAAACAGCATTCTCAATGGTGAAAAACTGAAAGCGTTTCCTCTAAGATCAGGAACAAGACGAGGATGTCCACTCTCACCACTGCTATTCAACATAGTTTTGGAAGTCCTAGCCATGGCAATCAGAGAAGAAAAAGAAATAAAAGGAATACAAAAAGGAAAAGAAGAAGTAAAATTGTCACTGTTCGCAGATGACATGATATCATAGATAGAGAATCCTAAAGATGCCACCAGAAAACCACTGGAGCTAATCAATGAATTTGGTAAAGTTGCAGGATACAAAATTAATGCACAGAAATTGCTTGCATTCCTATACACTAACAATGAAAGATCAGAAAGAGAAATTAAGGAAACAATCCCATTACCACTGCAACAAAAAGAATAAAATACCTAGGAATAAACCTACCTAAGGAAGTAAAAGACCTGTACTCAGAAAACTATAAGACACTGATGAAAGAAATCAAAGATGATATAAACAGATGGAGACATATACCATGTTCTCGGATTAGAAGAATCAATATTGTGAAAATGACTATACTACCCAAAGCAATCTACAGATTCAATGCAATCCCGATCAAAATACCTTTGGCATTTTCTACAGAACAAGAAAAAAAAATCTTAAAATTTGTAGGGAGACACAAAAGACCCTGGATAGCCAAAGCAGTCTTGAGGGGGAAAAAAAAGAGCTGGAGGAATCAGACTTCCAGACTTCAGACTATATTGCAAAGCTACAGTAATCAAGATAATATGGTACTGACACAAAAACAGAAATATAGGTCAATAGAACAGGATAGAAAGCACAGAGATAAACCCACGTACCTATGGTTCACTAATCTATGACAAAGGAGGCAAGGGTATACAATGGAGAAAAGACAGTGTCTTCAGCAAGTGGTGCTGGGAAAACTGGACAGTTACATGTAAAAGAATGAAATTAGTACACTCCCTAACACCATACACAAAAATAAACTCAAAATGGATTAGAGACCTAAATATAAGACCAGCCACTATAAAACTCTTAGAGGAAAACATAAGCAGAACAGTCTATGACATAAATCACAGCAAGATCCTTTTTGACCCACCTCCTAGAGAAATGGAAATAAAAACAAAAATTAAAAAATGGGACCGAATGAAACATAAATTCTTTTGCACAGCAAAGGAAAACATAAGCAAGATGAAAAGACAACCATCAGAATGGGAGAAAATATTTTCAAATGAAGCAAATGGCAAAGGATTAATCTCCAAAAAGCAGCTCATGTAGCTCAATATCACAAAACCAAACAACCCAATCCAAAAATGGGCAGAAGACCTAAATAGACATTTCTCCAAAGAAGATATACAGGTTGCCAACAAACACATGAAAGGATGCTGAACATCACTAATCATTAGAGAAATGCAAATCAAAACTACAGTGAGGTATCACCTCACACCAGTCAGAATGGCCATCATCAAAAAATCTACCAACAATAAATGCTGGAGAGGCATTTATTGGAGAAAAGGGAACCCTCTTGCACTGTTGGTGGGAATGTAAATTGATATAGCCACTAGGGAGAACGGTATGGGGGTTCCTTAAAAACTAAAAATAGAACTACCATACAACCCAGCAAACCCACTCCTGGACATTTACCCTGAGAAAACCATAATTCAAAAAGAGTCATGTACCACAACGTTCACTGTAGCTCTATTTACAATAGCCAGGACATGGAAGCAACCTAAGTGTCCATCAACAGATAAATGGATAAAGAAGATGTGGCACATATATACAATGGAACATTATTCAGCCATAAAAAGAAACGAAATTGAGTTACTTTTAGTGAGGTGGATGGATCTAGAGTCTGTCCTACAGAGTGAAGTAAGTCAGAAAGAGAAAAACAAATACCGTATGCTAACACATATATATGGAATCTTAAAAAAAAAGTTTATGAAGAACCTAGGGGCAGGAAAGGATTAAGGACACAGACGTAGAGAAAGGACTTGAGGACATGGGGAGAGGGAAGGGTAAGCTGGGACAAAGTGAGAGAGTGGTATGGACATATATACACTACCAAATGTAAAATTGATAGCTACTGGGAAGCAGCCACATAGCACAGGGAGATCAGCTCTGTGCTTTGTGACCACCTAAAAGGGTGGGATAAGGGAGTGAGAGGGAGGTGCAAGAGGGAGGGGATATGGTGTTATATGTATACGCACAGCTGATTCACTTTTTTATACAGCAGAAACTAACACACAAGTGTAAAGCAATTATACTCCAATAAAGATGTAAAAGAAAAAAAAAAGCCCAGAGATAAACCTACACACCTATGGCCCACTAATCTATGACAAAGGAGGCAAGGGTATACAAAGGAGAAAAGACAGTCTCTTCAATAAGTGGTGCTGGGAAAAATGGACAGCTACATGTAAAAGAATGAAATTAGAACACTCCCTAACACCATACACAAAAAATAAACTCAAAATGGATTAGAGACCGAAATGTAAGACCGGACACTATAAAACTCTTAGAGGAAAACATAGGAAGAATACTCTTTGACATAAATCACAGCAAGATCTTTTTTGATCCACCTCCTAGAGTAATGGAATAAAAAAAATAAACATATGGGAGCAAATGAAACCTAAAAGCTTTTGCAAAGCAAAGGAAACTACAAACAAGACGAAAAGACAACCCTCACAATGGGAGAAAATATTTGCAAACGAATCAATGGACAAAGGATTAATCTCCAATGTATATAAACAGCTCATGCAGCTCAACAGTAAAAAAACAAACAACCCAATCCAAAAATGGGCAGATGACGTAAATAGACATTTGTCCCAAGAAGACATACAGATGACCAAGAAGCACATGAAAAGCTGCTCAACATCACTAATTATTAGAGAAATATAAACCAAAACTACAATGAGGTATCGCCTCACACGAGTTAGAATGGGCATCATCAGAAAATCTACAAGCAACAAATGCTGGAGAGGGTGTGGAGAAAAGGGAACCCTCTTACACTATTTGTGGGAATGTAAATTGATACAGTCACTATGGAGAACAGTATGGAGGTTCCTTAAAAAACTAAAAATAGAATTACCATATGACCCAGCAATCCCACTACTGGCCATATACCCAGAGAAAACCATAATTCAAAAAGACATATTCACCACAATATTCATTGCAGCACTATTTACAATAGCCAGGTCATGGAAGCAACCTAAATGCCCATAGACAGACGAACAGAAAAGATGTGCTACATATATAAAATGGAATATTACTCAGCCATAAAAAGGAATGAAATTGGGTCATTTGTAGAGACGTGGATAGATCTAGAGACTGTCATACAGAGTGAAGTAAGTCAGAAAGAGAAAAACAAATATCGTATATTAACGCATACATGTGGAACCTAGAAAAATGGTAAAGATGAACCGGTTTGCAAGGCAGAAATAGAGACACAGATGTAGAGAACAAATGTATGGACACCAAGGGGGGAAAGTGGCAGGGTGGTGGTGGTGGGATGAATTGCGAGCCTGGGATTGACATATACACACTTATTTGTATAAAATAGGTTACCAATAAGAGCCTGCTGTATAAAAAAATGAATAAAATAAATTCAAAAATTAAAAAATAAATAATACTTAAAAAAATAAAACAGAAAAAAAGTTCTGTCCTTCCCATAGACGTATTTATATGAATGAATTATTTCCATGCTTATATCCATAAATACAAAAAGAGGAATAAAACTTACCTTGAACCAAAAAAGAAAAAAAAAAAAAAAAAACAGAACCCACTGGTCATACAGAGGAAAACCCTATCAGGGCACTTGCTCCAGTGGTAAACAATTCTGAAGTTGGTCACAGGTGGGGAATCATCTCCCATGCAGCCAGCAGCCCCCACACGAGGAGCGTCCTCATTGCAAAGCTGGGGGACCGTGAGGAGGCGTCTCTGAGTAAACGTGAGCTGAGCCCCAGGCCAGCTGCTGCTGAACTTTCCCCACCCTTCCCAGGTAAAACACCTGAATGTGTGCAAAGACTTTAAAAACTAGAGGAAGGGGCTTGGAGTCACACCAGCGACAGCACGCAGGCCGACTTGGTGCCTGCAGGCCAGCCAGGATGGTCCTGGCCCCGGGCGCTCGTCTGGAAGCTTTCCATTTCCCTGCCTGAGGTACCCCTCCTGTCCCGGCCCCCACTGCTTTTTTCCTTCCTCACCTCTGCCCGGGGAGAAATTCCAGCAGCAAGTATGGGTGACACATCCTCTTCTTTAGCAGGTGGCAGCCCGGCAACTCCTGCAGAAAGTCCAGCAGAGCCCCAGTCACACTGGGCCACTCATAGAGCCATGGGCCCTACTCCCTCCCACCAGCCCAACCCCGAGACTGCTGACGGGGCAGAGAATATGGCGTCAGGCACAGCTGCAGAGGCTTTTGCTGCCTGGAGGGGTGTTTATATTGACCTCAACCCAGGCACACCTGGGAAGGGCTGGCCGGCCGGGTCAGGCTGCCCAGGTCAGCCAATCCTCGCCCCTCAGGGACTCAGAGTTGCAGAAAATGGGCCTTGCTGCACCGGCCAGATCCAAGGAACAGGTGTAGGGTCCCGAGAGTCAGGATAGATAAGGGGCTGCAGCCCTGGCTTGTTTTCTAATCATTTTATCTGGTCCATGAGTGGGAGACAACTTCAAGAAGACCCTCTGCTAATGAGAGGAACCCAGGAGTCAGGGAGAGGAGGGGTGGTGGGTGGAGACAGAGGCCTGGTACCCCAGCTGCAGTGGAAGCCCCTGGAAGACCAGGCAGAGGGAGGCCGCACAGAGTGAAGCCTAGGGCCACAGACCTGTTGGAGCTGCTGTTTGTTAGTTCAAGCTCTGCTCTGAGGTGCTCTGTGTCAGCTCTGAGTGACAGGGGTGCTGGGGGTGCTCTGCAATGAGGGCTATGTGCACGGTTCCTGTGTGCCCAGCCCTGCCGGGGTACCTGTCCACGGGAGCTCCATATCCAGGGAGGGGCCTGCCCACGAGAGCCCCGTGGGCTGCTGCGTACCTGCCCAGGTGAGCTCCATATCCTGGGAGGGGCCTGACCATGAGGGCCCCATGGGCTGCTGGGTACCTGCCCAGGTGAGCTCAATATCCTGGGAGCGGCCTAACCACCAGAGCCCCGTGGGTCGCTGGGTACCTGCCCAGGTGAGCTCCATATCCTGGGAGGGGCCTGACCACAAGAGCCCCGTGGGCTGCTGGGGACCTGGTAGAGGACGCCAGGACAGTCAGTGAAGCCACAGAGGATATACATCTAGTAGTTCCTAATTCCTACACCCTGCTGGTCATTCTACCATCCACCAGGACATGGCATTCTGTATTAGACTTCAATGATGCCTTCTTCTGTATTCCATTAGTCCCAGAGTCACAAGAAATTTTGCCTGTGAGTGGCAGGACTCAACCTACAACAAAAACAATACTGCTGGGCCGTCCTGCCCCAGGGGTTCAAAAATTCCCACACCATCTTTGGGGAAACGTTAGCTAAAGACCTAAAAGATCTACCTCTGGAGAAGGGAACCCTCCTTCAATATGCAGATGACATTCTGATCACCAGCCCGACTAAGGAGGCCTCTGAACTACCTAGCCAATAAAAGATAGAAGGTGTCCAAGGAAAAGGCTCAAATATCACAAACTAAGGTGGCCTTCCTGGGCTTCATTCGCACAGAAGGTCGGAGAAGCCCACCCCAGGAAAGGGAAGAAGCCATTTGCAGCCTCACCTTTCCTGAAACTAGAAGACAGCTTAGGGGTTCCTGGGGAGACCGGGGTTTGCTGCATCTGGATCCCTAACTACAGTCTAATAGCTGGGCCTCTATATGAATCACTGAAAGGAAAAGATGATGATCCTTTTGAATAGAATCCAGAAGCGGCCTTTCAAGAATGGAAAGAGCAGTCAATTCAGACCCTGGCCCTGGACCTCCCTAAGTTAGCTAAACCCTTTGACCTTTACATTCCTGGTCCAAGGCGAATCGCCCTTGGAGTATTAGTGCAAAAACTGGGACCACTTGAAATGGAACAATGCAAGAATGCCCTCCAGGCATTGGCCAGCCACCCCATCCGACCAGGATACTGGGGGTATCTAAAAACCTGGAAATCAGCAGCCCACAAGGCCAGCTCCCTCCTAAGGGAAAAGGACGCCACTTGGTGATCCTAACCACCCACCATGCCCTGAAGTTGCAGGGATTGCTCCGTGGGCACAATGACCTCAAGTGAGGAGGCCCTCCAACACCAACCTCCAGAGAGACAACCTGGGGCAATGGGCCCCCATGACGACTCGTGTGACCATCACTTGACCTGGAGCTTCTCTCAGAAAACAACAAGAGTGTGCCCCAAAAGAGCAGACTATTGCTTACAGGACTTACTGCACCCAGAGCGGAGCTAATAAACTTGGCAGGGGAACCATAAATAACGCTGCCACCATAGAAAAGCCTGCAGACACTGCAGTGATGGCGGCCAATGAGACCGGCTCTACTCCTGGCTACTTCAAAAGGCCGTTGACTGAGTGGCCGTCATGGTCCTGGATCACCACCGGCCCTGGACTGTCTGGGAGTTGAGCAAGCAGGGCTCTGACACCTGGTGCTGTTTGTACGTTAATTCAGTGGCCTAACTGAAGAAAGCACAGACTACTGGTCAGAGCATCTAGGCTGGCAGAAACCGTCAGCCTAAGGGGGCCGAACCAATGTGGAGCAGGGTAAAACCGCCCACCCCCCCAGCGTCTCTGCACATCTCTTTCCTGGACCCTTAAAGGTCATTAGAATCTATAAAACTTCCAATGCTGGTGCCCAGGCAGACGAGCAGTGAGGGAGGAGGCCTGCGGACAATCAACCTCACCTGGAGGCTGCTGGGGAGAAGTCCTGCCCCTCCCCCCGGGTATGAGGACACCCAACTCAGCATGAAGCATTTACAGAAGACGTGTCTGCACCCTCAGCGCCTCAAGAATGAGGAATGGGACAAAAGGCAGAGGAGGGCTTTGTCACTGGCAAAGCCCATTAAAAATTCCTGGGAGATAAAAATAGAATCTGGGCAATAAAATAAAGTCTAACCATTTTTTCCTTTGTGCTTTGTCTAATTTCACTTGCTCCTAGGTTTCCACATGCAGAGGTCCCACACCCGACACTTCAGACCCGATTTCCTAGTGCAAAATGGCTGGGCCGACACCTCAGCTCGTGGGGCCCCGTGCAGACTCTGCGACATAGAGCCTGAGCTCCAGGCAACCCGGCCCTCGAGAGCTCCGCCCCCTCCCTCCCGCTGATGCTGACAGGTTCCCTACACAGCAGCCCGGCCCACAACCCGCAGGGGAGCACACACTCTCACCTCTCCATTCTCTGATCAAAATATAAAGTTTTCCTTTGCTTCTGAACCAAAGTCAGTCTCGATCTGTTGGCTCCAATGACACTGGGCAGGGAGACCCTTGTTGGGGCCCACTCTGCAGGATCAGTAACAGAATTTAAGAACATTGTAACTTCAATGAACAGATGTGTGAGCCAAACTGTAATTAACATAGAGCAGTGTATAAGGCTCGTGTAAAATAAGATGTTTCTAACACTTCCATTTGATATTTCCATCACTTTATTATAAGCAAGTTCAGTGGAGGGGTTTGTCTTATTTGTCAGGTCAAGAGTAGAGAAATGCAGTGATTTCTTTCCAAGGATGTACATCTAATAATCTTGGTTGAAGTTTCAACCTTGTTTGGAATGATTTTCCATTGAAAATGATACCTCTCTTTCAGCTCCTAGATTTCTGAGAAGTATAAAATCTTATATTTTTTATTACCAAAGGGGAAAAGTGGTAGGAGGGATAAATTAACAGTTTCAGATTAACATATACACACTGCTATGTATAAAATATATCATCAACAAGGAACTACTGTATAGCACAGGGAACTATACTCAATATTTTGTAATGACCCCTGAGGGGAAATAATCTGAAAAACAATAGATATCTATATCGACATCATCTATCAACTACAGATAAAATGGAAACTAAAGGAGGCCGATGGTGAGCGTTTCTGAACCTGAAGACTTCAATCATCTAAAGTTCGGACTCTGCCTACGGCCCAAGTCCCTTAATGAACACACATGTACCAGTAGCTTAAAAATTCCCCAGATTGGAGTTCGGGGAGACACTGATTTGGAAAAAACCCTTGTGTTCTCCTTACATACACGGGACCTTTCCTACAGCTAAAACATGCCTGTGACACCCAGAAGATGGAACACGGTTGGATCAGGAAGATTTTGGAAAAGGAACCAAAACTCCTAATTTCCTGGTTGTTGGGTTCACCCCTCCAGCCTTTTTCCTTAAAATCTCCCCACTTGAGGATGTCAGCACCTTCAACATCCAGTTGCACAGAAATTGGAATTTGTCCAAAGGAAGAAGGGGAAGGAGGAGAAACAAGGAGAGCCAAGCCCTAGGTGTTCGGAGAGGCACATGTCACTCTACTTTCCAGTCAGGAAGAAGAATTAAGCAAAGGCTTAGCCTGCCACCGGGAACCAGAGTAGGGCCAGAAGCAAACGAGCGGATCTGCGGAAAGCTCCCAAAAAAGCGAGTTGAAAAATGGAGCTCAGGGGCACTGCAATTCACAAATCTGCAGAGTTGTAAATGATAACTCTCGTCCACAAATATATTGAGGGAAGGCAAAGAAGAGGATTTGAAATCAAGGCAGAATTGCAGGAAACAGATTTCAGGAGTTAGATTTGAATCACCCCTAAAGCACATGAAAAGCGGCAAAACATCGACAATGATGCACTTGGCCAAAAAGAGCATATGCGTTTTTTTCTGAATGAATTCAGGAAAAAACCCATAGGCCCTTTTTGGTCAACCAAGCAAGCCGGAAATGCAATTCAGCACTACAAAGAACTCTGACTTCCCATCAGTCAAAATGGCCTTCCTAAAAAAGTGTAAAAACAAGAAATGCAGGAGAGGCCATGGAGGAAAGGGAGCCTTGTTACACTGATGGGTGGGGTGTAAATTGCCAATGATGACTCTGGAGAAGGGTATGGTGTTTCCTAAAACATCTAAAAAACACAGCCAGAGAGAAAGGGGCACATCCACTCATGGGCGTATAAATTGGGAAAACTAAAAATCAGCAAGACACAGGCACCCCAAACTTTAGGGCTGCTCTGTTGACAAGAACCTCCACTTAATTCCACCTTCAATATGCAAGGAAAGAGAAAAATGGATAAAGAAGTTGTGGTCCATATGTACAATTGTATATCACTCGGGCATGAAATCAATATCATAAGGGTAGTAGCAGAATGATGAGTGGATTTAGGTACGACGATTCTAAGTGAAATAAGTCACACAGAAAAGGCCACTTCTCATAAGGTATCACTTATAGAGGGAATGTAAAAACCATTACACTTGAACTGAATTACAAAACAGAACAGAGTCACACATTTAGAAAACACACTATGGTTGCTTAACGGGAAAGGTGAGGTGGGGTGATGCATAAAACAAGGATTTCAAATTAGCTCAGATAACGTTCCATAAATCCAATATGTAATAGACAAGACCTACTCCTTGCTCAGTGAACTGGACTCAACAACCCCTATTCACCTCAGGAGAACATATCTGAATAGTCAGAATTGTAAAACCTATGTATTGATATCTCTCTGGAAGTGAGTCAAGTGGGTGTAAAGCGGCATAAACACAGCCGTGAAAAGCAGCTAAACCCCATTATAAAAATAAATTACTTTTAAAAACCCGTGAAACAAAGACTGTGAAAGAGAGAGAAATTCTTACAAAATTCGTTCAGGGGCTATGATGCCACCTGGATTGACCATATCTAGACCCACAGCTGGATGAGACATAAGGGTGGACACTCTCGGGGCTGAGAGGCTTGGTGAGGTTGGGGGAGCAAACGCAGAGCCTGTAAAGTAATATTGCCTGTTACCCAACTCATGGGTTCCAAATCTCCAGGTTCAAGGGCATCTTCCTGCATCGAAAACATGCATGAGAAACCCAGAAGATGGTACACCGTGTGATGGGGAAAGGTTTCTAAAACGAACCTCATTTCTCATCACCTTGTGCCCGGGTTCCCCATTCCAGCCGCTTTACTAGCAATCTCCCTACTTGGAGCATCAGCACCTTTAACCTCCTGTTCCGGACAGGTTGCAATTTGTCCTGAGGATGAACGGGAAGATGGGGAATCAATGAGAGACTAGCTCTTGGTGTGGACACAGGCACAGGTCACTCTATTTTCCCATCAGGAAGAAGAATTAACCACAGTCTCAGCCTGCCCCCGGGAACAAGAACAGGGCGTGAATCCATCATGCGCTTTTGCGGCCAGCTCCCAAAAAAGCGAGTTGTAAAATGGAGGTTCAGGGCACTGCAATTCACAAACCTGCAGAGTTATAAATGATAACTCTCGACCACAAATATATTGAGGGAAGGCAAAGAAGAGGATTTGAAATCAAGGCAGAATTGCAGGAAACAGATTTCAGGAGGTAGATTCGAATCGCCTTTAAAGCACATGAAAAGCGGCAAAACGTTGACAATGATGCCCTTGGCCAAAAAGGGCGTATGCGTTTTTTCCTGAATATATTCAGGAAAAAACGCATACGCCCTTTTTGGCCAACCAAGCAATCTGGAAAGGCAAATCAGGGCTACAAAGAAGACTCGCTACCCATCGGTCAAAAGGGCCATGCTGAAAAACTTGTCAAAATCAGAAATGCAGGACAGGCCATGGAGAAATGGGAGCCTTGCTACACTGATGGGCGGGATGTAAATTGCCAACAGCCACTCTGGAGGAGTGTACGGTGAGTCCTGAAATATCTAAAAAGCACAGCTTAGAGAGCATAGGGCACTTCCACTCATGGGGGTATAAATTGGGAAAATGAAAAATCAGCAAGACACAAGCACCCCAAAGTTTAGGGCTGCTCTGTTGACAAGGACCTCCATTTCATTCCACCTTAAATATCCCAGGAAAGAGAAAAATGGATAAAGAAGTTGTGGTCCTTATGTACAATGGAATATCACTCAGCCATGAAATCAATGTCATAAGGCTAGTAGCAGCATGATGAGTGGATTTAGGTACGACGATTCTAAGTGAAATAAGTCACAGAGAAAAGGACACTTCTCATAAGGTATCACTTATAGAGGGAATGTAAAAACCGTTACACTTGAACTGAATTACAAAACAGAACAGAGTCACACATGCAGTAAACACACTATGGCTGCTTAACGGGAAAGGTGAGGTGGGGTGATACATAAAACAAGGGTTTCAAATTAGCTCAGATACCGTTCCATAAACCCAATATGTAATAGACAAGACCTACTCCTTGCTCAGAGAACTGGACTCAACACGCCCTATTCACCAGAGAAGAATATATCTGACTAGTAATAATCTTAAAACCTATGTATTGATATCTCTCTATTAGTGTGTCAAGTGGGTGTAAAGCGGCATAAACACAGCAGTGAAAAGCAGCTAAACCCCATTATAAAAATAAATTACTTCGAAAAACCCATGAAACAAAGACAGTGAAAGAGAGCGAAATTCTTACACAATGCGTTCAGGGGCTGTGATGCAACCTGGATTGAACATATCTAGACCCACAGCTGGATGAGACATAAGGGTGGACACTCTTGGGGCTGAGAGGTTTGGTGAGCTTGGGTGAGCAAACGCAGACCCTTTAAATTAATACTGCGTGGTACCCGTCCAATGGGTCCCAAATCTCCAGGTTCAAGGGCATCGTCCTACATCGAAAACATGCATGAGAAACCCAGAAGATGGTACACCGTGTGATGGGGAAAGGTTTCTAAAACGAACCTCATTTCTCATCTCCTTGTGCCCGGATTCCCCATTCCAGCCACTTTACTAGCAATCTCCCTACTTGGAGCATCAGCACCTTTAACCTCCTGTTCCGTACAGGTTGCAATTTGTCCTGAGGATGAACGGGAAGACGGGGAACCAATGAGAGACTAGCTCTTGGTGTGGACACAGGCACAGGTCACTCTATTTTCCCATCAGGAAGAAGAATTAACCACAGGCTCAGCCTTCCCCCCGGAACCAAAACAGGGCATGAAACCATCATGCGCTTTTGCGGCCAGCCCCGAAAAAAGCGAGTTGTAAAATGGAGCTTCAGGTCACTGCAATTCAAAAACCTGCAGAGTTATAAATGATAACTTTCGTCCACAAACATATTGAGGGAAGGCAAAGCAGAGGATTTGAAATCAAGGCAGAATTGCAGGAAACAGATTTCAGGAGGTAGATTCGAATCGCCTTTAAAGCACATGAAGAGCGGCAAAACGTTGACAATGATGCCCTTGGCCAAAAAGGGCGTATGCGTTTTTTCCTGAATATATTCAGGAAAAAACGCATACGCCCTTTTTGGCCAACCAAGCAACCTGGAAAGGCAAATCAGGGCTACAAAGAAGACTCGCTACCCATCGGTCAAAAGGGCCATGCTGAAAAACGTGTCAAAACCAGAAATGCAGGACAGGCCATGGAGAAATGGGAGCCTTGCTACACTGATGGGCGGGATGTAAATTGCCAACAGCCACTCTGGAGAAGTGTACGGTGAGTCCTGAAACATCTGAAAAACACAGCTTAGAGAGCATAGGGCACTTCTACTCATGGGGGTATAAATTGGGAAAATGAAAAATCAGCAAGACACAAGCACCCCAAAGTTTAGGGCTGCTCTGTTGACCAGGACCTCCACTTCATTCCACCTTGAATATCCCAGGAAAGAGAAAAATGGATAAAGAAGTTGTGGTCCTTATGTACAATGGAATATCACTCAGCCATGAAATCAATGTCATAAGGCTAGTAGCAGCATGATGAGTGGATTTAGGTACGACGATTCTAAGTGAAATAAGTCACACAGAAAAGGACACTTCTCATGAGGTATCACTTATACAGGGAATGTAAAAACCGTTACACTTGAACTGAATTACAAAACAGAACAGAGTCACACATGCAGAAAACACACTATGGCTGCTTAACGGGAAAGATGAGGTGGGGTAATGCATAAAACAAGGGTTTCAAATTAGCTCAGATACCGTTCCATAAACCCAATATGTAATAGACAAGACCTACTCCTTGCTCAGAGAACTGGACTCAACACGCCCTATTCACCGCACAAGAATATATCTGACTAGTAATAATCTTTAAACCTATGTATTGATATCTCTCTGTTAGTGTGTCAAGTGGGTGTAAAGCGGCATAAACACAGCAGTGAAAAGCAGCTAAACCCCATTATAAAAATAAATTACTTTGAAAAACCCATGAAACAAAGACAGTGAAAGAGAGAGAAATTCTTACACAATGCATTCAGGGGCTGTGATGCAACCTGGATTGACCATATCTAGACCCACAGCTGGATGAGACATAAGGGTGGACACTCTTGGGGCTGAGAGGTTTGGTGAGGTTGGGTGAGCAAACGCAGACCCTTTAAATTAATACTGCGTGGTACCCGTCCAATGGGTCCCAAATCTCCAGGTTCAAGGGCATCTTCCTACATCGAAAACATGCATGAGAAACCCAGAAGATGGTACACCGTGTGATGAGGAAAGGTTTCTAAAACGAACCTCATTTCTCATCTCCTTGTGCCCGGGTTCCCCATTCCAGCCACTTTACTAGCAATCTCCCTACTTGGAGCATCAGCACCTTTAACCTCCTGTTCCGGACAGGTTGCAATTTGTCCTGAGGATGAACGGGAAGACGGGGAACCAATGAGAGACTAGCTCTTGGTTGGACACAGGCACAGGTCAATCTATTTTCCCATCAGGAAGAAGAATTAACCACAGGCTCAGCCTGCCACCCGGAACAAGAACAGGGCGTGAATCCATCATGCGCTTTTGCGGCCAGCTCCCAAAAAAGCGAGTTGTAAAATGGAGGTTCAGGGCACTGCAATTCACAAACCTGCAGAGTTATAAATGATAACTCTCGACCACAAATATATTGAGGGAAGGCAAAGAAGAGGATTTGAAATCAAGGCAGAATTGCAGGAAACAGATTTCAGGAGGTAGATTCGAATCGCCTTTAAAGCACATGAAAAGCGGCAAAACGTTGACAATGATGCCCTTGGCCAAAAAGGGCGTATGCGTTTTTTCCTGAATATATTCAGGAAAAAACGCATACGCCCTTTTTGGCCAACCAAGCAATCTGGAAAGGCAAATCAGGGCTACAAAGAAGACTCGCTACCCATCGGTCAAAAGGGCCATGCTGAAAAACTTGTCAAAATCAGAAATGCAGGACAGGCCATGGAGAAATGGGAGCCTTGCTACACTGATGGGCGGGATGTAAATTGCCAACAGCCACTCTGGAGGAGTGTACGGTGAGTCCTGAAATATCTAAAAAGCACAGCTTAGAGAGCATAGGGCACTTCCACTCATGGGGGTATAAATTGGGAAAATGAAAAATCAGCAAGACACAAGCACCCCAAAGTTTAGGGCTGCTCTGTTGACAAGGACCTCCATTTCATTCCACGTTAAATATCCCAGGAAAGAGAAAAATGGATAAAGAAGTTGTGGTCCTTATGTACAATGGAATATCACTCAGCCATGAAATCAATGTCATAAGGCTAGTAGCAGCATGATGAGTGGATTTAGGTACGACGATTCTAAGTGAAATAAGTCACAGAGAAAAGGACACTTCTCATAAGGTATCACTTATAGAGGGAATGTAAAAACCGTTACACTTGAACTGAATTACAAAACAGAACAGAGTCACACATGCAGTAAACACACTATGGCTGATTAACGGGAAAGGTGAGGTGGGGTGATACATAAAACAAGGGTTTCAAATTAGCTCAGATACCGTTCCATAAACCCAATATGTAATAGACAAGACCTACTCCTTGCTCAGAGAACTGGACTCAACACGCCCTATTCACCGCACAAGAATATATCTGACTAGTAATAATCTTAAAACCTATGTATTGATATCTCTCTATTAGTGTGTCAAGTGGGTGTAAAGCGGCATAAACACAGCAGTGAAAAGCAGCTAAACCCCATTATAAAAATAAATTACTTTGAAAAACCCATGAAACAAAGACAGTGAAAGAGAGCGAAATTCTTACACAATGCGTTCAGGGGCTGTGATGCAACCTGGATTGACCATATCTAGACCCACAGCTGGATGAGACATAAGGGTGGACACTCTTGGGGCTGAGAGGTTTGGTGAGGTGGGGTGAGCAAACGCAGACCCTTTAAATTAATACTGCGTGGTACCCGTCCAATGGGTCCCAAATCTCCAGGTTCAAGGGCATCTTCCTACATCGAAAACATGCATGAGAAACCCAGAAGATGGTACACCGTGTGATGGGGAAAGGTTTCTAAAACGAACCTCATTTCTCATCTCCTTGTGCCCGGGTTCCCCATTCCAACCACTCTACTAGCATTCTCCCTACTTGGAGCATCAGCACCTTTAACCTCCTGTTCCGTACAGGTTGCAATTTGTCCTGAGGATGAACGGGAAGACGGGGAACCAATGAGAGACTAGCTCTTGGTGTGGACACAGGCACAAGTCACTCTATTTTCCCATCAGGAAGAAGAATTAACCACAGGCTCAGCCTGCCCCCCGGAACAAGAACAGGGCGTGAATCCATCATGCGCTTTTGCGGCCAGCTCCCAAAAAAGCGAGTTGTAAAATGGAGGTTCAGGGCACTGCAATTCACAAACCTGCAGAGTTATAAATGATAACTCTCGTCCACAAATATATTGAGGGAAGGCAAAGAAGAGGATTTGAAATCAAGGCAGAATTGCAGGAAACAGATTTCAGGAGGTAGATTCGACTCGCCTTTAAAGCACATGAAAAGCGGCAAAACGTTGACAATGATGCCCTTGGCCAAAAAGGGCGTATGCGTTTTTTCCTAAATATATTCAGGAAAAAACGCATACGCCCTTTTTGGCCAACCAAGCAATCTGGAAAGGCAAATCAGGGCTACAAAGAAGTCTCGCTTCCCATCGGTCAAAAGGGCCATGCAGAAAAAAGTCTCAAAACCAGAAATGCAGGACAGGCCATGGAGAAATGGGAGCCTTGCTACATTGATGGGCGGGATGTAAATTGCCAACAACCAAACTGGAGAAGTGTACGGTGTGTCCTGAAACATCTAAAAAACACAGCTTAGAGAGCATAGGGCACTTCCACTCATGGGGGTATAAATTGGGAAAATGAAAAATCAGCAAGACACAAGCACCCCAAAGTTTAGGGCTGCTCTGTTGACAAGGACCTCCACTTCATTCCACCTTCAATATCCCAGGAAAGGGAAAAATGGATAAAGAAGTTGTGGTCCTTATGTACAATGGAATATCACTCAGCCATGAAATCAATGTCATAAGGCTAGTAGCAGCATGATGAGTGGATTTAGGTACGACGATTCTAAGTGAAATAAGTCACACAGAAAAGGACACTTCTCATAAGGTATCACTTATAGAGGGAATGTAAAAACCGTTACACTTGAACTGAATTACAAAACAGAACAGAGTCACACATGCAGAAAACACACTATGGCTGCTTAACGGGAAAGGTGAGGTGGGGTGATACATAAAACAAGGGTTTCAAATTAGCTCAGATACTGTTCCATAAACCCAATATGTAATAGACAAGACCTACTCCTTGCTCAGAGAACTGGACTCAACACGCCCTATTCACCGCACAAGAATATATCTGACTAGGAATAATCTTAAAACCTATGTATTGATATCTCTCTGTTAGTGTGTCAAGTGGGTGTAAAGCGGCATAAACACAGCAGTGAAAAGCAGCTAAACCCCATTATAAAAATAAATTACTTTGAAAAACTCACGAAACAAACACAGTGAAAGAGAGAGAAATTCTTACACAATGCGTTCATGGGCTGTGATGCAACCTGGATTGACCATATCTAGATCCACAGCTGGATGAGACATAAGGGTGGACACTCTTGGGGCTGAGAGGTTTGGTGAGGTTGGGTGAGCAAACGCAGACCCTTTAAAGTAATACTGTGTAGTACCCGTCCCATGGGATCCAAATCTCCAGCTTCAAGGGCATCTTCCTACACCGAAAACATGCATGAGAAACCCAGAGGATGGTACAGCGTGTGATGGGGAAAGGTTTCTAAAACGCACCTCATTTCTCACATCCTTGTGCCCGGGTTCGCCATTCCAGCCGCTTTACTAGCAATCTCCCTACTTGGAGCATCAGCACCTTTAACCTCCTGTTCCGTACAGGTTGCAATTTGTCCTGAGGATGAACGGGAAGACGGGGAACCAATGAGAGACTAGCTCTTGGTGTTGACACAGGCACAGGTCACTCTATTTTCCCATCAGGAAGAAGAATTAACCACAGGCTCAGCCTTCCCCCCGGAACAAGAACAGGGCGTGAATCCATCATGCGCTTTTGTGGCCAGCTCCCAAAAAAGCGAGTTGTAAAATGGAGCTTCAGGGCACTGCAAATCACAAACCTGCAGAGTTATAAATGATAACTCTCGTCCACAAATATATTGAGGGAAGGCAAAGAAGAGGTTTTGAAATCAAGGCAGAATTGCAGGAAACAGATTTCAGGAGGTAGAATCGAATCGCCTTTAAAGCACATGAAAAGCGGCAAAACGTTGACAATGATTCCCTTGGCCAAAAAGGGCGTATGCGTTTTTTCCTGAATATATTCAGGAAAAAACGCATACGCCCTTTTTGGCCAACCAAGCAACCTGGAAAGGCAAATCAGGGCGACAAAGAAGACTCGCTACCCATCGGTCAGAAGGGCCATGCTGAAAAAAGTGTCAAAACCAGAAATGCGGGACAGGCCATGGAGAAATGGGAGCCTTGCGACACTGATGGGCGGGATGTAAATTGCCAACAGACACTCTGGAGAAGTCTACGGTGAGTCCTGAAACATCTAAAAAACACAGCTTAGAGAGCATAGGGCACTTCCACTCATGGGGGTATAAATTGGGAAAATTAAAAATCAGCAAGACACAAGCACCCCAAAGTTTAGGGCTGCTCTGTTGACAAGGACCTCCACTTCATTCCACCTTAAATATCCCAGGAAAGAGAAAAATGGATAAAGAAGTTGTGGTCCTTATGTACAATGGAAAATCACTCAGCCATGAAATCAATGTCATAAGGCTAGTAGCAGCATGATGAGTGGATTTAGGTACGACGATTCTAAGTGAAATAAGTCACACAGAAAAGGACACTTCTCATAAGGTATTACTTATAGAGGGAATGTAAAAACCGTTACACTTGAACTGAATTACAAAACAGAACAGAGTCACACATGCAGAAAACACACTATGGCTGCTTAACGGGAAAGGTGAGGTGGGGTGATACATAAAACAAGGGTTTCAAATTAGCTCAGATACCGTTCCATAAACCCAATATGTAATAGACAAGACCTACTCCTTTCTCAGAGAACTGGACTCAACACGCCCTATTCACCGCACAAGAATATATCTGACTAGTAATAATCTTAAAACCTATGTATTGATATCTCTCTGTTAGTGTGTCAAGTGGGTGTAAAGTGGCATAAACACAGCAGTGAAAAGCAGCTAAACCCCATTATAAAAATAAATTACTTTGAAAAACCCATGAAACAAAGACAGTGAAAGAGAGAGAAATTCTTACACAATGCGTTCATGGGCTGTGATGCAACCTGGATTGACCATATCTAGACCCACAGCTGGATGAAACATAAGGGTGGACACTCTTGGGGCTGAGAGGTTTGGTGAGGTGGGGTGAGCAAACGCAGACCCTTTAAAGTAATACTGCGTGGTACCCGTCCCATGGGTCCCAAATCTCCAGGTTCAAGGGCATCTTCCTACATCGAAAACATGCATGAGAAACCCAGAAGATGGTACACCGTGTGATGGGGAAAGGTTTCTAAAACGCACCTCATTTCTCATCTCCTTGTGCCCGGGTTCGCCATTCCAGCCGCTTTACTAGCAATCTCCCTACTTGGAGCATCAGCACCTTTAACCTCCTGTTCCGTACAGGTTGCAATTTGTCCTGAGGATGAACGGGAAGACGGGGAACCAATGAGAGACTAGCTCTTGGTGTGGACACAGGCACAGGTCACTCTATTTTCCCATCAGGAAGAAGAATTAACCACAGGCTCAGCCTTCCCCCCGGAACCAGAACAGGGTGTGGAACCATCAAGCGCTTTTGCGGCCAGCTCCCAAAAAAGCAAGTTGTAAAATGGAGCTTCAGGTCACTGCAATTCACAAACCTGCAGAGTTATAAATGATAACTCTCGTCCACAAATATATTGAGGGAAGGCAAAGAAGAGGATTTGAAATCAAGGCAGAATTGCAGGAAACAGATTTCAGGAGGTAGATTCGAATCGCCTTTAAAGCACATGAAAAGCGGCAAAACGTTGACAATGATGCCCTTGGCCAAAAAGGGCGTATGCGTTTTTTCCTGAATATATTCAGGAAAAAACGCTTACGCCCTTTTTGGCCAACCAAGCAACCTGGAAAGGCAAATCAGGGCTACAAAGAAGACTCGCTACCCATCGGTCAAAAGGGCCATGCTGAAAAAAGTCTCAAAACCAGAAATGCAGGACAGGCCATGGAGAAATGGGAGCCTTGCTACACTGATGGGCGGGATGTAAATTGCCAACAGTCACTCTGGAGAAGTGTACGGTGAGTCCTGAAACATCTAAAAAACACAGCTTAGACAGCATAGGGCACTTCCACTCATGGGGGTATAAATTGGGAAAATTAAAAATCAGCAAGACACAAGCACCCCAAAGTTTAGGGCTGCTCTGTTGACAAGGACCTCCACTTCATTCCACCTTCAATATCCCAGGAAAGAGAAAAATGGATAAAGAAGTTGTGGTCCTTATGTACAATGGAAAATCACTCAGCCATGAAATCAATGTCATAAGGCTAGTAGCAGCATGATGAGTGGATTTAGGTACGACGATTCTAAGTGAAATAAGTCACACAGAAAAGGACACTTCTCATAAGGTATCACTTATAGAGGGAATGTAAAAACCGTTACACTTGAACTGAATTACAAAACAGAACAGAGTCACACATGCAGAAAACACACTATGGCTGCTTAACGGGAAAGGTGAGGTGGGGTGATACATAAAACAAGGGTTTCAAATTAGCTCAGATACTGTTCCATAAACCCAATATGTAATAGACAAGACCTACTCCTTGCTCAGAGAACTGGACTCAACACGCCCTATTCACCGCACAAGAATATATCTGACTAGGAATAATCTTAAAACCTATGTATTGATATCTCTCTGTTAGTGTGTCAAGTGGGTGTAAAGCGGCATAAACACAGCAGTGAAAAGCAGCTAAACCCCATTATAAAAATAAATTACTTTGAAAAACTCACGAAACAAACACAGTGAAAGAGAGAGAAATTCTTACACAATGCGTTCATGGGCTGTGATGCAACCTGGATTGACCATATCTAGATCCACAGCTGGATGAGACATAAGGGTGGACACTCTTGGGGCTGAGAGGTTTGGTGAGGTTGGGTGAGCAAACGCAGACCCTTTAAAGTAATACTGTGTAGTACCCGTCCCATGGGATCCAAATCTCCAGGTTCAAGGGCATCTTCCTACACCGAAAACATGCATGAGAAACCCAGAGGATGGTACAGCGTGTGATGGGGAAAGGTTTCTAAAACGCACCTCATTTCTCACATCCTTGTGCCCGGGTTCGCCATTCCAGCCGCTTTACTAGCAATCTCCCTACTTGGAGCATCAGCACCTTTAACCTCCTGTTCCGTACAGGTTGCAATTTGTCCTGAGGATGAACGGGAAGACGGGGAACCAATGAGAGACTAGCTCTTGGTGTGGACACAGGCACAGGTCACTCTATTTTCCCATCAGGAAGAAGAATTAACCACAGGCTCAGCCTTCCCCCCGGAACCAGAACAGGGTGTGGAACCATCAAGCGCTTTTGCGGCCAGCTCCCAAAAAAGCAAGTTGTAAAATGGAGCTTCAGGTCACTGCAATTCACAAACCTGCAGAGTTATAAATGATAACTCTCGTCCACAAATATATTGAGGGAAGGCAAAGAAGAGGATTTGAAATCAAGGCAGAATTGCAGGAAACAGATTTCAGGAGGTAGATTCGAATCGCCTTTAAAGCACATGAAAAGCGGCAAAACGTTGACAATGATGCCCTTGGCCAAAAAGGGCGTATGCGTTTTTTCCTGAATATATTCAGGAAAAAACGCTTACACCCTTTTTGGCCAACCAAGCAACCTGGAAAGGCAAATCAGGGCTACAAAGAAGACTCGCTACCCATCGGTCAAAAGGGCCATGCTGAAAAAAGTCTCAAAACCAGAAATGCAGGACAGGCCATGGAGAAATGGGAGCCTTGCTACACTGATGGGCGGGATGTAAATTGCCAACAGTCACTCTGGAGAAGTGTACGGTGAGTCCTGAAACACCTAAAAAACACAGCTTAGACAGCATAGGGCACTTCCACTCATGGGGGTATAAATTGGGAAAATTAAAAATCAGCAAGACACAAGCACCCCAAAGTTTAGGGCTGCTCTGTTGACAAGGATCTCCACTTCATTCCACCTTAAATATCCCAGGAAAGAGAAAAATGGATAAAGAAGTTGTGGTCCTTATGTACAATGGAAAATCACTCAGCCATGAAATCAATGTCATAAGGCTAGTAGCAGCATGATGAGTGGATTTAGGTACGACGATTCTAAGTGAAATAAGTCACACAGAAAAGGACACTTCTCATAAGGTATCACTTATAGAGGGAATGTAAAAACCGTTACACTTGAACTGAATTACAAAACAGAACAGAGTCACACATGCAGAAAACACACTATGGCTGCTTAACGGGAAAGGTGAGGTGGGGTGATACATAAAACAAGGGTTTCAAATTAGCTCAGATACCGTTCCATAAACCCAATATGTAATAGACAAAACCTACTCCTTGCTCAGAGAACTGGACTCAACACGCCCTATTCACCGCACAAGAATATATCTGACTAGGAATAATCTTAAAACCTATGTATTGATATCTCTCTGTTAGTGTGTCAAGTGGGTGTAAAGCGGCATAAACACAGCAGTGAAAAGCAGCTAAACCCCATTATAAAAATAAATTACTTTGAAAAACCCACGAAACAAACACAGTGAAAGAGAGAGAAATTCTTACACAATGCGTTCATGGGCTGTGATGCAACCTGGATTGACCATATCTAGACCCACAGCTGGATGAGACATAAGGGTGGACACTCTTGGGGCTGAGAGGTTTGGTGAGGTTGGGTGAGCAAACGCAGACCCTTTAAAGTAATACTGCGTAGTACCCGTCCCATGGGATCCAAATCTCCAGGTTCAAGGGCATCTTCCTACATCGAAAACATGCATGAGAAACCCAGAGGATGGTACAGCGTGTGATGGGGAAAGGTTTCTAAAACGCACCTCATTTCTCATCTCCTTGTGCCCGGGTTCACCATTCCAGCCGCTTTACTAGCAATCTCCCTACTTGGAGCATCAGCACCTTTAACCTCCTGTTCCGTACAGGTTGCAATTTGTCCTGAGGATGAACGGGAAGACGGGGAACCAATGAGAGACTAGCTCTTGGTGTGGACACAGGCACAGGTCACTCTATTTTCCGATCAGGAAGAAGAATTAACCACAGGCTCAGCCTTCCCCCCGGAACAAGAACAGGGCGTGAATCCATCATGCGCTTTTGTGGCCAGCTCCCAAAAAAGCGAGTTGTAAAATGGAGCTTCAGGGCACTGCAAATCACAAACCTGCAGAGTTATAAATGATAACTCTCGTCCACAAATATATTGAGGGAAGGCAAAGAAGAGGTTTTGAAATCAAGGCAGAATTGCAGGAAACAGATTTCAGGAGGTAGATTCGAAGCGCCTTTAAAGCACATGAAGAGCGGGAAAACGTAGACAATGATTCCCTTGGCCAAAAAGGGCGTATGCGTTTTTTCCTGAATATATTCAAGAAAAAACGGATACGCACTTTTTGGCCAACCAAGCAACCTGGAAAGGCAAATCAGGGCGACAAAGAAGACTCGCTACCCATCGGTCAAAAGGGCCATGTTGAAAAAAGTGTCAAAACCAGAAATGCGGGACAGGCCATGGAGAAATGGGAGCCTTGCTACACTGATGGGCGGGATGTAAATTGCCAACAGACACTCTGGAGAAGTCTACGGTGAGTCCTGAAACATCTAAAAAACACAGCTTAGAGAGCATAGGGCACTTCCACTCATGGGGGTATAAATTGGGAAAATGAAAAATCAGCAAGACACAAGCACCCCAAAGTTTAGGGCTGCTCTGTTGACAAGGACCTCCACTTCATTCCACCTTAAATATCCCAGGAAAGAGAAAAATGGATAAAGAAGTTGTGGTCCTTATGTACAATGGAATATCACTCAGCCATGAAATCAATGTCATAAGGCTAGTAGCAGCATGATGAGTGGATTTAGGTACGACGATTCTAAGTGACATAAGTCACACAGAAAAGGACACTTCTCATAAGGTATCACTTATAGAGGGAATGTAAAAACCGTTACACTTGAACTGAATTACAAAACAGAACAGAGTCACACATGCAGAAAACACACTATGGCTGCTTAACGGGAAAGGTGAGGTGGGGTGATACATAAAACAAGGGTTTCAAATTAGCTCAGATACTGTTCCATAAACCCAATATGTAATAGACAAGACCTACTCCTTGCTCAGAGAACTGGACTCAACACGCCCTATTCACCGCACAAGAATATATCTGACTAGGAATAATCTTAAAACCTATGTATTGATATCTCTCTGTTAGTGTGTCAAGTGGGTGTAAAGCGGCATAAACACAGCAGTGAAAAGCAGCTAAACCCCATTATAAAAATAAATTACTTTGAAAAACTCACGAAACAAACACAGTGAAAGAGAGAGAAATTCTTACACAATGCGTTCATGGGCTGTGATGCAACCTGGATTGACCATATCTAGATCCACAGCTGGATGAGACATAAGGGTGGACACTCTTGGGGCTGAGAGGTTTGGTGAGGTTGGGTGAGCAAACGCAGACCCTTTAAAGTAATACTGTGTAGTACCCGTCCCATGGGATCCAAATCTCCAGGTTCAAGGGCATCTTCCTACACCGAAAACATGCATGAGAAACCCAGAGGATGGTACAGCGTGTGATGGGGAAAGGTTTCTAAAACGCACCTCATTTCTCACATCCTTGTGCCCGGGTTCGCCATTCCAGCCGCTTTACTAGCAATCTCCCTACTTGGAGCATCAGCACCTTTAACCTCCTGTTCCGTACAGGTTGCAATTTGTCCTGAGGATGAACGGGAAGACGGGGAACAAATGAGAGACTAGCTCTTGGTGTTGACACAGGCACAGGTCACTCTATTTTCCCATCAGGAAGAAGAATTAACCACAGGCTCAGCCTTCCCCCCGGAACAAGAACAGGGCGTGAATCCATCATGCGCTTTTGTGGCCAGCTCCCAAAAAAGCGAGTTGTAAAATGGAGCTTCAGGGCACTGCAAATCACAAACCTGCAGAGTTATAAATGATAACTCTCGTCCACAAATATATTGAGGGAAGGCAAAGAAGAGGTTTTGAAATCAAGGCAGAATTGCAGGAAACAGATTTCAGGAGGTAGATTCGAATCGCCTTTAAAGCACATGAAAAGCGGCAAAACGTTGACAATGATTCCCTTGGCCAAAAAGGGCGTATGCGTTTTTTCCTGAATATATTCAGGAAAAAACGCATACGCCCTTTTTGGCCAACCAAGCAACCTGGAAAGGCAAATCAGGGCTACAAAGAAGACTCGCTACCCATCGTTCAGAAGGGCCATGCTGAAAAAAGTGTCAAAACCAGAAATGCGGGACAGGCCATGGAGAAATGGGAGCCTTGCGACACTGATGGGCGGGATGTAAATTGCCAACAGACACTCTGGAGAAGTCTACGGTGAGTCCTGAAACATCTAAAAAACACAGCTTAGAGAGCATAGGGCACTTCCACTCATGGGGGTATAAATTGGGAAAATTAAAAATCAGCAAGACACAAGCACCCCAAAGTTTAGGGCTGCTCTGTTGAGAAGGACCTCCACTTCATTCCACCTTAAATATCCCAGGAAAGAGAAAAATGGATAAAGAAGTTGTGGTCCTTATGTACAATGGAAAATCACTCAGCCATGAAATCAATGTCATAAGGCTAGTAGCAGCATGATGAGTGGATTTAGGTACGACGATTCTAAGTGAAATAAGTCACACAGAAAAGGACACTTCTCATAAGGTATTACTTATAGAGGGAATGTAAAAACCGTTACACTTGAACTGAATTACAAAACAGAACAGAGTCACACATGCAGAAAACACACTATGGCTGCTTAACGGGAAAGGTGAGGTGGGGTGATACATAAAACAAGGGTTTCAAATTAGCTCAGATACCGTTCCATAAACCCAATATGTAATAGACAAGACCTACTCCTTTCTCAGAGAACTGGACTCAACACGCCCTATTCACCGCACAAGAATATATCTGACTAGTAATAATCTTAAAACCTATGTATTGATATCTCTCTGTTAGTGTTTCAAGTGGGTGTAAAGTGGCATAAACACAGCAGTGAAAAGCAGCTAAACCCCATTATAAAAATAAATTACTTTGAAAAACCCATGAAACAAAGACAGTGAAAGAGAGAGAAATTCTTACACAATGCGTTCATGGGCTGTGATGCAACCTGGATTGACCATATCTAGACCCACAGCTGGATGAAACATAAGGGTGGACACTCTTGGGGCTGAGAGGTTTGGTGAGGTGGGGTGAGCAAACGCAGACCCTTTAAAGTAATACTGCGTGGTACCCGTCCCATGGGTCCCAAATCTCCAGGTTCAAGGGCATCTTCCTACATCGAAAACATGCATGAGAAACCCAGAAGATGGTACACCGTGTGATGGGGAAAGGTTTCTAAAACGCACCTCATTTCTCATCTCCTTGTGCCCGGGTTCGCCATTCCAGCCGCTTTACTAGCAATCTCCCTACTTGGAGCATCAGCACCTTTAACCTCCTGTTCCGTACAGGTTGCAATTTGTCCTGAGGATGAACGGGAAGACGGGGAACCAATGAGAGACTAGCTCTTGGTGTGGACACAGGCACAGGTCACTCTATTTTCCCATCAGGAAGAAAAATTAACCACAGGCTCAGCCTTCCCCCCGGAACCAGAACAGGGTGTGGAACCATCAAGCGCTTTTGCGGCCAGCTCCCAAAAAAGCAAGTTGTAAAATGGAGCTTCAGGTCACTGCAATTCACAAACCTGCAGAGTTATAAATGATAACTCTCGTCCACAAATATATTGAGGGAAGGCAAAGAAGAGGATTTGAAATCAAGGCAGAATTGCAGGAAACAGATTTCAGGAGGTAGATTCGAATCGCCTTTAAAGCACATGAAAAGCGGCAAAACGTTGACAATGATGCCCTTGGCCAAAAAGGGCGTATGCGTTTTTTCCTGAATATATTCAGGAAAAAACGCTTACGCCCTTTTTGGCCAACCAAGCAACCTGGAAAGGCAAATCAGGGCTACAAAGAAGACTCGCTACCCATCGGTCAAAAGGGCCATGCTGAAAAAAGTCTCAAAACCAGAAATGCAGGACAGGCCATGGAGAAATGGGAGCCTTGCTACACTGATGGGCGGGATGTAAATTGCCAACAGTCACTCTGGAGAAGTGTACGGTGAGTCCTGAAACATCTAAAAAACACAGCTTAGACAGCATAGGGCACTTCCACTCATGGGGGTATAAATTGGGAAAATTAAAAATCAGCAAGACACAAGCACCCCAAAGTTTAGGGCTGCTCTGTTGACAAGGATCTCCACTTCATTCCACCTTAAATATCCCAGGAAAGAGAAAAATGGATAAAGAAGTTGTGGTCCTTATGTACAATGGAAAATCACTCAGCCATGAAATCAATGTCATAAGGCTAGTAGCAGCATGATGAGTGGATTTAGGTACGACGATTCTAAGTGAAATAAGTCACACAGAAAAGGACACTTCTCATAAGGTATCACTTATAGAGGGAATGTAAAAACCGTTACACTTGAACTGAATTACAAAACAGAACAGAGTCACACATGCAGAAAACACACTATGGCTGCTTAACGGGAAAGGTGAGGTGGGGTGATACATAAAACAAGGGTTTCAAATTAGCTCAGATACTGTTCCATAAACCCAATATGTAATAGACAAGACCTACTCCTTGCTCAGAGAACTGGACTCAACACGCCCTATTCACCGCACAAGAATATATCTGACTAGGAATAATCTTAAAACCTATGTATTGATATCTCTCTGTTAGTGTGTCAAGTGGGTGTAAAGCGGCATAAACACAGCAGTGAAAAGCAGCTAAACCCCATTATAAAAATAAATTACTTTGAAAAACTCACGAAACAAACACAGTGAAAGAGAGAGAAATTCTTACACAATGCGTTCATGGGCTGTGATGCAACCTGGATTGACCATATCTAGATCCACAGCTGGATGAGACATAAGGGTGGACACTCTTGGGGCTGAGAGGTTTGGTGAGGTTGGGTGAGCAAACGCAGACCCTTTAAAGTAATACTGTGTAGTACCCGTCCCATGGGATCCAAATCTCCAGGTTCAAGGGCATCTTCCTACACCGAAAACATGCATGAGAAACCCAGAGGATGGTACAGCGTGTGATGGGGAAAGGTTTCTAAAACGCAACTCATTTCTCACATCCTTGTGCCCGGGTTCGCCATTCCAGCCGCTTTACTAGCAATCTCCCTACTTGGAGCATCAGCACCTTTAACCTCCTGTTCCGTACAGGTTGCAATTTGTCCTGAGGATGAACGGGAAGACGGGGAACCAATGAGAGACTAGCTCTTGGTGTGGACACAGGCACAGGTCACTCTATTTTCCCATCAGGAAGAAGAATTAACCACAGGCTCAGCCTTCCCCCCGGAACCAGAACAGGGTGTGGAACCATCAAGCGCTTTTGCGGCCAGCTCCCAAAAAAGCAAGTTGTAAAATGGAGCTTCAGGTCACTGCAATTCACAAACCTGCAGAGTTATAAATGATAACTCTCGTCCACAAATATATTGAGGGAAGGCAAAGAAGAGGATTTGAAATCAAGGCAGAATTGCAGGAAACAGATTTCAGGAGGTAGATTCGAATCGCCTTTAAAGCACATGAAAAGCGGCAAAACGTTGACAATGATGCCCTTGGCCAAAAAGGGCGTATGCGTTTTTTCCTGAATATATTCAGGAAAAAACGCTTACGCCCTTTTTGGCCAACCAAGCAACCTGGAAAGGCAAATCAGGGCTACAAAGAAGACTCGCTACCCATCGGTCAAAAGGGCCATGCTGAAAAAAGTCTCAAAACCAGAAATGCAGGACAGGCCATGGAGAAATGGGAGCCTTGCTACACTGATGGGCGGGATGTAAATTGCCAACAGTCACTCTGGAGAAGTGTACGGTGAGTCCTGAAACATCTAAAAAACACAGCTTAGACAGCATAGGGCACTTCCACTCATGGGGGTATAAATTGGGAAAATTAAAAATCAGCAAGACACAAGCACCCCAAAGTTTAGGGCTGCTCTGTTGACAAGGACCTCCACTTCATTCCACCTTCAATATCCCAGGAAAGAGAAAAATGGATAAAGAAGTTGTGGTCCTTATGTACAATGGAAAATCACTCAGCCATGAAATCAATGTCATAAGGCTAGTACCAGCATGATGAGTGGATTTAGGTACGACGATTCTAAGTGAAATAAGTCACACAGAAAAGGACACTTCTCATAAGGTATCACTTATAGAGGGAATGTAAAAACCGTTACACTTGAACTGAATTACAAAACAGAACAGAGTCACACATGCAGAAAACACACTATGGCTGCTTAACGGGAAAGGTGAGGTGGGGTGATACATAAAACAAGGGTTTCAAATTAGCTCAGATACCGTTCCATAAACCCAATATGTAATAGACAAAACCTACTCCTTGCTCAGAGAACTGGACTCAACACGCCCTATTCACCGCACAAGAATATATCTGACTAGGAATAATCTTAAAACCTATGTATTGATATCTCTCTGTTAGTGTGTCAAGTGGGTGTAAAGCGGCATAAACACAGCAGTGAAAAGCAGCTAAACCCCATTATAAAAATAAATTACTTTGAAAAACCCACGAAACAAACACAGTGAAAGAGAGAGAAATTCTTACACAATGCGTTCATGGGCTGTGATGCAACCTGGATTGACCATATCTAGACCCACAGCTGGATGAGACATAAGGGTGGACACTCTTGGGGCTGAGAGGTTTGGTGAGGTTGGGTGAGCAAACGCAGACCCTTTAAAGTAATACTGCGTAGTACCCGTCCCATGGGATCCAAATCTCCAGGTTCAAGGGCATCTTCCTACATCGAAAACATGCATGAGAAACCCAGAGGATGGTACAGCGTGTGATGGGGAAAGGTTTCTAAAACGCACCTCATTTCTCATCTCCTTGTGCCCGGGTTCGCCATTCCAGCCTCTTTACTAGCAATCTCCCTACTTGGAGCATCAGCACCTTTAACCTCCTGTTCCGTACAGGTTGCAATTTGTCCTGAGGATGAACGGGAAGACGGGGAACCAATGAGAGACTAGCTCTTGGTGTGGACACAGGCACAGGTCACTCTATTTTCCGATCAGGAAGAAGAATTAACCACAGGCTCAGCCTTCCCCCCGGAACAAGAACAGGGCGTGAATCCATCATGCGCTTTTGTGGCCAGCTCCCAAAAAAGCGAGTTGTAAAATGGAGCTTCAGGGCACTGCAAATCACAAACCTGCAGAGTTATAAATGATAACTCTCGTCCACAAATATATTGAGGGAAGGCAAAGAAGAGGTTTTGAAATCAAGGCAGAATTGCAGGAAACAGATTTCAGGAGGTAGATTCGAATCGCCTTTAAAGCACATGAAGAGCGGGAAAACGTAGACAATGATTCCCTTGGCCAAAAAGGGCGTATGCGTTTTTTCCTGAATATATTCAAGAAAAAACGGATACGCCCTTTTTGGCCAACCAAGCAACCTGGAAAGGCAAATCAGGGCGACAAAGAAGACTCGCTACCCATCGGTCAAAAGGGCCATGTTGAAAAAAGTGTCAAAACCAGAAATGCGGGACAGGCCATGGAGAAATGGGAGCCTTGCTACACTGATGGGCGGGATGTAAATTGCCAACAGACACTCTGGAGAAGTCTACGGTGAGTCCTGAAACATCTAAAAAACACAGCTTAGAGAGCATAGGGCACTTCCACTCATGGGGGTATAAATTGGGAAAATGAAAAATCAGCAAGACACAAGCACCCCAAAGTTTAGGGCTGCTCTGTTGACAAGGACCTCCACTTCATTCCACCTTAAATATCCCAGGAAAGAGAAAAATGGATAAAGAAGTTGTGGTCCTTATGTACAATGGAATATCACTCAGCCATGAAATCAATGTCATAAGGCTAGTAGCAGCATGATGAGTGGATTTAGGTACGACGATTCTAAGTGAAATAAGTCACACAGAAAAGGACACTTCTCATAAGGTATCACTTATAGAGGGAATGTAAAAACCGTTACACTTGAACTGAATTACAAAACAGAACAGAGTCACACATGCAGAAAACACACTATGGCTGCTTAACGGGAAAGGTGAGGTGGGGTGATACATAAAACAAGGGTTTCAAATTAGCTCAGATACTGTTCCATAAACCCAATATGTAATAGACAAGACCTACTCCTTGCTCAGAGAACTGGACTCAACACGCCCTATTCACCGCACAAGAATATATCTGACTAGGAATAATCTTAAAACCTATGTATTGATATCTCTCTGTTAGTGTGTCAAGTGGGTGTAAAGCGGCATAAACACAGCAGTGAAAAGCAGCTAAACCCCATTATAAAAATAAATTACTTTGAAAAACTCACGAAACAAACACAGTGAAAGAGAGAGAAATTCTTACACAATGCGTTCATGGGCTGTGATGCAACCTGGATTGACCATATCTAGATCCACAGCTGGATGAGACATAAGGGTGGACACTCTTGGGGCTGAGAGGTTTGGTGAGGTTGGGTGAGCAAACGCAGACCCTTTAAAGTAATACTGTGTAGTACCCGTCCCATGGGATCCAAATCTCCAGGTTCAAGGGCATCTTCCTACACCGAAAACATGCATGAGAAACCCAAAGGATGGTACAGCGTGTGATGGGGAAAGGTTTCTAAAACGCACCTCATTTCTCACATCCTTGTGCCCAGGTTCGCCATTCCAGCCGCTTTACTAGCAATCTCCCTACTTGGAGCATCAGCACCTTTAACCTCCTGTTCCGTACAGGTTGCAATTTGTCCTGAGGATGAACGGGAAGACGGGGAACCAATGAGAGACTAGCTCTTGGTGTTGACACAGGCACAGGTCACTCTATTTTCCCATCAGGAAGAAGAATTAACCACAGGCTCAGCCTTCCCCCCGGAACAAGAACAGGGCGTGAATCCATCATGCGCTTTTGTGGCCAGCTCCCAAAAAAGCGAGTTGTAAAATGGAGCTTCAGGGCACTGCAAATCACAAACCTGCAGAGTTATAAATGATAACTCTCGTCCACAAATATATTGAGGGAAGGCAAAGAAGAGGTTTTGAAATCAAGGCAGAATTGCAGGAAACAGATTTCAGGATGTAGATTCGAATCGCCTTTAAAGCACATGAAAAGCGGGAAAACGTAGACAATGATTCCCTTGGCCAAAAAGGGCGTATGCGTTTTTTCCTGAATATATTCAGGAAAAAACGCATACGCCCTTTTTGGCCAACCAAGCAACCTGGAAAGGCAAATCAGGGCTACAAAGAAGACTCGCTACCCATCGGTCAGAAGGGCCATGCTGAAAAAAGTGTCAAAACCAGAAATGCGGGACAGGCCATGGAGAAATGGGAGCCTTGCGACACTGATGGGCGGGATGTAAATTGCCAACAGACACTCTGGAGAAGTCTACGGTGAGTCCTGAAACATCTAAAAAACACAGCTTAGAGAGCATAGGGCACTTCCACTCATGGGGGTATAAATTGGGAAAATTAAAAATCAGCAAGACACAAGCACCCCAAAGTTTAGGGCTGCTCTGTTGACAAGGACCTCCACTTCATTCCACCTTCAATATCCCAGGAAAGAGAAAAATGGATAAAGAAGTTGTGGTCCTTATGTACAATGGAAAATCACTCAGCTATGAAATCAATGTCATAAGGCTAGTAGCAGCATGATGAGTGGATTTAGGTACGACGATTCTAAGTGAAATAAGTCACACAGAAAAGGACACTTCTCATAAGGTATCACTTATAGAGGGAATGTAAAAACCGTTACACTTGAACTGAATTACAAAACAGAACAGAGTCACACATGCAGAAAACACACTATGGCTGCTTAACGGGAAAGGTGAGGTGGGGTGATACATAAAACAAGGGTTTCAAATTAGCTCAGATACTGTTCCATAAACCCAATATGTAATAGACAAGACCTACTCCTTGCTCAGAGAACTGGACTCAACACGCCCTATTCACCGCACAAGAATATATCTGACTAGGAATAATCTTAAAACCTATGTATTGATATCTCTCTGTTAGTGTGTCAAGTGGGTGTAAAGCGGCATAAACACAGCAGTGAAAAGCAGCTAAACCCCATTATAAAAATAAATTACTTTGAAAAACTCACGAAACAAACACAGTGAAAGAGAGAGAAATTCTTACACAATGCGTTCATGGGCTGTGATGCAACCTGGATTGACCATATCTAGATCCACAGCTGGATGAGACATAAGGGTGGACACTCTTGGGGCTGAGAGGTTTGGTGAGGTTGGGTGAGCAAACGCAGACCCTTTAAAGTAATACTGTGTAGTACCCGTCCCATGGGATCCAAATCTCCAGGTTCAAGGGCATCTTCCTACACCGAAAACATGCATGAGAAACCCAGAGGATGGTACAGCGTGTGATGGGGAAAGGTTTCTAAAACGCACCTCATTTCTCACATCCTTGTGCCCGGGTTCGCCATTCCAGCCGCTTTACTAGCAATCTCCCTACTTGGAGCATCAGCACCTTTAACCTCCTGTTCCGTACAGGTTGCAATTTGTCCTGAGGATGAACGGGAAGACGGGGAACCAATGAGAGACTAGCTCTTGGTGTTGACACAGGCACAGGTCACTCTATTTTCCCATCAGGAAGAAGAATTAACCACAGGCTCAGCCTTCCCCCCGGAACAAGAACAGGGCGTGAATCCATCATGCGCTTTTGTGGCCAGCTCCCAAAAAAGCGAGTTGTAAAATGGAGCTTCAGGGCACTGCAAATCACAAACCTGCAGAGTTATAAATGATAACTCTCGTCCACAAATATATTGAGGGAAGGCAAAGAAGAGGTTTTGAAATCAAGGCAGAATTGCAGGAAACAGATTTCAGGAGGTAGATTCGAATCGCCTTTAAAGCACATGAAAAGCGGCAAAACGTTGACAATGATTCCCTTGGCCAAAAAGGGCGTATGCGTTTTTTCCTGAATATATTCAGGAAAAAACGCATACGCCCTTTTTGGCCAACCAAGCAACTTGGAAAGGCAAATCAGGGCTACATAGAAGACTCGCTACCCATCGGTCAGAAGGGCCATGCTGAAAAAAGTGTCAAAACCAGAAATGCGGGACAGGCCATGGAGAAATGGGAGCCTTGCGACACTGATGGGCGGGATGTAAATTGCCAACAGACACTCTGGAGAAGTCTACGGTGAGTCCTGAAACATCTAAAAAACACAGCTTAGAGAGCATAGGGCACTTCCACTCATGGGGGTATAAATTGGGAAAATTAAAAATCAGCAAGACACAAGCACCCCAAAGTTTAGGGCTGCTCTGTTGACAAGGACCTCCACTTCATTCCACCTTCAATATCCCAGGAAAGAGAAAAATGGATAAAGAAGTTGTGGTCCTTATGTACAATGGAAAATCACTCAGCCATGAAATCAATGTCATAAGGCTAGTAGCAGCATGATGAGTGGATTTAGGTACGACGATTCTAAGTGAAATAAGTCACACAGAAAAGGACACTTCTCATAAGGTATTACTTATAGAGGGAATGTAAAAACCGTTACACTTGAACTGAATTACAAAACAGAACAGAGTCTCACATGCAGAAAACACACTATGGCTGCTTAACGGGAAAGGTGAGGTGGGGTGATACATAAAACAAGGGTTTCAAATTAGCTCAGATACCGTTCCATAAACCCAATATGTAATAGACAAGATCTACTCCTTTCTCAGAGAACTGGACTCAACACGCCCTATTCACCGCACAAGAATATATCTGACTAGTAATAATCTTAAAACCTATGTATTGATATCTCTCTGTTAGTGTGTCAAGTGGGTGTAAAGCGGCATAAACACAGCAGTGAAAAGCAGCTAAACCCCATTATAAAAATAAATTACTTTGAAAAACCCACGAAACAAACACAGTGAAAGAGAGAGAAATTCTTACACAATGCGTTCATGGGCTGTGATGCAACCTGGATTGACCATATCTAGACCCACAGCTGGATGAGACATAAGGGTGGACACTCTTGGGGCTGAGAGGTTTGGTGAGGTTGGGTGAGCAAACGCAGACCCTTTAAAGTAATACTGCGTAGTACCCGTCCCATGGGATCCAAATCTCCAGGTTCAAGGGCATCTTCCTACATCGAAAACATGCATGAGAAACCCAGAGGATGGTACAGCGTGTGATGGGGAAAGGTTTCTAAAACGCACCTCATTTCTCATCTCCTTGTGCCCGGGTTCGCCATTCCAGCCTCTTTACTAGCAATCTCCCTACTTGGAGCATCAGCACCTTTAACCTCCTGTTCCGTACAGGTTGCAATTTGTCCTGAGGATGAACGGGAAGACGGGGAACCAATGAGAGACTAGCTCTTGGTGTGGACACAGGCACAGGTCACTCTATTTTCCGATCAGGAAGAAGAATTAACCACAGGCTCAGCCTTCCCCCCGGAACAAGAACAGGGCGTGAATCCATCATGCGCTTTTGTGGCCAGCTCCCAAAAAAGCGAGTTGTAAAATGGAGCTTCAGGGCACTGCAAATCACAAACCTGCAGAGTTATAAATGATAACTCTCGTCCACAAATATATTGAGGGAAGGCATAGAAGAGGTTTTGAAATCAAGGCAGAATTGCAGGAAACAGATTTCAGGAGGTAGATTCGAATCGCCTTTAAAGCACATGAAGAGCGGGAAAACGTAGACAATGATTCCCTTGGCCAAAAAGGGCGTATGCGTTTTTTCCTGAATATATTCAAGAAAAAACGGATACGTCCTTTTTGGCCAACCAAGCAACCTGGAAAGGCAAATCAGGGCGACAAAGAAGACTCGCTACCCATCGGTCAAAAGGGCCATGTTGAAAAAAGTGTCAAAACCAGAAATGCGGGACAGGCCATGGAGAAATGGGAGCCTTGCTACACTGATGGGCGGGATGTAAATTGCCAACAGACACTCTGGAGAAGTCTACGGTGAGTCCTGAAACATCTAAAAAACACAGCTTAGAGAGCATAGGGCACTTCCACTCATGGGGGTATAAATTGGGAAAATGAAAAATCAGCAAGACACAAGCACCCCAAAGTTTAGGGCTGCTCTGTTGACAAGGACCTCCACTTCATTCCACCTTAAATATCCCAGGAAAGAGAAAAATGGATAAAGAAGTTGTGGTCCTTATGTACAATGGAAAATCACTCAGCCATGAAATCAATGTCATAAGGCTAGTAGCAGCATGATGAGTGGATTTAGGTACGACGATTCTAAGTGAAATAAGTCACACAGAAAAGGACACTTCTCATAAGGTATCACTTATAGAGGGAATGTAAAAACCGTTACACTTGAACTGAATTACAAAACAGAACAGAGTCACACATGCAGAAAACACACTATGGCTGCTTAACGGGAAAGGTGAGGTGGGGTGATACATAAAACAAGGGTTTCAAATTAGCTCAGATACTGTTCCATAAACCCAATATGTAATAGACAAGACCTACTCCTTGCTCAGAGAACTGGACTCAACACGCCCTATTCACCGCACAAGAATATATCTGACTAGGAATAATCTTAAAACCTATGTATTGATATCTCTCTGTTAGTGTGTCAAGTGGGTGTAAAGCGGCATAAACACAGCAGTGAAAAGCAGCTAAACCCCATTATAAAAATAAATTACTTTGAAAAACTCACGAAACAAACACAGTGAAAGAGAGAGAAATTCTTACACAATGCGTTCATGGGCTGTGATGCAACCTGGATTGACCATATCTAGATCCACAGCTGGATGAGACATAAGGGTGGACACTCTTGGGGCTGAGAGGTTTGGTGAGGTTGGGTGAGCAAACGCAGACCCTTTAAAGTAATACTGTGTAGTACCCGTCCCATGGGATCCAAATCTCCAGGTTCAAGGGCATCTTCCTACACCGAAAACATGCATGAGAAACCCAGAGGATGGTACAGCGTGTGATGGGGAAAGGTTTCTAAAACGCACCTCATTTCTCACATCCTTGTGCCCGGGTTCGCCATTCCAGCCGCTTTACTAGCAATCTCCCTACTTGGAGCATCAGCACCTTTAACCTCCTGTTCCGTACAGGTTGCAATTTGTCCTGAGGATGAACGGGAAGACGGGGAACCAATGAGAGACTAGCTCTTGGTGTGGACACAGGCACAGGTCACACTATTTTCCCATCAGGAAGAAGAATTAACCACAGGCTCAGCCTTCCCCCCGGAACAAGAACAGGGCGTGAATCCATCATGCGCTTTTGTGGCCAGCTCCCAAAAAAGCGAGTTGTAAAATGGAGCTTCAGGGCACTGCAAATCACAAACCTGCAGAGTTATAAATGATAACTCTCGTCCACAAATATATTGAGGGAAGGCAAAGAAGAGGTTTTGAAATCAAGGCAGAATTGCAGGAAACAGATTTCAGGAGGTAGATTCGAATCGCCTTTAAAGCACATGAGAAGCGGGAAAACGTAGACAATGATTCCCTTGGCCAAAAAGGGCGTATGCGTTTTTTCCTGAATATATTCAGGAAAAAACGCATACGCCATTTTTGGGCAACCAAGCAACCTGGAAAGGCAAATCAGGGCTACAAAGAAGACTCGCTACCCATCGGTCAGAAGGGCCATGCTGAAAAAAGTGTCAAAACCAGAAATGCGGGACAGGCCATGGAGAAATGGGAGCCTTGCGACACTGATGGGCGGGATGTTAATTGCCAACAGACACTCTGGAGAAGTCTACGGTGAGTCCTGAAACATCTAAAAAACACAGCTTAGAGAGCATAGGGCACTTCCACTCATGGGGGTATAAATTGGGAAAATTAAAAATCAGCAAGACACAAGCACCCCAAAGTTTAGGGCTGCTCTGTTGACAAGGACCTCCACTTCATTCCACCTTCAATATCCCAGGAAAGAGAAAAATGGATAAAGAAGTTGTGGTCCTTATGTACAATGGAAAATCACTCAGCCATGAAATCAATGTCATAAGGCTAGTAGCAGCATGATGAGTGGATTTAGGTACGACGATTCTAAGTGAAATAAGTCACACAGAAAAGGACACTTCTCATAAGGTATTACTTATAGAGGGAATGTAAAAACCGTTACACTTGAACTGAATTACAAAACAGAACAGAGTCACACATGCAGAAAACACACTATGGCTGCTTAACGGGAAAGGTGAGGTGGGGTGATACATAAAACAAGGGTTTCAAATTAGCTCAGATACCGTTCCATAAACCCAATATGTAATAGACAAGACCTACTCCTTTCTCAGAGAACTGGACTCAACACGCCCTATTCACCGCACAAGAATATATCTGACTAGTAATAATCTTAAAACCTATGTATTGATATCTCTCTGTTAGTGTGTCAAGTGGGTGTAAAGTGGCATAAACACAGCAGTGAAAAGCAGCTAAACCCCATTATAAAAATAAATTACTTTGAAAAACCCATGAAACAAAGACAGTGAAAGAGAGAGAAATTCTTACACAATGCGTTCATGGGCTGTGATGCAACCTGGATTGACCATATCTAGACCCACAGCTGGATGAAACATAAGGGTGGACACTCTTGGGGCTGAGAGGTTTGGTGAGGTGGGGTGAGCAAACGCAGACCCTTTAAAGTAATACTGCGTGGTACCCGTCCCATGGGTCCCAAATCTCCAGGTTCAAGGGCATCTTCCTACATCGAAAACATGCATGAGAAACCCAGAAGATGGTACACCGTGTGATGGGGAAAGGTTTCTAAAACGCACCTCATTTCTCATCTCCTTGTGCCCGGGTTCGCCATTCCAGCCGCTTTACTAGCAATCTCCCTACTTGGAGCATCAGCACCTTTAACCTCCTGTTCCGTACAGGTTGCAATTTGTCCTGAGGATGAACGGGAAGACGGGGAACCAATGAGAGACTAGCTCTTGGTGTGGACACAGGCACAGGTCACTCTATTTTCCCATCAGGAAGAAGAATTAACCACAGGCTCAGCCTTCCCCCCGGAACCAGAACAGGGTGTGGAACCATCAAGCGCTTTTGCGGCCAGCTCCCAAAAAAGCAAGTTGTAAAATGGAGCTTCAGGTCACTGCAATTCACAAACCTGCAGAGTTATAAATGATAACTCTCGTCCACAAATATATTGAGGGAAGGCAAAGAAGAGGATTTGAAATCAAGGCAGAATTGCAGGAAACAGATTTCAGGAGGTAGATTCGAATCGCCTTTAAAGCACATGAAAAGCGGCAAAACGTTGACAATGATGCCCTTGGCCAAAAAGGGCGTATGCGTTTTTTCCTGAATATATTCAGGAAAAAACGCTTACGCCCTTTTTGGCCAACCAAGCAACCTGGAAAGGCAAATCAGGGCTACAAAGAAGACTCGCTACCCATCGGTCAAAAGGGCCATGCTGAAAAAAGTCTCAAAACCAGAAATGCAGGACAGGCCATGGAGAAATGGGAGCCTTGCTACACTGATGGGCGGGATGTAAATTGCCAACAGTCACTCTGGAGAAGTGTACGGTGAGTCCTGAAACATCTAAAAAACACAGCTTAGACAGCATAGGGCACTTCCACTCATGGGGGTATAAATTGGGAAAATTAAAAATCAGCAAGACACAAGCACCCCAAAGTTTAGGGCTGCTCTGTTGACAAGGATCTCCACTTCATTCCACCTTAAATATCCCAGGAAAGAGAAAAATGGATAAAGAAGTTGTGGTCCTTATGTACAATGGAAAATCACTCAGCCATGAAATCAATGTCATAAGGCTAGTAGCAGCATGATGAGTGGATTTAGGTACGACGATTCTAAGTGAAATAAGTCACACAGAAAAGGACACTTCTCATAAGGTATCACTTATAGAGGGAATGTAAAAACCGTTACACTTGAACTGAATTACAAAACAGAACAGAGTCACACATGCAGAAAACACACTATGGCTGCTTAACGGGAAAGGTGAGGTGGGGTGATACATAAAACAAGGGTTTCAAATTAGCTCAGATACTGTTCCATAAACCCAATATGTAATAGACAAGACCTACTCCTTGCTCAGAGAACTGGACTCAACACGCCCTATTCACCGCACAAGAATATATCTGACTAGGAATAATCTTAAAACCTATGTATTGATATCTCTCTGTTAGTGTGTCAAGTGGGTGTAAAGCGGCATAAACACAGCAGTGAAAAGCAGCTAAACCCCATTATAAAAATAAATTACTTTGAAAAACTCACGAAACAAACACAGTGAAAGAGAGAGAAATTCTTACACAATGCGTTCATGGGCTGTGATGCAACCTGGATTGACCATATCTAGATCCACAGCTGGATGAGACATAAGGGTGGACACTCTTGGGGCTGAGAGGTTTGGTGAGGTTGGGTGAGCAAACGCAGACCCTTTAAAGTAATACTGTGTAGTACCCGTCCCATGGGATCCAAATCTCCAGGTTCAAGGGCATCTTCCTACACCGAAAACATGCATGAGAAACCCAGAGGATGGTACAGCGTGTGATGGGGAAAGGTTTCTAAAACGCACCTCATTTCTCACATCCTTGTGCCCGGGTTCACCATTCCAGCCGCTTTACTAGCAATCTCCCTACTTGGAGCATCAGCACCTTTAACCTCCTGTTCCGTACAGGTTGCAATTTGTCCTGAGGATGAACGGGAAGACGGGGAACCAATGAGAGACTAGCTCTTGGTGTGGACACAGGCACAGGTCACTCTATTTTCCCATCAGGAAGAAGAATTAACCACAGGCTCAGCCTTCCCCCCGGAACCAGAACAGGGTGTGGAACCATCAAGCGCTTTTGCGGCCAGCTCCCAAAAAAGCAAGTTGTAAAATGGAGCTTCAGGTCACTGCAATTCACAAACCTGCAGAGTTATAAATGATAACTCTCGTCCACAAATATATTGAGGGAAGGCAAAGAAGAGGATTTGAAATCAAGGCAGAATTGCAGGAAACAGATTTCAGGAGGTAGATTCGAATCGCCTTTAAAGCACATGAAAAGCGGCAAAACGTTGACAATGATGCCCTTGGCCAAAAAGGGCGTATGCGTTTTTTCCTGAATATATTCAGGAAAAAACGCTTACACCCTTTTTGGCCAACCAAGCAACCTGGAAAGGCAAATCAGGGCTACAAAGAAGACTCGCTACCCATCGGTCAAAAGGGCCATGCTGAAAAAAGTCTCAAAACCAGAAATGCAGGACAGGCCATGGAGAAATGGGAGCCTTGCTACACTGATGGGCGGGATGTAAATTGCCAACAGTCACTCTGGAGAAGTGTACGGTGAGTCCTGAAACACCTAAAAAACACAGCTTAGACAGCATAGGGCACTTCCACTCATGGGGGTATAAATTGGGAAAATTAAAAATCAGCAAGACACAAGCACCCCAAAGTTTAGGGCTGCTCTGTTGACAAGGATCTCCACTTCATTCCACCTTAAATATCCCAGGAAAGAGAAAAATGGATAAAGAAGTTGTGGTCCTTATGTACAATGGAAAATCACTCAGCCATGAAATCAATGTCATAAGGCTAGTAGCAGCATGATGAGTGGATTTAGGTACGACGATTCTAAGTGAAATAAGTCACACAGAAAAGGACACTTCTCATAAGGTATCACTTATAGAGGGAATGTAAAAACCGTTACACTTGAACTGAATTACAAAACAGAACAGAGTCACACATGCAGAAAACACACTATGGCTGCTTAACGGGAAAGGTGAGGTGGGGTGATACATAAAACAAGGGTTTCAAATTAGCTCAGATACCGTTCCATAAACCCAATATGTAATAGACAAAACCTACTCCTTGCTCAGAGAACTGGACTCAACACGCCCTATTCACCGCACAAGAATATATCTGACTAGGAATAATCTTAAAACCTATGTATTGATATCTCTCTGTTAGTGTGTCAAGTGGGTGTAAAGCGGCATAAACACAGCAGTGAAAAGCAGCTAAACCCCATTATAAAAATAAATTACTTTGAAAAACCCACGAAACAAACACAGTGAAAGAGAGAGAAATTCTTACACAATGCGTTCATGGGCTGTGATGCAACCTGGATTGACCATATCTAGACCCACAGCTGGATGAGACATAAGGGTGGACACTCTTGGGGCTGAGAGGTTTGGTGAGGTTGGGTGAGCAAACGCAGACCCTTTAAAGTAATACTGCGTAGTACCCGTCCCATGGGATCCAAATCTCCAGGTTCAAGGGCATCTTCCTACATCGAAAACATGCATGAGAAACCCAGAGGATGGTACAGCGTGTGATGGGGAAAGGTTTCTAAAACGCACCTCATTTCTCATCTCCTTGTGCCCGGGTTCGCCATTCCAGCCTCTTTACTAGCAATCTCCCTACTTGGAGCATCAGCACCTTTAACCTCCTGTTCCGTACAGGTTGCAATTTGTCCTGAGGATGAACGGGAAGACGGGGAACCAATGAGAGACTAGCTCTTGGTGTGGACACAGGCACAGGTCACTCTATTTTCCGATCAGGAAGAAGAATTAACCACAGGCTCAGCCTTCCCCCCGGAACAAGAACAGGGCGTGAATCCATCATGCGCTTTTGTGGCCAGCTCCCAAAAAAGCGAGTTGTAAAATGGAGCTTCAGGGCACTGCAAATCACAAACCTGCAGAGTTATAAATGATAACTCTCGTCCACAAATATATTGAGGGAAGGCAAAGAAGAGGTTTTGAAATCAAGGCAGAATTGCAGGAAACAGATTTCAGGAGGTAGATTCGAATCGCCTTTAAAGCACATGAAGAGCGGGAAAACGTAGACAATGATTCCCTTGGCCAAAAAGGGCGTATGCGTTTTTTCCTGAATATATTCAAGAAAAAACGGATACGCCCTTTTTGGCCAACCAAGCAACCTGGAAAGGCAAATCAGGGCGACAAAGAAGACTCGCTACCCATCGGTCAAAAGGGCCATGTTGAAAAAAGTGTCAAAACCAGAAATGCGGGACAGGCCATGGAGAAATGGGAGCCTTGCTACACTGATGGGCGGGATGTAAATTGCCAACAGACACTCTGGAGAAGTCTACGGTGAGTCCTGAAACATCTAAAAAACACAGCTTAGAGAGCATAGGGCACTTCCACTCATGGGGGTATAAATTGGGAAAATGAAAAATCAGCAAGACACAAGCACCCCAAAGTTTAGGGCTGCTCTGTTGACAAGGACCTCCACTTCATTCCACCTTAAATATCCCAGGAAAGAGAAAAATGGATAAAGAAGTTGTGGTCCTTATGTACAATGGAATATCACTCAGCCATGAAATCAATGTCATAAGGCTAGTAGCAGCATGATGAGTGGATTTAGGTACGACGATTCTAAGTGAAATAAGTCACACAGAAAAGGACACTTCTCATAAGGTATCACTTATAGAGGGAATGTAAAAACCGTTACACTTGAACTGAATTACAAAACAGAACAGAGTCACACATGCAGAAAACACACTATGGCTGCTTAACGGGAAAGGTGAGGTGGGGTGATACATAAAACAAGGGTTTCAAATTAGCTCAGATACTGTTCCATAAACCCAATATGTAATAGACAAGACCTACTCCTTGCTCAGAGAACTGGACTCAACACGCCCTATTCACCGCACAAGAATATATCTGACTAGGAATAATCTTAAAACCTATGTATTGATATCTCTCTGTTAGTGTGTCAAGTGGGTGTAAAGCGGCATAAACACAGCAGTGAAAAGCAGCTAAACCCCATTATAAAAATAAATTACTTTGAAAAACCCACGAAACAAACACAGTGAAAGAGAGAGAAATTCTTACACAATGCGTTCATGGGCTGTGATGCAACCTGGATTGACCATATCTAGACCCACAGCTGGATGAGACATAAGGGTGGACACTCTTGGGGCTGAGAGGTTTGGTGAGGTTGGGTGAGCAAACGCAGACCCTTTAAAGTAATACTGCGTAGTACCCGTCCCATGGGATCCAAATCTCCAGGTTCAAGGGCATCTTCCTACATCGAAAACATGCATGAGAAACCCAGAGGATGGTACAGCGTGTGATGGGGAAAGGTTTCTAAAACGCACCTCATTTCTCATCTCCTTGTGCCCGGGTTCGCCATTCCAGCCTCTTTACTAGCAATCTCCCTACTTGGAGCATCAGCACCTTTAACCTCCTGTTCCGTACAGGTTGCAATTTGTCCTGAGGATGAACGGGAAGACGGGGAACCAATGAGAGACTAGCTCTTGGTGTGGACACAGGCACAGGTCACTCTATTTTCCCATCAGGAAGAAGAATTAACCACAGGCTCAGCCTTCCCCCCGGAACAAGAACAGGGCGTGAATCCATCATGCGCTTTTGTGGCCAGCTCCCAAAAAAGCGAGTTGTAAAATGGAGCTTCAGGGCACTGCAAATCACAAACCTGCAGAGTTATAAATGATAACTCTCGTCCACAAATATATTGAGGGAAGGCAAAGAAGAGGTTTTGAAATCAAGGCAGAATTGCAGGAAACAGATTTCAGGAGGTAGATTCGAATCGCCTTTAAAGCACATGAAGAGCGGGAAAACGTAGACAATGATTCCCTTGGCCAAAAAGGGCGTATGCGTTTTTTCCTGAATATATTCAAGAAAAAACGGATACGCCCTTTTTGGCCAACCAAGCAACCTGGAAAGGCAAATCAGGGCGACAAAGAAGACTCGCTACCCATCGGTCAAAAGGGCCATGTTGAAAAAAGTGTCAAAACCAGAAATGCGGGACAGGCCATGGAGAAATGGGAGCCTTGCTACACTGATGGGCGGGATGTAAATTGCCAACAGACACTCTGGAAAAGTCTACGGTGAGTCCTGAAACATCTAAAAAACACAGCTTAGAGAGCATAGGGCACTTCCACTCATGGGGGTATAAATTGGGAAAATTAAAAATCAGCAAGACACAAGCACCCCAAAGTTTAGGGCTGCTCTGTTGACAAGGACCTCCACTACATTCCACCTTAAATATCCCAGGAAAGAGAAAAATGGATAAAGAAGTTGTGGTCCTTATGTACAATGGAATATCACTCAGCCATGAAATCAATGTCATAAGGCTAGTAGCAGCATGATGAGTGGATTTAGGTACGACGATTCTAAGTGAAATAAGTCACACAGAAAAGGACACTTCTCATAAGGTATCACTTATAGAGGGAATGTAAAAACCGTTACACTTGAACTGAATTACAAAACAGAACAGAGTCACACATGCAGAAAACACACTATGGCTGCTTAACGGGAAAGGTGAGGTGGGGTGATACATAAAACAAGGGTTTCAAATTAGCTCAGATACTGTTCCATAAACCCAATATGTAATAGACAAGACCTACTCCTTGCTCAGAGAACTGGACTCAACACGCCCTATTCACCGCACAAGAATATATCTGACTAGGAATAATCTTAAAACCTATGTATTGATATCTCTCTGTTAGTGTGTCAAGTGGGTGTAAAGCGGCATAAACACAGCAGTGAAAAGCAGCTAAACCCCATTATAAAAATAAATTACTTTGAAAAACTCACGAAACAAACACAGTGAAAGAGAGAGAAATTCTTACACAATGCGTTCATGGGCTGTGATGCAACCTGGATTGACCATATCTAGATCCACAGCTGGATGAGACATAAGGGTGGACACTCTTGGGGCTGAGAGGTTTGGTGAGGTTGGGTGAGCAAACGCAGACCCTTTAAAGTAATACTGTGTAGTACCCGTCCCATGGGATCCAAATCTCCAGGTTCAAGGGCATCTTCCTACACCGAAAACATGCATGAGAAACCCAGAGGATGGTACAGCGTGTGATGGGGAAAGGTTTCTAAAACGCACCTCATTTCTCACATCCTTGTGCCCGGGTTCGCCATTCCAGCCGCTTTACTAGCAATCTCCCTACTTGGAGCATCAGCACCTTTAACCTCCTGTTCCGTACAGGTTGCAATTTGTCCTGAGGATGAACGGGAAGACGGGGAACCAATGAGAGACTAGCTCTTGGTGTGGACACAGGCACAGGTCACTCTATTTTCCCATCAGGAAGAAGAATTAACCACAGGCTCAGCCTTCCCCCCGGAACCAGAACAGGGTGTGGAACCATCAAGCGCTTTTGCCGCCAGCTCCCAAAAAAGCAAGTTGTAAAATGGAGCTTCAGGTCACTGCAATTCACAAACCTGCAGAGTTATAAATGATAACTCTCGTCCACAAATATATTGAGGGAAGGCAAAGAAGAGGATTTGAAATCAAGGCAGAATTGCAGGAAACAGATTTCAGGAGGTAGATTCGAATCGCCTTTAAAGCACATGAAAAGCGGCAAAACGTTGACAATGATGCCCTTGGCCAAAAAGGGCGTATGCGTTTTTTCCTGAATATATTCAGGAAAAAACGCATACGCCCTTTTTGGCCAACCAAGCAACCTGGAAAGGCAAATCAGGGCTACAAAGAAGACTCGCTACCCATCGGTCAGAAGGGCCATGCTGAAAAAAGTGTCAAAACCAGAAATGCGGGACAGGCCATGGAGAAATGGGAGCCTTGCGACACTGATGGGCGGGATGTAAATTGCCAACAGACACTCTGGAGAAGTCTACGGTGAGTCCTGAAACATCTAAAAAACACAGCTTAGAGAGCATAGGGCACTTCCACTCATGGGGGTATAAATTGGGAAAATTAAAAATCAGCAAGACACAAGCACCCCAAAGTTTAGGGCTGCTCTGTTGACAAGGACCTCCACTTCATTCCACCTTAAATATCCCAGGAAAGAGAAAAATGGATAAAGAAGTTGTGGTCCTTATGTACAATGGAAAATCACTCAGCCATGAAATCAATGTCATAAGGCTAGTAGCAGCATGATGAGTGGATTTAGGTACGACGATTCTAAGTGAAATAAGTCACACAGAAAAGGACACTTCTCATAAGGTATTACTTATAGAGGGAATGTAAAAACCGTTACACTTGAACTGAATTACAAAACAGAACAGAGTCACACATGCAGAAAACACACTATGGCTGCTTAACGGGAAAGGTGAGGTGGGGTGATACATAAAACAAGGGTTTCAAATTAGCTCAGATACCGTTCCATAAACCCAATATGTAATAGACAAGACCTACTCCTTTCTCAGAGAACTGGACTCAACACGCCCTATTCACCGCACAAGAATATATCTGACTAGTAATAATCTTAAAACCTATGTATTGATATCTCTCTGTTAGTGTGTCAAGTGGGTGTAAAGTGGCATAAACACAGCAGTGAAAAGCAGCTAAACCCCATTATAAAAATAAATTACTTTGAAAAACCCATGAAACAAAGACAGTGAAAGAGAGAGAAATTCTTACACAATGCGTTCATGGGCTGTGATGCAACCTGGATTGACCATATCTAGACCCACAGCTGGATGAAACATAAGGGTGGACACTCTTGGGGCTGAGAGGTTTGGTGAGGTGGGGTGAGCAAACGCAGACCCTTTAAAGTAATACTGCGTGGTACCCGTCCCATGGGTCCCAAATCTCCAGGTTCAAGGGCATCTTCCTACATCGAAAACATGCATGAGAAACCCAGAAGATGGTACACCGTGTGATGGGGAAAGGTTTCTAAAACGCACCTCATTTCTCATCTCCTTGTGCCCGGGTTCGCCATTCCAGCCGCTTTACTAGCAATCTCCCTACTTGGAGCATCAGCACCTTTAACCTCCTGTTCCGTACAGGTTGCAATTTGTCCTGAGGATGAACGGGAAGACGGGGAACCAATGAGAGACTAGCTCTTGGTGTGGACACAGGCACAGGTCACTCTATTTTCCCATCAGGAAGAAGAATTAACCACAGGCTCAGCCTTCCCCCCGGAACCAGAACAGGGTGTGGAACCATCAAGCGCTTTTGCGGCCAGCTCCCAAAAAAGCAAGTTGTAAAATGGAGCTTCAGGTCACTGCAATTCACAAACCTGCAGAGTTATAAATGATAACTCTCGTCCACAAATATATTGAGGGAAGGCAAAGAAGAGGATTTGAAATCAAGGCAGAATTGCAGGAAACAGATTTCAGGAGGTAGATTCGAATCGCCTTTAAAGCACATGAAAAGCGGCAAAACGTTGACAATGATGCCCTTGGCCAAAAAGGGCGTATGCGTTTTTTCCTGAATATATTCAGGAAAAAACGCTTACGCCCTTTTTGGCCAACCAAGCAACCTGGAAAGGCAAATCAGGGCTACAAAGAAGACTCGCTACCCATCGGTCAAAAGGGCCATGCTGAAAAAAGTCTCAAAACCAGAAATGCAGGACAGGCCATGGAGAAATGGGAGCCTTGCTACACTGATGGGCGGGATGTAAATTGCCAACAGTCACTCTGGAGAAGTGTACGGTGAGTCCTGAAACATCTAAAAAACACAGCTTAGACAGCATAGGGCACTTCCACTCATGGGGTATTAATTGGGAAAATTAAAAATCAGCAAGACACAAGCACCCCAAAGTTTAGGGCTGCTCTGTTGACAAGGATCTCCACTTCATTCCACCTTCAATATCCCAGGAAAGAGAAAAATGGATAAAGAAGTTGTGGTCCTTATGTACAATGGAAAATCACTCAGCCATGAAATCAATGTCATAAGGCTAGTAGCAGCATGATGAGTGGATTTAGGTACGACGATTCTAAGTGAAATAAGTCACACAGAAAAGGACACTTTTCATAAGGTATCACTTATAGAGGGAATGTAAAAACCGTTACACTTGAACTGAATTACAAAACAGAACAGAGTCACACATGCAGAAAACACACTATGGCTGCTTAACGGGAAAGGTGAGGTGGGGTGATACATAAAACAAGGGTTTCAAATTAGCTCAGATACTGTTCCATAAACCCAATATGTAATAGACAAGACCTACTCCTTGCTCAGAGAACTGGACTCAACACGCCCTATTCACCGCACAAGAATATATCTGACTAGGAATAATCTTAAAACCTATGTATTGATATCTCTCTGTTAGTGTGTCAAGTGGGTGTAAAGCGGCATAAACACAGCAGTGAAAAGCAGCTAAACCCCATTATAAAAATAAATTACTTTGAAAAACTCACGAAACAAACACAGTGAAAGAGAGAGAAATTCTTACACAATGCGTTCATGGGCTGTGATGCAACCTGGATTGACCATATCTAGATCCACAGCTGGATGAGACATAAGGGTGGACACTCTTGGGGCTGAGAGGTTTGGTGAGGTTGGGTGAGCAAACGCAGACCCTTTAAAGTAATACTGTGTAGTACCCGTCCCATGGGATCCAAATCTCCAGGTTCAAGGGCATCTTCCTACACCGAAAACATGCATGAGAAACCCAGAGGATGGTACAGCGTGTGATGGGGAAAGGTTTCTAAAACGCACCTCATTTCTCACATCCTTGTGCCCGGGTTCGCCATTCCAGCCGCTTTACTAGCAATCTCCCTACTTGGAGCATCAGCACCTTTAACCTCCTGTTCCGTACAGGTTGCAATTTGTCCTGAGGATGAACGGGAAGACGGGGAACCAATGAGAGACTAGCTCTTGGTGTGGACACAGGCACAGGTCACTCTATTTTCCCATCAGGAAGAAGAATTAACCACAGGCTCAGCCTTCCCCCCGGAACCAGAACAGGGTGTGGAACCATCAAGCGCTTTTGCGGCCAGCTCCCAAAAAAGCAAGTTGTAAAATGGAGCTTCAGGTCACTGCAATTCACAAACCTGCAGAGTTATAAATGATAACTCTCGTCCACAAATATATTGAGGGAAGGCAAAGAAGAGGATTTGAAATCAAGGCAGAATTGCAGGAAACAGATTTCAGGAGGTAGATTCGAATCGCCTTTAAAGCACATGAAAAGCGGCAAAACGTTGACAATGATGCCCTTGGCCAAAAAGGGCGTATGCGTTTTTTCCTGAATATATTCAGGAAAAAACGCTTACACCCTTTTTGGCCAACCAAGCAACCTGGAAAGGCAAATCAGGGCTACAAAGAAGACTCGCTACCCATCGGTCAAAAGGGCCATGCTGAAAAAAGTCTCAAAACCAGAAATGCAGGACAGGCCATGGAGAAATGGGAGCCTTGCTACACTGATGGGCGGGATGTAAATTGCCAACAGTCACTCTGGAGAAGTGTACGGTGAGTCCTGAAACACCTAAAAAACACAGCTTAGACAGCATAGGGCACTTCTACTCATGGGGGTATAAATTGGGAAAATTAAAAATCAGCAAGACACAAGCACCCCAAAGTTTAGGGCTGCTCTGTTGACAAGGATCTCCACTTCATTCCACCTTAAATATCCCAGGAAAGAGAAAAATGGATAAAGAAGTTGTGGTCCTTATGTACAATGGAAAATCACTCAGCCATGAAATCAATGTCATAAGGCTAGTAGCAGCATGATGAGTGGATTTAGGTACGACGATTCTAAGTGAAATAAGTCACACAGAAAAGGACACTTCTCATAAGGTATCACTTATAGAGGGAATGTAAAAACCGTTACACTTGAACTGAATTACAAAACAGAACAGAGTCACACATGCAGAAAACACACTATGGCTGCTTAACGGGAAAGGTGAGGTGGGGTGATACATAAAACAAGGGTTTCAAATTAGCTCAGATACCGTTCCATAAACCCAATATGTAATAGACAAAACCTACTCCTTGCTCAGAGAACTGGACTCAACACGCCCTATTCACCGCACAAGAATATATCTGACTAGGAATAATCTTAAAACCTATGTATTGATATCTCTCTGTTAGTGTGTCAAGTGGGTGTAAAGCGGCATAAACACAGCAGTGAAAAGCAGCTAAACCCCATTATAAAAATAAATTACTTTGAAAAACCCACGAAACAAACACAGTGAAAGAGAGAGAAATTCTTACACAATGCGTTCATGGGCTGTGATGCAACCTGGATTGACCATATCTAGACCCACAGCTGGATGAGACATAAGGGTGGACACTCTTGGGGCTGAGAGGTTTGGTGAGGTTGGGTGAGCAAACGCAGACCCTTTAAAGTAATACTGCGTAGTACCCGTCCCATGGGATCCAAATCTCCAGGTTCAAGGGCATCTTCCTACATCGAAAACATGCATGAGAAACCCAGAGGATGGTACAGCGTGTGATGGGGAAAGGTTTCTAAAACGCACCTCATTTCTCATCTCCTTGTGCCCGGGTTCGCCATTCCAGCCTCTTTACTAGCAATCTCCCTACTTGGAGCATCAGCACCTTTAACCTCCTGTTCCGTACAGGTTGCAATTTGTCCTGAGGATGAACGGGAAGACGGGGAACCAATGAGAGACTAGCTCTTGGTGTGGACACAGGCACAGGTCACTCTATTTTCCGATCAGGAAGAAGAATTAACCACAGGCTCAGCCTTCCCCCCGGAACAAGAACAGGGCGTGAATCCATCATGCGCTTTTGTGGCCAGCTCCCAAAAAAGCGAGTTGTAAAATGGAGCTTCAGGGCACTGCAAATCACAAACCTGCAGAGTTATAAATGATAACTCTCATCCACAAATATATTGAGGGAAGGCAAAGAAGAGGTTTTGAAATCAAGGCAGAATTGCAGGAAACAGATTTCAGGAGGTAGATTCGAATCGCCTTTAAAGCAGATGAAGAGCGGGAAAACGTAGACAATGATTCCCTTGGCCAAAAAGGGCGTATGCGTTTTTTCCTGAATATATTCAAGAAAAAACGGATACGCCCTTTTTGGCCAACCAAGCAACCTGGAAAGGCAAATCAGGGCGACAAAGAAGACTCGCTACCCATCGGTCAAAAGGGCCATGTTGAAAAAAGTGTCAAAACCAGAAATGCGGGACAGGCCATGGAGAAATGGGAGCCTTGCTACACTGATGGGCGGGATGTAAATTGCCAACAGACACTCTGGAGAAGTCTACGGTGAGTCCTGAAACATCTAAAAAACACAGCTTAGAGAGCATAGGGCACTTCCACTCATGGGGGTATAAATTGGGAAAATTAAAAATCAGCAAGACACAAGCACCCCAAAGTTTAGGGCTGCTCTGTTGACAAGGACCTCCACTTCATTCCACCTTAAATATCCCAGGAAAGAGAAAAATGGATAAAGAAGTTGTGGTCCTTATGTACAATGGAATATCACTCAGCCATGAAATCAATGTCATAAGGCTAGTAGCAGCATGATGAGTGGATTTAGGTACGACGATTCTAAGTGAAATAAGTCACACAGAAAAGGACACTTCTCATAAGGTATCACTTATAGAGGGAATGTAAAAACCGTTACACTTGAACTGAATTACAAAACAGAACAGAGTCACACATGCAGAAAACACACTATGGCTGCTTAACGGGAAAGGTGAGGTGGGGTGATACATAAAACAAGGGTTTCAAATTAGCTCAGATACTGTTCCATAAACCCAATATGTAATAGACAAGACCTACTCCTTGCTCAGAGAACTGGACTCAACACGCCCTATTCACCGCACAAGAATATATCTGACTAGGAATAATCTTAAAACCTATGTATTGATATCTCTCTGTTAGTGTGTCAAGTGGGTGTAAAGCGGCATAAACACAGCAGTGAAAAGCAGCTAAACCCCATTATAAAAATAAATTACTTTGAAAAACTCACGAAACAAACACAGTGAAAGAGAGAGAAATTCTTACACAATGCGTTCATGGGCTGTGATGCAACCTGGATTGACCATATCTAGATCCACAGCTGGATGAGACATAAGGGTGCACACTCTTGGGGCTGAGAGGTTTGGTGAGGTTGGGTGAGCAAACGCAGACCCTTTAAAGTAATACTGTGTAGTACCCGTCCCATGGGATCCAAATCTCCAGGTTCAAGGGCATCTTCCTACACCGAAAACATGCATGAGAAACCCAGAGGATGGTACAGCGTGTGATGGGGAAAGGTTTCTAAAACGCACCTCATTTCTCACATCCTTGTGCCCGGGTTCGCCATTCCAGCCGCTTTACTAGCAATCTCCCTACTTGGAGCATCAGCACCTTTAACCTCCTGTTCCGTACAGGTTGCAATTTGTCCTGAGGATGAACGGGAAGACGGGGAACCAATGAGAGACTAGCTCTTGGTGTTGACACAGGCACAGGTCACTCTATTTTCCCATCAGGAAGAAGAATTAACCACAGGCTCAGCCTTCCCCCCGGAACAAGAACAGGGCGTGAATCCATCATGCGCTTTTGTGGCCAGCTCCCAAAAAAGCGAGTTGTAAAATGGAGCTTCAGGGCACTGCAAATCACAAACCTGCAGAGTTATAAATGATAACTCTCGTCCACAAATATATTGAGGGAAGGCAAAGAAGAGGTTTTGAAATCAAGGCAGAATTGCAGGAAACAGATTTCAGGAGGTAGATTCGAATCGCCTTTAAAGCACATGAAAAGCGGCAAAACGTTGACAATGATTCCCTTGGCCAAAAAGGGCGTATGCGTTTTTTCCTGAATATATTCAGGAAAAAACGCATACGCCCTTTTTGGCCAACCAAGCAACCTGGAAAGGCAAATCAGGGCTACAAAGAAGACTCGCTACCCATCGGTCAGAAGGGCCATGCTGAAAAAAGTGTCAAAACCAGAAATGCGGGACAGGCCATGGAGAAATGGGAGCCTTGCGACACTGATGGGCGGGATGTAAATTGCCAACAGACACTCTGGAGAAGTCTACGGTGAGTCCTGAAACATCTAAAAAACACAGCTTAGAGAGCATAGGGCACTTCCACTCATGGGGGTATAAATTGGGAAAATGAAAAATCAGCAAGACACAAGCACCCCAAAGTTTAGGGCTGCTCTGTTGACAAGGACCTCCACTTCATTCCACCTTAAATATCCCAGGAAAGAGAAAAATGGATAAAGAAGTTGTGGTCCTTATGTACAATGGAAAATCACTCAGCTATGAAATCAATGTCATAAGGCTAGTAGCAGCATGATGAGTGGATTTAGGTACGACGATTCTAAGTGAAATAAGTCACACAGAAAAGGACACTTCTCATAAGGTATCACTTATAGAGGGAATGTAAAAACCGTTACACTTGAACTGAATTACAAAACAGAACAGAGTCACACATGCAGAAAACACACTATGGCTGCTTAACGGGAAAGGTGAGGTGGGGTGATACATAAAACAAGGGTTTCAAATTAGCTCAGATACTGTTCCATAAACCCAATATGTAATAGACAAGACCTACTCCTTGCTCAGAGAACTGGACTCAACACGCCCTATTCACCGCACAAGAATATATCTGACTAGGAATAATCTTAAAACCTATGTATTGATATCTCTCTGTTAGTGTGTCAAGTGGGTGTAAAGCGGCATAAACACAGCAGTGAAAAGCAGCTAAACCCCATTATAAAAATAAATTACTTTGAAAAACTCACGAAACAAACACAGTGAAAGAGAGAGAAATTCTTACACAATGCGTTCATGGGCTGTGATGCAACCTGGATTGACCATATCTAGATCCACAGCTGGATGAGACATAAGGGTGGACACTCTTGGGGCTGAGAGGTTTGGTGAGGTTGGGTGAGCAAACGCAGACCCTTTAAAGTAATACTGTGTAGTACCCGTCCCATGGGATCCAAATCTCCAGGTTCAAGGGCATCTTCCTACACCGAAAACATGCATGAGAAACCCAGAGGATGGTACAGCGTGTGATGGGGAAAGGTTTCTAAAACGCACCTCATTTCTCACATCCTTGTGCCCGGGTTCGCCATTCCAGCCGCTTTACTAGGAATCTCCCTACTTGGAGCATCAGCACCTTTAACCTCCTGTTCCGTACAGGTTGCAATTTGTCCTGAGGATGAACGGGAAGACGGGGAACCAATGAGAGACTAGCTCTTGGTGTGGACACAGGCACAGGTCACTCTATTTTCCCATCAGGAAGAAGAATTAACCACAGGCTCAGCCTTCCCCCCGGAACCAGAACAGGGTGTGGAACCATCAAGCGCTTTTGCGGCCAGCTCCCAAAAAAGCAAGTTGTAAAATGGAGCTTCAGGTCACTGCAATTCACAAACCTGCAGAGTTATAAATGATAACTCTCGTCCACAAATATATTGAGGGAAGGCAAAGAAGAGGATTTGAAATCAAGGCAGAATTGCAGGAAACAGATTTCAGGAGGTAGATTCGAATCGCCTTTAAAGCACATGAAAAGCGGCAAAACGTTGACAATGATGCCCTTGGCCAAAAAGGGCGTATGCGTTTTTTCCTGAATATATTCAGGAAAAAACGCTTACACCCTTTTTGGCCAACCAAGCAACCTGGAAAGGCAAATCAGGGCTACAAAGAAGACTCGCTACCCATCGGTCAAAAGGGCCATGCTGAAAAAAGTCTCAAAACCAGAAATGCAGGACAGGCCATGGAGAAATGGGAGCCTTGCTACACTGATGGGCGGGATGTAAATTGCCAACAGTCACTCTGGAGAAGTGTACGGTGAGTCCTGAAACACCTAAAAAACACAGCTTAGAGAGCATAGGGCACTTCCACTCATGGGGGTATAAATTGGGAAAATTAAAAATCAGCAAGACACAAGCACCCCAAAGTTTAGGGCTGCTCTGTTGACAAGGACCTCCACTTCATTCCACCTTCAATATCCCAGGAAAGAGAAAAATGGATAAAGAAGTTGTGGTCCTTATGTACAATGGAAAATCACTCAGCCATGAAATCAATGTCATAAGGCTAGTAGCAGCATGATGAGTGGATTTAGGTACGACGATTCTAAGTGAAATAAGTCACACAGAAAAGGACACTTCTCATAAGGTATCACTTATAGAGGGAATGTAAAAACCGTTACACTTGAACTGAATTACAAAACAGAACAGAGTCACACATGCAGAAAACACACTATGGCTGCTTAACGGGAAAGGTGAGGTGGGGTGATACATAAAACAAGGGTTTCAAATTAGCTCAGATACCGTTCCATAAACCCAATATGTAATAGACAAAACCTACTCCTTGCTCAGAGAACTGGACTCAACACGCCCTATTCACCGCACAAGAATATATCTGACTAGGAATAATCTTAAAACCTATGTATTGATATCTCTCTGTTAGTGTGTCAAGTGGGTGTAAAGCGGCATAAACACAGCAGTGAAAAGCAGCTAAACCCCATTATAAAAATAAATTACTTTGAAAAACCCACGAAACAAACACAGTGAAAGAGAGAGAAATTCTTACACAATGCGTTCATGGGCTGTGATGCAACCTGGATTGACCATATCTAGACCCACAGCTGGATGAGACATAAGGGTGGACACTCTTGGGGCTGAGAGGTTTGGTGAGGTTGGGTGAGCAAACGCAGACCCTTTAAAGTAATACTGCGTAGTACCCGTCCCATGGGATCCAAATCTCCAGGTTCAAGGGCATCTTCCTACATCGAAAACATGCATGAGAAACCCAGAGGATGGTACAGCGTGTGATGGGGAAAGGTTTCTAAAACGCACCTCATTTCTCATCTCCTTGTGCCCGGGTTCGCCATTCCAGCCGCTTTACTAGCAATCTCCCTACTTGGAGCATCAGCACCTTTAACCTCCTGTTCCGTACAGGTTGCAATTTGTCCTGAGGATGAACGGGAAGACGGGGAACCAATGAGAGACTAGCTCTTGGTGTGGACACAGGCACAGGTCACTCTATTTTCCGATCAGGAAGAAGAATTAACCACAGGCTCAGCCTTCCCCCCGGAACAAGAACAGGGCGTGAATCCATCATGCGCTTTTGTGGCCAGCTCCCAAAAAAGCGAGTTGTAAAATGGAGCTTCAGGGCACTGCAAATCACAAACCTGCAGAGTTATAAATGATAACTCTCGTCCACAAATATATTGAGGGAAGGCAAAGAAGAGGTTTTGAAATCAAGGCAGAATTGCAGGAAACAGATTTCAGGAGGTAGATTCGAAGCGCCTTTAAAGCACATGAAGAGCGGGAAAACGTAGACAATGATTCCCTTGGCCAAAAAGGGCGTATGCGTTTTTTCCTGAATATATTCAAGAAAAAACGGATACGCCCTTTTTGGCCAACCAAGCAACCTGGAAAGGCAAATCAGGGCGACAAAGAAGACTCGCTACCCATCGGTCAAAAGGGCCATGTTGAAAAAAGTGTCAAAACCAGAAATGCGGGACAGGCCATGGAGAAATGGGAGCCTTGCTACACTGATGGGCGGGATGTAAATTGCCAACAGACACTCTGGAGAAGTCTACGGTGAGTCCTGAAACATCTAAAAAACACAGCTTAGAGAGCATAGGGCACTTCCACTCATGGGGGTATAAATTGGGAAAATGAAAAATCAGCAAGACACAAGCACCCCAAAGTTTAGGGCTGCTCTGTTGACAAGGACCTCCACTTCATTCCACCTTAAATATCCCAGGAAAGAGAAAAATGGATAAAGAAGTTGTGGTCCTTATGTACAATGGAATATCACTCAGCCATGAAATCAATGTCATAAGGCTAGTAGCAGCATGATGAGTGGATTTAGGTACGACGATTCTAAGTGAAATAAGTCACACAGAAAAGGACACTTCTCATAAGGTATCACTTATAGAGGGAATGTAAAAACCGTTACACTTGAACTGAATTACAAAACAGAACAGAGTCACACATGCAGAAAACACACTATGGCTGCTTAACGGGAAAGGTGAGGTGGGGTGATACATAAAACAAGGGTTTCAAATTAGCTCAGATACTGTTCCATAAACCCAATATGTAATAGACAAGACCTACTCCTTGCTCAGAGAACTGGACTCAACACGCCCTATTCACCGCACAAGAATATATCTGACTAGGAATAATCTTAAAACCTATGTATTGATATCTCTCTGTTAGTGTGTCAAGTGGGTGTAAAGCGGCATAAACACAGCAGTGAAAAGCAGCTAAACCCCATTATAAAAATAAATTACTTTGAAAAACTCACGAAACAAACACAGTGAAAGAGAGAGAAATTCTTACACAATGAGTTCATGGGCTGTGATGCAACCTGGATTGACCATATCTAGATCCACAGCTGGATGAGACATAAGGGTGGACACTCTTGGGGCTGAGAGGTTTGGTGAGGTTGGGTGAGCAAACGCAGACCCTTTAAAGTAATACTGTGTAGTACCCGTCCCATGGGATCCAAATCTCCAGGTTCAAGGGCATCTTCCTACACCGAAAACATGCATGAGAAACCCAGAGGATGGTACAGCGTGTGATGGGGAAAGGTTTCTAAAACGCACCTCATTTCTCACATCCTTGTGCCCGGGTTCGCCATTCCAGCCGCTTTACTAGCAATCTCCCTACTTGGAGCATCAGCACCTTTAACCTCCTGTTCCGTACAGGTTGCAATTTGTCCTGAGGATGAACGGGAAGACGGGGAACCAATGAGAGACTAGCTCTTGGTGTTGACACAGGCACAGGTCACTCTATTTTCCCATCAGGAAGAAGAATTAACCACAGGCTCAGCCTTCCCCCCGGAACAAGAACAGGGCGTGAATCCATCATGCGCTTTTGTGGCCAGCTCCCAAAAAAGCGAGTTGTAAAATGGAGCTTCAGGGCACTGCAAATCACAAACCTGCAGAGTTATAAATGATAACTCTCGTCCACAAATATATTGAGGGAAGGCAAAGAAGAGGTTTTGAAATCAAGGCAGAATTGCAGGAAACAGATTTCAGGAGGTAGATTCGAATCGCCTTTAAAGCACATGAAAAGCGGGAAAACGTAGACAATGATTCCCTTGGCCAAAAAGGGCGTATGCGTTTTTTCCTGAATATATTCAGGAAAAAACGCATACGCCCTTTTTGGCCAACCAAGCAACCTGGAAAGGCAAATCAGGGCTACAAAGAAGACTCGCTACCCATCGGTCAGAAGGGCCATGCTGAAAAAAGTGTCAAAACCAGAAATGCGGGACAGGCCATGGAGAAATGGGAGCCTTGCGACACTGATGGGCGGGATGTAAATTGCCAACAGACACTCTGGAGAAGTCTACGGTGAGTCCTGAAACATCTAAAAAACACAGCTTAGAGAGCATAGGGCACTTCCACTCATGGGGGTATAAATTGGGAAAATTAAAAATCAGCAAGACACAAGCACCCCAAAGTTTAGGGCTGCTCTGTTGACAAGGACCTCCACTTCATTCCACCTTCAATATCCCAGGAAAGAGAAAAATGGATAAAGAAGTTGTGGTCCTTATGTACAATGGAAAATCACTCAGCTATGAAATCAATGTCATAAGGCTAGTAGCAGCATGATGAGTGGATTTAGGTACGACGATTCTAAGTGAAATAAGTCACACAGAAAAGGACACTTCTCATAAGGTATCACTTATAGAGGGAATGTAAAAACCGTTACACTTGAACTGAATTACAAAACAGAACAGAGTCACACATGCAGAAAACACACTATGGCTGCTTAACGGGAAAGGTGAGGTGGGGTGATACATAAAACAAGGGTTTCAAATTAGCTCAGATACTGTTCCATAAACCCAATATGTAATAGACAAGACCTACTCCTTGCTCAGAGAACTGGACTCAACACGCCCTATTCACCGCACAAGAATATATCTGACTAGGAATAATCTTAAAACCTATGTATTGATATCTCTCTGTTAGTGTGTCAAGTGGGTGTAAAGCGGCATAAACACAGCAGTGAAAAGCAGCTAAACCCCATTATAAAAATAAATTACTTTGAAAAACTCACGAAACAAACACAGTGAAAGAGAGAGAAATTCTTACACAATGCGTTCATGGGCTGTGATGCAACCTGGATTGACCATATCTAGATCCACAGCTGGATGAGACATAAGGGTGGACACTCTTGGGGCTGAGAGGTTTGGTGAGGTTGGGTGAGCAAACGCAGACCCTTTAAAGTAATACTGTGTAGTACCCGTCCCATGGGATCCAAATCTCCAGGTTCAAGGGCATCTTCCTACACCGAAAACATGCATGAGAAACCCAGAGGATGGTACAGCGTGTGATGGGGAAAGGTTTCTAAAACGCACCTCATTTCTCACATCCTTGTGCCCGGGTTCGCCATTCCAGCCGCTTTACTAGCAATCTCCCTACTTGGAGCATCAGCACCTTTAACCTCCTGTTCCGTACAGGTTGCAATTTGTCCTGAGGATGAACGGGAAGACGGGGAACCAATGAGAGACTAGCTCTTGGTGTTGACACAGGCACAGGTCACTCTATTTTCCCATCAGGAAGAAGAATTAACCACAGGCTCAGCCTTCCCCCCGGAACAAGAACAGGGCGTGAATCCATCATGCGCTTTTGTGGCCAGCTCCCAAAAAAGCGAGTTGTAAAATGGAGCTTCAGGGCACTGCAAATCACAAACCTGCAGAGTTATAAATGATAACTCTCGTCCACAAATATATTGAGGGAAGGCAAAGAAGAGGTTTTGAAATCAAGGCAGAATTGCAGGAAACAGATTTCAGGAGGTAGATTCGAATCGCCTTTAAAGCACATGAAAAGCGGCAAAACGTTGACAATGATTCCCTTGGCCAAAAAGGGCGTATGCGTTTTTTCCTGAATATATTCAGGAAAAAACGCATACGCCCTTTTTGGCCAACCAAGCAACTTGGAAAGGCAAATCAGGGCTACATAGAAGACTCGCTACCCATCGGTCAGAAGGGCCATGCTGAAAAAAGTGTCAAAACCAGAAATGCGGGACAGGCCATGGAGAAATGGGAGCCTTGCGACACTGATGGGCGGGATGTAAATTGCCAACAGACACTCTGGAGAAGTCTACGGTGAGTCCTGAAACATCTAAAAAACACAGCTTAGAGAGCATAGGGCACTTCCACTCATGGGGGTATAAATTGGGAAAATTAAAAATCAGCAAGACACAAGCACCCCAAAGTTTAGGGCTGCTCTGTTGACAAGGACCTCCACTTCATTCCACCTTAAATATCCCAGGAAAGAGAAAAATGGATAAAGAAGTTGTGGTCCTTATGTACAATGGAAAATCACTCAGCCATGAAATCAATGTCATAAGGCTAGTAGCAGCATGATGAGTGGATTTAGGTACGACGATTCTAAGTGAAATAAGTCACACAGAAAAGGACACTTCTCATAAGGTATTACTTATAGAGGGAATGTAAAAACCGTTACACTTGAACTGAATTACAAAACAGAACAGAGTCTCACATGCAGAAAACACACTATGGCTGCTTAACGGGAAAGGTGAGGTGGGGTGATACATAAAACAAGGGTTTCAAATTAGCTCAGATACCGTTCCATAAACCCAATATGTAATAGACAAGATCTACTCCTTTCTCAGAGAACTGGACTCAACACGCCCTATTCACCGCACAAGAATATATCTGACTAGTAATAATCTTAAAACCTATGTATTGATATCTCTCTGTTAGTGTGTCAAGTGGGTGTAAAGCGGCATAAACACAGCAGTGAATAGCAGCTAAACCCCATTATAAAAATAAATTACTTTGAAAAACCCATGAAACAAAGACAGTGAAAGAGAGAGAAATTCTTACACAATGCGTTCATGGGCTGTGATGCAACCTGGATTGACCATATCTAGACCCACAGCTGGATGAAACATAAGGGTGGACACTCTTGGGGCTGAGAGGTTTGGTGAGGTGGGGTGAGCAAACGCAGACCCTTTAAAGTAATACTGCGTGGTACCCGTCCCATGGGTCCCAAATCTCCAGGTTCAAGGGCATCTTCCTACATCGAAAACATGCATGAGAAACCCAGAAGATGGTACACCGTGTGATGGGGAAAGGTTTCTAAAACGCACCTCATTTCTCATCTCCTTGTGCCCGGGTTCGCCATTCCAGCCGCTTTACTAGCAATCTCCCTACTTGGAGCATCAGCACCTTTAACCTCCTGTTCCGTACAGGTTGCAATTTGTCCTGAGGATGAACGGGAAGACGGGGAACCAATGAGAGACTAGCTCTTGGTGTGGACACAGGCACAGGTCACTCTATTTTCCCATCAGGAAGAAGAATTAACCACAGGCTCAGCCTTCCCCCCGGAACCAGAACAGGGTGTGGAACCATCAAGCGCTTTTGCGGCCAGCTCCCAAAAAAGCAAGTTGTAAAATGGAGCTTCAGGTCACTGCAATTCACAAACCTGCAGAGTTATAAATGATAACTCTCGTCCACAAATATATTGAGGGAAGGCAAAGAAGAGGATTTGAAATCAAGGCAGAATTGCAGGAAACAGATTTCAGGAGGTAGATTCGAATCGCCTTTAAAGCACATGAAAAGCGGCAAAACGTTGACAATGATGCCCTTGGCCAAAAAGGGCGTATGCGTTTTTTCCTGAATATATTCAGGAAAAAACGCTTACACCCTTTTTGGCCAACCAAGCAACCTGGAAAGGCAAATCAGGGCTACAAAGAAGACTCGCTACCCATCGGTCAAAAGGGCCATGCTGAAAAAAGTCTCAAAACCAGAAATGCAGGACAGGCCATGGAGAAATGGGAGCCTTGCTACACTGATGGGCGGGATGTAAATTGCCAACAGTCACTCTGGAGAAGTGTACGGTGAGTCCTGAAACACCTAAAAAACACAGCTTAGACAGCATAGGGCACTTCCACTCATGGGGGTATAAATTGGGAAAATTAAAAATCAGCAAGACACAAGCACCCCAAAGTTTAGAGCTGCTCTGTTGACAAGGATCTCCACTTCATTCCACCTTAAATATCCCAGGAAAGAGAAAAATGGATAAAGAAGTTGTGGTCCTTATGTACAATGGAAAATCACTCAGCCATGAAATCAATGTCATAAGGCTAGTAGCAGCATGATGAGTGGATTTAGGTACGACGATTCTAAGTGAAATAAGTCACACAGAAAAGGACACTTCTCATAAGGTATCACTTATAGAGGGAAGGTAAAAACCGTTACACTTGAACTGAATTACAAAACAGAACAGAGTCACACATGCAGAAAACACACTATGGCTGCTTAACGGGAAAGGTGAGGTGGGGTGATACATAAAACAAGGGTTTCAAATTAGCTCAGATACCGTTCCATAAACCCAATATGTAATAGACAAAACCTACTCCTTGCTCAGAGAACTGGACTCAACACGCCCTATTCACCGCACAAGAGTATATCTGACTAGGAATAATCTTAAAACCTATGTATTGATATCTCTCTGTTAGTGTGTCAAGTGGGTGTAAAGCGGCATAAACACAGCAGTGAAAAGCAGCTAAACCCCATTATAAAAATAAATTACTTTGAAAAACCCACGAAACAAACACAGTGAAAGAGAGAGAAATTCTTACACAATGCGTTCATGGGCTGTGATGCAACCTGGATTGACCATATCTAGACCCACAGCTGGATGAGACATAAGGGTGGACACTCTTGGGGCTGAGAGGTTTGGTGAGGTTGGGTGAGCAAACGCAGACCCTTTAAAGTAATACTGCGTAGTACCCGTCCCATGGGATCCAAATCTCCAGGTTCAAGGGCATCTTCCTACATCGAAAACATGCATGAGAAACCCAGAGGATGGTACAGCGTGTGATGGGGAAAGGTTTCTAAAACGCACCTCATTTCTCATCTCCTTGTGCCCGGGTTCGCCATTCCAGCCTCTTTACTAGCAATCTCCCTACTTGGAGCATCAGCACCTTTAACCTCCTGTTCCGTACAGGTTGCAATTTGTCCTGAGGATGAACGGGAAGACGGGGAACCAATGAGAGACTAGCTCTTGGTGTGGACACAGGCACAGGTCACTCTATTTTCCGATCAGGAAGAAGAATTAACCACAGGCTCAGCCTTCCCCCCGGAACAAGAACAGGGCGTGAATCCATCATGCGCTTTTGTGGCCAGCTCCCAAAAAAGCGAGTTGTAAAATGGAGCTTCAGGGCACTGCAAATCACAAACCTGCAGAGTTATAAATGATAACTCTCGTCCACAAATATATTGAGGGAAGGCAAAGAAGAGGTTTTGAAATCAAGGCAGAATTGCAGGAAACAGATTTCAGGAGGTAGATTCGAAGCGCCTTTAAAGCACATGAAGAGCGGGAAAACGTAGACAATGATTCCCTTGGCCAAAAAGGGCGTATGCGTTTTTTCCTGAATATATTCAAGAAAAAACGGATACGCCCTTTTTGGCCAACCAAGCAACCTGGAAAGGCAAATCAGGGCGACAAAGAAGACTCGCTACCCATCGGTCAAAAGGGCCATGTTGAAAAAAGTGTCAAAACCAGAAATGCGGGACAGGCCATGGAGAAATGGGAGCCTTGCTACACTGATGGGCGGGATGTAAATTGCCAACAGACACTCTGGAGAAGTCTACGGTGAGTCCTGAAACATCTAAAAAACACAGCTTAGAGAGCATAGGGCACTTCCACTCATGGGGGTATAAATTGGGAAAATGAAAAATCAGCAAGACACAAGCACCCCAAAGTTTAGGGCTGCTCTGTTGACAAGGACCTCCACTTCATTCCACCTTAAATATCCCAGGAAAGAGAAAAATGGATAAAGAAGTTGTGGTCCTTATGTACAATGGAATATCACTCAGCCATGAAATCAATGTCATAAGGCTAGTAGCAGCATGATGAGTGGATTTAGTTACGACGATTTTAAGTGAAATAAGTCACACAGAAAAGGACACTTCTCATAAGGTATCACTTATAGAGGGAATGTAAAAACCGTTACACTTGAACTGAATTACAAAACAGAACAGAGTCACACATGCAGAAAACACACTATGGCTGCTTAACGGGAAAGGTGAGGTGGGGTGATACATAAAACAAGGGTTTCAAATTAGCTCAGATACTGTTCCATAAACCCAATATGTAATAGACAAGACCTACTCCTTGCTCAGAGAACTGGACTCAACACGCCCTATTCACCGCACAAGAATATATCTGACTAGGAATAATCTTAAAACCTATGTATTGATATCTCTCTGTTAGTGTGTCAAGTGGGTGTAAAGCGGCATAAACACAGCAGTGAAAAGCAGCTAAACCCCATTATAAAAATAAATTACTTTGAAAAACTCACGAAACAAACACAGTGAAAGAGAGAGAAATTCTTACACAATGCGTTCATGGGCTGTGATGCAACCTGGATTGACCATATCTAGATCCACAGCTGGATGAGACATAAGGGTGGACACTCTTGGGGCTGAGAGGTTTGGTGAGGTTGGGTGAGCAAACGCAGACCCTTTAAAGTAATACTGTGTAGTACCCGTCCCATGGGATCCAAATCTCCAGGTTCAAGGGCATCTTCCTACACCGAAAACATGCATGAGAAACCCAGAGGATGGTACAGCGTGTGATGGGGAAAGGTTTCTAAAACGCACCTCATTTCTCATCTCCTTGTGCCCGGGTTCGCCATTCCAGCCGCTTTACTAGCAATCTCCCTACTTGGAGCATCAGCACCTTTAACCTCCTGTTCCGTACAGGTTGCAATTTGTCCTGAGGATGAACGGGAAGACGGGGAACCAATGAGAGACTAGCTCTTGGTGTTGACACAGGCACAGGTCACTCTATTTTCCCATCAGGAAGAAGAATTAACCACAGGCTCAGCCTTCCCCCCGGAACAAGAACAGGGCGTGAATCCATCATGCGCTTTTGTGGCCAGCTCCCAAAAAAGCGAGTTGTAAAATGGAGCTTCAGGGCACTGCAAATCACAAACCTGCAGAGTTATAAATGATAACTCTCGTCCACAAATATATGGAGGGAAGGCAAAGAAGAGGTTTTGAAATCAAGGCAGAATTGCAGGAAACAGATTTCAGGAGGTAGATTCGAATCGCCTTTAAAGCACATGAAAAGCGGGAAAACGTAGACAATGATTCCCTTGGCCAAAAAGGGCGTATGCGTTTTTTCCTGAATATATTCAGGAAAAAACGCATACGCCCTTTTTGGCCAACCAAGCAACCTGGAAAGGCAAATCAGGGCTACAAAGAAGACTCGCTACCCATCGGTCAGAAGGGCCATGCTGAAAAAAGTGTCAAAACCAGAAATGCGGGACAGGCCATGGAGAAATGGGAGCCTTGCGACACTGATGGGCGGGATGTAAATTGCCAACAGACACTCTGGAGAAGTCTACGGTGAGTCCTGAAACATCTAAAAAACACAGCTTAGAGAGCATAGGGCACTTCCACTCATGGGGGTATAAATTGGGAAAATGAAAAATCAGCAAGACACAAGCACCCCAAAGTTTAGGGCTGCTCTGTTGACAAGGACCTCCACTTCATTCCACCTTCAATATCCCAGGAAAGAGAAAAATGGATAAAGAAGTTGTGGTCCTTATGTACAATGGAAAATCACTCAGCTATGAAATCAATGTCATAAGGCTAGTAGCAGCATGATGAGTGGATTTAGGTACGACGATTCTAAGTGAAATAAGTCACACAGAAAAGGACACTTCTCATAAGGTATCACTTATAGAGGGAATGTAAAAACCGTTACACTTGAACTGAATTACAAAACAGAACAGAGTCACACATGCAGAAAACACACTATGGCTGCTTAACGGGAAAGGTGAGGTGGGGTGATACATAAAACAAGGGTTTCAAATTAGCTCAGATACTGTTCCATAAACCCAATATGTAATAGACAAGACCTACTCCTTGCTCAGAGAACTGGACTCAACACGCCCTATTCACCGCACAAGAATATATCTGACTAGGAATAATCTTAAAACCTATGTATTGATATCTCTCTGTTAGTGTGTCAAGTGGGTGTAAAGCGGCATAAACACAGCAGTGAAAAGCAGCTAAACCCCATTATAAAAATAAATTACTTTGAAAAACTCACGAAACAAACACAGTGAAAGAGAGAGAAATTCTTACACAATGCGTTCATGGGCTGTGATGCAACCTGGATTGACCATATCTAGATCCACAGCTGGATGAGACATAAGGGTGGACACTCTTGGGGCTGAGAGGTTTGGTGAGGTTGGGTGAGCAAACGCAGACCCTTTAAAGTAATACTGTGTAGTACCCGTCCCATGGGATCCAAATCTCCAGGTTCAAGGGCATCTTCCTACACCGAAAACATGCATGAGAAACCCAGAGGATGGTACAGCGTGTGATGGGGAAAGGTTTCTAAAACGCACCTCATTTCTCACATCCTTGTGCCCGGGTTCGCCATTCCAGCCGCTTTACTAGCAATCTCCCTACTTGGAGCATCAGCACCTTTAACCTCCTGTTCCGTACAGGTTGCAATTTGTCCTGAGGATGAACGGGAAGACGGGGAACCAATGAGAGACTAGCTCTTGGTGTTGACACAGGCACAGGTCACTCTATTTTCCCATCAGGAAGAAGAATTAACCACAGGCTCAGCCTTCCCCCCGGAACAAGAACAGGGCGTGAATCCATCATGCGCTTTTGTGGCCAGCTCCCAAAAAAGCGAGTTGTAAAATGGAGCTTCAGGGCACTGCAAATCACAAACCTGCAGAGTTATAAATGATAACTCTCGTCCACAAATATATTGAGGGAAGGCAAAGAAGAGGTTTTGAAATCAAGGCAGAATTGCAGGAAACAGATTTCAGGAGGTAGATTCGAATCGCCTTTAAAGCACATGAAAAGCGGCAAAACGTTGACAATGATTCCCTTGGCCAAAAAGGGCGTATGCGTTTTTTCCTGAATATATTCAGGAAAAAACGCATACGCCCTTTTTGGCCAACCAAGCAACTTGGAAAGGCAAATCAGGGCTACATAGAAGACTCGCTACCCATCGGTCAGAAGGGCCATGCTGAAAAAAGTGTCAAAACCAGAAATGCGGGACAGGCCATGGAGAAATGGGAGCCTTGCGACACTGATGGGCGGGATGTAAATTGCCAACAGACACTCTGGAGAAGTCTACGGTGAGTCCTGAAACATCTAAAAAACACAGCTTAGAGAGCATAGGGCACTTCCACTCATGGGGGTATAAATTGGGAAAATTAAAAATCAGCAAGACACAAGCACCCCAAAGTTTAGGGCTGCTCTGTTGACAAGGACCTCCACTTCATTCCACCTTAAATATCCCAGGAAAGAGAAAAATGGATAAAGAAGTTGTGGTCCTTATGTACAATGGAAAATCACTCAGCCATGAAATCAATGTCATAAGGCTAGTAGCAGCATGATGAGTGGATTTAGGTACGACGATTCTAAGTGAAATAAGTCACACAGAAAAGGACACTTCTCATAAGGTATTACTTATAGAGGGAATGTAAAAACCGTTACACTTGAACTGAATTACAAAACAGAACAGAGTCTCACATGCAGAAAACACACTATGGCTGCTTAACGGGAAAGGTGAGGTGGGGTGATACATAAAACAAGGGTTTCAAATTAGCTCAGATACTGTTCCATAAACCCAATATGTAATAGACAAGACCTACTCCTTGCTCAGAGAACTGGACTCAACACGCCCTATTCACCGCACAAGAATATATCTGACTAGGAATAATCTTAAAACCTATGTATTGATATCTCTCTGTTAGTGTGTCAAGTGGGTGTAAAGCGGCATAAACACAGCAGTGAAAAGCAGCTAAACCCCATTATAAAAATAAATTACTTTGAAAAACTCACGAAACAAACACAGTGAAAGAGAGAGAAATTCTTACACAATGCGTTCATGGGCTGTGATGCAACCTGGATTGACCATATCTAGATCCACAGCTGGATGAGACATAAGGGTGGACACTCTTGGGGCTGAGAGGTTTGGTGAGGTTGGGTGAGCAAACGCAGACCCTTTAAAGTAATACTGTGTAGTACCCGTCCCATGGGATCCAAATCTCCAGGTTCAAGGGCATCTTCCTACACCGAAAACATGCATGAGAAACCCAGAGGATGGTACAGCGTGTGATGGGGAAAGGTTTCTAAAACGCACCTCATTTCTCATCTCCTTGTGCCCGGGTTCGCCATTCCAGCCGCTTTACTAGCAATCTCCCTACTTGGAGCATCAGCACCTTTAACCTCCTGTTCCGTACAGGTTGCAATTTGTCCTGAGGATGAACGGGAAGACGGGGAACCAATGAGAGACTAGCTCTTGGTGTTGACACAGGCACAGGTCACTCTATTTTCCCATCAGGAAGAAGAATTAACCACAGGCTCAGCCTTCCCCCCGGAACAAGAACAGGGCGTGAATCCATCATGCGCTTTTGTGGCCAGCTCCCAAAAAAGCGAGTTGTAAAATGGAGCTTCAGGGCACTGCAAATAACAAACCTGCAGAGTTATAAATGATAACTCTCGTCCACAAATATATGGAGGGAAGGCAAAGAAGAGGTTTTGAAATCAAGGCAGAATTGCAGGAAACAGATTTCAGGAGGTAGATTCGAATCGCCTTTAAAGCACATGAAAAGCGGGAAAACGTAGACAATGATTCCCTTGGCCAAAAAGGGCGTATGCGTTTTTTCCTGAATATATTCAGGAAAAAACGCATACGCCCTTTTTGGCCAACCAAGCAACCTGGAAAGGCAAATCAGGGCTACAAAGAAGACTCGCTACCCATCGGTCAGAAGGGCCATGCTGAAAAAAGTGTCAAAACCAGAAATGCGGGACAGGCCATGGAGAAATGGGAGCCTTGCGACACTGATGGGCGGGATGTAAATTGCCAACAGACACTCTGGAGAAGTCTACGGTGAGTCCTGAAACATCTAAAAAACACAGCTTAGAGAGCATAGGGCACTTCCACTCATGGGGGTATAAATTGGGAAAATGAAAAATCAGCAAGACACAAGCACCCCAAAGTTTAGGGCTGCTCTGTTGACAAGGACCTCCACTTCATTCCACCTTCAATATCCCAGGAAAGAGAAAAATGGATAAAGAAGTTGTGGTCCTTATGTACAATGGAAAATCACTCAGCTATGAAATCAATGTCATAAGGCTAGTAGCAGCATGATGAGTGGATTTAGGTACGACGATTCTAAGTGAAATAAGTCACACAGAAAAGGACACTTCTCATAAGGTATCACTTATAGAGGGAATGTAAAAACCGTTACACTTGAACTGAATTACAAAACAGAACAGAGTCACACATGCAGAAAACACACTATGGCTGCTTAACGGGAAAGGTGAGGTGGGGTGATACATAAAACAAGGGTTTCAAATTAGCTCAGATACTGTTCCATAAACCCAATATGTAATAGACAAGACCTACTCCTTGCTCAGAGAACTGGACTCAACACGCCCTATTCACCGCACAAGAATATATCTGACTAGGAATAATCTTAAAACCTATGTATTGATATCTCTCTGTTAGTGTGTCAAGTGGGTGTAAAGCGGCATAAACACAGCAGTGAAAAGCAGCTAAACCCCATTATAAAAATAAATTACTTTGAAAAACTCACGAAACAAACACAGTGAAAGAGAGAGAAATTCTTACACAATGCGTTCATGGGCTGTGATGCAACCTGGATTGACCATATCTAGATCCACAGCTGGATGAGACATAAGGGTGGACACTCTTGGGGCTGAGAGGTTTGGTGAGGTTGGGTGAGCAAACGCAGACCCTTTAAAGTAATACTGTGTAGTACCCGTCCCATGGGATCCAAATCTCCAGGTTCAAGGGCATCTTCCTACACCGAAAACATGCATGAGAAACCCAGAGGATGGTACAGCGTGTGATGGGGAAAGGTTTCTAAAACGCACCTCATTTCTCACATCCTTGTGCCCGGGTTCGCCATTCCAGCCGCTTTACTAGCAATCTCCCTACTTGGAGCATCAGCACCTTTAACCTCCTGTTCCGTACAGGTTGCAATTTGTCCTGAGGATGAACGGGAAGACGGGGAACCAATGAGAGACTAGCTCTTGGTGTTGACACAGGCACAGGTCACTCTATTTTCCCATCAGGAAGAAGAATTAACCACAGGCTCAGCCTTCCCCCCGGAACAAGAACAGGGCGTGAATCCATCATGCGCTTTTGTGGCCAGCTCCCAAAAAAGCGAGTTGTAAAATGGAGCTTCAGGGCACTGCAAATCACAAACCTGCAGAGTTATAAATGATAACTCTCGTCCACAAATATATTGAGGGAAGGCAAAGAAGAGGTTTTGAAATCAAGGCAGAATTGCAGGAAACAGATTTCAGGAGGTAGATTCGAATCGCCTTTAAAGCACATGAAAAGCGGCAAAACGTTGACAATGATTCCCTTGGCCAAAAAGGGCGTATGCGTTTTTTCCTGAATATATTCAGGAAAAAACGCATACGCCCTTTTTGGCCAACCAAGCAACTTGGAAAGGCAAATCAGGGCTACATAGAAGACTCGCTACCCATCGGTCAGAAGGGCCATGCTGAAAAAAGTGTCAAAACCAGAAATGCGGGACAGGCCATGGAGAAATGGGAGCCTTGCGACACTGATGGGCGGGATGTAAATTGCCAACAGACACTCTGGAGAAGTCTACGGTGAGTCCTGAAACATCTAAAAAACACAGCTTAGAGAGCATAGGGCACTTCCACTCATGGGGGTATAAATTGGGAAAATTAAAAATCAGCAAGACACAAGCACCCCAAAGTTTAGGGCTGCTCTGTTGACAAGGACCTCCACTTCATTCCACCTTAAATATCCCAGGAAAGAGAAAAATGGATAAAGAAGTTGTGGTCCTTATGTACAATGGAAAATCACTCAGCCATGAAATCAATGTCATAAGGCTAGTAGCAGCATGATGAGTGGATTTAGGTACGACGATTCTAAGTGAAATAAGTCACACAGAAAAGGACACTTCTCATAAGGTATTACTTATAGAGGGAATGTAAAAACCGTTACACTTGAACTGAATTACAAAACAGAACAGAGTCTCACATGCAGAAAACACACTATGGCTGCTTAACGGGAAAGGTGAGGTGGGGTGATACATAAAACAAGGGTTTCAAATTAGCTCAGATACCGTTCCATAAACCCAATATGTAATAGACAAGATCTACTCCTTTCTCAGAGAACTGGACTCAACACGCCCTATTCACCGCACAAGAATATATCTGACTAGTAATAATCTTAAAACCTATGTATTGATATCTCTCTGTTAGTGTGTCAAGTGGGTGTAAAGCGGCATAAACACAGCAGTGAATAGCAGCTAAACCCCATTATAAAAATAAATTACTTTGAAAAACCCATGAAACAAAGACAGTGAAAGAGAGAGAAATTCTTACACAATGCGTTCATGGGCTGTGATGCAACCTGGATTGACCATATCTAGACCCACAGCTGGATGAAACATAAGGGTGGACACTCTTGGGGCTGAGAGGTTTGGTGAGGTGGGGTGAGCAAACGCAGACCCTTTAAAGTAATACTGCGTGGTACCCGTCCCATGGGTCCCAAATCTCCAGGTTCAAGGGCATCTTCCTACATCGAAAACATGCATGAGAAACCCAGAAGATGGTACACCGTGTGATGGGGAAAGGTTTCTAAAACGCACCTCATTTCTCATCTCCTTGTGCCCGGGTTCGCCATTCCAGCCGCTTTACTAGCAATCTCCCTACTTGGAGCATCAGCACCTTTAACCTCCTGTTCCGTACAGGTTGCAATTTGTCCTGAGGATGAACGGGAAGACGGGGAACCAATGAGAGACTAGCTCTTGGTGTGGACACAGGCACAGGTCACTCTATTTTCCCATCAGGAAGAAGAATTAACCACAGGCTCAGCCTTCCCCCCGGAACCAGAACAGGGTGTGGAACCATCAAGCGCTTTTGCGGCCAGCTCCCAAAAAAGCAAGTTGTAAAATGGAGCTTCAGGTCACTGCAATTCACAAACCTGCAGAGTTATAAATGATAACTCTCGTCCACAAATATATTGAGGGAAGGCAAAGAAGAGGATTTGAAATCAAGGCAGAATTGCAGGAAACAGATTTCAGGAGGTAGATTCGAATCGCCTTTAAAGCACATGAAAAGCGGCAAAACGTTGACAATGATGCCCTTGGCCAAAAAGGGCGTATGCGTTTTTTCCTGAATATATTCAGGAAAAAACGCTTACACCCTTTTTGGCCAACCAAGCAACCTGGAAAGGCAAATCAGGGCTACAAAGAAGACTCGCTACCCATCGGTCAAAAGGGCCATGCTGAAAAAAGTCTCAAAACCAGAAATGCAGGACAGGCCATGGAGAAATGGGAGCCTTGCTACACTGATGGGCGGGATGTAAATTGCCAACAGTCACTCTGGAGAAGTGTACGGTGAGTCCTGAAACACCTAAAAAACACAGCTTAGACAGCATAGGGCACTTCCACTCATGGGGGTATAAATTGGGAAAATTAAAAATCAGCAAGACACAAGCACCCCAAAGTTTAGAGCTGCTCTGTTGACAAGGATCTCCACTTCATTCCACCTTAAATATCCCAGGAAAGAGAAAAATGGATAAAGAAGTTGTGGTCCTTATGTACAATGGAAAATCACTCAGCCATGAAATCAATGTCATAAGGCTAGTAGCAGCATGATGAGTGGATTTAGGTACGACGATTCTAAGTGAAATAAGTCACACAGAAAAGGACACTTCTCATAAGGTATCACTTATAGAGGGAAGGTAAAAACCGTTACACTTGAACTGAATTACAAAACAGAACAGAGTCACACATGCAGAAAACACACTATGGCTGCTTAACGGGAAAGGTGAGGTGGGGTGATACATAAAACAAGGGTTTCAAATTAGCTCAGATACCGTTCCATAAACCCAATATGTAATAGACAAAACCTACTCCTTGCTCAGAGAACTGGACTCAACACGCCCTATTCACCGCACAAGAGTATATCTGACTAGGAATAATCTTAAAACCTATGTATTGATATCTCTCTGTTAGTGTGTCAAGTGGGTGTAAAGCGGCATAAACACAGCAGTGAAAAGCAGCTAAACCCCATTATAAAAATAAATTACTTTGAAAAACCCACGAAACAAACACAGTGAAAGAGAGAGAAATTCTTACACAATGCGTTCATGGGCTGTGATGCAACCTGGATTGACCATATCTAGACCCACAGCTGGATGAGACATAAGGGTGGACACTCTTGGGGCTGAGAGGTTTGGTGAGGTTGGGTGAGCAAACGCAGACCCTTTAAAGTAATACTGCGTAGTACCCGTCCCATGGGATCCAAATCTCCAGGTTCAAGGGCATCTTCCTACATCGAAAACATGCATGAGAAACCCAGAGGATGGTACAGCGTGTGATGGGGAAAGGTTTCTAAAACGCACCTCATTTCTCATCTCCTTGTGCCCGGGTTCGCCATTCCAGCCTCTTTACTAGCAATCTCCCTACTTGGAGCATCAGCACCTTTAACCTCCTGTTCCGTACAGGTTGCAATTTGTCCTGAGGATGAACGGGAAGACGGGGAACCAATGAGAGACTAGCTCTTGGTGTGGACACAGGCACAGGTCACTCTATTTTCCGATCAGGAAGAAGAATTAACCACAGGCTCAGCCTTCCCCCCGGAACAAGAACAGGGCGTGAATCCATCATGCGCTTTTGTGGCCAGCTCCCAAAAAAGCGAGTTGTAAAATGGAGCTTCAGGGCACTGCAAATCACAAACCTGCAGAGTTATAAATGATAACTCTCGTCCACAAATATATTGAGGGAAGGCAAAGAAGAGGTTTTGAAATCAAGGCAGAATTGCAGGAAACAGATTTCAGGAGGTAGATTCGAAGCGCCTTTAAAGCACATGAAGAGCGGGAAAACGTAGACAATGATTCCCTTGGCCAAAAAGGGCGTATGCGTTTTTTCCTGAATATATTCAAGAAAAAACGGATACGCCCTTTTTGGCCAACCAAGCAACCTGGAAAGGCAAATCAGGGCGACAAAGAAGACTCGCTACCCATCGGTCAAAAGGGCCATGTTGAAAAAAGTGTCAAAACCAGAAATGCGGGACAGGCCATGGAGAAATGGGAGCCTTGCTACACTGATGGGCGGGATGTAAATTGCCAACAGACACTCTGGAGAAGTCTACGGTGAGTCCTGAAACATCTAAAAAACACAGCTTAGAGAGCATAGGGCACTTCCACTCATGGGGGTATAAATTGGGAAAATGAAAAATCAGCAAGACACAAGCACCCCAAAGTTTAGGGCTGCTCTGTTGACAAGGACCTCCACTTCATTCCACCTTAAATATCCCAGGAAAGAGAAAAATGGATAAAGAAGTTGTGGTCCTTATGTACAATGGAATATCACTCAGCCATGAAATCAATGTCATAAGGCTAGTAGCAGCATGATGAGTGGATTTAGTTACGACGATTTTAAGTGAAATAAGTCACACAGAAAAGGACACTTCTCATAAGGTATCACTTATAGAGGGAATGTAAAAACCGTTACACTTGAACTGAATTACAAAACAGAACAGAGTCACACATGCAGAAAACACACTATGGCTGCTTAACGGGAAAGGTGAGGTGGGGTGATACATAAAACAAGGGTTTCAAATTAGCTCAGATACTGTTCCATAAACCCAATATGTAATAGACAAGACCTACTCCTTGCTCAGAGAACTGGACTCAACACGCCCTATTCACCGCACAAGAATATATCTGACTAGGAATAATCTTAAAACCTATGTATTGATATCTCTCTGTTAGTGTGTCAAGTGGGTGTAAAGCGGCATAAACACAGCAGTGAAAAGCAGCTAAACCCCATTATAAAAATAAATTACTTTGAAAAACTCACGAAACAAACACAGTGAAAGAGAGAGAAATTCTTACACAATGCGTTCATGGGCTGTGATGCAACCTGGATTGACCATATCTAGATCCACAGCTGGATGAGACATAAGGGTGGACACTCTTGGGGCTGAGAGGTTTGGTGAGGTTGGGTGAGCAAACGCAGACCCTTTAAAGTAATACTGTGTAGTACCCGTCCCATGGGATCCAAATCTCCAGGTTCAAGGGCATCTTCCTACACCGAAAACATGCATGAGAAACCCAGAGGATGGTACAGCGTGTGATGGGGAAAGGTTTCTAAAACGCACCTCATTTCTCACATCCTTGTGCCCGGGTTCGCCATTCCAGCCGCTTTACTAGCAATCTCCCTACTTGGAGCATCAGCACCTTTAACCTCCTGTTCCGTACAGGTTGCAATTTGTCCTGAGGATGAACGGGAAGACGGGGAACCAATGAGAGACTAGCTCTTGGTGTTGACACAGGCACAGGTCACTCTATTTTCCCATCAGGAAGAAGAATTAACCACAGGCTCAGCCTTCCCCCCGGAACAAGAACAGGGCGTGAATCCATCATGCGCTTTTGTGGCCAGCTCCCAAAAAAGCGAGTTGTAAAATGGAGCTTCAGGGCACTGCAAATCACAAACCTGCAGAGTTATAAATGATAACTCTCGTCCACAAATATATGGAGGGAAGGCAAAGAAGAGGTTTTGAAATCAAGGCAGAATTGCAGGAAACAGATTTCAGGAGGTAGATTCGAATCGCCTTTAAAGCACATGAAAAGCGGGAAAACGTAGACAATGATTCCCTTGGCCAAAAAGGGCGTATGCGTTTTTTCCTGAATATATTCAGGAAAAAACGCATACGCCCTTTTTGGCCAACCAAGCAACCTGGAAAGGCAAATCAGGGCTACAAAGAAGACTCGCTACCCATCGGTCAGAAGGGCCATGCTGAAAAAAGTGTCAAAACCAGAAATGCGGGACAGGCCATGGAGAAATGGGAGCCTTGCGACACTGATGGGCGGGATGTAAATTGCCAACAGACACTCTGGAGAAGTCTACGGTGAGTCCTGAAACATCTAAAAAACACAGCTTAGAGAGCATAGGGCACTTCCACTCATGGGGGTATAAATTGGGAAAATTAAAAATCAGCAAGACACAAGCACCCCAAAGTTTAGGGCTGCTCTGTTGACAAGGACCTCCACTTCATTCCACCTTCAATATCCCAGGAAAGAGAAAAATGGATAAAGAAGTTGTGGTCCTTATGTACAATGGAAAATCACTCAGCTATGAAATCAATGTCATAAGGCTAGTAGCAGCATGATGAGTGGATTTAGGTACGACGATTCTAAGTGAAATAAGTCACACAGAAAAGGACACTTCTCATAAGGTATCACTTATAGAGGGAATGTAAAAACCGTTACACTTGAACTGAATTACAAAACAGAACAGAGTCACACATGCAGAAAACACACTATGGCTGCTTAACGGGAAAGGTGAGGTGGGGTGATACATAAAACAAGGGTTTCAAATTAGCTCAGATACCGTTCCATAAACCCAATATGTAATAGACAAGACCTACTCCTTGCTCAGAGAACTGGACTCAACACGCCCTATTCACCGCACAAGAATATATCTGACTAGGAATAATCTTAAAACCTATGTATTGATATCTCTCTGTTAGTGTGTCAAGTGGGTGTAAAGCGGCATAAACACAGCAGTGAAAAGCAGCTAAACCCCATTATAAAAATAAATTACTTTGAAAAACTCACGAAACAAACACAGTGAAAGAGAGAGAAATTCTTACACAATGCGTTCATGGGCTGTGATGCAACCTGGATTGACCATATCTAGATCCACAGCTGGATGAGACATAAGGGTGGACACTCTTGGGGCTGAGAGGTTTGGTGAGGTTGGGTGAGCAAACGCAGACCCTTTAAAGTAATACTGTGTAGTACCCGTCCCATGGGATCCAAATCTCCAGGTTCAAGGGCATCTTCCTACACCGAAAACATGCATGAGAAACCCAGAGGATGGTACAGCGTGTGATGGGGAAAGGTTTCTAAAACGCACCTCATTTCTCACATCCTTGTGCCCGGGTTCGCCATTCCAGCCGCTTTACTAGCAATCTCCCTACTTGGAGCATCAGCACCTTTAACCTCCTGTTCCGTACAGGTTGCAATTTGTCCTGAGGATGAACGGGAAGACGGGGAACCAATGAGAGACTAGCTCTTGGTGTGGACACAGGCACAGGTCACTCTATTTTCCCATCAGGAAGAAGAATTAACCACAGGCTCAGCCTTCCCCCCGGAACAAGAACAGGGCGTGAATCCATCATGCGCTTTTGTGGCCAGCTCCCAAAAAAGCGAGTTGTAAAATGGAGCTTCAGGGCACTGCAAATCACAAACCTGCAGAGTTATAAATGATAACTCTCGTCCACAAATATATTGAGGGAAGGCAAAGAAGAGGTTTTGAAATCAAGGCAGAATTGCAGGAAACAGATTTCAGGAGGTAGATTCGAATCGCCTTTAAAGCACATGAAGAGCGGGAAAACGTAGACAATGATTCCCTTGGCCAAAAAGGGCGTATGCGTTTTTTCCTGAATATATTCAAGAAAAAACGGATACGCCCTTTTTGGCCAACCAAGCAACCTGGAAAGGCAAATCAGGGCGACAAAGAAGACTCGCTACCCATCGGTCAAAAGGGCCATGTTGAAAAAAGTGTCAAAACCAGAAATGCGGGACAGGCCATGGAGAAATGGGAGCCTTGCTACACTGATGGGCGGGATGTAAATTGCCAACAGACACTCTGGAGAAGTCTACGGTGAGTCCTGAAACATCTAAAAAACACAGCTTAGAGAGCATAGGGCACTTCCACTCATGGGGGTATAAATTGGGAAAATGAAAAATCAGCAAGACACAAGCACCCCAAAGTTTAGGGCTGCTCTGTTGACAAGGACCTCCACTTCATTCCACCTTAAATATCCCAGGAAAGAGAAAAATGGATAAAGAAGTTGTGGTCCTTATGTACAATGGAAAATCACTCAGCCATGAAATCAATGTCATAAGGCTAGTAGCAGCATGATGAGTGGATTTAGGTACGACGATTCTAAGTGAAATAAGTCACACAGAAAAGGACACTTCTCATAAGGTATTACTTATAGAGGGAATGTAAAAACCGTTACGCTTGAACTGAATTACAAAACAGAACAGAGTCTCACATGCAGAAAACACACTATGGCTGCTTAACGGGAAAGGTGAGGTGGGGTGATACATAAAACAAGGGTTTCAAATTAGCTCAGATACCGTTCCATAAACCCAATATGTAATAGACAAGACCTACTCCTTTCTCAGAGAACTGGACTCAACACGCCCTATTCACCGCACAAGAATATATCTGACTAGTAATAATCTTAAAACCTATGTATTGATATCTCTCTGTTAGTGTGTCAAGTGGGTGTAAAGCGGCATAAACACAGCAGTGAAAAGCAGCTAAACCCCATTATAAAAATAAATTACTTTGAAAAACCCATGAAACAAAGACAGTGAAAGAGAGAGAAATTCTTACACAATGCGTTCATGGGCTGTGATGCAACCTGGATTGACCATATCTAGACCCACAGCTGGATGAAACATAAGGGTGGACACTCTTGGGGCTGAGAGGTTTGGTGAGGTGGGGTGAGCAAACGCAGACCCTTTAAAGTAATACTGCGTGGTACCCGTCCCATGGGTCCCAAATCTCCAGGTTCAAGGGCATCTTCCTACATCGAAAACATGCATGAGAAACCCAGAAGATGGTACACCGTGTGATGGGGAAAGGTTTCTAAAACGCACCTCATTTCTCATCTCCTTGTGCCCGGGTTCGCCATTCCAGCCGCTTTACTAGCAATCTCCCTACTTGGAGCATCAGCACCTTTAACCTCCTGTTCCGTACAGGTTGCAATTTGTCCTGAGGATGAACGGGAAGACGGGGAACCAATGAGAGACTAGCTCTTGGTGTGGACACAGGCACAGGTCACTCTATTTTCCCATCAGGAAGAAGAATTAACCACAGGCTCAGCCTTCCCCCCGGAACCAGAACAGGGTGTGGAACCATCAAGCGCTTTTGCGGCCAGCTCCCAAAAAAGCAAGTTGTAAAATGGAGCTTCAGGTCACTGCAATTCACAAACCTGCAGAGTTATAAATGATAACTCTCGTCCACAAATATATTGAGGGAAGGCAAAGAAGAGGATTTGAAATCAAGGCAGAATTGCAGGAAACAGATTTCAGGAGATAGATTCGAATCGCCTTTAAAGCACATGAAAAGGGGCAAAACGTTGACAATGATGCCCTTGGCCAAAAAGGGCGTATGCGTTTTTTCCTGAATATATTCAGGAAAAAACGCTTACCCTTTTTGGCCAACCAAGCAACCTGGAAAGGCAAATCAGGGCTACAAAGAAGACTCGCTACCCATCGGTCAAAAGGGCCATGCTGAAAAAAGTCTCAAAACCAGAAATGCAGGACAGGCCATGGAGAAATGGGAGCCTTGCTACACTGATGGGCGGGATGTAAATTGCCAACAGTCACTCTGGAGAAGTGTACGGTGAGTCCTGAAACATCTAAAAAACACAGCTTAGACAGCATAGGGCACTTCCACTCATGGGGGTATAAATTGGGAAAATTAAAAATCAGCAAGACACAAGCACCCCAAAGTTTAGGGCTGCTCTGTTGACAAGGACCTCCACTTCATTCCACCTTAAATATCCCAGGAAAGAGAAAAATGGATAAAGAATTTGTGGTCCTTATGTACAATGGAATATCACTCAGCCATGAAATCAATGTCATAAGGCTAGTAGCAGCATGATGAGTGGATTTAGGTATGACGATTCTAAGTGAAATAAGTCACACAGAAAAGGACACTTCTCATAAGGTATCACTTATAGAGGAAATGTAAAAACCGTTACACTTGAACTGAATTACAAAATAGAACAGAGTCACACATGCAGAAAACACACTATGGCTGCTTAACGGGAAAGGTGAGGTGGGGTGATACATAAAACAAGGGTTTCAAATTAGCTCAGATACCGTTCCATAAACCCAATATGTAATAGACAAAACCTACTCCTTGCTCAGAGAACTGGACTCAACACGCCCTATTCACCGCACAAGAATATATCTGACTAGGAATAATCTTAAAACCTATGTATTGATATCTCTCTGTTAGTGTGTCAAGTGGGTGTAAAGCGGCATAAACACAGCAGTGAAAAGCAGCTAAACCCCATTATAAAAATAAATTACTTTGAAAAACCCACGAAACAAACACAGTGAAAGAGAGAGAAATTCTTACACAATGCGTTCATGGGCTGTGATGCAACCTGGATTGACCATATCTAGACCCACAGCTGGATGAGACATAAGGGTGGACACTCTTGGGGCTGAGAGGTTTGGTGAGGTTGGGTGAGCAAACGCAGACCCTTTAAAGTAATACTGCGTAGTACCCGTCCCATGGGATCCAAATCTCCAGGTTCAAGGGCATCTTCCTACATCGAAAACATGCATGAGAAACCCAGAGGATGGTACAGCGTGTGATGGGGAAAGGTTTCTAAAACGCACCTCATTTCTCATCTCCTTGTGCCCGGGTTCGCCATTCCAGCCTCTTTACTAGCAATCTCCCTACTTGGAGCATCAGCACCTTTAACCTCCTGTTCCGTACAGGTTGCAATTTGTCCTGAGGATGAACGGGAAGACGGGGAACCAATGAGAGACTAGCTCTTGGTGTGGACACAGGCACAGGTCACTCTATTTTCCCATCAGGAAGAAGAATTAACCACAGGCTCAGCCTTCCCCCCGGAACAAGAACAGGGCGTGAATCCATCATGCGCTTTTGTGGCCAGCTCCCAAAAAAGCGAGTTGTAAAATGGAGCTTCAGGGCACTGCAAATCACAAACCTGCAGAGTTATAAATGATAACACTCGTCCACAAATATATTGAGGGAAGGCAAAGAAGAGGTTTTGAAATCAAGGCAGAATTGCAGGAAACAGATTTCAGGAGGTAGATTCGAATTGCCTTTAAAGCACATGAAGAGCGGGAAAACGTAGACAATGATTCCCTTGGCCAAAAAGGGCGTATGCGTTTTTTCCTGAATATATTCAAGAAAAAACGGATACGCCCTTTTTGGCCAACCAAGCAACCTGGAAAGGCAAATCAGGGCGACAAAGAAGACTCGCTACCCATCGGTCAAAAGGGCCATGTTGAAAAAAGTGTCAAAACCAGAAATGCGGGACAGGCCATGGAGAAATGGGAGCCTTGCGACACTGATGGGCGGGATGTAAATTGCCAACAGACACTCTGGAGAAGTCTACGGTGAGTCCTGAAACATCTAAAAAACACAGCTTAGAGAGCATAGGGCACTTCCACTCATGGGGGTATAAATTGGGAAAATTAAAAATCAGCAAGACACAAGCACCCCAAAGTTTAGGGCTGCTCTGTTGACAAGGACCTCCACTTCATTCCACCTTCAATATCCCAGGAAAGAGAAAAATGGATAAAGAAGTTGTGGTCCTTATGTACAATGGAAAATCACTCAGCCATGAAATCAATGTCATAAGGCTAGTAGCAGCATGATGAGTGGATTTAGGTACGACGATTCTAAGTGAAATAAGTCACACAGAAAAGGACACTTCTCATAAGGTATCACTTATAGAGGGAATGTAAAAACCGTTACACTTGAACTGAATTACAAAATAGAACAGAGTCACACATGCAGAAAACACACTATGGCTGCTTAACGGGAAAGGTGAGGTGGGGTGATACATAAAACAAGGGTTTCAAATTAGCTCAGATACCGTTCCATAAACCCAATATGTAATAGACAAAACCTACTCCTTGCTCAGAGAACTGGACTCAACACGCCCTATTCACCGCACAAGAATATATCTGACTAGGAATAATCTTAAAACCTATGTATTGATATCTCTCTGTTAGTGTGTCAAGTGGGTGTAAAGCGGCATAAACACAGCAGTGAAAAGCAGCTAAACCCCATTATAAAAATAAATTACTTTGAAAAACCCACGAAACAAACACAGTGAAAGAGAGAGAAATTCTTACACAATGCGTTCATGGGCTGTGATGCAACCTGGATTGACCATATCTAGACCCACAGCTGGATGAGACATAAGGGTGGACACTCTTGGGGCTGAGAGGTTTGGTGAGGTTGGGTGAGCAAACGCAGACCCTTTAAAGTAATACTGCGTAGTACCCGTCCCATGGGATCCAAATCTCCAGGTTCAAGGGCATCTTCCTACATCGAAAACATGCATGAGAAACCCAGAGGATGGTACAGCGTGTGATGGGGAAAGGTTTCTAAAACGCACCTCATTTCTCATCTCCTTGTGCCCGGGTTCGCCATTCCAGCCTCTTTACTAGCAATCTCCCTACTTGGAGCATCAGCACCTTTAACCTCCTGTTCCGTACAGGTTGCAATTTGTCCTGAGGATGAACGGGAAGACGGGGAACCAATGAGAGACTAGCTCTTGGTGTGGACACAGGCACAGGTCACTCTATTTTCCCATCAGGAAGAAGAATTAACCACAGGCTCAGCCTTCCCCCCGGAACAAGAACAGGGCGTGAATCCATCATGTGCTTTTGTGGCCAGCTCCCAAAAAAGCGAGTTGTAAAATGGAGCTTCAGGGCACTGCAAATCACAAACCTGCAGAGTTATAAATGATAACTCTCGTCCACAAATATATTGAGGGAAGGCAAAGAAGAGGTTTTGAAATCAAGGCAGAATTGCAGGAAACAGATTTCAGGAGGTAGATTCGAATCGCCTTTAAAGCACATGAAGAGCGGGAAAACGTAGACAATGATTCCCTTGGCCAAAAAGGGCGTATGCGTTTTTTCCTGAATATATTCAAGAAAAAACGGATACGCCCTTTTTGGCCAACCAAGCAACCTGGAAAGGCAAATCAGGGCGACAAAGAAGACTCGCTACCCATCGGTCAAAAGGGCCATGTTGAAAAAAGTGTCAAAACCAGAAATGCGGGACAGGCCATGGAGAAATGGGAGCCTTGCTACACTGATGGGCGGGATGTAAATTGCCAACAGACACTCTGGAGAAGTCTACGGTGAGTCCTGAAACATCTAAAAAACACAGCTTAGAGAGCATAGGGCACTTCCACTCATGGGGGTATAAATTGGGAAAATGAAAAATCAGCAAGACACAAGCACCCCAAAGTTTAGGGCTGCTCTGTTGACAAGGACCTCCACTTCATTCCACCTTAAATATCCCAGGAAAGAGAAAAATGGATAAAGAAGTTGTGGTCCTTATGTACAATGGAATATCACTCAGCCATGAAATCAATGTCATAAGGCTAGTAGCAGCATGATGAGTGGATTTAGGTACGACGATTCTAAGTGAAATAAGTCACACAGAAAAGGACACTTCTCATAAGGTATCACTTACAGAGGGAAGGTAAAAACCGTTACACTTGAACTGAATTACAAAACAGAACAGAGTCACACATGCAGAAAACACACTATGGCTGCTTAACGGGAAAGGTGAGGTGGGGTGATACATAAAACAAGGGTTTCAAATTAGCTCAGATACTGTTCCATAAACCCAATATGTAATAGACAAGACCTACTCCTTGCTCAGAGAACTGGACTCAACACGCCCTATTCACCGCACAAGAATATATCTGACTAGGAATAATCTTAAAACCTATGTATTGATATCTCTCTGTTAGTGTGTCAAGTGGGTGTAAAGCGGCATAAACACAGCAGTGAAAAGCAGCTAAACCCCATTATAAAAATAAATTACTTTGAAAAACTCACGAAACAAACACAGTGAAAGAGAGAGAAATTCTTACACAATGCGTTCATGGGCTGTGATGCAACCTGGATTGACCATATCTAGATCCACAGCTGGATGAGACATAAGGGTGGACACTCTTGGGGCTGAGAGGTTTGGTGAGGTTGGGTGAGCAAACGCAGACCCTTTAAAGTAATACTGTGTAGTACCCGTCCCATGGGATCCAAATCTCCAGGTTCAAGGGCATCTTCCTACATCGAAAACATGCATGAGAAACCCAGAGGATGGTACAGCGTGTGATGGGGAAAGGTTTCTAAAATGCACCTCATTTCTCACATCCTTGTGCCCGGGTTCGCCATTCCAGCCGCTTTACTAGCAATCTCCCTACTTGGAGCATCAGCACCTTTAACCTCCTGTTCCGTACAGGTTGCAATTTGTCCTGAGGATGAACGGGAAGACGGGGAACCAATGAGAGACTAGCTCTTGGTGTTGACACAGGCACAGGTCACTCTATTTTCCCATCAGGAAGAAGAATTAACCACAGGCTCAGCCTTCCCCCCGGAACAAGAACAGGGCGTGAATCCATCATGCGCTTTTGTGGCCAGCTCCCAAAAAAGCGAGTTGTAAAATGGAGCTTCAGGGCACTGCAATTCACAAACCTGCAGAGTTATTAATGATAACTCTCGTCCACAAATATATTGAGGGAAGGCAAAGAAGAGGTTTTGAAATCAAGGCAGAATTGCAGGAAACAGATTTCAGGAGGTAGATTCGAATCGCCTTTAAAGCACATGAAAAGCGGGAAAACGTAGACAATGATTCCCTTGGCCAAAAAGGGCGTATGCGTTTTTTCCTGAATATATTCAGGAAAAAACGCATACGCCCTTTTTGGCCAACCAAGCAACCTGGAAAGGCAAATCAGGGCTACAAAGAAGACTCGCTACCCATCGGTCAGAAGGGCCATGCTGAAAAAAGTGTCAAAACCAGAAATGCGGGACAGGCCATGGAGAAATGGGAGCCTTGCGACACTGATGGGCGGGATGTAAATTGCCAACAGACACTCTGGAGAAGTCTACGGTGAGTCCTGAAACATCTAAAAAACACAGCTTAGAGAGCATAGGGCACTTCCACTCATGGGGGTATAAATTGGGAAAATGAAAAATCAGCAAGACACAAGCACCCCAAAGTTTAGGGCTGCTCTGTTGACAAGGACCTCCACTTCATTCCACCTTCAATATCCCAGGAAAGAGAAAAATGGATAAAGAAGTTGTGGTCCTTATGTACAATGGAAAATCACTCAGCTATGAAATCAATGTCATAAGGCTAGTAGCAGCATGATGAGTGGATTTAGGTACGACGATTCTAAGTGAAATAAGTCACACAGAAAAGGACACTTCTCATAAGGTATCACTTATAGAGGGAATGTAAAAACCGTTACACTTGAACTGAATTACAAAACAGAACAGAGTCACACATGCAGAAAACACACTATGGCTGCTTAACGGGAAAGGTGAGGTGGGGTGATACATAAAACAAGGGTTTCAAATTAGCTCAGATACTGTTCCATAAACCCAATATGTAATAGACAAGACCTACTCCTTGCTCAGAGAACTGGACTCAACACGCCCTATTCACCGCACAAGAATATATCTGACTAGGAATAATCTTAAAACCTATGTATTGATATCTCTCTGTTAGTGTGTCAAGTGGGTGTAAAGCGGCATAAACACAGCAGTGAAAAGCAGCTAAACCCCATTATAAAAATAAATTACTTTGAAAAACTCACGAAACAAACACAGTGAAAGAGAGAGAAATTCTTACACAATGCGTTCATGGGCTGTGATGCAACCTGGATTGACCATATCTAGATCCACAGCTGGATGAGACATAAGGGTGGACACTCTTGGGGCTGAGAGGTTTGGTGAGGTTGGGTGAGCAAACGCAGACCCTTTAAAGTAATACTGTGTAGTACCCGTCCCATGGGATCCAAATCTCCAGGTTCAAGGGCATCTTCCTACACCGAAAACATGCATGAGAAACCCAGAGGATGGTACAGCGTGTGATGGGGAAAGGTTTCTAAAACGCACCTCATTTCTCACATCCTTGTGCCCGGGTTCGCCATTCCAGCCGCTTTACTAGCAATCTCCCTACTTGGAGCATCAGCACCTTTAACCTCCTGTTCCGTACAGGTTGCAATTTGTCCTGAGGATGAACGGGAAGACGGGGAACCAATGAGAGACTAGCTCTTGGTGTTGACACAGGCACAGGTCACTCTATTTTCCCATCAGGAAGAAGAATTAACCACAGGCTCAGCCTTCCCCCCGGAACAAGAACAGGGCGTGAATCCATCATGCGCTTTTGTGGCCAGCTCCCAAAAAAGCGAGTTGTAAAATGGAGCTTCAGGGCACTGCAAATCACAAACCTGCAGAGTTATAAATGATAACTCTCGTCCACAAATATATTGAGGGAAGGCAAAGAAGAGGTTTTGAAATCAAGGCAGAATTGCAGGAAACAGATTTCAGGAGGTAGATTCGAATCGCCTTTAAAGCACATGAAAAGCGGCAAAACGTTGACAATGATTCCCTTGGCCAAAAAGGGCGTATGCGTTTTTTCCTGAATATATTCAGGAAAAAACGCATACGCCCTTTTTGGCCAACCAAGCAACCTGGAAAGGCAAATCAGGGCTACATAGAAGACTCGCTACCCATCGGTCAGAAGGGCCATGCTGAAAAAAGTGTCAAAACCAGAAATGCGGGACAGGCCATGGAGAAATGGGAGCCTTGCGACACTGATGGGCGGGATGTAAATTGCCAACAGACACTCTGGAGAAGTCTACGGTGAGTCCTGAAACATCTAAAAAACACAGCTTAGAGAGCATAGGGCACTTCCACTCATGGGGGTATAAATTGGGAAAATGAAAAATCAGCAAGACACAAGCACCCCAAAGTTTAGGGCTGCTCTGTTGACAAGGACCTCCACTTCATTCCACCTTAAATATCCCAGGAAAGAGAAAAATGGATAAAGAAGTTGTGGTCCTTATGTACAATGGAAAATCACTCAGCCATGAAATCAATGTCATAAGGCTAGTAGCAGCATGATGAGTGGATTTAGGTACGACGATTCTAAGTGAAATAAGTCACACAGAAAAGGACACTTCTCATAAGGTATTACTTATAGAGGGAATGTAAAAACCGTTACACTTGAACTGAATTACAAAACAGAACAGAGTCTCACATGCAGAAAACACACTATGGCTGCTTAACGGGAAAGGTGAGGTGGGGTGATACATAAAACAAGGGTTTCAAATTAGCTCAGATACCGTTCCATAAACCCAATATGTAATAGACAAGACCTACTCCTTTCTCAGAGAACTGGACTCAACACGCCCTATTCACCGCACAAGAATATATCTGACTAGTAATAATCTTAAAACCTATGTATTGATATCTCTCTGATAGTGTGTCAAGTGGGTGTAAAGCGGCATAAACACTGCAGTGAAAAGCAGCTAAACCCCATTATAAAAATAAATTACTTTGAAAAACCCATGAAACAAAGACAGTGAAAGAGAGAGAAATTCTTACACAATGCGTTCATGGGCTGTGATGCAACCTGGATTGACCATATCTAGACCCACAGCTGGATGAAACATAAGGGTGGACACTCTTGGGGCTGAGAGGTTTGGTGAGGTGCGGTGAGCAAACGCAGACCCTTTAAAGTAATACTGCGTGGTACCCGTCCCATGGGTCCCAAATCTCCAGGTTCAAGGGCATCTTCCTACATCGAAAACATGCATGAGAAACCCAGAGGATGGTACAGCGTGTGATGGGGAAAGGTTTCTAAAACGCACCTCATTTCTCATCTCCTTGTGCCCGGGTTCGCCATTCCAGCCTCTTTACTAGCAATCTCCCTACTTCGAGCATCAGCACCTTTAACCTCCTGTTCCGTACAGGTTGCAATTTGTCCTGAGGATGAACGGGAAGACGGGGAACCAATGAGAGACTAGCTCTTGGTGTGGACACAGGCACAGGTCACTCTATTTTCCCATCAGGAAGAAGAATTAACCACAGGCTCAGCCTTCCCCCCGGAACAAGAACAGGGCGTGAATCCATCATGCGCTTTTGTGGCCAGCTCCCAAAAAAGCGAGTTGTAAAATGGAGCTTCAGGGCACTGCAAATCACAAACCTGCAGAGTTATAAATGATAACTCTCGTCCACAAATACATTGAGGGAAGGCAAAGAAGAGGTTTTGAAATCAAGGCAGAATTGCAGGAAACAGATTTCAGGAGGTAGATTCGAATCGCCTTTAAAGCACATGAAGAGCGGGAAAACGTAGACAATGATTCCCTTGGCCAAAAAGGGCGTATGCGTTTTTTCCTGAATATATTCAAGAAAAAACGGATACGCCCTTTTTGGCCAACCAAGCAACCTGGAAAGGTAAATCAGGGCGACAAAGAAGACTCGCTACCCATCGGTCAAAAGGGCCATGTTGAAAAAAGTGTCAAAACCAGAAATGCGGGACAGGCCATGGAGAAATGGGACCCTTGCTACACTGATGGGCGGGATGTAAATTGCCAACAGACACTCTGGAGAAGTCTACGGTGAGTCCTGAAACATCTAAAAAACACAGCTTAGAGAGCATAGGGCACTTCCACTCATGGGGGTATAAATTGGGAAAATGAAAAATCAGCAAGACACAAGCACCCCAAAGTTTAGGGCTGCTCTGTTGACAAGGACCTCCACTTCATTCCACCTTAAATATCCCAGGAAAGAGAAAAATGGATAAAGAAGTTGTGGTCCTTATGTACAATGGAATATCACTCAGCCATGAAATCAATGTCATAAGGCTAGTAGCAGCATGATGAGTGGATTTAGGTACGACGATTCTAAGTGAAATAAGTCACACAGAAAAGGACACTTCTCATAAGGTATCACTTATAGAGGGAAGGTAAAAACCGTTACACTTGAACTGAATTACAAAACAGAACAGAGTCACACATGCAGAAAACACACTATGGCTGCTTAACGGGAAAGGTGAGGTGGGGTGATACATAAAACAAGGGTTTCAAATTAGCTCAGATACTGTTCCATAAACCCAATATGTAATAGACAAGACCTACTCCTTGCTCAGAGAACTGGACTCAACACGCCCTATTCACCGCACAAGAATATATCTGACTAGGAATAATCTTAAAACCTATGTATTGATATCTCTCTGTTAGTGTGTCAAGTGGGTGTAAAGCGGCATAAACACAGCAGTGAAAAGCAGCTAAACCCCATTATAAAAATAAATTACTTTGAAAAACTCACGAAACAAACACAGTGAAAGAGAGAGAAATTCTTACACAATGCGTTCATGGGCTGTGATGCAACCTGGATTGACCATATCTAGATCCACAGCTGGATGAGACATAAGGGTGGACACTCTTGGGGCTGAGAGGTTTGGTGAGGTTGGGTGAGCAAACGCAGACCCTTTAAAGTAATACTGTGTAGTACCCGTCCCATGGGATCCAAATCTCCAGCTTCAAGGGCATCTTCCTACACCGAAAACATGCATGAGAAACCCAGAGGATGGTACAGCGTGTGATGGGGAAAGGTTTCTAAAACGCACCTCATTTCTCACATCCTTGTGCCCGGGTTCGCCATTCCAGCCGCTTTACTAGCAATCTCCCTACTTGGAGCATCAGCACCTTTAACCTCCTGTTCCGTACAGGTTGCAATTTGTCCTGAGGATGAACGGGAAGACGGGGAACCAATGAGAGACTAGCTCTTGGTGTTGACACAGGCACAGGTCACTCTATTTTCCCATCAGGAAGAAGAATTAACCACAGGCTCAGCCTTCCCCCCGGAACAAGAACAGGGCGTGAATCCATCATGCGCTTTTGTGGCCAGCTCCCAAAAAAGCGAGTTGTAAAATGGAGCTTCAGGGCACTGCAAATCACAAACCTGCAGAGTTATAAATGATAACTCTCGTCCACAAATATATTGAGGGAAGGCAAAGAAGAGGATTTGAAATCAAGGCAGAATTGCAGGAAACAGATTTCAGGAGGTAGATTCGAATCGCCTTTAAAGCACATGAAAAGCGGGAAAACGTAGACAATGATTCCCTTGGCCAAAAAGGGCGTATGCGTTTTTTCCTGAATATATTCAGGAAAAAACGCATACGCCCTTTTTGGCCAACCAAGCAACCTGGAAAGGCAAATCAGGGCTACAAAGAAGACTCGCTACCCATCGGTCAGAAGGGCCATGCTGAAAAAAGTGTCAAAACCAGAAATGCGGGACAGGCCATGGAGAAATGGGAGCCTTGCTACACTGATGGGCGGGATGTAAATTGCCAACAGACACTCTGGAGAAGTCTACGGTGAGTCCTGAAACATCTAAAAAACACAGCTTAGAGAGCATAGGGCACTTCCACTCATGGGGGTATAAATTGGGAAAATTAAAAATCAGCAAGACACAAGCACCCCAAAGTTTAGGGCTGCTCTGTTGACAAGGACCTCCACTTCATTCCACCTTCAATATCCCAGGAAAGAGAAAAATGGATAAAGAAGTTGTGGTCCTTATGTACAATGGAAAATCACTCAGCTATGAAATCAATGTCATAAGGCTAGTAGCAGCATGATGAGTGGATTTAGGTACGACGATTCTAAGTGAAATAAGTCACACAGAAAAGGACACTTCTCATAAGGTATCACTTATAGAGGGAATGTAAAAACCGTTACACTTGAACTGAATTACAAAACAGAACAGAGTCTCACATGCAGAAAACACACTATGGCTGCTTAACGGGAAAGGTGAGGTGGGGTGATACATAAAACAAGGGTTTCAAATTAGCTCAGATACTGTTCCATAAACCCAATATGTAATAGACAAGACCTACTCCTTGCTCAGAGAACTGGACTCAACACGCCCTATTCACCGCACAAGAATATATCTGACTAGGAATAATCTTAAAACCTATGTATTGATATCTCTCTGTTAGTGTGTCAAGTGGGTGTAAAGCGGCATAAACACAGCAGTGAAAAGCAGCTAAACCCCATTATAAAAATAAATTACTTTGAAAAACTCACGAAACAAACACAGTGAAAGAGAGAGAAATTCTTACACAATGCGTTCATGGGCTGTGATGCAACCTGGATTGACCATATCTAGATCCACAGCTGGATGAGACATAAGGGTGGACACTCTTGGGGCTGAGAGGTTTGGTGAGGTTGGGTGAGCAAACGCAGACCCTTTAAAGTAATACTGTGTAGTACCCGTCCCATGGGATCCAAATCTCCAGGTTCAAGGGCATCTTCCTACACCGAAAACATGCATGAGAAACCCAGAGGATGGTACAGCGTGTGATGGGGAAAGGTTTCTAAAACGCACCTCATTTCTCACATCCTTGTGCCCGGGTTCGCCATTCCAGCCGCTTTACTAGCAATCTCCCTACTTGGAGCATCAGCACCTTTAACCTCCTGTTCCGTACAGGTTGCAATTTGTCCTGAGGATGAACGGGAAGACGGGGAACCAATGAGAGACTAGCTCTTGGTGTTGACACAGGCACAGGTCACTCTATTTTCCCATCAGGAAGAAGAATTAACCACAGGCTCAGCCTTCCCCCCGGAACAAGAACAGGGCGTGAATCCATCATGCGCTTTTGTGGCCAGCTCCCAAAAAAGCGAGTTGTAAAATGGAGCTTCAGGGCACTGCAAATCACAAACCTGCAGAGTTATAAATGATAACTCTCGTCCACAAATATATTGAGGGAAGGCAAAGAAGAGGTTTTGAAATCAAGGCAGAATTGCAGGAAACAGATTTCAGGAGGTAGATTCGAATCGCCTTTAAAGCACATGAAAAGCGGCAAAACGTTGACAATGATTCCCTTGGCCAAAAAGGGCGTATGCGTTTTTTCCTGAATATATTCAGGAAAAAACGCATACGCCCTTTTTGGCCAACCAAGCAACCTGGAAAGGCAAATCAGGGCTACAAAGAAGACTCGCTACCCATCGGTCAGAAGGGCCATGCTGAAAAAAGTGTCAAAACCAGAAATGCGGGACAGGCCATGGAGAAATGGGAGCCTTGCGACACTGATGGGCGGGATGTAAATTGCCAACAGACACTCTGGAGAAGTCTACGGTGAGTCCTGAAACATCTAAAAAACACAGCTTAGAGAGCATAGGGCACTTCCACTCATGGGGGTATAAATTGGGAAAATTAAAAATCAGCAAGACACAAGCACCCCAAAGTTTAGGGCTGCTCTGTTGACAAGGACCTCCACTTCATTCCACCTTCAATATCCCAGGAAAGAGAAAAATGGATAAAGAAGTTGTGGTCCTTATGTACAATGGAAAATCACTCAGCCATGAAATCAATGTCATAAGGCTAGTAGCAGCATGATGAGTGGATTTAGGTACGACGATTCTAAGTGAAATAAGTCACACAGAAAAGGACACTTCTCATAAGGTATTACTTATAGAGGGAATGTAAAAACCGTTACACTTGAACTGAATTACAAAACAGAACAGAGTCTCACATGCAGAAAACACACTATGGCTGCTTAACGGGAAAGGTGAGGTGGGGTGATACATAAAACAAGGGTTTCAAATTAGCTCAGATACCGTTCCATAAACCCAATATGTAATAGACAAGACCTACTCCTTTCTCAGAGAACTGGACTCAACACGCCCTATTCACCGCACAAGAATATATCTGACTAGTAATAATCTTAAAACCTATGTATTGATATCTCTCTGATAGTGTGTCAAGTGGGTGTAAAGCGGCATAAACACTGCAGTGAAAAGCAGCTAAACCCCATTATAAAAATAAATTACTTTGAAAAACCCATGAAACAAAGACAGTGAAAGAGAGAGAAATTCTTACACAATGCGTTCATGGGCTGTGATGCAACCTGGATTGACCATATCTAGACCCACAGCTGGATGAAACATAAGGGTGGACACTCTTGGGGCTAAGAGGTTTGGTGAGGTGGGGTGAGCAAACGCAGACCCTTTAAAGTAATACTGCGTGGTACCCGTCCCATGGGTCCCAAATCTCCAGGTTCAAGGGCATCTTCCTACATCGAAAACATGCATGAGAAACCCAGAGGATGGTACAGCGTGTGATGGGGAAAGGTTTCTAAAACGCACCTCATTTCTCATCTCCTTGTGCCCGGGTTCGCCATTCCAGCCTCTTTACTAGCAATCTCCCTACTTGGAGCATCAGCACCTTTAACCTCCTGTTCCGTACAGGTTGCAATTTGTCCTGAGGATGAACGGGAAGACGGGGAACCAATGAGAGACTAGCTCTTGGTGTGGACACAGGCACAGGTCACTCTATTTTCCCATCAGGAAGAAGAATTAACCACAGGCTCAGCCTTCCCCCCGGAACAAGAACAGGGCGTGAATCCATCATGCGCTTTTGTGGCCAGCTCCCAAAAAAGCGAGTTGTAAAATGGAGCTTCAGGGCACTGCAAATCACAAACCTGCAGAGTTATAAATGATAACTCTCGTCCACAAATATATTGAGGGAAGGCAAAGAAGAGGTTTTGAAATCAAGGCAGAATTGCAGGAAACAGATTTCAGGAGGTAGATTCGAATCGCCTTTAAAGCACATGAAAAGCGGCAAAACGTTGACAATGATTCCCTTGGCCAAAAAGGGCGTATGCGTTTTTTCCTGAATATATTCAGGAAAAAACGCATACGCCCTTTTTGGCCAACCAAGCAACCTGGAAAGGCAAATCAGGGCTACAAAGAAGACTCGCTACCCATCGGTCAGAAGGGCCATGCTGAAAAAAGTGTCAAAACCAGAAATGCGGGACAGGCCATGGAGAAATGGGAGCCTTGCGACACTGATGGGCGGGATGTAAATTGCCAACAGACACTCTGGAGAAGTCTACGGTGAGTCCTGAAACATCTAAAAAACACAGCTTAGAGAGCATAGGGCACTTCCACTCATGGGGGTATAAATTGGGAAAATTAAAAATCAGCAAGACACAAGCACCCCAAAGTTTAGGGCTGCTCTGTTGACAAGGACCTCCACTTCATTCCACCTTCAATATCCCAGGAAAGAGAAAAATGGATAAAGAAGTTGTGGTCCTTATGTACAATGGAAAATCACTCAGCCATGAAATCAATGTCATAAGGCTAGTAGCAGCATGATGAGTGGATTTAGGTACGACGATTCTAAGTGAAATAAGTCACACAGAAAAGGACACTTCTCATAAGGTATTACTTATAGAGGGAATGTAAAAACCGTTACACTTGAACTGAATTACAAAACAGAACAGAGTCTCACATGCAGAAAACACACTATGGCTGCTTAACGGGAAAGGTGAGGTGGGGTGATACATAAAACAAGGGTTTCAAATTAGCTCAGATACCGTTCCATAAACCCAATATGTAATAGACAAGACCTACTCCTTTCTCAGAGAACTGGACTCAACACGCCCTATTCACCGCACAAGAATATATCTGACTAGTAATAATCTTAAAACCTATGTATTGATATCTCTCTGATAGTGTGTCAAGTGGGTGTAAAGCGGCATAAACACTGCAGTGAAAAGCAGCTAAACCCCATTATAAAAATAAATTACTTTGAAAAACCCATGAAACAAAGACAGTGAAAGAGAGAGAAATTCTTACACAATGCGTTCATGGGCTGTGATGCAACCTGGATTGACCATATCTAGACCCACAGCTGGATGAAACATAAGGGTGGACACTCTTGGGGCTAAGAGGTTTGGTGAGGTGGGGTGAGCAAACGCAGACCCTTTAAAGTAATACTGCGTGGTACCCGTCCCATGGGTCCCAAATCTCCAGGTTCAAGGGCATCTTCCTACATCGAAAACATGCATGAGAAACCCAGAGGATGGTACAGCGTGTGATGGGGAAAGGTTTCTAAAACGCACCTCATTTCTCATCTCCTTGTGCCCGGGTTCGCCATTCCAGCCTCTTTACTAGCAATCTCCCTACTTGGAGCATCAGCACCTTTAACCTCCTGTTCCGTACAGGTTGCAATTTGTCCTGAGGATGAACGGGAAGACGGGGAACCAATGAGAGACTAGCTCTTGGTGTGGACACAGGCACAGGTCACTCTATTTTCCCATCAGGAAGAAGAATTAACCACAGGCTCAGCCTTCCCCCCGGAACAAGAACAGGGCGTGAATCCATCATGCGCTTTTGTGGCCAGCTCCCAAAAAAGCGAGTTGTAAAATGGAGCTTCAGGGCACTGCAAATCACAAACCTGCAGAGTTATAAATGATAACTCTCGTCCACAAATACATTGAGGGAAGGCAAAGAAGAGGTTTTGAAATCAAGGCAGAATTGCAGGAAACAGATTTCAGGAGGTAGATTCGAATCGCCTTTAAAGCACATGAAGAGCGGGAAAACGTAGACAATGATTCCCTTGGCCAAAAAGGGCGTATGCGTTTTTTCCTGAATATATTCAAGAAAAAACGGATACGCCCTTTTTGGCCAACCAAGCAACCTGGAAAGGTAAATCAGGGCGACAAAGAAGACTCGCTACCCATCGGTCAAAAGGGCCATGTTGAAAAAAGTGTCAAAACCAGAAATGCGGGACAGGCCATGGAGAAATGGGACCCTTGCTACACTGATGGGCGGGATGTAAATTGCCAACAGACACTCTGGAGAAGTCTACGGTGAGTCCTGAAACATCTAAAAAACACAGCTTAGAGAGCATAGGGCACTTCCACTCATGGGGGTATAAATTGGGAAAATGAAAAATCAGCAAGACACAAGCACCCCAAAGTTTAGGGCTGCTCTGTTGACAAGGACCTCCACTTCATTCCACCTTAAATATCCCAGGAAAGAGAAAAATGGATAAAGAAGTTGTGGTCCTTATGTACAATGGAATATCACTCAGCCATGAAATCAATGTCATAAGGCTAGTAGCAGCATGATGAGTGGATTTAGGTACGACGATTCTAAGTGAAATAAGTCACACAGAAAAGGACACTTCTCATAAGGTATCACTTATAGAGGGAATGTAAAAACCGTTACACTTGAACTGAATTACAAAACAGAACAGAGTCACACATGCAGAAAACACACTATGGCTGCTTAACGGGAAAGGTGAGGTGGGGTGATACATAAAACAAGGGTTTCAAATTAGCTCAGATACTGTTCCATAAACCCAATATGTAATAGACAAGACCTACTCCTTGCTCAGAGACCTGGACTCAACACGCCCTATTCACCGCACAAGAATATATCTGACTAGGAATAATCTTAAAACCTATGTATTGATATCTCTCTGTTAGTGTGTCAAGTGGGTGTAAAGCAGCATAAACACAGCAGTGAAAAGCAACTAAACCCCATTATAAAAATAAATTACTTTGAAAAACTCACGAAACAAACACAGTGAAAGAGAGAGAAATTCTTACACAATGCGTTCATGGGCTGTGATGCAACCTGGATTGACCATATCTAGATCCACAGCTGGATTAGACATAAGGGTGGACACTCTTGGGGCTGAGAGGTTTGGTGAGGTTGGGTGAGCAAACGCAGACCCTTTAAAGTAATACTGTGTAGTACCCGTCCCATGGGATCCAAATCTCCAGGTTCAAGGGCATCTTCCTACACCGAAAACATGCATGAGAAACCCAGAGGATGCTACAGCGTGTGATGGGGAAAGGTTTCTAAAACGCACCTCATTTCTCACATCCTTGTGCCCGGGTTCGCCATTCCAGCCGCTTTACTAGCAATCTCCCTACTTGGAGCATCAGCACCTTTAACCTCCTGTTCCGTACAGGTTGCAATTTGTCCTGAGGATGAACGGGAAGACGGGGAACCAATGAGAGACTAGCTCTTGGTGTTGACACAGGCACAGGTCACTCTATTTTCCCATCAGGAAGAAGAATTAACCACAGGCTCAGCCTTCCCCCCGGAACAAGAACAGGGCGTGAATCCATCATGCGCTTTTGTGGCCAGCTCCCAAAAAAGCGAGTTGTAAAATGGAGCTTCAGGGCACTGCAAATCACAAACCTGCAGAGTTATAAATGATAACTCTCGTCCACAAAGATATTGAGGGAAGGCAAAGAAGAGGTTTTGAAATCAAGGCAGAATTGCAGGAAACAGATTTCAGGAGGTAGATTCGAATCGCCTTTAAAGCACATGAAAAGCGGGAAAACGTAGACAATGATTCCCTTGGCCAAAAAGGGCGTATGCGTTTTTTCCTGAATATATTCAGGAAAAAACGCATACGCCCTTTTTGGGCAACCAAGCAACCTGGAAAGGCAAATCAGGGCTACAAAGAAGACTCGCTACCCATCGGTAAGAAGGGCCATGCTGAAAAAAGTGTCAAAACCAGAAATGCGGGACAGGGCATGGAGAAATGGGAGCCTTGCGACACTGATGGGCGGGATGTAACTTGCCAACAGACACTCTGGAGAAGTCTACGGTGAGTCCTGAAACATCTAAAAAACACAGCTTAGAGAGCATAGGGCACTTCCACTCATGGGGGTATAAATTGGGAAAATTAAAAATCAGCAAGACACAAGCACCCCAAAGTTTAGGGCTGCTCTGTTGACAAGGACCTCCACTTCATTCCACCTTAAATATCCCAGGAAATAGAAAAATGGATAAAGAAGTTGTGGTCCTTATGTACAATGGAAAATCACTCAGCCATGAAATCAATGTCATAAGGCTAATAGCAGCATGATGAGTGGATTTAGGTACGACGATTCTAAGTGAAATAAGTCACACAGAAAAGGACACTTCTCATAAGGTATCACTTATAGAGGGAAGGTAAAAACCGTTACACTTGAACTGAATTACAAAACAGAACAGAGTCACACATGCAGAAAACACACTATGGCTGCTTAACGGGAAAGGTGAGGTGGGGTGATACATAAAACAAGGGTTTCAAATTAGCTCAGATACTGTTCCATAAACCCAATATGTAATAGACAAGACCTACTCCTTGCTCAGAGAACTGGACTCAACACGCCCTATTCACCGCACAAGAATATATCTGACTAGGAATAATCTTAAAACCTATGTATTGATATCTCTCTGTTAGTGTGTCAAGTGGGTGTAAAGCGGCATAAACACAGCAGTGAAAAGCAGCTAAACCCCATTATAAAAATAAATTACTTTGAAAAACTCACGAAACAAACACAGTGAAAGAGAGAGAAATTCTTACACAATGCGTTCATGGGCTGTGATGCAACCTGGATTGACCATATCTAGATCCACAGCTGGATGAGACATAAGGGTGGACACTCTTGGGGCTGAGAGGTTTGGTGAGGTTGGGTGAGCAAACGCAGACCCTTTAAAGTAATACTGTGTAGTACCCGTCCCATGGGATCCAAATCTCCAGGTTCAAGGGCATCTTCCTACACCGAAAACATGCATGAGAAACCCAGAGGATGGTACAGCGTGTGATGGGGAAAGGTTTCTAAAACGCACCTCATTTCTCACATCCTTGTGCCCGGGTTCGCCATTCCAGCCGCTTTACTAGCAATCTCCCTACTTGGAGCATCAGCACCTTTAACCTCCTGTTCCGTACAGGTTGCAATTTGTCCTGAGGATGAACGGGAAGACGGGGAACCAATGAGAGACTAGCTCTTGGTGTGGACACAGGCACAGGTCACTCTATTTTCCCATCAGGAAGAAGAATTAACCACAGGCTCAGCCTTCCCCCCGGAACAAGAACAGGGCGTGAATCCATCATGCGCTTTTGTGGCCAGCTCCCAAAAAAGCGAGTTGTAAAATGGAGCTTCAGGGCACTGCAAATCACAAACCTGCAGAGTTATAAATGATAACTCTCGTCCACAAATATATTGAGGGAAGGCAAAGAAGAGGTTTTGAAATCAAGGCAGAATTGCAGGAAACAGATTTCAGGAGGTAGATTCGAATCGCCTTTAAAGCACATGAAAAGCGGCAAAACGTTGACAATGATTCCCTTGGCCAAAAAGGGCGTATGCGTTTTTTCCTGAATATATTCAGGAAAAAACGCATACGCCCTTTTTGGGCAACCAAGCAACCTGGAAAGGCAAATCAGGGCTACATAGAAGACTCGCTACCCATCGGTCAGAAGGGCCATGCTGAAAAAAGTGTCAAAACCAGAAATGCGGGACAGGCCATGGAGAAATGGGAGCCTTGCGACACTGATGGGCGGGATGTAAATTGCCAACAGACACTCTGGAGAAGTCTACGGTGAGTCCTGAAACATCTAAAAAACACAGCTTAGAGAGCATAGGGCACTTCCACTCATGGGGGTATAAATTGGGAAAATTAAAAATCAGCAAGACACAAGCACCCCAAAGTTTAGGGCTGCTCTGTTGACAAGGACCTCCACTTCATTCCACCTTCAATATCCCAGGAAAGAGAAAAATGGATAAAGAAGTTGTGGTCCTTATGTACAATGGAAAATCACTCAGCCATGAAATCAATGTCATAAGGCTAGTAGCAGCATGATGAGTGGATTTAGGTACGACGATTCTAAGTGAAATAAGTCACACAGAAAAGGACACTTCTCATAAGGTATTACTTATAGAGGGAATGTAAAAACCGTTACACTTGAACTGAATTACAAAACAGAACAGAGTCTCACATGCAGAAAACACACTATGGCTGCTTAACGGGAAAGGTGAGGTGGGGTGATACATAAAACAAGGGTTTCAAATTAGCTCAGATACCGTTCCATAAACCCAATATGTAATAGACAAGACCTACTCCTTTCTCAGAGAACTGGACTCAACACGCCCTATTCACCGCACAAGAATATATCTGACTAGTAATAATCTTAAAAGCTATGTATTGATATCTCTCTGTTAGTGTGTCAAGTGGGTGTAAAGCGGCATAAACACAGCAGTGAAAAGCAGCTAAACCCCATTATAAAAATAAATTACTTTGAAAAACCCATGAAACAAAGACAGTGAAAGAGAGAGAAATTCTTACACAATGCGTTCATGGGCTGTGATGCAACCTGGATTGACCATATCTAGACCCACAGCTGGATGAAACATAAGGGTGGACACTCTTTGGGCTGAGAGGTTTGGTGAGGTTGGGTGAGCAAACGCAGACCCTTTAAAGTAATACTGCGTGGTACCCGTCCCATGGGTCCCAAATCTCCAGGTTCAAGGGCATCTTCCTACATCGAAAACATGCATGAGAAACCCAGAAGATGGTACACCGTGTGATGGGGAAAGGTTTCTAAAACGCACCTCATTTCTCATCTCCTTGTGCCCGGGTTCGCCATTCCAGCCGCTTTACTAGCAATCTCCCTACTTGGAGCATCAGCACCTTTAACCTCCTGTTCCGTACAGGTTGCAATTTGTCCTGAGGATGAACGGGAAGACGGGGAACCAATGAGAGACTAGCTCTTGGTGTGGACACAGGCACAGGTCACTCTATTTTCCCATCAGGAAGAAGAATTAACCACAGGCTCAGCCTTCCCCCCGGAACCAGAACAGGGTGTGGAACCATCAAGCGCTTTTGCGGCCAGCTCCCAAAAAAGCAAGTTGTAAAATGGAGCTTCAGGTCACTGCAATTCACAAACCTGCAGAGTTATAAATGATAACTCTCGTCCACAAATATATTGAGGGAAGGCAAAGAAGAGGATTTGAAATCAAGGCAGAATTGCAGGAAACAGATTTCAGGAGGTAGATTCGAATCGCCTTTAAAGCACATGAAAAGCGGCAAAACGTTGACAATGATGCCCTTGGCCAAAAAGGGCGTATGCGTTTTTTCCTTAATATATTCAGGAAAAAACGCTTACGCCCTTTTTGGCCAACCAAGCAACCTGGAAAGGCAAATCAGGGCTACAAAGAAGACTCGCTACCCATCGGTCAAAAGGGCCATGCTGAAAAAAGTCTCAAAACCAGAAATGCAGGACAGGCCATGGAGTAATGGGAGCCTTGCTACACTGATGGGCGGGATGTAAATTGCCAACAGTCACTCTGGAGAAGTGTACGGTGAGTCCTGAAACATCTAAAAAACACAGCTTAGACAGCATAGGGCACTTCCACTCATGGGGGTATAAATTGGGAAAATTAAAAATCAGCAAGACACAAGCACCCCAAAGTTTAGGGCTGCTCTGTTGACAAGGATCTCCACTTCATTCCACCTTAAATATCCCAGGAACGAGAAAAATGGATAAAGAAGTTGTGGTCCTTATGTACAATGGAAAATCACTCAGCCATGAAATCAATGTCATAAGGCTAGTAGCAGCATGATGAGTGGATTTAGGTACGACGATTCTAAGTGAAATAAGTCACACAGAAAAGGACACTTCTCATAAGGTATCACTTATAGAGGGAATGTAAAAACCGTTACACTTGAACTGAATTACAAAACAGAACAGAGTCTCACATGCAGAAAACACACTATGGCTGCTTAACGGGAAAGGTGAGGTGGGGTGATACATACAACAAGCGTTTCAAATTAGCTCAGATACCGTTCCATAAACCCAATATGTAATAGACAAGACCTACTCCTTGCTCAGAGAACTGGACTCAACACGCCCTATTCACCGCACAAGAATATGTCTGACTAGTAATAATCTTAAAACCTATGTATTGATATCTCTCTGTTAGTGTGTCAAGTGGGTGTAAAGCGGCATAAACACAGCAGTGAAAAGCAGCTAAACCCCATTATAAAAATAAATTACTTTGAAAAACCCATGAAACAAAGACAGTGAAAGAGAGAGAAATTCTTACAAAATGCGTTCAGGGGCTGTGATGCAACCTGGATTGACCATATCTAGACCCACAGCTGGATGAAACATAAGGGTGGACACTCTTGGGGCTGAGAGGTTTGGTGAGGTTGGGTGAGCAAACGCAGACCCTTTAAAGTAATACTGCGTGGTACCCGTCCCATGGGTCCCAAATCTCCAGGTTCAAGGGCATCTTCCTACATCGAAAACATGCATGAGAAACCCAGAAGATGGTACACCGTGTGATGGGGAAAGGTTTCTAAAACGCACCTCATTTCTCATCTCCTTGTGCCCGGGTTCGCCATTCCAGCCGCTTTACTAGCAATCTCCCTACTTGGAGCATCAGCACCTTTAACCTCCTGTTCCGTACAGGTTGCAATTTGTCCTGAGGATGAACGGGAAGACGGGGAACCAATGAGAGACTAGCTCTTGGTGTTGACACAGGCACAGGTCACTCTATTTTCCCATCAGGAAGAAGAATTAACCAGAGGCTCATCCTCCCCCCCGGAACCAGAACAGGGCCTGAAGCCATCCTGCGCTTTTGCGGCCAGCTCCCAAAAAAGCGAGTTGTAAAATGGAGCTTCAGGGCACTGCAATTCACAAACCTGCAGAGTTATTAATGAAAACTCTCGTCCACAAATATATTGAGGGAAGGCAAAGAAGAGGATTTGAAATTAAGGCAGAATTGCAGGAAACAGATTTCAGGAGGTAGATTCGAATCGCCTTTAAAGCACATGAAAAGCGGCAAAACGTTGACAATGATGCCCTTGGCCAAAAAGGGCGTATGCGTTTTTTCCTGAATATATTCAGGAGGAAACGCATACGCCCTTTTTGGCCAACCAAGCAACCTGGAAAGGCAAATCAGGGCTACAAAGAAGACTCGCTACCCATCGGTCAAAAGGGCCATGCTGAAAAACGTGTCAAAACCAGACATGCAGGACAGGCCATGGAGAAATGGGAGCCTTGCTACACTGATGGGCGGGATGTAAATTGCCAACAGCCACTCTGGAGAAGTGTACGGTGAGTCCTGAAACATCTAAAAAACACAGCTTAGAGAGCATAGGGCACTTCCACTCATGGGGGTATAAATTGGAAAATGAAAAATCAGCAAGACACAAGCACCCCAAAGTTTAGGGCTGCTCTGTTGACAAGGACCTCCACTTCATTCCACCTTCAATATCCCAGGAAAGAGAAAAATGGATAAAGAAGTTGTGGTCCTTATGTACAATGGAATATCAGTCAGCCATGAAATCAATGTCATAAGGCTAGTAGCAGCATGATGAGTGGATTTAGGTACGACGATTCTAAGTGAAAGAAGTCACACAGAAAAGGACACTTCTCATAAGGTATCACTTATAGAGGGAATGTAAAAACCGTTACACTTGAACTGAATTACAAAACAGAACAGAGTCACACATGCAGAAAACACACTATGGCTGCTTAACGGGAAAGGTGAGGTGGGGTGATACATAACACAAGGGTTTCAAATTAGCTCAGATACCGTTCCATAAACCCAATATGTAATAGACAAGACCTACTCCTTGCTCAGAGAACTGGACTCAACACGCCCTATTCACCGCACAAGAATATATCTGACTAGTAATAATCTTAAAACCTATGTATTGATATCTCTCTGTTAGTGTGTCAAGTGGGTGTAAAGCGGCATAAACACAGCCGTGAAAAGCAGCTAAACCCCATTATAAAAATAAATTACTTTGAAAAACCCATGAAACAAACACAGTGAAAGAGAGAGAAATTCTTACACAATGCCTTCAGGGGCTGTGATGCAACCTGGATTGACCATATCTAGACCCACAGCTGGATGAAACATAAGGGTGGACACTCTTGGGGCTGAGAGGTTTGGTGAGGTTGGGTGAGCAAACGCAGACCCTTTAAAGTAATACTGCGTGGTACCCGTCCCATGGGTCCCAAATCTCCAGGTTCAAGGGCATCTTCCTACATCGAAAACATGCATGAGAAACCCAGAAGATGGTACACCGTGTGATGGGGAAAGGTTTCTAAAACGCACCTCATTTCTCATCTCATTGTGCCCGGGTTCGCCATTCCAGCCGCTTTACTAGCAATCTCCCTACTTGGAGCATCAGCACCTTTAACCTCCTGTTCCGTACAGGTTGCAATTTGTCCTGAGGATGAACGGGAAGACGGGGAACCAATGAGAGACTAGCTCTTGGTGTGGACACAGGCCCAGGTCACTCTATTTTCCCATCAGGAAGAAGAATTAACCACAGGCTCATCCTTCCCCCCGGAACCAGAACAGGGTGTAAAACCATCAAGCGCTTTTGCGGCCAGCTCCCAAAAAAGCAAGTTGTAAAATGGAGCTTCAGGTCACTGCAATTCACAAACCTGCAGAGTTATAAATGATAACTCTCGTCCACAAATATATTGAGGGAAGGCAAAGAAGAGGTTTTGAAATCAAGGCAGAATTGCAGGAAACAGATTTCAGGAGGTAGATTCGAATCGCCTTTAAAGCACATGAAAAGCGGCAAAACGTTGACAATGATGCCCTTGGCCAAAAAGGGCGTATGCGTTTTTTCCTTAATATATTCAGGAAAAAACGCTTACGCACTTTTTGGCCAACCAAGCAACCTGGAAAGGCAAATCAGGGCTACAAAGAAGACTCGCTACCCATCGGTCAAAAGGGCCATGCTGAAAAAAGTCTCAAAACCAGAAATGCAGGACAGGCCATGGAGAAATGGGAACCTTGCTACACTGATGGGCGGGATGCAAATTGCCAAGAGCCACTCTGGAGAAGTGTACGGTGAGTCCTGAAACATCTAAAAAACACAGCTTAGACAGCATAGGGCACTTCCACTCATGGGGGTATAAATTGGGAAAATGAAAAATCAGCAAGACACAAGCACCCCAAAGTTTAGGGCTGCTCTGTTGACAAGGACCTCCACTTCATTCCACCTTCAATATCCTAGGAAAGAGAAAAATGGATAAAGAAGTTGTGGTCCTTATGTACAATGGAATATCACTCAGCCATGAAATCAATGTCATAAGGCTAGTAGCAGCATGATGAGTGGATTTAGGTACGACGATTTTAAGTGAAATAAGTCACACAGAAAAGGACACTTCTCATACGGTATCACTTATAGAGGGAATGTAAAAACCGTTACACTTGAACTGAATTACAAAACAGAACAGAGTCACACATGCAGAAAACACACTATGGCTGCTTAACGGGAAAGGTGAGGTGGGGTGATACATAAAACAAGGGTTTCAAATTAGCTCAGATACCGTTCCATAAACCCAATATGTAATAGACAAGACCTACTCCTTGCTCAGAGAACTGGACTCAACACGCCCTATTCACCGCACAAGAATATATCTGACTAGTAATAATCTTAAAACCTATGTATTGATATATCTCTGTTAGTGTGTCAAGTGGGTGTAAAGCGGCATAAACACAGCAGTGAAAAGCAGCTAAACCCCATTATAAAAATAAATTACTTTGAAAAACCCATGAAACAAACACAGTGAAAGAGAGAGAAATTCTTACACAATGCGTTCAGGGGCTGTGATGCAACCTGGATTGACCATATCTAGACCCACAGCTGGATGAGACATAAGGGTGGACACTCTTGGGGCTGAGAGTTTTGGTGAGGTACGGTGAGCAAACGCAGACCCTTTAAAGTAATTCTGCGTGGTACCCATCCCATGGGCCCCAAATCTCCAGGTTCAAGGGCATCTTCCTACACCGAAAACATGCACGAGAAACCCAGAAGATGGTACACCGTGTGATGGGGAAAGGTTTCTAAAACGCACCTCATTTCTCACATCCTTGTGCCTGGGTTCGCCATTCCAGCCGCTTTACTAGCAATCTCCCTATTTGGAGCATCAGCACCTTTTACCTCCTGTTCCGTACAGGTTGCAATTTGTCCTGAGGATGAACGGGAAGACGGGGAACCAATGAGAGACTAGCTCTTGGTGTGGACACAGGCACAGGTCACTCTATTTTCCCATCAGGAAGAAGAATTAACCACAGGCTCAGCCTTCCCCCCGGAACCAGAACAGGGCATGAAACCATCATGCGCTTTTGCGGCCAGCTCCCAAAAAAGCGAGTTGTAAAATGGAGCTTCAGGACACTGCAATTCACAAACCTGCAGAGTTATAAATGATAACTCTCGTCCACAAATATATTGAGAGAAGGCAAAGAAGAGGATTTGAAATCAAGGCAGAATTGCAGGAAACAGATTTCAGGAGGTAGATTCGAATAGCCTTTAAAGCACATGAAAAGCGGGAAAACGTTGACAATGATGCCCTTGGCCAAAAAGGGCGTATGCGTTTTTTCCTGAATATATTCAGGAAAAAACGCATACGCCCTTTTTGGCCAACCAAGCAACCTGGAAAGGCAAATCAGGGCTACAAAGAAGACTCGCTACTCATCGGTCAAAAGGGCCATGCTGAAAAAAGTCTCAAAACCAGAAATGCGGGACAGGCCATGGAGAAATGGGAGCCTTGCTACACTGATGGGCGGGATGTAAATTGCCAACAGCCACTCTGGAGAAGTATACGGTGTTTCCTGAAACATCTAAAAAACACAGCTTAGAGAGCATAGGGCACTTCCACTCATGGGGGTATAAATTGGGAAAATGAAAAATCAGCAAGACACAAGCACCCCAAAGTTTAGGGCTGCTCTGTTGACAAGGACCCTCCACTTCATTCCACCTTCAATATCCCAGGAAAGAGAAAAATGGATAAAGAAGTTGTGGTCCTTATGTACAATGGAAAATCACTCAGCCATGAAATCAATGTCATAAGGCTAGTAGCAGCATGATGAGTGGATTTAGGTACGACGATTCTAAGTGAAATAAGTCACACAGAAAAGGACACTTCTCATAAGGTATCACTTATAGAGGGAATGTAAAAAGCGTTACACTTGAACTGAATTACAAAACAGAACAGAGTCACACATGCAGAAAACACACTATGGCTGCTTAACGGGAAAGGTGAGGTGGGGTGATACATAAAACAAGGGTTTCAAATTAGCTCAGATACCGTTCCATAAACCCAATATGTAATAGACAAGACCTACTCCTTTCTCAGAGAACTGGACTCAACACGCCCTATTCACCGCACAAGAATATATCTGACTAGTAATAATCTTAAAACCTATGTATTGATATCTCTCTGTTAGTGTGTCAAGTGGGTGTAAAGCGGCATAAACACAGCAGTGAAAAGCAGCTAAACCCCATTATAAAAATAAATTACTTTGAAAAACCCATGAAACAAACACAGTGAAAGAGAGAGAAATTCTTACACAATGCGTTCAGGGGCTGTGATGCAACCTGGATTGACCATATCTAGACCCACAGCTGGATGAGACATAAGGGTGGACACTCTTGGGGCTGAGAGTTTTGGTGAGGTACGGTGAGCAAACGCAGACCCTTTAAAGTAATTCTGCGTGGTACCCATCCCATGGGCCCCAAATCTCCAGGTTCAAGGGCATCTTCCTACACCGAAAACATGCACGAGAAACCCAGAAGATGGTACACCGTGTGATGGGGAAAGGTTTCTAAAACGCACCTCATTTCTCACATCCTTGTGCCTGGGTTCGCCATTCCAGCCGCTTTACTAGCAATCTCCCTATTTGGAGCATCAGCACCTTTTACCTCCTGTTCCGTACAGGTTGCAATTTGTCCTGAGGATGAACGGGAAGACGGGGAACCAATGAGAGACTAGCTCTTGGTGTGGACACAGGCACAGGTCACTCTATTTTCCCATCAGGAAGAAGAATTAACCACAGGCTCAGCCTTCCCCCCGGAACCAGAACAGGGCATGAAACCATCATGCGCTTTTGCGGCCAGCTCCCAAAAAAGCGAGTTGTAAAATGGAGCTTCAGGACACTGCAATTCACAAACCTGCAGAGTTATAAATGATAACTCTCGTCCACAAATATATTGAGAGAAGGCAAAGAAGAGGATTTGAAATCAAGGCAGAATTGCAGGAAACAGATTTCAGGAGGTAGATTCGAATAGCCTTTAAAGCACATGAAAAGCGGGAAAACGTTGACAATGATGCCCTTGGCCAAAAAGGGCGTATGCGTTTTTTCCTGAATATATTCAGGAAAAAACGCATACGCCCTTTTTGGCCAACCAAGCAACCTGGAAAGGCAAATCAGGGCTACAAAGAAGACTCGCTACTCATCGGTCAAAAGGGCCATGCTGAAAAAAGTCTCAAAACCAGAAATGCGGGACAGGCCATGGAGAAATGGGAGCCTTGCTACACTGATGGGCGGGATGTAAATTGCCAACAGCCACTCTGGAGAAGTATACGGTGTTTCCTGAAACATCTAAAAAACACAGCTTAGAGAGCATAGGGCACTTCCACTCATGGGGGTATAAATTGGGAAAATGAAAAATCAGCAAGACACAAGCACCCCAAAGTTTAGGGCTGCTCTGTTGACAAGGACCCTCCACTTCATTCCACCTTCAATATCCCAGGAAAGAGAAAAATGGATAAAGAAGTTGTGGTCCTTATGTACAATGGAAAATCACTCAGCCATGAAATCAATGTCATAAGGCTAGTAGCAGCATGATGAGTGGATTTAGGTACGACGATTCTAAGTGAAATAAGTCACACAGAAAAGGACACTTCTCATAAGGTATCACTTATAGAGGGAATGTAAAAAGCGTTACACTTGAACTGAATTACAAAACAGAACAGAGTCACACATGCAGAAAACACACTATGGCTGCTTAACGGGAAAGGTGAGGTGGGGTGATACATAAAACAAGGGTTTCAAATTAGCTCAGATACCGTTCCATAAACCCAATATGTAATAGACAAGACCTACTCCTTTCTCAGAGAACTGGACTCAACACGCCCTATTCACCGCACAAGAATATATCTGACTAGTAATAATCTTAAAACCTATGTATTGATATCTCTCTGTTAGTGTGTCAAGTGGGTGTAAAGTGGCATAAACACAGCAGTGAAAAGCAGCTAAACCCCATTATAAAAATAAATTACTTTTACAAACCCATGAAACAAAGACAGTGAAAGAGAGAGAAATTCTTACACAATGCGTTCATGGGCTGTGATGCAACCTGTATTGACCATATCTACACCCACAGCTGGATGAAACATAAGGGTGGACACTCTTGGGGCTGAGAGGTTTGGTGAGGTGGGGTGAGCAAACGCAGACCCTTTAAAGTAATACTGCGTAGTACCCGTCCCATGGGATCCAAATCTCCAGGTTCAAGGGCATCTTCCTACATCGAAAACATGCATGAGAAAACAAAAAGATGGTATATCGTGTGATGGGGAAAGGTTTCTAAAACGCACCTCATTTCTCATCTCCTTGTGCCCGGGTTCGCCATTCCAGCCGCTTTACTAGCAAGCTCCCTACTTGGAGCATCAGCACCTTTAACCTCCTGTTCCGTACAGGTTGCAATTTGTCCTGAGGATGAACGGGAAGACGGGGAACCAATGAGAGACTAGCTCTTGGTGTGGACACAGGCCCAGGTCACTCTATTTTCCCATCAGGAAGAAGAATTAACCACAGGCTCATCCTTCCCCCCGGAACAAGAACAGGGCGTGAATCCATCATGCGCTTTTGCGGCCAGCTCCCAAAAAAGCGAGTTGTAAAATGGAGCTTCAGGGCACTGCAAATCACAAACCTGCAGAGTTATAAATGAAAACTCTCGTCCACAAATATATTGAGGGAAGGCAAAGAAGAGGATTTGAAATTAAGGCAGAATTGCAGGAAACAGATTTCAGGAGGTAGATTCGAATCGCCTTTAAAGCACATGAAAAGCGGCAAAACGTTGACAATGATGCCCTTGGCCAAAAAGGGCGTATGCGTTTTTTCCTGAATATATTCAGGAGGAAACGCATACGCCCTTTTTGGCCAACCAAGCAAACTGGAAAGGCAAATCAGCGCTACAAAGAAGACTCGCTAACCATCGGTCAAAAGGGCCATGCTGAAAAAAGTCTCAAAACCAGAAATGCGGGACAGGCCATGGAGAAATGGGAGCCTTGCTACACTGATGGGCGGGATGTAAATTGCCAACAGCCACTCTGGAGAAGTGTACGGTGTGTCCTGAAACATCTAAAAAACACAGCTTAGAGAGCATAGGGCACTTCCACTCATGGGGGTATAAATTGGGAAAATTAAAAATCAGCAAGATAGAAGCACCCCAAAGTTTAGGGCTGCTCTGTTGACAAAGACCTCCACTTCATTCCACCTTAAATATCCCAGGAAAGAGAAAAATGGATAAAGAAGTTGTGGTCCTTATGTACAATGGAAAATCACTCAGCCATGAAATCAATGTCATAAGGCTAGTAGCAGCATGATGAGAGGATTTAGGTACGACGATTCTAAGTGAAATAAGTCACACAGAAAAGGACACTTTTCATAAGGTATCACTTATAGAGGGAATGTAAAAACCGTTACACTTGAACTGAATTACAAAACAGAACAGAGTCTCACATGCAGAAAACACACTATGGCTGCTTAACGGGAAAGGTGAGGTGGGGTGATACATAAAACAAGGGTTTCAAATTAGCTCAGATACCGTTCCATAAAACCAATATGTAATAGACAAGACCTACTCCTTGCTCAGAGAACTGGACTCAACACGCCCTATTCACCGCACAAGAATATATCTGTCTAGTAATAATCTTAAAACCTATGTATTGATATCTCTCTGTTAGTGTGTCAAGTGGGTGTAAAGCGGCATAAACACAGCAGTGAAAAGCAGCTAAACCCCATTATAAAAATAAATTACTTTGAAAAACCCACGAAACAAACACAGTGAAAGAGAGAGAAATTCTTACACAATGCGTTCATGGGCTGTGATGCAACCTGGATTGACCATATCTAGACCCACAGCTGGATGAAACATAAGGGTGGACACTCTTGGGGCTGAGAGGTTTGGTGAGGTGGGGTGAGCAAACGCAGACCCTTTAAAGTAATACTGCGTGGTACCCATCGCATGGGTCCCAAATCTCCAGGTTCAAGGGCATCTTCCTACATCGAAAACATGCATGAGAAAACAAAAAGATTGTACATCATGTGATGGGGAAAGATTTCTAAAACGCACCTCATTTCTCATCTCCTTGTGCCCGGGTTCGCCATTCCAGCCGCTTTACTAGCAATCTCCCTACTTGGAGCATCAGCACCTTTAACCTCCTGTTCCGTACAGGTTGCAATTTGTCCTGAGGATGAACGGGAAGACAGGGAACCAATGAGAGACTAGCTCTTAGTGTGGACACAGGCACAGGTCACTCTATTTTCCCATCAGGAAGAAGAATTAACCACAGGCTCAACCTTCCCCCCGGAACAAGAACAGGGCGTGAATCCATCATGCGCTTTTGTGGCCAGCTCCCAAAAAAGCGAGTTGTAAAATGGAGCTTCAGGGCACTGCAAATCACAAACCTGCAGAGTTATAAATGATAACTCTCGTCCACAAATATATTGAGGGAAGGCAAAGAAGAGGTTTTGAAATCAAGGCAGAATTGCAGGAAACAGATTTCAGGAGGTAGATTCGAATCACCTTTAAAGCACATGAAAAGCGGGAAAACGTAGACAATGATTCCCTTGGCCAAAAAGGGCGTATGCGTTTTTTCCTGAATATATTCAGGAAAAAACGCATACGCCCTTTTTGGCCAACCAAGCAACCTGGAAAGGCAAATCAGGGCTACAAAGAAGACTCGCTACCCATCGGTCAGAAGGGCCATGCTGAAAAAAGTGTCAAAACCAGAAATGCGGGACAGGCCATGGAGAAATGGGAGCCTTGCTACACTGATGGGCGGGATGTAAATTGCCAACAGACACTCTGGAGAAGTCTACGGTGAGTCCTGAAACATCTAAAAAACACAGCTTAGAGAGCATAGGGCACTTCCACTCATGGGGGTATAAATTGGGAAAATTAAAAATCAGCAAGACACAAGCACCCCAAAGTTTAGGGCTGCTCTGTTGACAAGGACCTCCACTTCATTCCACCTTAAATATCCCAGGAAAGAAAAAAATGGATAAAGAATTTGTGGTCCTTATGTACAATGGAAAATCACTCAGCCATGAAATCAATGTCATAAGGCTAGTAGCAGCATGATGAGTGGATTTAGGTACGACGATCCTAAGTGAAATAAGTCACACAGAAAAGGACACTTCTCATAAGGTATCACTTATAGAGGGAATGTAAAAACCATTACACTTGAACTGAATTACAAAACAGAACAGAGTCTCACATGCAGAAAACACACTATGGCTGCTTAACGGGAAAGGTGAGGTGGGGTGATACATAAAACAAGGGTTTCAAATTAGCTCAGATACCGTTCCATAAACCCAATATGTAATAGACAAGACCTACTCCTTTCTCAGAGAACTGGACTCAACACGCCCTATTCACCGCACAAGAATATATCTGACTAGTAATAATCTTAAAACCTATGTATTGATATCTCTCTGTTAGTGTGTCAAGTGGGTGTAAAGCGGCATAAACACAGCAGTGAAAAGCAGCTAAACCCCATTATAAAAATAAATTACTTTGAAAAACCCATGAAACAAAGACAGTGAAAGAGAGAGAAATTCTTACACAATGCGTTCATGGGCTGTGATGCAACCTGGATTGACCATATCTAGACCCACAGCTGGATGAAACATAAGGGTGGACACTCTTGGGGCTGAGAGGTTTGGTGAGGTGGGGTGAGCAAACGCAGACCCTATAAAGTAATACTGCGTAGTACCCGTCCCATGGGATCCAAATCTCCAGGTTCAAGGGCATCTTCCTACATCGAAAACATGCATGAGAAACCCAGAGGATGGTACAGCGTGTGATGGGGAAAGGTTTCTAAAACGCACCTCATTTCTCATCTCCTTGTGCCCGGGTTCGCCATTCCAGCCGCTTTACTAGCAAGCTCCCTACTTGGAGCATCAGCACCTTTAACCTCCTGTTCCGTACAGGTTGCAATTTGTCCTGAGGATGAACGGGAAGACGGGGAACCAATGAGAGACTAGCTCTTGGTGTGGACACAGGCACAGGTCACTCTATTTTCCCATCAGGAAGAAGAATTAACCACAGGCTCAGCCTTCCCCCCGGAACAAGAACAGGGCGTGAATCCATCATGCGCTTTTGTGGCCAGCTCCCAAAAAAGCGAGTTGTAAAATGGAGCTTCAGGGCACTGCAAATCACAAACCTGCAGAGTTATAAATGATAACTCTCGTCCACAAATATATTGAGGGAAGGCAAAGAAGAGGTTTTGAAATCAAGGCAGAATTGCAGGAAACAGATTTCAGGAGGTAGATTCGAATCGCCTTTAAAGCACATGAAAAGCGGGAAAACGTAGACAATGATTCCCTTGGCCAAAAAGGGCGTATGCGTTTTTTCCTGAATATATTCAGGAAAAAACGCATACGCCCTTTTTGGCCAACCAAGCAACCTGGAAAGGCAAATCAGGGCTACAAAGAAGACTCGCTACCCATCGGTCAGAAGGGCCATGCTGAAAAAAGTGTCAAAACCAGAAATGCGGGACAGGCCATGGAGAAATGGGAGCCTTGCTACACTGATGGGCGGGATGTAAATTGCCAACAGACACTCTGGAGAAGTCTACGGTGAGTCCTGAAACATCTAAAAAACACAGCTTAGAGAGCATAGGGCACTTCCACTCATGGGGGTATAAATTGGGAAAATTAAAAATCAGCAAGACACAAGCACCCCAAAGTTTAGGGCTGCTCTGTTGACAAGGACCTCCACTTCATTCCACCTTAAATATCCCAGGAAAGAAAAAAATGGATAAAGAATTTGTGGTCCTTATGTACAATGGAAAATCACTCAGCCATGAAATCAATGTCATAAGGCTAGTAGCAGCATGATGAGTGGATTTAGGTACGACGATCCTAAGTGAAATAAGTCACACAGAAAAGGACACTTCTCATAAGGTATCACTTATAGAGGGAATGTAAAAACCATTACACTTGAACTGAATTACAAAACAGAACAGAGTCTCACATGCAGAAAACACACTATGGCTGCTTAACGGGAAAGGTGAGGTGGGGTGATACATAAAACAAGGGTTTCAAATTAGCTCAGATACCGTTCCATAAACCCAATATGTAATAGACAAGACCTACTCCTTTCTCAGAGAACTGGACTCAACACGCCCTATTCACCGCACAAGAATATATCTGACTAGTAATAATCTTAAAACCTATGTATTGATATCTCTCTGTTAGTGTGTCAAGTGGGTGTAAAGCGGCATAAACACAGCAGTGAAAAGCAGCTAAACCCCATTATAAAAATAAATTACTTTGAAAAACCCATGAAACAAAGACAGTGAAAGAGAGAGAAATTCTTACACAATGCGTTCATGGGCTGTGATGCAACCTGGATTGACCATATCTAGACCCACAGCTGGATGAAACATAAGGGTGGACACTCTTGGGGCTGAGAGGTTTGGTGAGGTGGGGTGAGCAAACGCAGACCCTATAAAGTAATACTGCGTAGTACCCGTCCCATGGGATCCAAATCTCCAGGTTCAAGGGCATCTTCCTACATCGAAAACATGCATGAGAAACCCAGAGGATGGTACAGCGTGTGATGGGGAAAGGTTTCTAAAACGCACCTCATTTCTCATCTCCTTGTGCCCGGGTTCGCCATTCCAGCCGCTTTACTAGCAAGCTCCCTACTTGGAGCATCAGCACCTTTAACCTCCTGTTCCGTACAGGTTGCAATTTGTCCTGAGGATGAACGGGAAGACGGGGAACCAATGAGAGACTAGCTCTTGGTGTGGACACAGGCACAGGTCACTCTATTTTCCCATCAGGAAGAAGAATTAACCACAGGCTCAGCCTTCCCCCCGGAACAAGAACAGGGCGTGAATCCATCATGCGCTTTTGTGGCCAGCTCCCAAAAAAGCGAGTTGTAAAATGGAGCTTCAGGGCACTGCAAATCACAAACCTGCAGAGTTATAAATGATAACTCTCGTCCACAAATATATTGAGGGAAGGCAAAGAAGAGGTTTTGAAATCAAGGCAGAATTGCAGGAAACAGATTTCAGGAGGTAGATTCGAATCGCCTTTAAAGCACATGAAAAGCGGGAAAACGTAGACAATGATTCCCTTGGCCAAAAAGGGCGTATGCGTTTTTTCCTGAATATATTCAGGAAAAAACGCATACGCCATTTTTGGCCAACCAAGCAACCTGGAAAGGCAAATCAGGGCTACAAAGAAGACTCGCTACCCATCGGTCAGAAGGGCCATGCTGAAAAAAGTGTCAAAACCAGAAATGCGGGACAGGCCATGGAGAAATGGGAGCCTTGCTACACTGATGGGCGGGATGTAAATTGCCAACAGACACTCTGGAGAAGTCTACGGTGAGTCCTGAAACATCTAAAAAACACAGCTTAGAGAGCATAGGGCACTTCCACTCATGGGGGTATAAATTGGGAAAATGAAAAATCAGCAAGACACAAGCACCCCAAAGTTTAGGGCTGCTCTGTTGACAAGGACCTCCACTTCATTCCACCTTAAATATCCCAGGAAAGAGAAAAATGGATAAAGAAGTTGTGGTCCTTATGTACAATGGAAAATCACTCAGCCATGAAATCAATGTCATAAGGCTAGTAGCAGCATGATGAGTGGATTTAGGTACGACGATTCTAAGTGAAATAAGTCACACAGAAAAGGACACTTCTCATAAGGTATCACTTATAGAGGGAATGTAAAAACCATTACACTTGAACTGAATTACAAAACAGAACAGAGTCTCACATGCAGAAAACACACTATGGCTGCTTAACGGGAAAGGTGAGGTGGGGTGATACATAAAACAAGGGTTTCAAATTAGCTCAGATACCGTTCCATAAACCCAATATGTAATAGACAAGACCTACTCCTTTCTCAGAGAACTGGACTCAACACGCCCTATTCACCGCACAAGAATATATCTGACTAGTAATAATCTTAAAACCTATGTATTGATATCTCTCTGTTAGTGTGTCAAGTGGGTGTAAAGCGGCATAAACACAGCAGTGAAAAGCAGCTAAACCCCATTATAAAAATAAATTACTTTGAAAAACCCATGAAACAAACACAGTGAAAGAGAGAGAAATACTTACACAATGCGTTCTTGGGCTGTGATGCAACCTGGATTGACCATATCTAGACCCACAGCTGGATGAAACATAAGGGTGGACACTCTTGGGGCTGAGAGGTTTGGTGAGGTGGGGTGAGCAAACGCAGACCCTTTAAAGTAATACTGCGTGGTACCCATCGCATGGGTCCCAAATCTCCAGGTTCAAGGGCATCTTCCTACATCGAAAACATGCATGAGAAACCCAGAAGATGGTACACCGTGTGATGGGGAAAGGTTTCTAAAACGCACCTCATTTCTCATCTCCTTGTGCCCGGGTTCGCCATTCCAGCCGCTTTACTAGCAATCTCCCTACTTGGAGCATCAGCACCTTTAACCTCCTGTTCCGTACAGGTTGCAATTTGTCCTGAGGATGAACGGGAAGACGGGGAACCAATGAGAGACTAGCTCTTTGTGTGGACACAGACACAGGTCACTCTATTTTCCCATCAGGAAGAAGAATTAACCACAGGCTCAGCCTTCCCCCCGGAACCAGAACAGGGTGTGGAACCATCAAGCGCTTTTGCGGCCAGCTCCCAAAAAAGCAAGTTGTAAAATGGAGCTTCAGGTCACTGCAATTCACAAACCTGCAGAGTTATAAATGATAACTCTCGTCCACAAATATATTGAGGGAAGGCAAAGAAGAGGATTTGAAATCAAGGCATAATTGCAGGAAACAGATTTCAGGAGGTAGATTCGAATCGCCTTTAAAGCACATGAAAAGCGGCAAAACGTTGACAATGATGCCCTTGGCCAAAAAGGGCGTATGCGTTTTTTCCTGAATATATTCAGGAAAAAACGCTTACGCACTTTTTGGCCAACCAAGCAACCTGGAAAGGCAAATCAGGGCTACAAAGAAGACTCGCTACCCATCGGTCAAAAGGGCCATGCTGAAAAAAGTCTCAAAACCAGAAATGCAGGACAGGCCATGGAGAAATGGGAGCCTTGCTACACTGATGGGCGGGATGTAAATTGCCAACAGTCACTCTGGAGAAGTGTACGGTGAGTCCTGAAACATCTAAAAAACACAGCTTAGACAGCATAGGGCACTTCCACTCATGGGGGTATAAATTGGGAAAATGAAAAATCAGCAAGACAGAAGCACCCCAAAGTTTAGGGCTGCTCTGTTGACAAGGACCTCCACTTCATTCCACCTTAAATATCCCAGGAAAGAGAAAAATGGATAAAGAAGTTGTGGTCCTTATGTACAATGGAATATCACTCAGCCATGAAATCAATGTCATAAGGCTAGTAGCAGCATGATGAGTGGATTTAGGTACGACGATTCTAAGTGAAATAAGTCACACAGAAAAGGACACTTCTCATAAGGTATCACTTATAGAGGGAATGTAAAAACCGTTACACTTGAACTGAATTACAAAACAGAACAGAGTCACACATGCAGAAAACACACTGTGGCTGATTAACGGGAAAGGTGAGGTGGGGTGATACATAAAACAAGGGTTTCAAATTAGCTCAGATACCGTTCCATAAACCCAATATGTAATAGACAAGACCTACTCCTTGCTCAGAGAACTGGACTCAACACGCCCTATTCACCGCACAAGAATATATCTGACTAGGAATAATCTTAAAACCTATGTATTGATATATCTCTGTTAGTGTGTCAAGTGGGTGTAAAGCGGCATAAACACAGCAGTGAAAAGCAGCTAAACCCCATTATAAAAATAAATTACTTTGAAAAACCCACGAAACAAACACAGTGAAAGAGAGAGAAATTCTTACACAATGCGTTCTTGGGCTGTGATGCAACCTGGATTGACCATATCTAGATCCACAGCTGGATGAGACATAAGAGTGGACACTCTTGGGGCTGAGAGGTTTGGTGAGGTTGGGTGAGCAAACGCAGACCCTTTAAAGTAATACTGCGTAGTACCCGTCCCATGGGATCCAAATCTCCAGGTTCAAGGGCATCTTCCTACACCGAAAACATGCATGAGAAACCCAGAGGATGGTACAGCGTGTGATGGGGAAAGGTTTCTAAAACGCACCTCATTTCTCACATCCTTGTGCCCGGGTTCGCCATTCCAGCCGCTTTACCAGCAATCTCCATACTTGGAGCATCAGCACCTTTAACCTCCTGTTCCGTACAGGTTGCAATTTGTCCTGAGGATGAACGGGAAGACAGGGAACCAATGAGAGACTAGCTCTTGGTGTGGACACAGGCACAGGTCACTCTATTTTCCCATCAGGAAAAAGAATTAACCACAGGCTCAGCCTTCCTCCCGGAACAAGAACAGGGCGTGAATCCATCATGCGCTTTTGTGGCCAGCTCCCAAAAAAGCGAGTTGTAAAATGGAGCTTCAGGGCACTGCAAATCACAAACCTGCAGAGTTATAAATGATAACTCTCGTCCACAAATATATTGAGGGAAGGCAAAGAAGAGGTTTTGAAATCAAGGCAGAATTGCAGGAAACAGATTTCAGGAGGTAGATTCGAATCGCCTTTAAAGCACATGAAAAGCGGGAAAACGTAGACAATGATTCCCTTGGCCAAAAAGGGCGTATGCGTTTTTTCCTGAATATATTCAGGAAAAAACGCATACGCCCTTTTTGGCCAACCAAGCAACCTGGAAAGGCAAATCAGGGCTACAAAGAAGACTCGCTACCCATCGGTCAAAAGGGCCATGCTGAAAAAAGTGTCAAAACCAGAAATGCGGAACAGGCCATGGAGAAATGGGAGTCTTGCTACACTGATGGGCGGGATGTAAATTGCCAACAGACACTCTGGAGAAGTCTACGGTGAGTCCTGAAACATCTAAAAAACACAGCTTAGAGAGCATAGGGCACTTCCACTCATGGGGGTATAAATTGGGAAAATGAAAAATCAGCAAGACACAAGCACCCCAAAGTTGAGGGCTGCTCTGTTGACAATACCTCCACTTCATTCCACCTTAAATATCCCAGGAAAGAGAGAAATGGATAAAGAAGTTGTGGTCCTTATGTACAATGGAATATCACTCAGCCATGAAATCAATGTCATAAGGCTAGTAGCAGCATGATGAGAGGATTTAGGTACGACGATTCTAAGTGAAATAAGTCACACAGAAAAGGACACTTCTCATAAGGTATCACTTATAGAGGGAATGTAAAAACCGTTACACTTGAACTGAATTACAAAACAGAACAGAGTCTCACATGCAGAAAACACACTATGGCTGCTTAACGGGAAAGGTGAGGTGGGGTGATACATAAAACAAGGGTTTCAAATTAGCTCAGATACCGTTCCATAAACCCAATATGTAATAGACAAGACCTACTCCTTGCTCAGAGAACTGGACTCAACACGCCCTATTCACCGCACAAGAATATATCTGACTAGTAATAATCTTAAAACCTATGTATTGATATCTCTCTGTTAGTGTGTCAAGTGGGTGTAAAGCGGCATAAACACAGCCGTGAAAAGCAGCTAAACCCCATTATAAAAATAAATTACTTTGAAAAACCCATGAAACAAAGACAGTGAAAGAGAGAGAAATTATTACACAATGCATTTAGGGGCTGTGATACAACCTGGATTGACCATATCTAGACCCACAGCTGGATGAGACATAAGGGTGGACACTCTTGGGGCTGAGAGGTTTGGTGAGGTTGGGTGAGCAAACGCAGACCCTTTCAAGTAATACTGCGTGGTACCCATCGCATGGGTCCCAAATCTCCAGGTTCAAGGGCATATTCCTACATCAAAAACATGCATGAGAAAACAAAAAGATGGTACACCATGTGAAAGGTTTCTAAAACGCACCTCATTTCTCTTCTCCTTGTGCCCGGGTTCGCCATTCCAGCCGCTTTACTAGCAATCTCCCTACTTGGAGCATCAGCACCTTTAACCTCCTGTTCCATACAGTTTGCAATTGGTCCTGATGATGAACGGGTAGACGGGGAACCAGTGAGAGACTAGCTCTTGGTTTTGGGACAGGCACAGGTCACTCTATTTTCCCATCAGGAAGAAGAATTAACCACAGGCTCATCCTCCCCCCCCCCCCCGGAACTAGAACAGGGCCTGAAGCCATCCTGCGCTTTTGCGGCCAGCTCCCAAAAAAGCGAGTTGTAAAATGGAGCTTCAGGGCACTGCAATTCACAAACCTGCAGAGTTATAAATGATAACTCTCGTCCACAAATATATTGAGGGAAGGCAAAGAAGAGGATTTGAAATCAAGGCAGAATTGCAGGAAACAGATTTCAGGAGGTACATTCGAATCGCCTTTAAAGCACATGAAAAGCGGCAAAACGTTGACAATGATGCCCTTGGCCAAAAAGGGCGTATGCGTTTTTTCCTGAATATATTCAGGAAAAAACGCATACGCCCTTTTTGGCCAACCAAGCAACCTGGAAAGGCAAATCAGCGCTACAAAGAAGACTCGCTACCCATCGGTCAAAAGGGCCATGCTGAAAAACCTGTCAAAACCAGAAATGCAGGACAGGCCATGGAGAAATGGGAGCCTTGCTACACTGATGGGCGGGATGTAAATTGCCAACAGCCACTCTGAAGAAGTGTACGGTGTTTCCTGAAACATCTAAAAAACACAGCTTAGAGAGCATAGGGCACTTCCACTCATGGGGGTATAAATTGGGAAAATGAAAAATCAGCAAGACACAAGCACCCCAAAGTTTAGGGCTGCTCTGCTGACAAGGACCACCACTTCATTCCACCTTCAATATCCCAGGAAAGAGAAAAATGGATAAAGAAGTTGTGGTCCTTATGTACAATGGAATATCACTCAGCCATGAAATCAATGTCATAAGGCTAGTAGCAGCATGATGAGTGGATTTAGGTACGACGATTCTAAGTGAAATAAGTCACACAGAAAAGGACACTTCTCATAAGGTATCACTTATAGAGGGAATGTAAAAACCGTTACACTTGAACTGAATTACAAAACAGAACAGAGTCACACATGCAGAAAACACACTATGGCTGCTTAACGGGAAAGGTGAGGTGGGGTGATACATAAAACAAGGGTTTCAAATTAGCTCAGATACCGTTCCATAAACCCAATATGTAATAGACAAGACCTACTCCTTGCTCAGAGAACTGGACTCAACACGCCCTATTCACCGCACAAGAATATATCTGACTAGTAATAATCTTAAAACCTATGTATTGATATCTCTCTGTTAGTGTGTCAAGTGGGTGTAAAGCGGCATAAACACAGCAGTGAAAAGCAGCTAAACCCCATTATAAAAATAAATTACTTTTACAAACCCATGAAAAAAAGACAGTGAAAGAGAGAGAAATTCTTACACAATGCATTCAGGGGCTGTGATGCAACCTGGATTGACCATATCTAGACCCACAGCTGGATGAGACATAAGGGTGGACACTCTTGGGGCTGAGAGGTTTGGTGAGGTTGGGTGAGCAAACGAAGACCCTTTAAAGTAACACTGCGTGGTACCCATCGCATGGGTCCCAAATCTCCAGGTTCTAGGGCATCTTCCTACATCGAAAACATGCATAAGAAACCCAGAAGATGGTACTCCGTGTGATGGGGAAAGATTTCTAAAACGTACCTCATTTCTCATCTCCTTGTGCCCGGGTTCGCCATTCCAGCCGCTTTACTAGCAATCTCCCTACCTGGAGCATCAGCACCTTTAACCTCCTGTTCCGTACAGGTTGCAATTTGTCCTGAGGATGAACGGGAAGACGGGGAACCAGTGAGAGACTAGCTCTTGGTGTTGGTACAGGCACAGGTCATTCTATTTTCCCATCAGGAAGAAGAATTAACCACAGGCTCACCATGACCCCGGAACCAGAACAGGGCCTGAAGCCATCCTGCGCTTTTGCGGCCAGCTCCCAAAAAAGCGAGTTGTAAAATGGAGCTTCAGGGCACTGCAATTCACAAACCTGCAGAGTTATAAATGATAACTCTCGTCCACAAATATATTGAGGGAAGGCAAAGAAGAGGATTTGAAATTAAGGCAGAATTGCAGGAAACAGATTTCAGGAGGTAGATTCGAATCGCCTCTAAAGCACATTAAAAGCGGCAAAACGTTGACAATGATGCCCTTGGCCAAAAAGGGCGTATGCGTTTTTTCCTGAATATATTCAGGAGGAAACGAATACGCCCTTTTTGGCCAACCAAGCAACCTGGAAAGGCAAATCAGCGCTACAAAGAAGACTCGCTCCCCATCGGTCAAAAGGGCCATGCTGAAAAAAGTCTCAAAACCAGAAATGCAGGACAGGCCATGGAGAAATGGGAACCTTGCTACACTGATGGGCGGGATGCAAATTGCCAACAGTCACTCTGGAGAAGTGTACGGTGAGTCCTGAAACATCTAAAAAACACAGCTTAGACAGCATAGGGCACTTCCACTCATGGGGGTATAAATTGGGAAAATGAAAAATCAGCAAGACACAAGCACCCCAAAGTTTAGGGCTGCTCTGTTGACAAGGACCTCCACTTCATTCCACCTTAAATATCCCAGGAAAGAGAAAAATGGATAAAGAAGTTGTGGTCCTTATGTACAATGGAATATCACTCAGCCATGAAATCAATGTCATAAGGCTAGTAGCAGCATGATGAGTGGATTTAGGTACGACGATTCTAAGTGAAATAAGTCACACAGAAAAGGACACTTCTCATAAGGTATCACTTATAGAGGGAATGTAAAAACCGTTACACTTGAACTGAATTACAAAACAGAACAGAGTCACACATGCAGAAAACACACTATGGCTGCTTAACGGGAAAGGTGAGGTGGGGTGATACATAAAACAAGGGTTTCAAATTAGCTCAGATACTGTTCCATAAAACCAATATGTAATAGACAAGACCTACTCCTTGCTCAGAGAACTGGACTCAACACGCCCTATTCACCGCACAAGAATATATCTGACTAGGAATAATCTTAAAACCTATGTATTGATATATCTCTGTTAGTGTGTCAAGTGGGTGTAAAGCGGCATAAACACAGCAGTGAAAAGCAGCTAAACCCCATTACAAAAATAAATTACTTTGAAAAACCCACGAAACAAACACAGTGAAAGAGAGAGAAATTCTTACACAATGCGTTCTTGGGCTGTGATGCAACCTGGATTGACCATATCTAGATCCACAGCTGGATGAGACATAAGAGTGGACACTCTTGGGGCCGAGAGGTTTGGTGAGGTTGGGTGAGCAAACGCAGACCCTTTAAAGTAATACTGCGTAGTACCCGTCCCATGGGATCCAAATCTCCAGGTTCAAGGGCATCTTCCTACACCGAAAACATGCATGAGAAACCCAGAGGATGGTACAGCGTGTGATGGGGAAAGGTTTCTAAAACGCACCTCATTTCTCATCTCCTTGTGCCCGGGTTCGCCATTCCAGCCGCTTTACTAGCAATCTCCCTACTTGGAGCATCAGCACCTTTAACCTCCTGTTCCGTACAGGTTGCAATTTGTCCTGAGGATGAACGGGAAGACAGGGAACCAATGAGAGACTAGCTCTTAGTGTGGACACAGGCACAGGTCACTCTATTTTCCCATCAGGAAGAAGAATTAACCACAGGCTCAACCTTCCCCCCGGAACAAGAACAGGGCGTGAATCCATCATGCGCTTTTGTGGCCAGCTCCCAAAAAAGCGAGTTGTAAAATGGAGCTTCAGGGCACTGCAAATCACAAACCTGCAGAGTTATAAATGATAACTCTCGTCCACAAATATATTGAGGGAAGGCAAAGAAGAGGTTTTGAAATCAAGGCAGAATTGCAGGAAACAGATTTCAGGAGGTAGATTCGAATCACCTTTAAAGCACATGAAAAGCGGGAAAACGTAGACAATGATTCCCTTGGCCAAAAAGGGCGTATGCGTTTTTTCCTGAATATATTCAGGAAAAAACGCATACGCCCTTTTTGGCCAACCAAGCAACCTGGAAAGGCAAATCAGGGCTACAAAGAAGACTCGCTACCCATCGGTCAGAAGGGCCATGCTGAAAAAAGTGTCAAAACCAGAAATGCGGGACAGGCCATGGAGAAATCGGAGCCTTGCTACACTGATGGGTGGGATGTAAATTGCCAACAGACACTCTGGAGAAGTCTACGGTGAGTCCTGAAACATCTAAAAAACACAGCTTAGAGAGCATAGGGCACTTCCACTCATGGGGGTATAAATTGGGAAAATTAAAAATCAGCAAGACACAAGCACCCCAAAGTTTAGGGCTGCTCTGTTGACAAGGACCTCCACTTCATTCCACCTTAAATATCCCAGGAAAGAAAAAAATGGATAAAGAATTTGTGGTCCTTATGTACAATGGAAAATCACTCAGCCATGAAATCAATGTCATAAGGCTAGTAGCAGCATGATGAGTGGATTTAGGTACGACGATCCTAAGTGAAATAAGTCACACAGAAAAGGACACTTCTCATAAGGTATCACTTATAGAGGGAATGTAAAAACCATTACACTTGAACTGAATTACAAAACAGAACAGAGTCTCACATGCAGAAAACACACTATGGCTGCTTAACGGGAAAGGTGAGGTGGGGTGATACATAAAACAAGGGTTTCAAATTAGCTCAGATACCGTTCCATAAACCCAATATGTAATAGACAAGACCTACTCCTTTCTCAGAGAACTGGACTCAACACGCCCTATTCACCGCACAAGAATATATCTGACTAGTAATAATCTTAAAACCTATGTATTGATATCTCTCTGTTAGTGTGTCAAGTGGGTGTAAAGCGGCATAAACACAGCAGTGAAAAGCAGCTAAACCCCATTATAAAAATAAATTACTTTGAAAAACCCATGAAACAAAGACAGTGAAAGAGAGAGAAATTCTTACACAATGCGTTCATGGGCTGTGATGCAACCTGGATTGACCATATCTAGACCCACAGCTGGATGAAACATAAGGGTGGACACTCTTGGGGCTGAGAGGTTTGGTGAGGTGGGGTGAGCAAACGCAGACCCTATAAAGTAATACTGCGTAGTACCCGTCCCATGGGATCCAAATCTCCAGGTTCAAGGGCATCTTCCTACATCGAAAACATGCATGAGAAACCCAGAGGATGGTACAGCGTGTGATGGGGAAAGGTTTCTAAAACGCACCTCATTTCTCATCTCCTTGGGCCCGGGTTCGCCATTCCAGCCGCTTTATTAGCAAGCTCCCTACTTGGAGCATCAGCACCTTTAACCTCCTGTTCCGTACAGGTTGCAATTTGTCCTGAGGATGAACGGGAAGACGGGGAACCAATGAGAGACTAGCTCTTGGTGTGGACACAGGCACAGGTCACTCTATTTTCCCATCAGGAAGAAGAATTAACCACAGGCTCAGCCTTCCCCCCGGAACAAGAACAGGGCGTGAATCCATCATGCGCTTTTGTGGCCAGCTCCCAAAAAAGCGAGTTGTAAAATGGAGCTTCAGGGCACTGCAAATCACAAACCTGCAGAGTTATAAATGATAACTCTCGTCCACAAATATATTGAGGGAAGGCAAAGAAGAGGTTTTGAAATCAAGGCAGAATTGCAGGAAACAGATTTCAGGAGGTAGATTCGAATCGCCTTTAAAGCACATGAAAAGCGGGAAAACGTAGACAATGATTCCCTTGGCCAAAAAGGGCGTATGCGTTTTTTCCTGAATATATTCAGGAAAAAACGCATACGCCCTTTTTGGCCAACCAAGCAACCTGGAAAGGCAAATCAGGGCTACAAAGAAGACTCGCTACCCATCGGTCAAAAGGGCCATGCTGAAAAAAGTGTCAAAACCAGAAATGCGGGACAGGCCATGGAGAAATGGGAGTCTTGCTACACTGATGGGCGGGATGTAAATTGCCAACAGACACTCTGGAGAAGTCTACGGTGAGTCCTGAAACATCTAAAAAACACAGCTTAGAGAGCATAGGGCACTTCCACTCATGGGGGTATAAATTGGGAAAATGAAAAATCAGCAAGACACAAGCACCCCAAAGTTGAGGGCTGCTCTGTTGACAATACCTCCACTTCATTCCACCTTAAATATCCCAGGAAAGAGAGAAATGGATAAAGAAGTTGTGGTCCTTATGTACAATGGAATATCACTCAGCCATGAAATCAATGTCATAAGGCTAGTAGCAGCATGATGAGAGGATTTAGGTACGACGATTCTAAGTGAAATAAGTCACACAGAAAAGGACACTTCTCATAAGGTATCACTTATAGAGGGAATGTAAAAACCGTTACACTTGAACTGAATTACAAAACAGAACAGAGTCTCACATGCAGAAAACACACTATGGCTGCTTAACGGGAAAGGTGAGGTGGGGTGATACATAAAACAAGGGTTTCAAATTAGCTCAGATACCGTTCCATAAACCCAATATGTAATAGACAAGACCTACTCCTTGCTCAGAGAACTGGACTCAACACGCCCTATTCACCGCACAAGAATATATCTGACTAGTAATAATCTTAAAACCTATGTATTGATATCTCTCTGTTAGTGTGTCAAGTGGGTGTAAAGCGGCATAAACACAGCCGTGAAAAGCAGCTAAACCCCATTATAAAAATAAATTACTTTGAAAAACCCATGAAACAAAGACAGTGAAAGAGAGAGAAATTATTACACAATGCATTTAGGGGCTGTGATACAACCTGGATTGACCATATCTAGACCCACAGCTGGATGAGACATAAGGGTGGACACTCTTGGGGCTGAGAGGTTTGGTGAGGTTGGGTGAGCAAACGCAGACCCTTTCAAGTAATACTGCGTGGTACCCATCGCATGGGTCCCAAATCTCCAGGTTCAAGGGCATATTCCTACATCAAAAACATGCATGAGAAAACAAAAAGATGGTACACCATGTGAAAGGTTTCTAAAACGCACCTCATTTCTCTTCTCCTTGTGCCCGGGTTCGCCATTCCAGCCGCTTTACTAGCAATCTCCCTACTTGGAGCATCAGCACCTTTAACCTCCTGTTCCATACAGTTTGCAATTGGTCCTGATGATGAACGGGTAGACGGGGAACCAGTGAGAGACTAGCTCTTGGTTTTGGGACAGGCACAGGTCACTCTATTTTCCCATCAGGAAGAAGAATTAACCACAGGCTCATCCTCCCCCCCCCCCCCCGGAACTAGAACAGGGCCTGAAGCCATCCTGCGCTTTTGCGGCCAGCTCCCAAAAAAGCGAGTTGTAAAATGGAGCTTCAGGGCACTGCAATTCACAAACCTGCAGAGTTATAAATGATAACTCTCGTCCACAAATATATTGAGGGAAGGCAAAGAAGAGGATTTGAAATCAAGGCAGAATTGCAGGAAACAGATTTCAGGAGGTACATTCGAATCGCCTTTAAAGCACATGAAAAGCGGCAAAACGTTGACAATGATGCCCTTGGCCAAAAAGGGCGTATGCGTTTTTTCCTGAATATATTCAGGAAAAAACGCATACGCCCTTTTTGGCCAACCAAGCAACCTGGAAAGGCAAATCAGCGCTACAAAGAAGACTCGCTACCCATCGGTCAAAAGGGCCATGCTGAAAAACCTGTCAAAACCAGAAATGCAGGACAGGCCATGGAGAAATGGGAGCCTTGCTACACTGATGGGCGGGATGTAAATTGCCAACAGCCACTCTGAAGAAGTGTACGGTGTTTCCTGAAACATCTAAAAAACACAGCTTAGAGAGCATAGGGCACTTCCACTCATGGGGGTATAAATTGGGAAAATGAAAAATCAGCAAGACACAAGCACCCCAAAGTTTAGGGCTGCTCTGTTGACAAGGACCACCACTTCATTCCACCTTCAATATCCCAGGAAAGAGAAAAATGGATAAAGAAGTTGTGGTCCTTATGTACAATGGAATATCACTCAGCCATGAAATCAATGTCATAAGGCTAGTAGCAGCATGATGAGTGGATTTAGGTACGACGATTCTAAGTGAAATAAGTCACACAGAAAAGGACACTTCTCATAAGGTATCACTTATAGAGGGAATGTAAAAACCGTTACACTTGAACTGAATTACAAAACAGAACAGAGTCACACATGCAGAAAACACACTATGGCTGCTTAACGGGAAAGGTGAGGTGGGGTGATACATAAAACAAGGGTTTCAAATTAGCTCAGATACCGTTCCATAAACCCAATATGTAATAGACAAGACCTACTCCTTGCTCAGAGAACTGGACTCAACACGCCCTATTCACCGCACAAGAATATATCTGACTAGTAATAATCTTAAAACCTATGTATTGATATCTCTCTGTTAGTGTGTCAAGTGGGTGTAAAGCGGCATAAACACAGCAGTGAAAAGCAGCTAAACCCCATTATAAAAATAAATTACTTTTACAAACCCATGAAAAAAAGACAGTGAAAGAGAGAGAAATTCTTACACAATGCATTCAGGGGCTGTGATGCAACCTGGATTGACCATATCTAGACCCACAGCTGGATGAGACATAAGGGTGGACACTCTTGGGGCTGAGAGGTTTGGTGAGGTTGGGTGAGCAAACGAAGACCCTTTAAAGTAACACTGCGTGGTACCCATCGCATGGGTCCCAAATCTCCAGGTTCTAGGGCATCTTCCTACATCGAAAACATGCATAAGAAACCCAGAAGATGGTACTCCGTGTGATGGGGAAAGATTTCTAAAACGTACCTCATTTCTCATCTCCTTGTGCCCGGGTTCGCCATTCCAGCCGCTTTACTAGCAATCTCCCTACCTGGAGCATCAGCACCTTTAACCTCCTGTTCCGTACAGGTTGCAATTTGTCCTGAGGATGAACGGGAAGACGGGGAACCAGTGAGAGACTAGCTCTTGGTGTTGGTACAGGCACAGGTCATTCTATTTTCCCATCAGGAAGAAGAATTAACCACAGGCTCACCATGACCCCGGAACCAGAACAGGGCCTGAAGCCATCCTGCGCTTTTGCGGCCAGCTCCCAAAAAAGCGAGTTGTAAAATGGAGCTTCAGGGCACTGCAATTCACAAACCTGCAAAGTTATAAATGATAACTCTCGTCCACAAATATATTGAGGGAAGGCAAAGAAGAGGATTTGAAATTAAGGCAGAATTGCAGGAAACAGATTTCAGGAGGTAGATTCGAATCGCCTCTAAAGCACATTAAAAGCGGCAAAACGTTGACAATGATGCCCTTGGCCAAAAAGGGCGTATGCGTTTTTTCCTGAATATATTCAGGAGGAAACGAATACGCCCTTTTTGGCCAACCAAGCAACCTGGAAAGGCAAATCAGCGCTACAAAGAAGACTCGCTCCCCATCGGTCAAAAGGGCCATGCTGAAAAAAGTCTCAAAACCAGAAATGCAGGACAGGCCATGGAGAAATGGGAACCTTGCTACACTGATGGGCGGGATGCAAATTGCCAACAGTCACTCTGGAGAAGTGTACGGTGAGTCCTGAAACATCTAAAAAACACAGCTTAGACAGCATAGGGCACTTCCACTCATGGGGGTATAAATTGGGAAAATGAAAAATCAGCAAGACACAAGCACCCCAAAGTTTAGGGCTGCTCTGTTGACAAGGACCTCCACTTCATTCCACCTTAAATATCCCAGGAAAGAGAAAAATGGATAAAGAAGTTGTGGTCCTTATGTACAATGGAATATCACTCAGCCATGAAATCAATGTCATAAGGCTAGTAGCAGCATGATGAGTGGATTTAGGTACGACGATTCTAAGTGAAATAAGTCACACAGAAAAGGACACTTCTCATAAGGTATCACTTATAGAGGGAATGTAAAAACCGTTACACTTGAACTGAATTACAAAACAGAACAGAGTCACACATGCAGAAAACACACTATGGCTGCTTAACGGGAAAGGTGAGGTGGGGTGATACATAAAACAAGGGTTTCAAATTAGCTCAGATACTGTTCCATAAAACCAATATGTAATAGACAAGACCTACTCCTTGCTCAGAGAACTGGACTCAACACGCCCTATTCACCGCACAAGAATATATCTGACTAGGAATAATCTTAAAACCTATGTATTGATATATCTCTGTTAGTGTGTCAAGTGGGTGTAAAGCGGCATAAACACAGCAGTGAAAAGCAGCTAAACCCCATTACAAAAATAAATTACTTTGAAAAACCCACGAAACAAACACAGTGAAAGAGAGAGAAATTCTTACACAATGCGTTCTTGGGCTGTGATGCAACCTGGATTGACCATATCTAGATCCACAGCTGGATGAGACATAAGAGTGGACACTCTTGGGGCCGAGAGGTTTGGTGAGGTTGGGTGAGCAAACGCAGACCCTTTAAAGTAATACTGCGTAGTACCCGTCCCATGGGATCCAAATCTCCAGGTTCAAGGGCATCTTCCTACACCGAAAACATGCATGAGAAACCCAGAGGATGGTACAGCGTGTGATGGGGAAAGGTTTCTAAAACGCACCTCATTTCTCATCTCCTTGTGCCCGGGTTCGCCATTCCAGCCGCTTTACTAGCAATCTCCCTACTTGGAGCATCAGCACCTTTAACCTCCTGTTCCGTACAGGTTGCAATTTGTCCTGAGGATGAACGGGAAGACAGGGAACCAATGAGAGACTAGCTCTTAGTGTGGACACAGGCACAGGTCACTCTATTTTCCCATCAGGAAGAAGAATTAACCACAGGCTCAACCTTCCCCCCGGAACAAGAACAGGGCGTGAATCCATCATGCGCTTTTGTGGCCAGCTCCCAAAAAAGCGAGTTGTAAAATGGAGCTTCAGGGCACTGCAAATCACAAACCTGCAGAGTTATAAATGATAACTCTCGTCCACAAATATATTGAGGGAAGGCAAAGAAGAGGTTTTGAAATCAAGGCAGAATTGCAGGAAACAGATTTCAGGAGGTAGATTCGAATCACCTTTAAAGCACATGAAAAGCGGGAAAACGTAGACAATGATTCCCTTGGCCAAAAAGGGCGTATGCGTTTTTTCCTGAATATATTCAGGAAAAAACGCATACGCCCTTTTTGGCCAACCAAGCAACCTGGAAAGGCAAATCAGGGCTACAAAGAAGACTCGCTACCCATCGGTCAGAAGGGCCATGCTGAAAAAAGTGTCAAAACCAGAAATGCGGGACAGGCCATGGAGAAATGGGAGCCTTGCTACACTGATGGGCGGGATGTAAATTGCCAACAGACACTCTGGAGAAGTCTACGGTGAGTCCTGAAACATCTAAAAAACACAGCTTAGAGAGCATAGGGCACTTCCACTCATGGGGGTATAAATTGGGAAAATTAAAAATCAGCAAGACACAAGCACCCCAAAGTTTAGGGCTGCTCTGTTGACAAGGACCTCCACTTCATTCCACCTTAAATATCCCAGGAAAGAAAAAAATGGATAAAGAATTTGTGGTCCTTATGTACAATGGAAAATCACTCAGCCATGAAATCAATGTCATAAGGCTAGTAGCAGCATGATGAGTGGATTTAGGTACGACGATCCTAAGTGAAATAAGTCACACAGAAAAGGACACTTCTCATAAGGTATCACTTATAGAGGGAATGTAAAAACCATTACACTTGAACTGAATTACAAAACAGAACAGAGTCTCACATGCAGAAAACACACTATGGCTGCTTAAAGGGAAAGGTGAGGTGGGGTGATACATAAAACAAGGGTTTCAAATTAGCTCAGATACCGTTCCATAAACCCAATATGTAATAGACAAGACCTACTCCTTTCTCAGAGAACTGGACTCAACACGCCCTATTCACCGCACAAGAATATATCTGACTAGTAATAATCTTAAAACCTATGTATTGATATCTCTCTGTTAGTGTGTCAAGTGGGTGTAAAGCGGCATAAACACAGCAGTGAAAAGCAGCTAAACCCCATTATAAAAATAAATTACTTTGAAAAACCCATGAAACAAAGACAGTGAAAGAGAGAGAAATTATTACACAATGCATTTAAGGGCTGTGATACAACCTGGATTGACCATATCTAGACCCACAGCTGGATGAGACATAAGGGTGGACACTCTTGGGGCTGAGAGGTTTGGTGAGGTTGGGTGAGCAAACGCAGACCCTTTCAAGTAATACTGCGTGGTACCCATCGCATGGGTCCCAAATCTCCAGGTTCAAGGGCATATTCCTACATCAAAAACATGCATGAGAAAACAAAAAGATGGTACACCATGTGAAAGGTTTCTAAAACGCACCTCATTTCTCTTCTCCTTGTGCCCGGGTTCGCCATTCCAGCCGCTTTACTAGCAATCTCCCTACTTGGAGCATCAGCACCTTTAACCTCCTGTTCCATACAGTTTGCAATTGGTCCTGATGATGAACGGGTAGACGGGGAACCAGTGAGAGACTAGCTCTTGGTTTTGGGACAGGCACAGGTCACTCTATTTTCCCATCAGGAAGAAGAATTAACCACAGGCTCATCCTCCCCCCCCCCCCCCCGGAACTAGAACAGGGCCTGAAGCCATCCTGCGCTTTTGCGGCCAGCTCCCAAAAAAGCGAGTTGTAAAATGGAGCTTCAGGGCACTGCAATTCACAAACCTGCAGAGTTATAAATGATAACTCTCGTCCACAAATATATTGAGGGAAGGCAAAGAAGAGGATTTGAAATCAAGGCAGAATTGCAGGAAACAGATTTCAGGAGGTACATTCGAATCGCCTTTAAAGCACATGAAAAGCGGCAAAACGTTGACAATGATGCCCTTGGCCAAAAAGGGCGTATGCGTTTTTTCCTGAATATATTCAGGAAAAAACGCATACGCCCTTTTTGGCCAACCAAGCAACCTGGAAAGGCAAATCAGCGCTACAAAGAAGACTCGCTACCCATCGGTCAAAAGGGCCATGCTGAAAAACCTGTCAAAACCAGAAATGCAGGACAGGCCATGGAGAAATGGGAGCCTTGCTACACTGATGGGCGGGATGTAAATTGCCAACAGCCACTCTGAAGAAGTGTACGGTGTTTCCTGAAACATCTAAAAAACACAGCTTAGAGAGCATAGGGCACTTCCACTCATGGGGGTATAAATTGGGAAAATGAAAAATCAGCAAGACACAAGCACCCCAAAGTTTAGGGCTGCTCTGTTGACAAGGACCACCACTTCATTCCACCTTCAATATCCCAGGAAAGAGAAAAATGGATAAAGAAGTTGTGGTCCTTATGTACAATGGAATATCACTCAGCCATGAAATCAATGTCATAAGGCTAGTAGCAGCATGATGAGTGGATTTAGGTACGACGATTCTAAGTGAAATAAGTCACACAGAAAAGGACACTTCTCATAAGGTATCACTTATAGAGGGAATGTAAAAACCGTTACACTTGAACTGAATTACAAAACAGAACAGAGTCACACATGCAGAAAACACACTATGGCTGCTTAACGGGAAAGGTGAGGTGGGGTGATACATAAAACAAGGGTTTCAAATTAGCTCAGATACCGTTCCATAAACCCAATATGTAATAGACAAGACCTACTCCTTGCTCAGAGAACTGGACTCAACACGCCCTATTCACCGCACAAGAATATATCTGACTAGTAATAATCTTAAAACCTATGTATTGATATCTCTCTGTTAGTGTGTCAAGTGGGTGTAAAGCGGCATAAACACAGCAGTGAAAAGCAGCTAAACCCCATTATAAAAATAAATTACTTTTACAAACCCATGAAAAAAAGACAGTGAAAGAGAGAGAAATTCTTACACAATGCATTCAGGGGCTGTGATGCAACCTGGATTGACCATATCTAGACCCACAGCTGGATGAGACATAAGGGTGGACACTCTTGGGGCTGAGAGGTTTGGTGAGGTTGGGTGAGCAAACGAAGACCCTTTAAAGTAACACTGCGTGGTACCCATCGCATGGGTCCCAAATCTCCAGGTTCTAGGGCATCTTCCTACATCGAAAACATGCATAAGAAACCCAGAAGATGGTACTCCGTGTGATGGGGAAAGATTTCTAAAACGTACCTCATTTCTCATCTCCTTGTGCCCGGGTTCGCCATTCCAGCCGCTTTACTAGCAATCTCCCTACCTGGAGCATCAGCACCTTTAACCTCCTGTTCCGTACAGGTTGCAATTTGTCCTGAGGATGAACGGGAAGACGGGGAACCAGTGAGAGACTAGCTCTTGGTGTTGGTACAGGCACAGGTCATTCTATTTTCCCATCAGGAAGAAGAATTAACCACAGGCTCACCATGACCCCGGAACCAGAACAGGGCCTGAAGCCATCCTGCGCTTTTGCGGCCAGCTCCCAAAAAAGCGAGTTGTAAAATGGAGCTTCAGGGCACTGCAATTCACAAACCTGCAGAGTTATAAATGATAACTCTCGTCCACAAATATATTGAGGGAAGGCAAAGAAGAGGATTTGAAATTAAGGCAGAATTGCAGGAAACAGATTTCAGGAGGTAGATTCGAATCGCCTCTAAAGCACATTAAAAGCGGCAAAACGTTGACAATGATGCCCTTGGCCAAAAAGGGCGTATGCGTTTTTTCCTGAATATATTCAGGAGGAAACGAATACGCCCTTTTTGGCCAACCAAGCAACCTGGAAAGGCAAATCAGCGCTACAAAGAAGACTCGCTCCCCATCGGTCAAAAGGGCCATGCTGAAAAAAGTCTCAAAACCAGAAATGCAGGACAGGCCATGGAGAAATGGGAACCTTGCTACACTGATGGGCGGGATGCAAATTGCCAACAGTCACTCTGGAGAAGTGTACGGTGAGTCCTGAAACATCTAAAAAACACAGCTTAGACAGCATAGGGCACTTCCACTCATGGGGGTATAAATTGGGAAAATGAAAAATCAGCAAGACACAAGCACCCCAAAGTTTAGGGCTGCTCTGTTGACAAGGACCTCCACTTCATTCCACCTTAAATATCCCAGGAAAGAGAAAAATGGATAAAGAAGTTGTGGTCCTTATGTACAATGGAATATCACTCAGCCATGAAATCAATGTCATAAGGCTAGTAGCAGCATGATGAGTGGATTTAGGTACGACGATTCTAAGTGAAATAAGTCACACAGAAAAGGACACTTCTCATAAGGTATCACTTATAGAGGGAATGTAAAAACCGTTACACTTGAACTGAATTACAAAACAGAACAGAGTCACACATGCAGAAAACACACTATGGCTGCTTAACGGGAAAGGTGAGGTGGGGTGATACATAAAACAAGGGTTTCAAATTAGCTCAGATACTGTTCCATAAAACCAATATGTAATAGACAAGACCTACTCCTTGCTCAGAGAACTGGACTCAACACGCCCTATTCACCGCACAAGAATATATCTGACTAGGAATAATCTTAAAACCTATGTATTGATATATCTCTGTTAGTGTGTCAAGTGGGTGTAAAGCGGCATAAACACAGCAGTGAAAAGCAGCTAAACCCCATTACAAAAATAAATTACTTTGAAAAACTCACGAAACAAACACAGTGAAAGAGAGAGAAATTCTTACACAATGCGTTCTTGGGCTGTGATGCAACCTGGATTGACCATATCTAGATCCACAGCTGGATGAGACATAAGAGTGGACACTCTTGGGGCCGAGAGGTTTGGTGAGGTTGGGTGAGCAAACGCAGACCCTTTAAAGTAATACTGCGTAGTACCCGTCCCATGGGATCCAAATCTCCAGGTTCAAGGGCATCTTCCTACACCGAAAACATGCATGAGAAACCCAGAGGATGGTACAGCGTGTGATGGGGAAAGGTTTCTAAAACGCACCTCATTTCTCATCTCCTTGTGCCCGGGTTCGCCATTCCAGCCGCTTTACTAGCAATCTCCCTACTTGGAGCATCAGCACCTTTAACCTCCTGTTCCGTACAGGTTGCAATTTGTCCTGAGGATGAACGGGAAGACAGGGAACCAATGAGAGACTAGCTCTTAGTGTGGACACAGGCACAGGTCACTCTATTTTCCCATCAGGAAGAAGAATTAACCACAGGCTCAACCTTCCCCCCGGAACAAGAACAGGGCGTGAATCCATCATGCGCTTTTGTGGCCAGCTCCCAAAAAAGCGAGTTGTAAAATGGAGCTTCAGGGCACTGCAAATCACAAACCTGCAGAGTTATAAATGATAACTCTCGTCCACAAATATATTGAGGGAAGGCAAAGAAGAGGTTTTGAAATCAAGGCAGAATTGCAGGAAACAGATTTCAGGAGGTAGATTCGAATCACCTTTAAAGCACATGAAAAGCGGGAAAACGTAGACAATGATTCCCTTGGCCAAAAAGGGCGTATGCGTTTTTTCCTGAATATATTCAGGAAAAAACGCATACGCCCTTTTTGGCCAACCAAGCAACCTGGAAAGGCAAATCAGGGCTACAAAGAAGACTCGCTACCCATCGGTCAGAAGGGCCATGCTGAAAAAAGTGTCAAAACCAGAAATGCGGGACAGGCCATGGAGAAATCGGAGCCTTGCTACACTGATGGGCGGGATGTAAATTGCCAACAGACACTCTGGAGAAGTCTACGGTGAGTCCTGAAACATCTAAAAAACACAGCTTAGAGAGCATAGGGCACTTCCACTCATGGGGGTATAAATTGGGAAAATTAAAAATCAGCAAGACACAAGCACCCCAAAGTTTAGGGCTGCTCTGTTGACAAGGACCTCCACTTCATTCCACCTTAAATATCCCAGGAAAGAAAAAAATGGATAAAGAATTTGTGGTCCTTATGTACAATGGAAAATCACTCAGCCATGAAATCAATGTCATAAGGCTAGTAGCAGCATGATGAGTGGATTTAGGTACGACGATCCTAAGTGAAATAAGTCACACAGAAAAGGACACTTCTCATAAGGTATCACTTATAGAGGGAATGTAAAAACCATTACACTTGAACTGAATTACAAAACAGAACAGAGTCTCACATGCAGAAAACACACTATGGCTGCTTAACGGGAAAGGTGAGGTGGGGTGATACATAAAACAAGGGTTTCAAATTAGCTCAGATACCGTTCCATAAACCCAATATGTAATAGACAAGACCTACTCCTTTCTCAGAGAACTGGACTCAACACGCCCTATTCACCGCACAAGAATATATCTGACTAGTAATAATCTTAAAACCTATGTATTGATATCTCTCTGTTAGTGTGTCAAGTGGGTGTAAAGCGGCATAAACACAGCAGTGAAAAGCAGCTAAACCCCATTATAAAAATAAATTACTTTGAAAAACCCATGAAACAAAGACAGTGAAAGAGAGAGAAATTCTTACACAATGCGTTCATGGGCTGTGATGCAACCTGGATTGACCATATCTAGACCCACAGCTGGATGAAACATAAGGGTGGACACTCTTGGGGCTGAGAGGTTTGGTGAGGTGGGGTGAGCAAACGCAGACCCTATAAAGTAATACTGCGTAGTACCCGTCCCATGGGATCCAAATCTCCAGGTTCAAGGGCATCTTCCTACATCGAAAACATGCATGAGAAACCCAGAGGATGGTACAGCGTGTGATGGGGAAAGGTTTCTAAAACGCACCTCATTTCTCATCTCCTTGTGCCCGGGTTCGCCATTCCAGCCGCTTTACTAGCAAGCTCCCTACTTGGAGCATCAGCACCTTTAACCTCCTGTTCCGTACAGGTTGCAATTTGTCCTGAGGATGAACGGGAAGACGGGGAACCAATGAGAGACTAGCTCTTGGTGTGGACACAGGCACAGGTCACTCTATTTTCCCATCAGGAAGAAGAATTAACCACAGGCTCAGCCTTCCCCCCGGAACAAGAACAGGGCGTGAATCCATCATGCGCTTTTGTGGCCAGCTCCCAAAAAAGCGAGTTGTAAAATGGAGCTTCAGGGCACTGCAAATCACAAACCTGCAGAGTTATAAATGATAACTCTCGTCCACAAATATATTGAGGGAAGGCAAAGAAGAGGTTTTGAAATCAAGGCAGAATTGCAGGAAACAGATTTCAGGAGGTAGATTCGAATCGCCTTTAAAGCACATGAAAAGCGGGAAAACGTAGACAATGATTCCCTTGGCCAAAAAGGGCGTATGCGTTTTTTCCTGAATATATTCAGGAAAAAACGCATACGCCCTTTTTGGCCAACCAAGCAACCTGGAAAGGCAAATCAGGGCTACAAAGAAGACTCGCTACCCATCGGTCAGAAGGGCCATGCTGAAAAAAGTGTCAAAACCAGAAATGCGGGACAGGCCATGGAGAAATGGGAGCCTTGCTACACTGATGGGCGGGATGTAAATTGCCAACAGACACTCTGGAGAAGTCTACGGTGAGTCCTGAAACATCTAAAAAACACAGCTTAGAGAGCATAGGGCACTTCCACTCATGGGGGTATAAATTGGGAAAATTAAAAATCAGCAAGACACAAGCACCCCAAAGTTTAGGGCTGCTCTGTTGACAAGGACCTCCACTTCATTCCACCTTAAATATCCCAGGAAAGAAAAAAATGGATAAAGAATTTGTGGTCCTTATGTACAATGGAAAATCACTCAGCCATGAAATCAATGTCATAAGGCTAGTAGCAGCATGATGAGTGGATTTAGGTACGACGATCCTAAGTGAAATAAGTCACACAGAAAAGGACACTTCTCATAAGGTATCACTTATAGAGGGAATGTAAAAACCATTACACTTGAACTGAATTACAAAACAGAACAGAGTCTCACATGCAGAAAACACACTATGGCTGCTTAACGGGAAAGGTGAGGTGGGGTGATACATAAAACAAGGGTTTCAAATTAGCTCAGATACCGTTCCATAAACCCAATATGTAATAGACAAGACCTACTCCTTTCTCAGAGAACTGGACTCAACACGCCCTATTCACCGCACAAGAATATATCTGACTAGTAATAATCTTAAAACCTATGTATTGATATCTCTCTGTTAGTGTGTCAAGTGGGTGTAAAGCGGCATAAACACAGCAGTGAAAAGCAGCTAAACCCCATTATAAAAATAAATTACTTTGAAAAACCCATGAAACAAAGACAGTGAAAGAGAGAGAAATTCTTACACAATGCGTTCATGGGCTGTGATGCAACCTGGATTGACCATATCTAGACCCACAGCTGGATGAAACATAAGGGTGGACACTCTTGGGGCTGAGAGGTTTGGTGAGGTGGGGTGAGCAAACGCAGACCCTATAAAGTAATACTGCGTAGTACCCGTCCCATGGGATCCAAATCTCCAGGTTCAAGGGCATCTTCCTACATCGAAAACATGCATGAGAAACCCAGAGGATGGTACAGCGTGTGATGGGGAAAGGTTTCTAAAACGCACCTCATTTCTCATCTCCTTGTGCCCGGGTTCGCCATTCCAGCCGCTTTACTAGCAAGCTCCCTACTTGGAGCATCAGCACCTTTAACCTCCTGTTCCGTACAGGTTGCAATTTGTCCTGAGGATGAACGGGAAGACGGGGAACCAATGAGAGACTAGCTCTTGGTGTGGACACAGGCACAGGTCACTCTATTTTCCCATCAGGAAAAAGAATTAACCACAGGCTCAGCCTTCCTCCCGGAACAAGAACAGGGCGTGAATCCATCATGCGCTTTTGTGGCCAGCTCCCAAAAAAGCGAGTTGTAAAATGGAGCTTCAGGGCACTGCAAATCACAAACCTGCAGAGTTATAAATGATAACTCTCGTCCACAAATATATTGAGGGAAGGCAAAGAAGAGGTTTTGAAATCAAGGCAGAATTGCAGGAAACAGATTTCAGGAGGTAGATTCGAATCGCCTTTAAAGCACATGAAAAGCGGGAAAACGTAGACAATGATTCCCTTGGCCAAAAAGGGCGTATGCGTTTTTTCCTGAATATATTCAGGAAAAAACGCATACGCCCTTTTTGGCCAACCAAGCAACCTGGAAAGGCAAATCAGGGCTACAAAGAAGACTCGCTACCCATCGGTCAAAAGGGCCATGCTGAAAAAAGTGTCAAAACCAGAAATGCGGGACAGGCCATGGAGAAATGGGAGTCTTGCTACACTGATGGGCGGGATGTAAATTGCCAACAGACACTCTGGAGAAGTCTACGGTGAGTCCTGAAACATCTAAAAAACACAGCTTAGAGAGCATAGGGCACTTCCACTCATGGGGGTATAAATTGGGAAAATGAAAAATCAGCAAGACACAAGCACCCCAAAGTTGAGGGCTGCTCTGTTGACAATACCTCCACTTCATTCCACCTTAAATATCCCTGGAAAGAGAGAAATGGATAAAGAAGTTGTGGTCCTTATGTACAATGGAATATCACTCAGCCATGAAATCAATGTCATAAGGCTAGTAGCAGCATGATGAGAGGATTTAGGTACGACGATTCTAAGTGAAATAAGTCACACAGAAAAGGACACTTCTCATAAGGTATCACTTATAGAGGGAATGTAAAAACCGTTACACTTGAACTGAATTACAAAACAGAACAGAGTCTCACATGCAGAAAACACACTATGGCTGCTTAACGGGAAAGGTGAGGTGGGGTGATACATAAAACAAGGGTTTCAAATTAGCTCAGATACCGTTCCATAAACCCAATATGTAATAGACAAGACCTACTCCTTGCTCAGAGAACTGGACTCAACACGCCCTATTCACCGCACAAGAATATATCTGACTAGTAATAATCTTAAAACCTATGTATTGATATCTCTCTGTTAGTGTGTCAAGTGGGTGTAAAGCGGCATAAACACAGCCGTGAAAAGCAGCTAAACCCCATTATAAAAATAAATTACTTTGAAAAACCCATGAAACAAAGACAGTGAAAGAGAGAGAAATTATTACACAATGCATTTAGGGGCTGTGATACAACCTGGATTGACCATATCTAGACCCACAGCTGGATGAGACATAAGGGTGGACACTCTTGGGGCTGAGAGGTTTGGTGAGGTTGGGTGAGCAAACGCAGACCCTTTCAAGTAATACTGCGTGGTACCCATCGCATGGGTCCCAAATCTCCAGGTTCAAGGGCATATTCCTACATCAAAAACATGCATGAGAAAACAAAAAGATGGTACACCATGTGAAAGGTTTCTAAAACGCACCTCATTTCTCTTCTCCTTGTGCCCGGGTTCGCCATTCCAGCCGCTTTACTAGCAATCTCCCTACTTGGAGCATCAGCACCTTTAACCTCCTGTTCCATACAGTTTGCAATTGGTCCTGATGATGAACGGGTAGACGGGGAACCAGTGAGAGACTAGCTCTTGGTTTTGGGACAGGCACAGGTCACTCTATTTTCCCATCAGGAAGAAGAATTAACCACAGGCTCATCCTCCCCCCCCCCCCCCGGAACTAGAACAGGGCCTGAAGCCATCCTGCGCTTTTGCGGCCAGCTCCCAAAAAAGCGAGTTGTAAAATGGAGCTTCAGGGCACTGCAAATCACAAACCTGCAGAGTTATAAATGATAACTCTCGTCCACAAATATATTGAGGGAAGGCAAAGAAGAGGATTTGAAATCAAGGCAGAATTGCAGGAAACAGATTTCAGGAGGTACATTCGAATCGCCTTTAAAGCACATGAAAAGCGGCAAAACGTTGACAATGATGCCCTTGGCCAAAAAGGGCGTATGCGTTTTTTCCTGAATATATTCAGGAAAAAACGCATACGCCCTTTTTGGCCAACCAAGCAACCTGGAAAGGCAAATCAGCGCTACAAAGAAGACTCGCTACCCATCGGTCAAAAGGGCCATGCTGAAAAACCTGTCAAAACCAGAAATGCAGGACAGGCCATGGAGAAATGGGAGCCTTGCTACACTGATGGGCGGGATGTAAATTGCCAACAGCCACTCTGAAGAAGTGTACGGTGTTTCCTGAAACATCTAAAAAACACAGCTTAGAGAGCATAGGGCACTTCCACTCATGGGGGTATAAATTGGGAAAATGAAAAATCAGCAAGACACAAGCACCCCAAAGTTTAGGGCTGCTCTGTTGACAAGGACCACCACTTCATTCCACCTTCAATATCCCAGGAAAGAGAAAAATGGATAAAGAAGTTGTGGTCCTTATGTACAATGGAATATCACTCAGCCATGAAATCAATGTCATAAGGCTAGTAGCAGCATGATGAGTGGATTTAGGTACGACGATTCTAAGTGAAATAAGTCACACAGAAAAGGACACTTCTCATAAGGTATCACTTATAGAGGGAATGTAAAAACCGTTACACTTGAACTGAATTACAAAACAGAACAGAGTCACACATGCAGAAAACACACTATGGCTGCTTAACGGGAAAGGTGAGGTGGGGTGATACATAAAACAAGGGTTTCAAATTAGCTCAGATACCGTTCCATAAACCCAATATGTAATAGACAAGACCTACTCCTTGCTCAGAGAACTGGACTCAACACGCCCTATTCACCGCACAAGAATATATCTGACTAGTAATAATCTTAAAACCTATGTATTGATATCTCTCTGTTAGTGTGTCAAGTGGGTGTAAAGCGGCATAAACACAGCAGTGAAAAGCAGCTAAACCCCATTATAAAAATAAATTACTTTTACAAACCCATGAAAAAAAGACAGTGAAAGAGAGAGAAATTCTTACACAATGCATTCAGGGGCTGTGATGCAACCTGGATTGACCATATCTAGACCCACAGCTGGATGAGACATAAGGGTGGACACTCTTGGGGCTGAGAGGTTTGGTGAGGTTGGGTGAGCAAACGCAGACCCTTTAAAGTAATACTGTGTAGTACCCGTCCCATGGGATCCAAATCTCCAGGTTCAAGGGCATCTTCCTACACCGAAAACATGCATGAGAAACCCAGAGGATGGTACAGCGTGTGATGGGGAAAGATTTCTAAAACGTACCTCATTTCTCATCTCCTTGTGCCCGGGTTCGCCATTCCAGCCGCTTTACTAGCAATCTCCCTACCTGGAGCATCAGCACCTTTAACCTCCTGTTCCGTACAGGTTGCAATTTGTCCTGAGGATGAACGGGAAGACGGGGAACCAGTGAGAGACTAGCTCTTGGTGTTGGTACAGGCACAGGTCATTCTATTTTCCCATCAGGAAGAAGAATTAACCACAGGCTCACCATGACCCCGGAACCAGAACAGGGCCTGAAGCCATCCTGCGCTTTTGCGGCCAGCTCCCAAAAAAGCGAGTTGTAAAATGGAGCTTCAGGGCACTGCAATTCACAAACCTGCAAAGTTATAAATGATAACTCTCGTCCACAAATATATTGAGGGAAGGCAAAGAAGAGGATTTGAAATTAAGGCAGAATTGCAGGAAACAGATTTCAGGAGGTAGATTCGAATCGCCTCTAAAGCACATTAAAAGCGGCAAAACGTTGACAATGATGCCCTTGGCCAAAAAGGGCGTATGCGTTTTTTCCTGAATATATTCAGGAGGAAACGAATACGCCCTTTTTGGCCAACCAAGCAACCTGGAAAGGCAAATCAGCGCTACAAAGAAGACTCGCTCCCCATCGGTCAAAAGGGCCATGCTGAAAAAAGTCTCAAAACCAGAAATGCAGGACAGGCCATGGAGAAATGGGAACCTTGCTACACTGATGGGCGGGATGCAAATTGCCAACAGTCACTCTGGAGAAGTGTACGGTGAGTCCTGAAACATCTAAAAAACACAGCTTAGACAGCATAGGGCACTTCCACTCATGGGGGTATAAATTGGGAAAATGAAAAATCAGCAAGACACAAGCACCCCAAAGTTTAGGGCTGCTCTGTTGACAAGGACCTCCACTTCATTCCACCTTAAATATCCCAGGAAAGAGAAAAATGGATAAAGAAGTTGTGGTCCTTATGTACAATGGAATATCACTCAGCCATGAAATCAATGTCATAAGGCTAGTAGCAGCATGATGAGTGGATTTAGGTACGACGATTCTAAGTGAAATAAGTCACACAGAAAAGGACACTTCTCATAAGGTATCACTTATAGAGGGAATGTAAAAACCGTTACACTTGAACTGAATTACAAAACAGAACAGAGTCACACATGCAGAAAACACACTATGGCTGCTTAACGGGAAAGGTGAGGTGGGGTGATACATAAAACAAGGGTTTCAAATTAGCTCAGATACTGTTCCATAAAACCAATATGTAATAGACAAGACCTACTCCTTGCTCAGAGAACTGGACTCAACACGCCCTATTCACCGCACAAGAATATATCTGACTAGGAATAATCTTAAAACCTATGTATTGATATCTCTCTGTTAGTGTGTCAAGTGGGTGTAAAGCGGCATAAACACAGCAGTGAAAAGCAGCTAAACCCCATTACAAAAATAAATTACTTTGAAAAACCCACGAAACAAACACAGTGAAAGAGAGAGAAATTCTTACACAATGCGTTCTTGGGCTGTGATGCAACCTGGATTGACCATATCTAGATCCACAGCTGGATGAGACATAAGAGTGGACACTCTTGGGGCCGAGAGGTTTGGTGAGGTTGGGTGAGCAAACGCAGACCCTTTAAAGTAATACTGCGTAGTACCCGTCCCATGGGATCCAAATCTCCAGGTTCAAGGGCATCTTCCTACACCGAAAACATGCATGAGAAACCCAGAGGATGGTACAGCGTGTGATGGGGAAAGGTTTCTAAAACGCACCTCATTTCTCATCTCCTTGTGCCCGGGTTCGCCATTCCAGCCGCTTTACTAGCAATCTCCCTACTTGGAGCATCAGCACCTTTAACCTCCTGTTCCGTACAGGTTGCAATTTGTCCTGAGGATGAACGGGAAGACAGGGAACCAATGAGAGACTAGCTCTTAGTGTGGACACAGGCACAGGTCACTCTATTTTCCCATCAGGAAGAAGAATTAACCACAGGCTCAACCTTCCCCCCGGAACAAGAACAGGGCGTGAATCCATCATGCGCTTTTGTGGCCAGCTCCCAAAAAAGCGAGTTGTAAAATGGAGCTTCAGGGCACTGCAAATCACAAACCTGCAGAGTTATAAATGATAACTCTCGTCCACAAATATATTGAGGGAAGGCAAAGAAGAGGTTTTGAAATCAAGGCAGAATTGCAGGAAACAGATTTCAGGAGGTAGATTCGAATCACCTTTAAAGCACATGAAAAGCGGGAAAACGTAGACAATGATTCCCTTGGCCAAAAAGGGCGTATGCGTTTTTTCCTGAATATATTCAGGAAAAAACGCATACGCCCTTTTTGGCCAACCAAGCAACCTGGAAAGGCAAATCAGGGCTACAAAGAAGACTCGCTACCCATCGGTCAGAAGGGCCATGCTGAAAAAAGTGTCAAAACCAGAAATGCGGGACAGGCCATGGAGAAATGGGAGCCTTGCTACACTGATGGGCGGGATGTAAATTGCCAACAGACACTCTGGAGAAGTCTACGGTGAGTCCTGAAACATCTAAAAAACACAGCTTAGAGAGCATAGGGCACTTCCACTCATGGGGGTATAAATTGGGAAAATTAAAAATCAGCAAGACACAAGCACCCCAAAGTTTAGGGCTGCTCTGTTGACAAGGACCTCCACTTCATTCCACCTTAAATATCCCAGGAAAGAAAAAAATGGATAAAGAATTTGTGGTCCTTATGTACAATGGAAAATCACTCAGCCATGAAATCAATGTCATAAGGCTAGTAGCAGCATGATGAGTGGATTTAGGTACGACGATCCTAAGTGAAATAAGTCACACAGAAAAGGACACTTCTCATAAGGTATCACTTATAGAGGGAATGTAAAAACCATTACACTTGAACTGAATTACAAAACAGAACAGAGTCTCACATGCAGAAAACACACTATGGCTGCTTAAAGGGAAAGGTGAGGTGGGGTGATACATAAAACAAGGGTTTCAAATTAGCTCAGATACCGTTCCATAAACCCAATATGTAATAGACAAGACCTACTCCTTTCTCAGAGAACTGGACTCAACACGCCCTATTCACCGCACAAGAATATATCTGACTAGTAATAATCTTAAAACCTATGTATTGATATCTCTCTGTTAGTGTGTCAAGTGGGTGTAAAGCAGCATAAACACAGCAGTGAAAAGCAGCTAAACCCCATTATAAAAATAAATTACTTTGAAAAACCCATGAAACAAAGACAGTGAAAGAGAGAGAAATTCTTACACAATGCGTTCATGGGCTGTGATGCAACCTGGATTGACCATATCTAGACCCACAGCTGGATGAAACATAAGGGTGGACACTCTTGGGGCTGAGAGGTTTGGTGAGGTGGGGTGAGCAAACGCAGACCCTATAAAGTAATACTGCGTAGTACCCGTCCCATGGGATCCAAATCTCCAGGTTCAAGGGCATCTTCCTACATCGAAAACATGCATGAGAAACCCAGAGGATGGTACAGCGTGTGATGGGGAAAGGTTTCTAAAACGCACCTCATTTCTCATCTCCTTGTGCCCGGGTTCGCCATTCCAGCCGCTTTACTAGCAAGCTCCCTACTTGGAGCATCAGCACCTTTAACCTCCTGTTCCGTACAGGTTGCAATTTGTCCTGAGGATGAACGGGAAGACGGGGAACCAATGAGAGACTAGCTCTTGGTGTGGACACAGGCACAGGTCACTCTATTTTCCCATCAGGAAGAAGAATTAACCACAGGCTCAGCCTTCCCCCCGGAACAAGAACAGGGCGTGAATCCATCATGCGCTTTTGTGGCCAGCTCCCAAAAAAGCGAGTTGTAAAATGGAGCTTCAGGGCACTGCAAATCACAAACCTGCAGAGTTATAAATGATAACTCTCGTCCACAAATATATTGAGGGAAGGCAAAGAAGAGGTTTTGAAATCAAGGCAGAATTGCAGGAAACAGATTTCAGGAGGTAGATTCGAATCGCCTTTAAAGCACATGAAAAGCGGGAAAACGTAGACAATGATTCCCTTGGCCAAAAAGGGCGTATGCGTTTTTTCCTGAATATATTCAGGAAAAAACGCATACGCCCTTTTTGGCCAACCAAGCAACCTGGAAAGGCAAATCAGGGCTACAAAGAAGACTCGCTACCCATCGGTCAGAAGGGCCATGCTGAAAAAAGTGTCAAAACCAGAAATGCGGGACAGGCCATGGAGAAATGGGAGCCTTGCTACACTGATGGGCGGGATGTAAATTGCCAACAGACACTCTGGAGAAGTCTACGGTGAGTCCTGAAACATCTAAAAAACACAGCTTAGAGAGCATAGGGCACTTCCACTCATGGGGGTATAAATTGGGAAAATTAAAAATCAGCAAGACACAAGCACCCCAAAGTTTAGGGCTGCTCTGTTGACAAGGACCTCCACTTCATTCCACCTTAAATATCCCAGGAAAGAAAAAAATGGATAAAGAATTTGTGGTCCTTATGTACAATGGAAAATCACTCAGCCATGAAATCAATGTCATAAGGCTAGTAGCAGCATGATGAGTGGATTTAGGTACGACGATCCTAAGTGAAATAAGTCACACAGAAAAGGACACTTCTCATAAGGTATCACTTATAGAGGGAATGTAAAAACCATTACACTTGAACTGAATTACAAAACAGAACAGAGTCTCACATGCAGAAAACACACTATGGCTGCTTAACGGGAAAGGTGAGGTGGGGTGATACATAAAACAAGGGTTTCAAATTAGCTCAGATACCGTTCCATAAACCCAATATGTAATAGACAAGACCTACTCCTTTCTCAGAGAACTGGACTCAACACGCCCTATTCACCGCACAAGAATATATCTGACTAGTAATAATCTTAAAACCTATGTATTGATATCTCTCTGTTAGTGTGTCAAGTGGGTGTAAAGCGGCATAAACACAGCAGTGAAAAGCAGCTAAACCCCATTATAAAAATAAATTACTTTGAAAAACCCATGAAACAAAGACAGTGAAAGAGAGAGAAATTCTTACACAATGCGTTCATGGGCTGTGATGCAACCTGGATTGACCATATCTAGACCCACAGCTGGATGAAACATAAGGGTGGACACTCTTGGGGCTGAGAGGTTTGGTGAGGTGGGGTGAGCAAACGCAGACCCTATAAAGTAATACTGCGTAGTACCCGTCCCATGGGATCCAAATCTCCAGGTTCAAGGGCATCTTCCTACATCGAAAACATGCATGAGAAACCCAGAGGATGGTACAGCGTGTGATGGGGAAAGGTTTCTAAAACGCACCTCATTTCTCATCTCCTTGTGCCCGGGTTCGCCATTCCAGCCGCTTTACTAGCAAGCTCCCTACTTGGAGCATCAGCACCTTTAACCTCCTGTTCCGTACAGGTTGCAATTTGTCCTGAGGATGAACGGGAAGACGGGGAACCAATGAGAGACTAGCTCTTGGTGTGGACACAGGCACAGGTCACTCTATTTTCCCATCAGGAAGAAGAATTAACCACAGGCTCAGCCTTCCCCCCGGAACAAGAACAGGGCGTGAATCCATCATGCGCTTTTGTGGCCAGCTCCCAAAAAAGCGAGTTGTAAAATGGAGCTTCAGGGCACTGCAAATCACAAACCTGCAGAGTTATAAATGATAACTCTCGTCCACAAATATATTGAGGGAAGGCAAAGAAGAGGTTTTGAAATCAAGGCAGAATTGCAGGAAACAGATTTCAGGAGGTAGATTCGAATCGCCTTTAAAGCACATGAAAAGCGGGAAAACGTAGACAATGATTCCCTTGGCCAAAAAGGGCGTATGCGTTTTTTCCTGAATATATTCAGGAAAAAACGCATACGCCCTTTTTGGCCAACCAAGCAACCTGGAAAGGCAAATCAGGGCTACAAAGAAGACTCGCTACCCATCGGTCAGAAGGGCCATGCTGAAAAAAGTGTCAAAACCAGAAATGCGGGACAGGCCATGGAGAAATGGGAGCCTTGCTACACTGATGGGCGGGATGTAAATTGCCAACAGACACTCTGGAGAAGTCTACGGTGAGTCCTGAAACATCTAAAAAACACAGCTTAGAGAGCATAGGGCACTTCCACTCATGGGGGTATAAATTGGGAAAATTAAAAATCAGCAAGACACAAGCACCCCAAAGTTTAGGGCTGCTCTGTTGACAAGGACCTCCACTTCATTCCACCTTAAATATCCCAGGAAAGAGAAAAATGGATAAAGAAGTTGTGGTCCTTATGTACAATGGAAAATCACTCAGCCATGAAATCAATGTCATAAGGCTAGTAGCAGCATGATGAGTGGATTTAGGTACGACGATTCTAAGTGAAATAAGTCACACAGAAAAGGACACTTCTCATAAGGTATCACTTATAGAGGGAATGTAAAAACCATTACACTTGAACTGAATTACAAAACAGAACAGAGTCTCACATGCAGAAAACACACTATGGCTGCTTAACGGGAAAGGTGAGGTGGGGTGATACATAAAACAAGGGTTTCAAATTAGCTCAGATACCGTTCCATAAACCCAATATGTAATAGACAAGACCTACTCCTTTCTCAGAGAACTGGACTCAACACGCCCTATTCACCGCACAAGAATATATCTGACTAGTAATAATCTTAAAACCTATGTATTGATATCTCTCTGTTAGTGTGTCAAGTGGGTGTAAAGCGGCATAAACACAGCAGTGAAAAGCAGCTAAACCCCATTATAAAAATAAATTACTTTGAAAAACCCATGAAACAAACACAGTGAAAGAGAGAGAAATACTTACACAATGCGTTCTTGGGCTGTGATGCAACCTGGATTGACCATATCTAGACCCAGAGCTGGATGAAACATAAGGGTGGACACTCTTGGGGCTGAGAGGTTTGGTGAGGTGGGGTGAGCAAACGCAGACCCTTTAAAGTAATACTGCGTGGTACCCATCGCATGGGTCCCAAATCTCCAGGTTCAAGGGCATCTTCCTACATCGAAAACATGCATGAGAAACCCAGAAGATGGTACACCGTGTGATGGGGAAAGGTTTCTAAAACGCACCTCATTTCTCATCTCCTTGTGCCCGGGTTCGCCATTCCAGCCGCTTTACTAGCAATCTCCCTACTTGGAGCATCAGCACCTTTAACCTCCTGTTCCGTACAGGTTGCAATTTGTCCTGAGGATGAACGGGAAGACGGGGAACCAATGAGAGACTAGCTCTTTGTGTGGACACAGACACAGGTCACTCTATTTTCCCATCAGGAAGAAGAATTAACCACAGGCTCAGCCTTCCCCCCGGAACCAGAACAGGGTGTGGAACCATCAAGCGCTTTTGCGGCCAGCTCCCAAAAAAGCAAGTTGTAAAATGGAGCTTCAGGTCACTGCAATTCACAAACCTGCAGAGTTATAAATGATAACTCTCGTCCACAAATATATTGAGGGAAGGCAAAGAAGAGGATTTAAAATCAAGGCATAATTGCAGGAAACAGATTTCAGGAGGTAGATTCGAATCGCCTTTAAAGCACATGAAAAGCGGCAAAACGTTGACAATGATGCCCTTGGCCAAAAAGGGCGTATGCGTTTTTTCCTGAATATATTCAGTAAAAAACGCTTACGCACTTTTTGGCCAACCAAGCAACCTGGAAAGGCAAATCAGGGCTACAAAGAAGACTCGCTACCCATCGGTCAAAAGGGCCATGCTGAAAAAAGTCTCAAAACCAGAAATGCAGGACAGGCCATGGAGAAATGGGAGCCTTGCTACACTGATGGGCGGGATGTAAATTGCCAACAGTCACTCTGGAGAAGTGTACGGTGAGTCCTGAAACATCTAAAAAACACAGCTTAGACAGCATAGGGCACTTCCACTCATGGGGGTATAAATTGGGAAAATTAAAAATCAGCAAGACACAAGCACCCCAAAGTTTAGGGCTGCTCTGTTGACAAGGACCTCCACTTCATTCCACCTTAAATATCCCAGGAAAGAGAAAAATGGATAAAGAAGTTGTGGTCCTTATGTACAATGGAATATCACTCAGCCAGGAAATCAATGTCATAAGGCTAGTAGCAGCATGATGAGTGGATTTAGGTACGACGATTCTAAGTGAAATAAGTCACACAGAAAAGGACACTTCTCATAAGGTATCACTTATAGAGGGAATGTAAAAACCGTTACACTTGAACTGAATTACAAAACAGAACAGAGTCACACATGCAGAAAACACACTATGGCTGCTTAACGGGAAAGGTGAGGTGAGGTGATACATAAAACAAGGGTTTCAAATTAGCTCAGATACCGTTCCATAAACCCAATATGTAATAGACAAGACCTACTCCTTGCTCAGAGAACTGGACTCAACACGCCCTATTCACCGCACAAGAATATATCTGACTAGGAATAATCTTAAAACCTATGTATTGATATATCTCTGTTAGTGTGTCAAGTGGGTGTAAAGCGGCATAAACACAGCAGTGAAAAGCAGCTAAACCCCATTATAAAAATAAATTACTTTGAAAAACCCACGAAACAAACACAGTGAAAGAGAGAGAAATTCTTACACAATGCGTTCTTGGGCTGTGATGCAACCTGGATTGACCATATCTAGATCCACAGCTGGATGAGACATAAGAGTGGACACTCTTGGGGCTGAGAGGTTTGGTGAGGTTGGGTGAGCAAACGCAGACCCTTTAAAGTAATACTGCGTAGTACCCGTCCCATGGGATCCAAATCTCCAGGTTCAAGGGCATCTTCCTACACCGAAAACATGCATGAGAAACCCAGAGGATGGTACAGCGTGTGATGGGGAAAGGTTTCTAAAACGCACCTCATTTCTCACATCCTTGTGCCCGGGTTCGCCATTCCAGCCGCTTTACCAGCAATCTCCCTACTTGGAGCATCAGCACCTTTAACCTCCTGTTCCGTACAGGTTGCAATTTGTCCTGAGGATGAACGGGAAGACAGGGAACCAATGAGAGACTAGCTCTTGGTGTGGACACAGGCACAGGTCACTCTATTTTCCCATCAGGAAAAAGAATTAACCACAGGCTCAGCCTTCCCCCCGGAACAAGAACAGGGCGTGAATCCATCATGCGCTTTTGTGGCCAGCTCCCAAAAAAGCGAGTTGTAAAATGGAGCTTCAGGGCACTGCAAATCACAAACCTGCAGAGTTATAAATGATAACTCTCGTCCACAAATATATTGAGGGAAGGCAAAGAAGAGGTTTTGAAATCAAGGCAGAATTGCAGGAAACAGATTTCAGGAGGTAGATTCGAATCGCCTTTAAAGCACATGAAAAGCGGGAAAACGTAGACAATGATTCCCTTGGCCAAAAAGGGCGTATGCGTTTTTTCCTGAATATATTCAGGAAAAAACGCATACGCCCTTTTTGGCCAACCAAGCAACCTGGAAAGGCAAATCAGGGCTACAAAGAAGACTCGCTACCCATCGGTCAAAAGGGCCATGCTGAAAAAAGTGTCAAAACCAGAAATGCGGGACAGGCCATGGAGAAATGGGAGCCTTGCTACACTGATGGGCGGGATGTAAATTGCCAACAGACACTCTGGAGAAGTCTACGGTGAGTCCTGAAACATCTAAAAAACACAGCTTAGAGAGCATAGGGCACTTCCACTCATGGGGGTATAAATTGGGAAAATGAAAAATCAGCAAGACACAAGCACCCCAAAGTTGAGGGCTGCTCTGTTGACAATACCTCCACTTCATTCCACCTTAAATATCCCAGGAAAGAGAGAAATGGATAAAGAAGTTGTGGTCCTTATGTACAATGGAATATCACTCAGCCATGAAATCAATGTCATAAGGCTAGTAGCAGCATGATGAGAGGATTTAGGTACGACGATTCTAAGTGAAATAAGTCACACAGAAAAGGACACTTCTCATAAGGTATCACTTATAGAGGGAATGTAAAAACCGTTACACTTGAACTGAATTACAAAACAGAACAGAGTCTCACATGCAGAAAACACACTATGGCTGCTTAACGGGAAAGGTGAGGTGGGGTGATACATAAAACAAGGGTTTCAAATTAGCTCAGATACCGTTCCATAAACCCAATATGTAATAGACAAGACCTACTCCTTGCTCAGAGAACTGGACTCAACACGCCCTATTCACCGCACAAGAATATATCTGACTAGTAATAATCTTAAAACCTATGTATTGATATCTCTCTGTTAGTGTGTCAAGTGGGTGTAAAGCGGCATAAACACAGCCGTGAAAAGCAGCTAAACCCCATTATAAAAATAAATTACTTTGAAAAACCCATGAAACAAAGACAGTGAAAGAGAGAGAAATTATTACACAATGCATTTAGGGGCTGTGATACAACCTGGATTGACCATATCTAGACCCACAACTGGATGAGACATAAGGGTGGACACTCTTGGGGCTGAGAGGTTTGGTGAGGTTGGGTGAGCAAACGCAGACCCTTTCAAGTAATACTGCGTGGTACCCATCGCATGGGTCCCAAATCTCCAGGTTCAAGGGCATATTCCTACATCAAAAACATGCATGAGAAAACAAAAAGATGGTACACCATGTGAAAGGTTTCTAAAACGCACCTCATTTCTCTTCTCCTTGTGCCCGGGTTCGCCATTCCAGCCGCTTTACTAGCAATCTCCCTACTTGGAGCATCAGCACCTTTAACCTCCTGTTCCATACAGTTTGCAATTGGTCCTGATGATGAACGGGTAGACGGGGAACCAGTGAGAGACTAGCTCTTGGTTTTGGGACAGGCACAGGTCACTCTATTTTCCCATCAGGAAGAAGAATTAACCACAGGCTCATCCTCCCCCCCCCCCCGGAACTAGAACAGGGCCTGAAGCCATCCTGCGCTTTTGCGGCCAGCTCCCAAAAAAGCGAGTTGTAAAATGGAGCTTCAGGGCACTGCAATTCACAAACCTGCAGAGTTATAAATGATAACTCTCGTCCACAAATATATTGAGGGAAGGCAAAGAAGAGGATTTGAAATCAAGGCAGAATTGCAGGAAACAGATTTCAGGAGGTACATTCGAATCGCCTTTAAAGCACATGAAAAGCGGCAAAACGTTGACAATGATGCCCTTGGCCAAAAAGGGCGTATGCGTTTTTTCCTGAATATATTCAGGAAAAAACGCATACGCCCTTTTTGGCCAACCAAGCAACCTGGAAAGGCAAATCAGCGCTACAAAGAAGACTCGCTACCCATCGGTCAAAAGGGCCATGCTGAAAAACCTGTCAAAACCAGAAATGCAGGACAGGCCATGGAGAAATGGGAGCCTTGCTACACTGATGGGCGGGATGTAAATTGCCAACAGCCACTCTGAAGAAGTGTACGGTGTTTCCTGAAACATCTAAAAAACACAGCTTAGAGAGCATAGGGCACTTCCACTCATGGGGGTATAAATTGGGAAAATGAAAAATCAGCAAGACACAAGCACCCCAAAGTTTAGGGCTGCTCTGTTGACAAGGACCTCCACTTCATTCCACCTTCAATATCCCAGGAAAGAGAAAAATGGATAAAGAAGTTGTGGTCCTTATGTACAATGGAATATCACTCAGCCATGAAATCAATGTCATAAGGCTAGTAGCAGCATGATGAGTGGATTTAGGTACGACGATTCTAAGTGAAATAAGTCACACAGAAAAGGACACTTCTCATAGGTATCACTTATAGAGGGAATGTAAAAACCGTTACACTTGAACTGAATTACAAAACAGAACAGAGTCACACATGCAGAAAACACACAATGGCTGCTTAACGGGAAAGGTGAGTTGGGGTGATACATAAAACAAGGGTTTCAAATTAGCTCAGATACCGTTCCATAAACCCAATATGTAATAGACAAGACCTACTCCTTGCTCAGAGAACTGGACTCAACACGCCCTATTCACCGCACAAGAATATATCTGACTAGTAATAATCTTAAAACCTATGTATTGATATCTCTCTGTTAGCGTGTCAAGTGGGTGTAAAGCGGCATAAACACAGCAGTGAAAAACAGCTAAACCCCATTATAAAAATAAATTACTTCAAAAAACCCATGAAACAAAGACAGTGAAAGAGAGAGAAATTCTTACACAATGCATTTAGGGGCTGTGATACAACCTGGATTGACCATATCTAGACCCACAGCTGGATGAGACATAAGGGTGGACACTCTTGGGGCTGAGAGGTTTGGTGAGGTTGGGTGAGCAAACGCAGACCCTTTCAAGTAATACTGCGTGGTACCCATCGCATGGGTCCCAAATCTCCAGGTTCAAGGGCATATTCCTACATCAAAAACATGCATGAGAAAACAAAAAGATGGTACACCATGTGAAAGGTTTCTAAAACGCACCTCATTTCTCTTCTCCTTGTGCCCGGGTTCGCCATTCCAGCCGCTTTACTAGCAATCTCCCTACTTGGAGCATCAGCACCTTTAACCTCCTGTTCCATACAGTTTGCAATTGGTCCTGATGATGAACGGGTAGACGGGGAACCAGTGAGAGACTAGCTCTTGGTTTTGGGACAGGCACAGGTCACTCTATTTTCCCATCAGGAAGAAGAATTAACCACAGGCTCATCCTCCCCCCCCCCCGGAACCAGAACAGGGCCTGAAGCCATCCTGCGCTTTTGCGGCCAGCTCCCAAAAAAGCGAGTTGTAAAATGGAGCTTCAGGGCACTGCAATTCACAAACCTGCAGAGTTATAAATGATAACTCTCGTCCACAAATATATTGAGGGAAGGCAAAGAAGAGGATTTGAAATCAAGGCAGAATTGCAGGAAACAGATTTCAGGAGGTACATTCGAATCGCCTTTAAAGCACATGAAAAGCGGCAAAACGTTGACAATGATGCCCTTGGCCAAAAAGGGCGTATGCGTTTTTTCCTGAATATATTCAGGAGGAAACGAATACGCCCTTTTTGGCCAACCAAGCAACCTGGAAAGGCAAATCAGCGCTACAAAGAAGACTCGCTACCCATCGGTCAAAAGGGCCATGCTGAAAAACCTGTCAAAACCAGAAATGCAGGACAGGCCATGGAGAAATGGGAGCCTTGCTACACTGATGGGCGGGATGTAAATTGCCAACAGCCACTCTGGAGAAGTGTACGGTGTGTCCTGAAACATCTAAAAAACACATCTTAGAGAGCATAGGGCACTTCCACTCATGGGGGTATAAATTGGGAAAATGAAAACTCAGCAAGACACAAGCACCCCAAAGTTTAGGGCTGCTCTGTTGACAAGGACCTCCACTTCATTCCACCTTCAATATCCCAGGAAAGAGAAAAATGGATAAAGAAGTTGTGGTCCTTATGTACAATGGAATATCACTCAGCCATGAAATCAATGTCATAAGGCTAGTAGCAGCATGATGAGTGGATTTAGGTACGACGATTCTAAGTGAAATAAGTCACACAGAAAAGGACACTTCTCATAAGGTATCACTTATAGAGGGAATGTAAAAACCGTTACACTTGAACTGAATTACAAAACAGAACAGAGTCACACATGCAGAAAACACACTATGGCTGCTTAACGGGAAAGGTGAGGTGGGGTGATACATAAAACAAGGGTTTCAAATTAGCTCAGATACCGTTCCATAAACCCAATATGTAATAGACAAGACCTACTCCTTGCTCAGAGAACTGGACTCAACACGCCCTATTCACCGCACAAGAATATATCTGTCTAGTAATAATCTTAAAACCTATGTATTGATATCTCTCTGTTAGTGTGTCAAGTGGGTGTAAAGCGGCATAAACACAGCAGTGAAAAGCAGCTAAACCCCATTATAAAAATAAATAACTTTTACAAACCCATGAAACAAAGACAGTGAAAGAGAGAGAAATTATTACACAATGCATTTAGGGGCTGTGATACAACCTGGATTGACCATATCTAGACCCACAGCTGGATGAGACATAAGGGTGGACACTCTTGGGGCTGAGAGGTTTGGTGAGGTTGGGTGAGCAAACGCAGACCCTTTAAAGTAATACTGCGTGGTACCCATCGCATGGGTCCCAAATCTCCAGGTTCAAGGGCATATTCCTACATCAAAAACATGCATGAGAAAACAAAAAGATGGTACACCATGTGAAAGGTTTCTAAAACGCACCTCATTTCTCTTCTCCTTGTGCCCGGGTTCGCCATTCCAGCCGCTTTACTAGCAATCTCCCTACCTGGAGCATCAGCACCTTTAACCTCCTGTTCCATACAGTTTGCAATTGGTCCTGATGATGAACGGGTAGACGGGGAACCAGTGAGAGACTAGCTCTTGGTTTTGGGACAGGCACAAGTCACTCTATTTTCCCATCAGGAAGAAGAATTAACCACAGGCTCATCCTCCCCCCCCCCGGAACCAGAACAGGGCCTGAAGCCATCCTGCGCTTTTGCGGCCAGCTCCCAAAAAAGCGAGTTGTAAAATGGAGCTTCAGGGCACTGCAATTCACAAACCTGCAGAGTTATAAATGATAACTCTCGTCCACAAATATATTGAGGGAAGGCAAAGAAGAGGATTTGAAATCAAGGCAGAATTGCAGGAAACAGATTTCAGGAGGTAGATACGAATCGCCTTTAAAGCACATGAAAAGCGGCAAAACGTTGACAATGATGCCCTTGGCCAAAAAGGGCGTATGCGTTTTTTCCTGAATATATTCAGGAAAAAACGCATACGCCCTTTTTGGCCAACCAAGCAACCTGGAAAGGCAAATCAGCGCTACAAAGAAGACTCGCTACCCATCGGTCAAAAGGGCCATGCTGAAAAACCTGTCAAAACCAGAAATGCAGGACAGGCCATGGAGAAATGGGAGCCTTGCTACACTGATGGGCGGGATGTAAATTGCCAACAGCCACTCTGAAGAAGTGTACGGTGTTTCCTGAAACATCTAAAAAACACAGCTTAGAGAGCATAGGGCACTTCCACTCATGGGGGTATAAATTGGGAAAATGAAAAATCAGCAAGACACAAGCACCCCAAAGTTTAGGGCTGCTCTGTTGACAAGGACCTCCACTTCATTCCACCTTCAATATCCCAGGAAAGAGAAAAATGGATAAAGAAGTTGTGGTCCTTATGTACAATGGAATATCACTCAGCCATGAAATCAATGTCATAAGGCTAGTAGCAGCATGATGAGTGGATTTAGGTACGACGATTCTAAGTGAAATAAGTCACACAGAAAAGGACACTTCTCATAGGTATCACTTATAGAGGGAATGTAAAAACCGTTACACTTGAACTGAATTACAAAACAGAACAGAGTCACACATGCAGAAAACACACAATGGCTGCTTAACGGGAAAGGTGAGTTGGGGTGATACATAAAACAAGGGTTTCAAATTAGCTCAGATACCGTTCCATAAACCCAATATGTAATAGACAAGACCTACTCCTTGCTCAGAGAACTGGACTCAACACGCCCTATTCACCGCACAAGAATATATCTGTCTAGTAATAATCTTAAAACCTATGTATTGATATCTCTCTGTTAGTGTGTCAAGTGGGTGTAAAGCGGCATAAACACAGCAGTGAAAAACAGCTAAACCCCATTATAAAAATAAATTACTTCAAAAAACCCATGAAACAAAGACAGTGAAAGAGAGAGAAATTCTTACACAATGCGTTCAGGGGCTGTGATGCAACCTGGATTGACCATATCTAGACCCACAGCTGGATGAGACATAAGGGTGGACACTCTTGGGGCTGAGAGGTTTGGTGAGGTTGGGTGAGCAAACGCAGACCGTTTAAAGTAATACTGCGTGGTACCCATCGCATGGGTCCCAAATCTCCAGGTTCAAGGGCATCTTCCTACATCGAAAACATGCATGAGAAAACAAAAGATTGTACATCATGTGATGGGGAAAGATTTCTAAAACGCACCTCATTTCTCATCTCCTTGTGCCCGGGTTCGCCATTCCAGCCGCTTTAAGAGCAATCTCCCTACTTGGAGCATCAGCACCTTTAACCTCCTGATCCGTACAGGTTGCAATTTGTCCTGAGGATGAACGGGAAGACGGGGAACCAGTGAGAGACTACCTCTTGGTGTTGGGACAGGCACAGGTCACTCTATTTTCCCATCAGAAAGAAGAATTAACCAGAGGCTCATCCTCCCCCCCGGAACCAGAACAGGGCCTGAAGCCATCCTGCGCTTTTGCGGCCAGCTCCCAAAAAAGCGAGTTGTAAAATGGAGCTTCAGGGCACTGCAATTCACAAACCTGCAGAGTTATAAATGATAACTCTCGTCCACAAATATATTGAGGGAAGGCAAAGAAGAGGATTTGAAATCAAGGCAGAATTGCAGGAAACAGATTTCAGGAGGTAGATACGAATCGCCTTTAAAGCACATGAAAAGCGGCAAAACGTTGACAATGATGCCCTTGGCCAAAAAGGGCGTATGCGTTTTTTCCTGAATATATTCAGGAAAAAACGCATACGCCCTTTTTGGCCAACCAAGCAACCTGGAAAGGCAAATCAGCGCTACAAAGAAGACTCGCTACCCATCGGTCAAAAGGGCCATGCTGAAAAACCTGTCAAAACCAGAAATGCAGGACAGGCCATGGAGAAATGGGAGCCTTGCTACACTGATGGGCGGGATGTAAATTGCCAACAGCCACTCTGAAGAAGTGTACGGTGTTTCCTGAAACATCTAAAAAACACAGCTTAGAGAGCATAGGGCACTTCCACTCATGGGGGTATAAATTGGGAAAATGAAAAATCAGCAAGACACAAGCACCCCAAAGTTTAGGGCTGCTCTGTTGACAAGGACCTCCACTTCATTCCACCTTCAATATCCCAGGAAAGAGAAAAATGGATAAAGAAGTTGTGGTCCTTATGTACAATGGAATATCACTCAGCCATGAAATCAATGTCATAAGGCTAGTAGCAGCATGATGAGTGGATTTAGGTACGACGATTCTAAGTGAAATAAGTCACACAGAAAAGGACACTTCTCATAGGTATCACTTATAGAGGGAATGTAAAAACCGTTACACTTGAACTGAATTACAAAACAGAACAGAGTCACACATGCAGAAAACACACAATGGCTGCTTAACGGGAAAGGTGAGTTGGGGTGATACATAAAACAAGGGTTTCAAATTAGCTCAGATACCGTTCCATAAACCCAATATGTAATAGACAAGACCTACTCCTTGCTCAGAGAACTGGACTCAACACGCCCTATTCACCGCACAAGAATATATCTGTCTAGTAATAATCTTAAAACCTATGTATTGATATCTCTCTGTTAGTGTGTCAAGTGGGTGTAAAGCGGCATAAACACAGCAGTGAAAAACAGCTAAACCCCATTATAAAAATAAATTACTTCAAAAAACCCATGAAACAAAGACAGTGAAAGAGAGAGAAATTCTTACACAATGCGTTCAGGGGCTGTGATGCAACCTGGATTGACCATATCTAGACCCACAGCTGGATGAGACATAAGGGTGGACACTCTTGGGGCTGAGAGGTTTGGTGAGGTTGGGTGAGCAAACGCAGACCGTTTAAAGTAATACTGCGTGGTACCCATCGCATGGGTCCCAAATCTCCAGGTTCAAGGGCATCTTCCTACATCGAAAACATGCATGAGAAAACAAAAGATTGTACATCATGTGATGGGGAAAGATTTCTAAAACGCACCTCATTTCTCATCTCCTTGTGCCCGGGTTCGCCATTCCAGCCGCTTTAAGAGCAATCTCCCTACTTGGAGCATCAGCACCTTTAACCTCCTGATCCGTACAGGTTGCAATTTGTCCTGAGGATGAACGGGAAGACGGGGAACCAGTGAGAGACTACCTCTTGGTGTTGGGACAGGCACAGGTCACTCTATTTTCCCATCAGAAAGAAGAATTAACCAGAGGCTCATCCTCCCCCCCGGAACCAGAACAGGGCCTGAAGCCATCCTGCGCTTTTGCGGCCAGCTCCCAAAAAAGCGAGTTGTAAAATGGAGCTTCAGGGCACTGCAATTCACAAACCTGCAGAGTTATAAATGATAACTCTCGTCCACAAATATATTGAGGGAAGGCAAAGAAGAGGATTTGAAATCAAGGCAGAATTGCAGGAAACAGATTTCAGGAGGTACATTCGAATCGCCTTTAAAGCACATGAAAAGCGGCAAAACGTTGACAATGATGCCCTTGGCCAAAAAGGGCGTATGCGTTTTTTCCTGAATATATTCAGGAAAAAACGCATACGCCCTTTTTGGCCAACCAAGCAACCTGGAAAGGCAAATCAGCGCTACAAAGAAGACTCGCTACCCATCGGTCAAAAGGGCCATGCTGAAAAACCTGTCAAAACCAGAAATGCAGGACAGGCCATGGAGAAATGGGAGCCTTGCTACACTGATGGGCGGGATGTAAATTGCCAACAGCCACTCTGAAGAAGTGTACGGTGTTTCCTGAAACATCTAAAAAACACAGCTTAGAGAGCATAGGGCACTTCCACTCATGGGGGTATAAATTGGGAAAATGAAAAATCAGCAAGACACAAGCACCCCAAAGTTTAGGGCTGCTCTGTTGACAAGGACCTCCACTTCATTCCACCTTCAATATCCCAGGAAAGAGAAAAATGGATAAAGAAGTTGTGGTCCTTATGTACAATGGAATATCACTCAGCCATGAAATCAATGTCATAAGGCTAGTAGCAGCATGATGAGTGGATTTAGGTACGACGATTCTAAGTGAAATAAGTCACACAGAAAAGGACACTTCTCATAAGGTATCACTTATAGAGGGAATGTAAAAACCGTTACACTTGAACTGAATTACAAAACACAACAGAGTCACACATGCAGAAAACACACTATGGCTGCTTAACGGGAAAGGTGAGGTGGGGTGATACATAAAACAAGGGTTTCAAATTAGCTCAGATACCGTTCCATAAACCCAATATGTAATAGACAAGACCTACTCCTTGCTCAGCGAACTGGACTCAACACGCCCTATTCACTGCACAAGAATATATCTGACTAGTAATAATCTTAAAACCTATGTATTGATATCTCTCTGTTAGTGTGTCAAGTGGGTGTAAAGCGGCATAAACACAGCAGTGAAAAGCAGCTAAACCCCATTATAAAAATAAATTACTTTTACAAACCCATGAAACAAAGACAGTGAAAGAGAGAGAAATTCTTACACAATGCGTTCAGGGGCTGTGATGCAACCTGGATTGACCATATCTAGACCCACAGCTGGATGAGACATAAGGGTGGACACTCTTGGGGCTGAGAGGTTTGGTGAGGTTGGGTGAGCAAACGCAGACCGTTTAAAGTAATACTGCGTGGTACCCATCGCATGGGTCCCAAATCTCCAGGTTCAAGGGCATCTTCCTACATCGAAAACATGCATGAGAAAACAAAAAGATTGTACATCATGTGATGGGGAAAGATTTCTAAAACGCACCTCATTTCTCATCTCCTTGTGCCCGGGTTCGCCATTCCAGCCGCTTTAAGAGCAATCTCCCTACTTGGAGCATCAGCACCTTTAACCTCCTGATCCGTACAGGTTGCAATTTGTCCTGAGGATGAACGGGAAGACGGGGAACCAGTGAGAGACTACCTCTTGGTGTTGGGACAGGCACAGGTCACTCTATTTTCCCATCAGAAAGAAGAATTAACCAGAGGCTCATCCTCCCCCCCGGAACCAGAACAGGGCCTGAAGCCATCCTGCGCTTTTGCGGCCAGCTCCCAAAAAAGCGAGTTGTAAAATGGAGCTTCAGGGCACTGCAATTCACAAACCTGCAGAGTTATAAATGATAACTCTCGTCCACAAATATATTGAGGGAAGGCAAAGAAGAGGATTTGAAATCAAGGCAGAATTGCAGGAAACAGATTTCAGGAGGTACATTCGAATCGCCTTTAAAGCACATGAAAAGCGGCAAAACGTTGACAATGATGCCCTTGGCCAAAAAGGGCGTATGCGTTTTTTCCTGAATATATTCAGGAAAAAACGCATACGCCCTTTTTGGCCAACCAAGCAACCTGGAAAGGCAAATCAGCGCTACAAAGAAGACTCGCTACCCATCGGTCAAAAGGGCCATGCTGAAAAACCTGTCAAAACCAGAAATGCAGGACAGGCCATGGAGAAATGGGAGCCTTGCTACACTGATGGGCGGGATGTAAATTGCCAACAGCCACTCTGAAGAAGTGTACGGTGTTTCCTGAAACATCTAAAAAACACAGCTTAGAGAGCATAGGGCACTTCCACTCATGGGGGTATAAATTGGGAAAATGAAAAATCAGCAAGACACAAGCACCCCAAAGTTTAGGGCTGCTCTGTTGACAAGGACCTCCACTTCATTCCACCTTCAATATCCCAGGAAAGAGAAAAATGGATAAAGAAGTTGTGGTCCTTATGTACAATGGAATATCACTCAGCCATGAAATCAATGTCATAAGGCTAGTAGCAGCATGATGAGTGGATTTAGGTACGACGATTCTAAGTGAAATAAGTCACACAGAAAAGGACACTTCTCATAAGGTATCACTTATAGAGGGAATGTAAAAACCGTTACACTTGAACTGAATTACAAAACACAACAGAGTCACACATGCAGAAAACACACTATGGCTGCTTAACGGGAAAGGTGAGGTGGGGTGATACATAAAACAAGGGTTTCAAATTAGCTCAGATACCGTTCCATAAACCCAATATGTAATAGACAAGACCTACTCCTTGCTCAGCGAACTGGACTCAACACGCCCTATTCACCGCACAAGAATATATCTGACTAGTAATAATCTTAAAACCTATGTATTGATATCTCTCTGTTAGTGTGTCAAGTGGGTGTAAAGCGGCATAAACACAGCAGTGAAAAGCAGCTAAACCCCATTATAAAAATAAATTACTTTTACAAACCCATGAAACAAAGACAGTGAAAGAGAGAGAAATTCTTACACAATGCGTTCAGGGGCTGTGATGCAACCTGGATTGACCATATCTAGACCCACAGCTGGATGAGACATAAGGGTGGACACTCTTGGGGCTGAGAGGTTTGGTGAGGTTGGGTGAGCAAACGCAGACCGTTTAAAGTAATACTGCGTGGTACCCATCGCATGGGTCCCAAATCTCCAGGTTCAAGGGCATCTTCCTACATCGAAAACATGCATGAGAAAACAAAAAGATTGTACATCATGTGATGGGGAAAGATTTCTAAAACGCACCTCATTTCTCATCTCCTTGTGCCCGGGTTCGCCATTCCAGCCGCTTTAAGAGCAATCTCCCTACTTGGAGCATCAGCACCTTTAACCTCCTGATCCGTACAGGTTGCAATTTGTCCTGAGGATGAACGGGAAGACGGGAAACCAGTGAGAGACTACCTCTTGGTGTTGGGACAGGCACAGGTCACTCTATTTTCCCATCAGAAAGAAGAATTAACCAGAGGCTCATCCTCCCCCCCGGAACCAGAACAGGGCCTGAAGCCATCCTGCGCTTTTGCGGCCAGCTCCCAAAAAAGCGAGTTGTAAAATGGAGCTTCAGGGCACTGCAATTCACAAACCTGCAGAGTTATAAATGATAACTCTCGTCCACAAATATATTGAGGGAAGGCAAAGAAGAGGATTTGAAATCAAGGCAGAATTGCAGGAAACAGATTTCAGGAGGTACATTCGAATCGCCTTTAAAGCACATGAAAAGCGGCAAAACGTTGACAATGATGCCCTTGGCCAAAAAGGGCGTATGCGTTTTTTCCTGAATATATTCAGGAAAAAACGCATACGCCCTTTTTGGCCAACCAAGCAACCTGGAAAGGCAAATCAGCGCTACAAAGAAGACTCGCTACCCATCGGTCAAAAGGGCCATGCTGAAAAACCTGTCAAAACCAGAAATGCAGGACAGGCCATGGAGAAATGGGAGCCTTGCTACACTGATGGGCGGGATGTAAATTGCCAACAGCCACTCTGAAGAAGTGTACGGTGTTTCCTGAAACATCTAAAAAGCACAGCTTAGAGAGCATAGGGCACTTCCACTCATGGGGGTATAAATTGGGAAAATGAAAAATCAGCAAGACACAAGCACCCCAAAGTTTAGGGCTGCTCTGTTGACAAGGACCTCCACTTCATTCCACCTTCAATATCCCAGGAAAGAGAAAAATGGATAAAGAAGTTGTGGTCCTTATGTACAATGGAATATCACTCAGCCATGAAATCAATGTCATAAGGCTAGTAGCAGCATGATGAGTGGATTTAGGTACGACGATTCTAAGTGAAATAAGTCACACAGAAAAGGACACTTCTCATAAGGTATCACTTATAGAGGGAATGTAAAAACCGTTACACTTGAACTGAATTACAAAACAGAACAGAGTCACACATGCAGAAAACACACTATGGCTGCTTAACGGGAAAGGTGAGGTGGGGTGATACATAAAACAAGGGTTTCAAATTAGCTCAGATACCGTTCCATAAACCCAATATGTAATAGACAAGACCTACTCCTTGCTCAGAGAACTGGACTCAACACGCCCTATTCACCGCACAAGAATATATCTGACTAGTAATAATCTTAAAACCTATGTATTGATATCTCTCTGTTAGTGTGTCAAGTGGGTGTAAAGCGGCATAAACACAGCAGTGAAAAGCAGCTAAACCCCATTATAAAAATAAATTACTTTTACAAACCCATGAAAAAAAGACAGTGAAAGAGATAGAAATTCTTACACAATGCATTCAGGGGCTGTGATGCAACCTGGATTGACCATATCTAGACCCACAGCTGGATGAGACATAAGGGTGGACACTCTTGGGGCTGAGAGGTTTGGTGAGGTTGGGTGAGCAAACGAAGACCCTTTAAAGTAACACTGCGTGGTACCCATCGCATGGGTCCCAAATCTCCAGGTTCTAGGGCATCTTCCTACATCGAAAACATGCATAAGAAACCCAGAAGATGGTACTCCGTGTGATGGGGAAAGATTTCTAAAACGTACCTCATTTCTCATCTCCTTGTGCCCGGGTTCGCCATTCCAGCCGCTTTACTAGCAATCTCCCTACCTGGAGCATCAGCACCTTTAACCTCCTGTTCCGTACAGGTTGCAATTTGTCCTGAGGATGAACGGGAAGACGGGGAACCAGTGAGAGACTAGCTCTTGGTGTTGGTACAGGCACAGGTCATTCTATTTTCCCATCAGGAAGAAGAATTAACCACAGGCTCACCATGACCCCGGAACCAGAACAGGGCCTGAAGCCATCCTGCGCTTTTGCGGCCAGCTCCCAAAAAAGCGAGTTGTAAAATGAAGCTTCAGGGCACTGCAATTCACAAACCTGCAGAGTTATAAATGATAACTCTCGTCCACAAATATATTGAGGGAAGGCAAAGAAGAGGATTTGAAATTAAGGCAGAATTGCAGGAAAAAGATTTCAGGAGGTAGATTCGAATCGCCTCTAAAGCACATGAAAAGCGGCAAAACGTTGACAATGATGCCCTTGGCCAAAAAGGGCGTATGCGTTTTTTCCTGAATATATTCAGGAGGAAACGAATACGCCCTTTTTGGCCAACCAAGCAACCTGGAAAGGCAAATCAGCGCTACAAAGAAGACTCGCTACCCATCGGTCAAAAGGGCCATGCTGAAAAACCTGTCAAAACCAGAAATGCAGGACAGGCCATGGAGAAATGGGAGCCTTGCTACACTGATGGGCGGGATGTAAATTGCCAACAGCCACTCTGGAGAAGTGTACGGTGTGTCCTGAAACATCTAAAAAACACAGCTTAGAGAGCATAGGGCACTTCCACTCATGGGGGTATAAATTGGGAAAATGAAAAATCAGCAAGACACAAGCACCCCAAAGTTTAGGGCTGCTCTGTTGACAAGGACCTCCACTTCATTCCACCTTCAATATCCCAGGAAAGAGAAAAATGGATAAAGAAGTTGTGGTCCTTATGTACAATGGAATATCACTCAGCCATGAAATCAATGTCATAAGGCTAGTAGCAGCATGATGAGTGGATTTAGGTACGACGATTCTAAGTGAAATAAGTCACACAGAAAAGGACACTTCTCATAAGGTATCACTTATAGAGGGAATGTAAAAACCGTTACACTTGAACTGAATTACAAAACAGAACAGAGTCACACATGCAGAAAACACACTATGGCTGCTTAACGGGAAAGGTGAGGTGGGGTGATACATAAAACAAGGGTTTCAAATTAGCTCAGATACCGTTCCATAAACCCAATATGTAACAGACAAGACCTACTCCTTGCTCAGAAAACTGGACTCAACACGCCCTATTCACCGCACAAGAATATATCTGACTAGTAATAATCTTAAAACCTATGTATTGATATCTCTCTGTTAGTGTGTCAAGTGGGTGTAAAGCGGCATAAACACAGCAGTGAAAAGCAGCTAAACCCCATTATAAATATAAATTACTTCGAAAAACCCATGAAACAAAGACAGTGAAAGAGAGAGAAATTCTTACACAATGCGTTCAGGGGCTGTGATGCAACCTGGATTGACCATATCTAGACCCACAGCTGGATGAGACATAAGGGTGGACACTCTTGGGGCTGAGAGGTTTGGTGAGGTTGGGTGAGCAAACGCAGACCCTTTAAAGTAATACTGTGTGGTACCCATCGCATGGGTCCCAAATCTCCAGGTTCAAGGGCATATTCCTACATCGAAAACATGCATGAGAAAACAAAAAGATGGTACATCATGTGATGGGGAAAGGCTTCTAAAACGCACCTCATTTCTCTTCTCCTTGTGCCCGGGTTCGCCATTCCAGCCGCTTTACTAACAATCTCCCTACTTGGAGCATCAGCACCTTTAACCTCCTGTTCCGTACAGGTTGCAATTAGTCCTGAGGTTGAACGGGTAGACGGGGAACCAGTGAGAGACTAGCTCTTGGTGTTGTGACAGGCACAGGTCACTCTATTTTCCCATCAGGAAGAAGAATTAACCACAGGCTCACCCGGACCCCGGAACCAGAACAGGGCCTGAAGCCATCCTGCGCTTTTGCGGCCAGCTCCCAAAAAAGCGAGTTGTAAAATGGAGCTTCAGGGCACTGCAAATCACAAACCTGCAGAGTTATAAATGACAACTCTCGTCCTCAAATATATTGAGGGAAGGCAACGAAGAGGATTTGAAATCAAGGCAGAATTGCAGGAAACAGATTTCAGGAGGTAGATTCGAATCGCCTTTAAAGCACATGAAAAGCGGCAAAACGTTGACAATGATGCCCTTGGCCAAAAAGGGCGTATGCGTATTTTCCTGAATATATTCAGGTAAAAACGCATACGCCCTTTTTGGCCAACCAAGCAACCTGGAAAGGCAAGTCAGCGCTACAAAGAAGACTCGCTACCCATCGGTCAAAAGGGGCATGCTGAAAAACCTGTCAAAACCAGAAATGCAGGACAGGCCATGGAGAAATGGGAGCCTTGCTACACTGATGGGCGGGATGTAAATTGCCAACAGCCACTCTGAAGAAGTGTACGGTGTTTCCTGAAACATCTAAAAAACACAGCTTAGAGAGCATAGGGCACTTCCACACATGGGGGTATAAATTGGGAAAATGAAAAATCTGCAAGACACAAGCACCCCAAAATTTAGGGCTGCTCTGTTGACAAGGACCTCCACTTCATTCCACCTTCAATATCCCAGGAAAGAGAAAAATGGATAAAGAAGTTGTGGTCCTTATGTACAATGGAATATCACTCAGCCATGAAATCAATGTCATAAGGCTAGTAGCAGCATGATGAGTGGATTTAGGTACGACGATTCTAAGTGAAATAAGTCACACAGAAAAGGACACTTCTCATAAGGTATCACTTATAGAGGGAATGTAAAAACCGTTACACTTGAACTGAATTACAAAACAGAACAGAGTCACACATGCAGAAAACACACAATGGCTGCTTAACGGGAAAGGTGAGGTGGGGTGATACATAAAACAAGGGTTTCAAATTAGCTCAGATACCGTTCCATAAACCCAATATGTAATAGACAAGACCTACTCCTTGCTCAGAGAACTGGACTCAACACGCCCTATTCACCGCACAAGAATATATCTGACTAGGAATAATCTTAAAACCTATGTATTGATATCTCTCTGTTAGTGTGTCAAGTGGGTGTAAAGCGGCATAAACACAGCAGTGAAAAACAGCTAAACCCCATTATAAAAATAAATTACTTCAAAAAACCCATGAAACAAAGACAGTGAAAGAGAGAGAAATTCTTACACAATGCGTTCAGGGGCTGTGATGCAACCTGGATTGACCATATCTAGACCCACAGCTGGATGAGACATAAGGGTGGACACTCTTGGGGCTGAGAGGTTTGGTGAGGCTGGGTGAGCAAAGGCAGACCGTTTAAAGTAATACTGCGTGGTACCCATCGCATGGGTCCCAAATCTCCAGGTTCAAGGGCATCTTCCTACATCGAAAACATGCATGAGAAAACAAAAAGATTGTACATCATGTGATGGGGAAAGATTTCTAAAACGCACCTCATTTCTCATCTCCTTGTGCCCGGGTTCGCCATTCCAGCCGCTTTACTAGCAATCTCCCTACTTGGAGCATCAGCACCTTTAACCTCCTGATCCGTACAGGTTGCAATTTGTCCTGAGGATGAACGGGAAGACGGGGAACCAGTGAGAGACTACCTCTTGGTGTTGGGACAGGCACAGGTCACTCTATTTTCCCATCAGGAAGAAGAATTAACCAGAGGCTCATCCTCCCCCCCGGAACCAGAACAGGGCCTGAAGCCATCCTGCGCTTTTGCGGCCAGCTCCCAAAAAAGCGAGTTGTAAAATGGAGCTTCAGGGCACTGCAATTCACAAACCTGCAGAGTTATAAATGATAACTCTCGTCCACAAATATATTGAGGGAAAGCAAAGAAGAGGATTTGAAATCAAGGCAGAATTGCAGGAAACCGATTTCAGGAGGTAGATTCGAATCGCCTTTAAAGCACATGAAAAGTGGCAAAACGTTGACAATGATGCCCTTGGCCAAAAAGGGCGTATGCGTATTTTCCTGAATATATTCAGGAAAAAACGCATACGCCCTTTTTGGCCAACCAAGCAACCTGGAATGGCAAATCAGGGCTACAAAGAAGACTCGCTCCCCATCGGTCAAAAGGGCCATGCTGAAAAAAGTCTCAAAACCAGAAATGCAGGACAGGCCATGGAGAAATGGGAGCCTTGCTACACTGATGGGCGGGATGTAAATTGCCAACAGCCACTCTGGAGAAGTGTACGGTGTGTCCTGAAACATCTAAAAAACACAGCTTAGAGAGCATAGGGCACTTCCACTCATGGGGGTATAAATTGGGAAAATGAAAAATCAGCAAGACACAAGCACCCCAAAGTTTAGGGCTGCTCTGTTGACAAGGATCTCCACTTCATTCCACCTTAAATATCCCAGGAAAGAGAAAAATGGATAAAGAAGTTGTGGTCCTTATGTACAATGGAATATCACTCAGCCATGAAATCAATGTCATAAGGCTAGTAGCAGCATGATGAGTGGATTTAGGTACGACGATTCTAAGTGAAATAAGTCACACAGAAAAGGACACTTCTCATAAGGTATCACTGATAGAGGGAATGTAAAAACTGTTACACTTGAACTGAATTACAAAACAGAACAGAGTCACACATGCAGAAATCACACTATGGCTGCTTAACGGGAAAGGTGAGGTGGGGTGATACATAAAACAAGGGTATCAAATTAGCTCAGATACCGTTCCATAAACCCAATATGTAATAGACAAGACCTACTCCTTGCTCAGAGAACTGGACTCAACACGCCCTATTCACCACACAAGAATATATCTGACTAGTAATAATCTTAAAACCTATGTATTGATATCTCTTTTTTAGTGTGTCAAGTGGGTATAAAGCGGCATAAACACAGCAGTGAAAAGCAGCTAAACCCCATTATAAAAATAAATTACTTCGAAAAACCCATGAAACAAAGACAGTGAAAGAGAGAGAAATTCTTACACAATGCGTTCAGGGGCTGTGATGCAACCTGGATTGACCATATCTAGACCCACAGCTGGATGAGACATAAGGGTGGACACTCTTGGGGCTGAGAGGTTTGGTGAAGTTGGGTGAGCAAACGCAGACCCTTTAAAGTAATACTGCGTGGTACCCATCGCATGGGTCCCAAATCTCCAGGTTCAAGGCCATATTCCTACATCGAAACCATCCATGAGAAAACAAAAAGTTGGTACACCATGTGATGGGGAAAGGTTTCTAAAACTCACCTCATTTCTCTTCTCCTTGTGCCCGGGTTCGCCATTCCAGCTGCTTTACTAACAATCTCCCTACTTGGAGCATCAGCACCTTTAACCTCCTGTTCCGTACAGGTTGCAATTTGTCCTGAGGATGAACGGGTAGATGGGGAACCAGTGAGAGACTAGCTCTTGGTGTTGGGACAGGCACAGGTCACCCTATTTTCCCATCAGGAAGAAGAATTAACCACAGGCTCACCCGGACCCCGGAACCAGAACAGGGCCTGAAGCCATCCTGCGCTTTTGCGGCCAGCTCCCAAAAAAGCGAGTTGTAAAATGGAGCTTCAGGGCACTGCAAATCACAAACCTGCAGAGTTATAAATGACAACTCTCGTCCACAAATATATTGAGGGAAGGCAAAGAAGAGGTTTTGAAATCAAGGCAGAATTGCAGGAAACAGATTTCAGGAGGTAGATTCGAATCGCCTTTAAAGCACATGAAAAGCGGCAAAACGTTGACAATGATGCCCTTGGCCAAAAAGGGCGTATGCGTATTTTCCTGAATATATTCAGGTAAAAACGCATACGCCCTTTTTGGCCAACCAAGCAACCTGGAAAGGCAAGTCAGCGCTACAAAGAAGACTCGCTACCCATCGGTCAAAAGGGCCATGCTGAAAAAAGTCTCAAAACCAGAAATGCAGGACAGGCCATGGAGAAATGGGAGCCTTGCTACACTGATGGGCGGGATGTAAATTGCCAACAGCCACTCTGGAGAAGTGTACGGTGTGTCCTGAAACATCTAAAAAACACAGCTTAGAGAGCATAGGGCACTTCCACTCATGGGGGTATAAATTGGGAAAATGAAAAATCAGCAAGACACAAGCACCCCAAAGTTTAGGGCTGCTCTGTTGACAAGGACCTCCACTTCATTCCACCTTCAATATCCCAGGAAAGAGAAAAATGGATAAAGAAGTTGTGGTCCTTATGTACAATGGACTATCACTCAGCCATGAAATCAATGTCATAAGGCTAGTAGCAGCATGATGAGTGGATTTAGGTACGACGATTCTAAGTGAAATAAGTCACACAGAAAAGGACACTTCTCATAAGGTATCACTTATACAGGGAATGTAAAAACTGTAACACTTGAACTGAATTACAAAACAGAACAGAGTCACACATGCAGAAAACACACTATGGCTGCTTAACGGGAAAGGTGAGGTGGGGTGATACATAAAACAAGGGTATCAAATTAGCTCAGATACCGTTCCATAAACCCAATATGTAATAGACAAGACCTACTCCTTGCTCAGAGAACTGGACTCAACACGCCCTATTCACCGCACAAGAATATATCTGTCTAGTAATAATCTTAAAACCTATGTATTGATATCTCTCTGTTAGTGTGTCAAGTGGGTGTAAAGCGGCATAAACACAGCAGTGAAAAGCAGCTAAACCCCATTATAAATATAAATTACTTCGAAAAACCCATGAAACAAAGACAGTGAAAGAGAGAGAAATTCTTACACAATGCGTTCAGGGGCTGTGATGCAACCTGGATTGACCATATCTAGACCCACAGCTGGATGAGACATAAGGGTGGACACTCTTGGGGCTGAGAGGTTTGGTGAGGTTGGGTGAGCAAACGCAGACCCTTTAAAGTAATACTGTGTGGTACCCATCGCATGGGTCCCAAATCTCCAGGTTCAAGGGCATATTCCTACATCGAAAACATGCATGAGAAAACAAAAAGATGGTACATCATGTGATGGGGAAAGGCTTCTAAAACGCACCTCATTTCTCTTCTCCTTGTGCCCGGGTTCGCCATTCCAGCCGCTTTACTAACAATCTCCCTACTTGGAGCATCAGCACCTTTAACCTCCTGTTCCGTACAGGTTGCAATTAGTCCTGAGGTTGAACGGGTAGACGGGGAACCAGTGAGAGACTAGCTCTTGGTGTTGTGACAGGCACAGGTCACTCTATTTTCCCATCAGGAAGAAGAATTAACCACAGGCTCACCCGGACCCCGGAACCAGAACAGGGCCTGAAGCCATCCTGCGCTTTTGCGGCCAGCTCCCAAAAAAGCGAGTTGTAAAATGGAGCTTCAGGGCACTGCAAATCACAAACCTGCAGAGTTATAAATGACAACTCTCGTCCTCAAATATATTGAGGGAAGGCAACGAAGAGGATTTGAAATCAAGGCAGAATTGCAGGAAACAGATTTCAGGAGGTAGATTCGAATCGCCTTTAAAGCACATGAAAAGCGGCAAAACGTTGACAATGATGCCCTTGGCCAAAAAGGGCGTATGCGTATTTTCCTGAATATATTCAGGTAAAAACGCATACGCCCTTTTTGGCCAACCAAGCAACCTGGAAAGGCAAGTCAGCGCTACAAAGAAGACTCGCTACCCATCGGTCAAAAGGGGCATGCTGAAAAAAGTCTCAAAACCAGAAATGCAGGACAGGCCATGGAGAAATGGGAGCCTTGCTACACTGATGGGCGGGATGCAAATTGCCAACAGCCACTCTGAAGAAGTATACGGTGTGTCCTGAAACATCTAAAAAACACAGCTTAGAGAGCATAGGGCACTTCCACTCATGGGGGTATAAATTGGGAAAATGAAAAATCAGCAAGACACAAGCACCCCCAAAGTTTAGGGCTGCTCTGTTGACAAGGACCTCCACTTCATTCCACCTTCAATATCCCAGGAAAGAGAAAAATGGATAAAGAAGTTGTGGTCCTTATGTACAATGGAATATCACTCAGCCATGAAATCAATGTCATAAGGCTAGTAGCAGCATGATGAGTGGATTTAGGTACGACGATTCTAAGTGAAATAAGTCACACAGAAAAGGACACTTCTCATAAGGTATCACTTATAGAGGGAATGTAAAAACCGTTACACTTGAACTGAATTACAAAACAGAACAGAGTCACACATGCAGAAAACACACTATGGCTGCTTAACGGGAAAGGTGAGGTGGGGTGATACATAAAACAAGGGTTTCAAATTAGCTCAGATACCGTTCCATAAACCCAATATGTAATAGACAAGACCTACTCCTTGCTCAGAGAACTGGACTCAACACGCCCTATTCACCGCACAAGAATATATCTGACTAATAATAATCTTAAACCCTATGTATTGATATCTCTCTGTTATTGCGTCAAGTGAGTGTAAAGCGGCATAAACACAGCAGTGAAAAGCAGCTAAACCCCATTATAAAAATAAATTACTTTTACAAACCCATGAAACAAAGACAGTGAAAGAGAGAGAAATTCTTACACAATGCGTTCAGGGGCTGTGATGCAACCTGGATTGACCATATCTAGACCCACAGCTGGATGAGACATAAGGGTGGACACTCTTGGGGCTGAGAGGTTTGGTGAGGTTGGGTGAGCAAACGCAGACCCTTTATAGTAATACTGTGTGGTACCCATCGCATGGGTCCCAAATCTCCAGGTTCAAGGGCATATTCCTACATCGAAAACATGCATGAGAAAACAAAAAGATGGTACATCATGTGATGGGGAAAGGTTTCTAAAACGCACCTCATTTCTCTTCTCCTTGTGCCCGGGTTCGCCATTCCAGCCGCTATACTAACAATCTCCCTACTTGGAGCATCAGCACCTTTAACCTCCTGTTCCGTACAGGTTGCAATTAGTCCTGAGGTTGAACGGGTAGAAGGGGAACCAGTGAGAGACTAGCTCTTGGTGTTGTGACAGGCACAGGTCACTCTATTTTCCCATCAGGAAGAAGAATTAACCACAGGCTCACCCGGACCCCGGAACCAGAACAGGGCCTGAAGCCATCCTGCGCTTTTGCGGCCAGCTCCCAAAAAAGCGAGTTGTAAAATGGAGCTTCAGGGCACTGCAATTCACAAACCTGCAGAGTTATAAATGATAACTCTCGTCCACAAATATATTGAGAGAAGGCAAAGAAGAGGATTTGAAATCAAGGCAGAATTGCAGGAAACAGATTTCAGGACGTAGATTCGAATCGCCTTTAAAGCACATGAAAAGCGGCAAAACGTTGACAATGATGCCCTTGGCCAAAAAGGGCGTATGCGTTTTTTCCTGAATATATTCAGGAAAAAACGCATACGCCCTTTTTGGCCAACCAAGCAACCCGGAATGGCAAATCAGGGCTACAAAGAAGACTCGCTCCCAATCGGTCAAAAGGGCCATGCTGAAAAAAGTCTCAAAACCAGAAATGCAGGACAGGCCATGGAGAAATGGGAGCCTTGCTACACTGATGAGCGGGATGTAAATTGCCAACAGCCACTCTGGAGAAGTGTACGGTGTGTCCTGAAACATCTAAAAAACACAGCTTAGAGAGCATAGGGCACTTCCACTCATGGGGGTATAAATTGGGAAAATGAAAAATCAGCAAGACACAAGCACCCCAAAGTTTAGGGCTGCTCTGTTGACAAGGACCTCCACTTCATTCCACCTTCAATATCCCAGGGAAGAGAAAAATGGATAAAGAAGTTGTGGTCCTTATGTACAATGGAATATCACTCAGCCATGAAATCAATGTCATAAGGCTAGTAGCAGCATGATGAGTGGATTTAGGTATGACGATTCTAAGTGAAATAAGTCACACAGAAAAGGACACTTCTCATAAGGTATCACTTATAGAGGGAATGTAAAAACCGTTACACTTGAACTGAATTACAAAACAGAACAGAGTCACACATGCAGAAAACACACTATGGCTGCTTAACGGGAAAGGTGAGGTGGGGTGATACATAAAACAAGGGTTTCAAATTAGCTCAGATACCGTTCCATAAACCCAATATGTAATAGACAAGACCTACTCCTTGCTCAGAGAACTGGACTCAACACGCCCTATTCACCGCACAAGAATATATCTGACTAGTAATAATCTTAAAACCTATGTATTGATATCTCACTGTTAGTGTGTCAAGTGGGTGTAAAGCGGCATAAACACAGCAGTGAAAAGCAGCTAAACCCCATTATAAAAATAAATTACTTTTACAAACCCATGAAACAAAGACAGTAAAAGAGAGAGAAATTCTTACACAATGCGTTCAGGGGCTGTGATGCAACCTGGATTGACCATATCTAGACCCACAGCTGGATGAGACATAAGGGTGGACACTCTTGGGGCTGAGAGGTTTGGTGAGGTTGGGTGAGCAAACGAAGACCCTTTAAAGTAATACTGCGTGGTACCCATCCCATGGGTCCCAAATCTCCAGGTTCAAGGGCATCTTCCTACATCGAAAACATGCATGAGAAACCCAGAAGATGGTACACCATGTGATGGGGAAAGATATCTAAAACGCACCTCATTTCTCATCTCCTTGTGCCCGGGTTCGCCATTCCAGCCGCTTTACTAGCAATCTCCTTACGTGGAGCATCAGCACCTTTAACCTCCTGTTCCGTACAGGTTGCAATTTGTCCTGAGGATGAACGGGAAGACGGGAAACCAGTGAGAGACTAGCTCTTGGTGTTGAGACAGGCACAGGTCACTCTATTTTCCCATCAGGAAGAAGAATTAACCACAGGCTCATCATCCCCCCCGGAACCAGAACAGGGCCTGAAGCCATCCAGTGATTTTGCGGCCAGCTCCCAAAAAAGCGAGTTGTAAAATGGAGCTTCAGGGCACTGCAGTTCACAAACCTGCAAAGTTATAAATGATAACTCTCGTCCACAAATATATTGAGGGAAGGCAAAGAAGAGGATTTGAAATCAAGGCAGAATTGCAGGAAACAGATTTCAGGAGGTAGATTCGAATCGCCTTTAAAGCACATGAAAAGCGGCAAAACGTTGACAATGATGCCCTTGGCCAAAAAGGGCGTATGCGTTTTTTCCTGAATATATTCAGGAAAAAACGCATACGCCCTTTTTGGCCAACCAAGCAACCTGGAAAGGCAAATCAGCGCTACAAAGAAAACTCGCTCCCCATCGGTCAAAAGGATCATGCTGAAAAAAGTCTCAAAACCAGAAATGCAGGACAGGCCATGGAGAAATGGGAGCCTTGCTACACTGATGGGCGGGATGTAAATTGCCAACAGCCAAACTGGAGAAGTGTACGGTGTGTCCTGAAACATCTAAAAAACACAGCTTAGAGAGCATAGGGCACTTCCACTCATGGGGGTATAAATTGGGAAAATGAAAAATCAGCAAGACACAAGCACCCCAAAGTTTAGGGCTGCTCTGTTGACAAGGACCTCCACTTCATTCCACCTTCAATATCCCAGGAAAGGGAAAAATGGATAAAGAAGTTGTGGTCCTTATGTACAATGGAATATCACTCAGCCATGAAATCAATGTCATAAGGCTAGTAGCAGCATGATGAGTGGATTTAGGTATGACGATTCTAAGTGAAATAAGTCACACAGAAAAGGACACTTCTCATAAGGTATCACTTATAGAGGGAATGTAAAAACCGTTACACTTGAACTGAATTACAAAACAGAACAGAGTCACACATGCAGAAAACACACTATGGCTGCTTAACGGGAAAGGTGAGGTGGGGTGATACATAAAACAAGGGTTTCAAATTAGCTCAGATACCGTTCCATAAACCCAATATGTAATAGACAAGACCTACTCCTTGCTCAGAGAACTGGACTCAACACGCCCTATTCACCGCACAAGAATATATCTGACTAGTAATAATCTTAAAACCTATGTATTGATATCTCACTGTTAGTGTGTCAAGTGGGTGTAAAGCGGCATAAACACAGCAGTGAAAAGCAGCTAAACCCCATTATAAAAATAAATTACTTTTACAAACCCATGAAACAAAGACAGTGAAAGAGAGAGAAATTCTTACACAATGCGTTCAGGGGCTGTGATGCAACCTGGATTGACCATATCTAGACCCACAGCTGGATGAGACATAAGGGTGGACACTCTTGGGGCTGAGAGGTTTGGTGAGGTTGGGTGAGCAAACGCAGACCCTTTAAAGTAATACTGCGTGGTACCCATCGCATGGGTCCCAAATCTCCAGGTTCAAGGGCATCTTCCTACATCGAAAACATGCATGAGAAACCCAGAAGATGGTACACCATGTGATGGGGAAAGGTTTCTAAAACGCACCTCATTTCTCTTCTCCTTGTGCCCGGGTTCGCCATTCCAGCCGCTTTACTAGCAATCTCCCTACTTGGAGCATCAGCACCTTTAACCTCCTGTTCCGTACAGGTTGCAATTTGTCCTGAGGATGAACGGGAAGACGGGGAACCAATGAGAGACTAGCTCTTGGTGTTGACACAGGCACAGGTCACTCTATTTTCCCATCAGGAAGAAGAATTAACCACAGGCTCAGCCTTCCCCCCGGAACAAGAACAGGGCGTGAATCCATCATGCGCTTTTGTGGCCAGCTCCCAAAAAAGCGAGTTGTAAAATGGAGCTTCAGGGCACTGCAAATCACAAACCTGCAGAGTTATAAATGATAACTCTCGTCCACAAATATATTGAGGGAAGGCAAAGAAGAGGTTTTGAAATCAAGGCAGAATTGCAGGAAACAGATTTCAGGAGGTAGAATCGAATCGCCTTTAAAGCACATGAAAAGCGGCAAAACGTTGACAATGATTCCCTTGGCCAAAAAGGGCGTATGCGTTTTTTCCTGAATATATTCAGGAAAAAACGCATACGCCCTTTTTGGCCAACCAAGCAACCTGGAAAGGCAAATCAGGGCGACAAAGAAGACTCGCTACCCATCGGTCAGAAGGGCCATGCTGAAAAAAGTGTCAAAACCAGAAATGCGGGACAGGCCATGGAGAAATGGGAGCCTTGCGACACTGATGGGCGGGATGTAAATTGCCAACAGACACTCTGGAGAAGTCTACGGTGAGTCCTGAAACATCTAAAAAACACAGCTTAGAGAGCATAGGGCACTTCCACTCATGGGGGTATAAATTGGGAAAATTAAAAATCAGCAAGACACAAGCACCCCAAAGTTTAGGGCTGCTCTGTTGACAAGGACCTCCACTTCATTCCACCTTAAATATCCCAGGAAAGAGAAAAATGGATAAAGAAGTTGTGGTCCTTATGTACAATGGAAAATCACTCAGCCATGAAATCAATGTCATAAGGCTAGTAGCAGCATGATGAGTGGATTTAGGTACGACGATTCTAAGTGAAATAAGTCACACAGAAAAGGACACTTCTCATAAGGTATCACTTATAGAGGGAATGTAAAAACCGTTACACTTGAACTGAATTACAAAACAGAACAGAGTCACACATGCAGAAAACACACTATGGCTGCTTAACGGGAAAGGTGAGGTGGGGTGATACATAAAACAAGGGTTTCAAATTAGCTCAGATACCGTTCCATAAACCCAATATGTAATAGACAAGACCTACTCCTTGCTCAGAGAACTGGACTCAACACGCCCTATTCACCGCACAAGAATATATCTGACTAGGAATAATCTTAAAACCTATGTATTGATATCTCACTGTTAGTGTGTCAAGTGGGTGTAAAGCGGCATAAACACAGCAGTGAAAAGCAGCTAAACCCCATTATAAAAATAAATTACTTTGAAAAACCCATGAAACAAAGACAGTGAAAGAGAGAGAAATTCTTACACAATGCGTTCAGGGGCTGTGATGCAACCTGGATTGACCATATCTAGACCCACAGCTGGATGAGACATAAGGGTGGACACTCTTGGGGCTGAGAGGTTTGGTGAGGTGGGGTGAGCAAACGCAGACCCTTTAAAGTAATACTGCGTGGTACCCGTCCCATGGGTCCCAAATCTCCAGGTTCAAGGGCATCTTCCTACACCGAAAACATGCATGAGAAACCCAGAGGATGGTACAGCGTGTGATGGGGAAAGGTTTCTAAAACGCACCTCACTTCTCATCTCCTTGTGCCCGGGTTCGCCATTCCAGCCGCTTTACTAGCAATCTCCCTACTTGGAGCATCAGCACCTTTAACCTCCTGTTCCGTACAGGTTGCAATTTGTCCTGAGGATGAACGGGAAGACGGGGAACCAATGAGAGACTAGCTCTTGGTGTGGACACAGGCACAGGTCACTCTATTTTCCCATCAGGAAGAAGAATTAACCACAGGCTCAGCCTTCCCCCCGGAACCAGAACAGGGTGTGGAACCATCAAGCGCTTTTGCGGCCAGCTCCCAAAAAAGCAAGTTGTAAAATGGAGCTTCAGGTCACTGCAATTCACAAACCTGCAGAGTTATAAATGATAACTCTCGTCCACAAATATATTGAGGGAAGGCAAAGAAGAGGATTTGAAATCAAGGCAGAATTGCAGGAAACAGATTTCAGGAGGTAGATTCGAATCGCCTTTAAAGCACATGAAAAGCGGCAAAACGTTGACAATGATGCCCTTGGCCAAAAAGGGCGTAAGCGTTTTTTCCTGAATATATTCAGGAAAAAACGCTTACGCCCTTTTTGGCCAACCAAGCAACCTGGAAAGGCAAATCAGGGCTACAAAGAAGACTCGCTACCCATCGGTCAAAAGGGCCATGCTGAAAAAAGTCTCAAAACCAGAAATGCAGGACAGGCCATGGAGAAATGGGAGCCTTGCTACACTGATGGGCGGGATGTAAATTGCCAACAGTCACTCTGGAGAAGTGTACGGTGAGTCCTGAAACATCTAAAAAACACAGCTTAGACAGCATAGGGCACTTCCACTCATGGGGGTATAAATTGGGAAAATTAAAAATCAGCAAGACACAAGCACCCCAAAGTTTAGGGCTGCTCTGTTGACAAGGATCTCCACTTCATTCCACCTTAAATATCCCAGGAAAGAGAAAAATGGATAAAGAAGTTGTGGTCCTTATGTACAATGGAAAATCACTCAGCCATGAAATCAATGTCATAAGGCTAGTAGCAGCATGATGAGTGGATTTAGGTACGACGATTCTAAGTGAAATAAGTCACACAGAAAAGGACACTTCTCATAAGGTATCACTTATAGAGGGAATGTAAAAACCGTTACACTTGAACTGAATTACAAAACAGAACAGAGTCACACATGCAGAAAACACACTATGGCTGCTTAACGGGAAAGGTGAGGTGGGGTGATACATAAAACAAGGGTTTCAAATTAGCTCAGATACTGTTCCATAAACCCAATATGTAATAGACAAGACCTACTCCTTGCTCAGAGAACTGGACTCAACACGCCCTATTCACCGCACAAGAATATATCTGACTAGGAATAATCTTAAAACCTATGTATTGATATCTCTCTGTTAGTGTGTCAAGTGGGTGTAAAGCGGCATAAACACAGCAGTGAAAAGCAGCTAAACCCCATTATAAAAATAAATTACTTTGAAAAACTCACGAAACAAACACAGTGAAAGAGAGAGAAATTCTTACACAATGCGTTCATGGGCTGTGATGCAACCTGGATTGACCATATCTAGATCCACAGCTGGATGAGACATAAGGGTGGACACTCTTGGGGCTGAGAGGTTTGGTGAGGTTGGGTGAGCAAACGCAGACCCTTTAAAGTAATACTGTGTAGTACCCGTCCCATGGGATCCAAATCTCCAGGTTCAAGGGCATCTTCCTACACCGAAAACATGCATGAGAAACCCAGAGGATGGTACAGCGTGTGATGGGGAAAGGTTTCTAAAACGCACCTCATTTCTCACATCCTTGTGCCCGGGTTCGCCATTCCAGCCGCTTTACTAGCAATCTCCCTACTTGGAGCATCAGCACCTTTAACCTCCTGTTCCGTACAGGTTGCAATTTGTCCTGAGGATGAACGGGAAGACGGGGAACCAATGAGAGACTAGCTCTTGGTGTGGACACAGGCACAGGTCACTCTATTTTCCCATCAGGAAGAAGAATTAACCACAGGCTCAGCCTTCCCCCCGGAACCAGAACAGGGTGTGGAACCATCAAGCGCTTTTGCGGCCAGCTCCCAAAAAAGCAAGTTGTAAAATGGAGCTTCAGGTCACTGCAATTCACAAACCTGCAGAGTTATAAATGATAACTCTCGTCCACAAATATATTGAGGGAAGGCAAAGAAGAGGATTTGAAATCAAGGCAGAATTGCAGGAAACAGATTTCAGGAGGTAGATTCGAATCGCCTTTAAAGCACATGAAAAGCGGCAAAACGTTGACAATGATGCCCTTGGCCAAAAAGGGCGTATGCGTTTTTTCCTGAATATATTCAGGAAAAAACGCTTACACCCTTTTTGGCCAACCAAGCAACCTGGAAAGGCAAATCAGGGCTACAAAGAAGACTCGCTACCCATCGGTCAAAAGGGCCATGCTGAAAAAAGTCTCAAAACCAGAAATGCAGGACAGGCCATGGAGAAATGGGAGCCTTGCTACACTGATGGGCGGGATGTAAATTGCCAACAGTCACTCTGGAGAAGTGTACGGTGAGTCCTGAAACACCTAAAAAACACAGCTTAGACAGCATAGGGCACTTCCACTCATGGGGGTATAAATTGGGAAAATTAAAAATCAGCAAGACACAAGCACCCCAAAGTTTAGGGCTGCTCTGTTGACAAGGATCTCCACTTCATTCCACCTTAAATATCCCAGGAAAGAGAAAAATGGATAAAGAAGTTGTGGTCCTTATGTACAATGGAAAATCACTCAGCCATGAAATCAATGTCATAAGGCTAGTAGCAGCATGATGAGTGGATTTAGGTACGACGATTCTAAGTGAAATAAGTCACACAGAAAAGGACACTTCTCATAAGGTATCACTTATAGAGGGAATGTAAAAACCGTTACACTTGAACTGAATTACAAAACAGAACAGAGTCACACATGCAGAAAACACACTATGGCTGCTTAACGGGAAAGGTGAGGTGGGGTGATACATAAAACAAGGGTTTCAAATTAGCTCAGATACCGTTCCATAAACCCAATATGTAATAGACAAAACCTACTCCTTGCTCAGAGAACTGGACTCAACACGCCCTATTCACCGCACAAGAATATATCTGACTAGGAATAATCTTAAAACCTATGTATTGATATCTCTCTGTTAGTGTGTCAAGTGGGTGTAAAGCGGCATAAACACAGCAGTGAAAAGCAGCTAAACCCCATTATAAAAATAAATTACTTTGAAAAACCCACGAAACAAACACAGTGAAAGAGAGAGAAATTCTTACACAATGCGTTCATGGGCTGTGATGCAACCTGGATTGACCATATCTAGACCCACAGCTGGATGAGACATAAGGGTGGACACTCTTGGGGCTGAGAGGTTTGGTGAGGTTGGGTGAGCAAACGCAGACCCTTTAAAGTAATACTGCGTAGTACCCGTCCCATGGGATCCAAATCTCCAGGTTCAAGGGCATCTTCCTACATCGAAAACATGCATGAGAAACCCAGAGGATGGTACAGCGTGTGATGGGGAAAGGTTTCTAAAACGCACCTCATTTCTCATCTCCTTGTGCCCGGGTTCACCATTCCAGCCGCTTTACTAGCAATCTCCCTACTTGGAGCATCAGCACCTTTAACCTCCTGTTCCGTACAGGTTGCAATTTGTCCTGAGGATGAACGGGAAGACGGGGAACCAATGAGAGACTAGCTCTTGGTGTGGACACAGGCACAGGTCACTCTATTTTCCGATCAGGAAGAAGAATTAACCACAGGCTCAGCCTTCCCCCCGGAACAAGAACAGGGCGTGAATCCATCATGCGCTTTTGTGGCCAGCTCCCAAAAAAGCGAGTTGTAAAATGGAGCTTCAGGGCACTGCAAATCACAAACCTGCAGAGTTATAAATGATAACTCTCGTCCACAAATATATTGAGGGAAGGCAAAGAAGAGGTTTTGAAATCAAGGCAGAATTGCAGGAAACAGATTTCAGGAGGTAGATTCGAAGCGCCTTTAAAGCACATGAAGAGCGGGAAAACGTAGACAATGATTCCCTTGGCCAAAAAGGGCGTATGCGTTTTTTCCTGAATATATTCAAGAAAAAACGGATACGCACTTTTTGGCCAACCAAGCAACCTGGAAAGGCAAATCAGGGCGACAAAGAAGACTCGCTACCCATCGGTCAAAAGGGCCATGTTGAAAAAAGTGTCAAAACCAGAAATGCGGGACAGGCCATGGAGAAATGGGAGCCTTGCTACACTGATGGGCGGGATGTAAATTGCCAACAGACACTCTGGAGAAGTCTACGGTGAGTCCTGAAACATCTAAAAAACACAGCTTAGAGAGCATAGGGCACTTCCACTCATGGGGGTATAAATTGGGAAAATGAAAAATCAGCAAGACACAAGCACCCCAAAGTTTAGGGCTGCTCTGTTGACAAGGACCTCCACTTCATTCCACCTTAAATATCCCAGGAAAGAGAAAAATGGATAAAGAAGTTGTGGTCCTTATGTACAATGGAATATCACTCAGCCATGAAATCAATGTCATAAGGCTAGTAGCAGCATGATGAGTGGATTTAGGTACGACGATTCTAAGTGACATAAGTCACACAGAAAAGGACACTTCTCATAAGGTATCACTTATAGAGGGAATGTAAAAACCGTTACACTTGAACTGAATTACAAAACAGAACAGAGTCACACATGCAGAAAACACACTATGGCTGCTTAACGGGAAAGGTGAGGTGGGGTGATACATAAAACAAGGGTTTCAAATTAGCTCAGATACTGTTCCATAAACCCAATATGTAATAGACAAGACCTACTCCTTGCTCAGAGAACTGGACTCAACACGCCCTATTCACCGCACAAGAATATATCTGACTAGGAATAATCTTAAAACCTATGTATTGATATCTCTCTGTTAGTGTGTCAAGTGGGTGTAAAGCGGCATAAACACAGCAGTGAAAAGCAGCTAAACCCCATTATAAAAATAAATTACTTTGAAAAACTCACGAAACAAACACAGTGAAAGAGAGAGAAATTCTTACACAATGCGTTCATGGGCTGTGATGCAACCTGGATTGACCATATCTAGATCCACAGCTGGATGAGACATAAGGGTGGACACTCTTGGGGCTGAGAGGTTTGGTGAGGTTGGGTGAGCAAACGCAGACCCTTTAAAGTAATACTGTGTAGTACCCGTCCCATGGGATCCAAATCTCCAGGTTCAAGGGCATCTTCCTACACCGAAAACATGCATGAGAAACCCAGAGGATGGTACAGCGTGTGATGGGGAAAGGTTTCTAAAACGCACCTCATTTCTCACATCCTTGTGCCCGGGTTCGCCATTCCAGCCGCTTTACTAGCAATCTCCCTACTTGGAGCATCAGCACCTTTAACCTCCTGTTCCGTACAGGTTGCAATTTGTCCTGAGGATGAACGGGAAGACGGGGAACCAATGAGAGACTAGCTCTTGGTGTTGACACAGGCACAGGTCACTCTATTTTCCCATCAGGAAGAAGAATTAACCACAGGCTCAGCCTTCCCCCCGGAACAAGAACAGGGCGTGAATCCATCATGCGCTTTTGTGGCCAGCTCCCAAAAAAGCGAGTTGTAAAATGGAGCTTCAGGGCACTGCAAATCACAAACCTGCAGAGTTATAAATGATAACTCTCGTCCACAAATATATTGAGGGAAGGCAAAGAAGAGGTTTTGAAATCAAGGCAGAATTGCAGGAAACAGATTTCAGGAGGTAGATTCGAATCGCCTTTAAAGCACATGAAAAGCGGCAAAACGTTGACAATGATTCCCTTGGCCAAAAAGGGCGTATGCGTTTTTTCCTGAATATATTCAGGAAAAAACGCATACGCCCTTTTTGGCCAACCAAGCAACCTGGAAAGGCAAATCAGGGCTACAAAGAAGACTCGCTACCCATCGTTCAGAAGGGCCATGCTGAAAAAAGTGTCAAAACCAGAAATGCGGGACAGGCCATGGAGAAATGGGAGCCTTGCGACACTGATGGGCGGGATGTAAATTGCCAACAGACACTCTGGAGAAGTCTACGGTGAGTCCTGAAACATCTAAAAAACACAGCTTAGAGAGCATAGGGCACTTCCACTCATGGGGGTATAAATTGGGAAAATGAAAAATCAGCAAGACACAAGCACCCCAAAGTTTAGGGCTGCTCTGTTGACAAGGACCTCCACTTCATTCCACCTTCAATATCCCAGGAAAGGGAAAAATGGATAAAGAAGTTGTGGTCCTTATGTACAATGGAATATCACTCAGCCATGAAATCAATGTCATAAGGCTAGTAGCAGCATGATGAGTGGATTTAGGTATGACGATTCTAAGTGAAATAAGTCACACAGAAAAGGACACTTCTCATAAGGTATCACTTATAGAGGGAATGTAAAAACCGTTACACTTGAACTGAATTACAAAACAGAACAGAGTCTCACATGCAGAAAACACACTATGGCTGCTTAACGGGAAAGGTGAGGTGGGGTGATACATAAAACAAGGGTTTCAAATTAGCTCAGATACTGTTCCATAAACCCAATATGTAATAGACAAGACCTACTCCTTGCTCAGAGAACTGGACTCAACACGCCCTATTCACCGCACAAGAATATATCTGACTAGGAATAATCTTAAAACCTATGTATTGATATCTCTCTGTTAGTGTGTCAAGTGGGTGTAAAGCGGCATAAACACAGCAGTGAAAAGCAGCTAAACCCCATTATAAAAATAAATTACTTTGAAAAACTCACGAAACAAACACAGTGAAAGAGAGAGAAATTCTTACACAATGCGTTCATGGGCTGTGATGCAACCTGGATTGACCATATCTAGATCCACAGCTGGATGAGACATAAGGGTGGACACTCTTGGGGCTGAGAGGTTTGGTGAGGTTGGGTGAGCAAACGCAGACCCTTTAAAGTAATACTGTGTAGTACCCGTCCCATGGGATCCAAATCTCCAGGTTCAAGGGCATCTTCCTACACCGAAAACATGCATGAGAAACCCAGAGGATGGTACAGCGTGTGATGGGGAAAGGTTTCTAAAACGCACCTCATTTCTCACATCCTTGTGCCCGGGTTCGCCATTCCAGCCGCTTTACTAGCAATCTCCCTACTTGGAGCATCAGCACCTTTAACCTCCTGTTCCGTACAGGTTGCAATTTGTCCTGAGGATGAACGGGAAGACGGGGAACCAATGAGAGACTAGCTCTTGGTGTGGACACAGGCACAGGTCACTCTATTTTCCCATCAGGAAGAAGAATTAACCACAGGCTCAGCCTTCCCCCCGGAACCAGAACAGGGTGTGGAACCATCAAGCGCTTTTGCGGCCAGCTCCCAAAAAAGCAAGTTGTAAAATGGAGCTTCAGGTCACTGCAATTCACAAACCTGCAGAGTTATAAATGATAACTCTCGTCCACAAATATATTGAGGGAAGGCAAAGAAGAGGATTTGAAATCAAGGCAGAATTGCAGGAAACAGATTTCAGGAGGTAGATTCGAATCGCCTTTAAAGCACATGAAAAGCGGCAAAACGTTGACAATGATGCCCTTGGCCAAAAAGGGCGTATGCGTTTTTTCCTGAATATATTCAGGAAAAAACGCTTACGCCCTTTTTGGCCAACCAAGCAACCTGGAAAGGCAAATCAGGGCTACAAAGAAGACTCGCTACCCATCGGTCAAAAGGGCCATGCTGAAAAAAGTCTCAAAACCAGAAATGCAGGACAGGCCATGGAGAAATGGGAGCCTTGCTACACTGATGGGCGGGATGTAAATTGCCAACAGTCACTCTGGAGAAGTGTACGGTGAGTCCTGAAACATCTAAAAAACACAGCTTAGACAGCATAGGGCACTTCCACTCATGGGGGTATAAATTGGGAAAATTAAAAATCAGCAAGACACAAGCACCCCAAAGTTTAGGGCTGCTCTGTTGACAAGGATCTCCACTTCATTCCACCTTAAATATCCCAGGAAAGAGAAAAATGGATAAAGAAGTTGTGGTCCTTATGTACAATGGAAAATCACTCAGCCATGAAATCAATGTCATAAGGCTAGTAGCAGCATGATGAGTGGATTTAGGTACGACGATTCTAAGTGAAATAAGTCACACAGAAAAGGACACTTCTCATAAGGTATCACTTATAGAGGGAATGTAAAAACCGTTACACTTGAACTGAATTACAAAACAGAACAGAGTCACACATGCAGAAAACACACTATGGCTGCTTAACGGGAAAGGTGAGGTGGGGTGATACATAAAACAAGGGTTTCAAATTAGCTCAGATACCGTTCCATAAACCCAATATGTAATAGACAAAACCTACTCCTTGCTCAGAGAACTGGACTCAACACGCCCTATTCACCGCACAAGAATATATCTGACTAGGAATAATCTTAAAACCTATGTATTGATATCTCTCTGTTAGTGTGTCAAGTGGGTGTAAAGCGGCATAAACACAGCAGTGAAAAGCAGCTAAACCCCATTATAAAAATAAATTACTTTGAAAAACCCACGAAACAAACACAGTGAAAGAGAGAGAAATTCTTACACAATGCGTTCATGGGCTGTGATGCAACCTGGATTGACCATATCTAGACCCACAGCTGGATGAGACATAAGGGTGGACACTCTTGGGGCTGAGAGGTTTGGTGAGGTTGGGTGAGCAAACGCAGACCCTTTAAAGTAATACTGCGTAGTACCCGTCCCATGGGATCCAAATCTCCAGGTTCAAGGGCATCTTCCTACATCGAAAACATGCATGAGAAACCCAGAGGATGGTACAGCGTGTGATGGGGAAAGGTTTCTAAAACGCACCTCATTTCTCATCTCCTTGTGCCCGGGTTCGCCATTCCAGCCTCTTTACTTGCAATCTCCCTACTTGGAGCATCAGCACCTTTAACCTCCTGTTCCGTACAGGTTGCAATTTGTCCTGAGGATGAACGGGAAGACGGGGAACCAATGAGAGACTAGCTCTTGGTGTGGACACAGGCACAGGTCACTCTATTTTCCCATCAGGAAGAAGAATTAACCACAGGCTCAGCCTTCCCCCCGGAACCAGAACAGGGTGTGGAACCATCAAGCGCTTTTGCGGCCAGCTCCCAAAAAAGCAAGTTGTAAAATGGAGCTTCAGGTCACTGCAATTCACAAACCTGCAGAGTTATAAATGATAACTCTCGTCCACAAATATATTGAGGGAAGGCAAAGAAGAGGATTTGAAATCAAGGCAGAATTGCAGGAAACAGATTTCAGGAGGTAGATTCGAATCGCCTTTAAAGCACATGAAAAGCGGCAAAACGTTGACAATGATGCCCTTGGCCAAAAAGGGCGTATGCGTTTTTTCCTGAATATATTCAGGAAAAAACGCTTACGCCCTTTTTGGCCAACCAAGCAACCTGGAAAGGCAAATCAGGGCTACAAAGAAGACTCGCTACCCATCGGTCAAAAGGGCCATGCTGAAAAAAGTCTCAAAACCAGAAATGCAGGACAGGCCATGGAGAAATGGGAGCCTTGCTACACTGATGGGCGGGATGTAAATTGCCAACAGTCACTCTGGAGAAGTGTACGGTGAGTCCTGAAACATCTAAAAAACACAGCTTAGACAGCATAGGGCACTTCCACTCATGGGGGTATAAATTGGGAAAATTAAAAATCAGCAAGACACAAGCACCCCAAAGTTTAGGGCTGCTCTGTTGACAAGGATCTCCACTTCATTCCACCTTAAATATCCCAGGAAAGAGAAAAATGGATAAAGAAGTTGTGGTCCTTATGTACAATGGAAAATCACTCAGCCATGAAATCAATGTCATAAGGCTAGTAGCAGCATGATGAGTGGATTTAGGTACGACGATTCTAAGTGAAATAAGTCACACAGAAAAGGACACTTCTCATAAGGTATCACTTATAGAGGGAATGTAAAAACCGTTACACTTGAACTGAATTACAAAACAGAACAGAGTCACACATGCAGAAAACACACTATGGCTGCTTAACGGGAAAGGTGAGGTGGGGTGATACATAAAACAAGGGTTTCAAATTAGCTCAGATACTGTTCCATAAACCCAATATGTAATAGACAAGACCTACTCCTTGCTCAGAGAACTGGACTCAACACGCCCTATTCACCGCACAAGAATATATCTGACTAGGAATAATCTTAAAACCTATGTATTGATATCTCTCTGTTAGTGTGTCAAGTGGGTGTAAAGCGGCATAAACACAGCAGTGAAAAGCAGCTAAACCCCATTATAAAAATAAATTACTTTGAAAAACTCACGAAACAAACACAGTGAAAGAGAGAGAAATTCTTACACAATGCGTTCATGGGCTGTGATGCAACCTGGATTGACCATATCTAGATCCACAGCTGGATGAGACATAAGGGTGGACACTCTTGGGGCTGAGAGGTTTGGTGAGGTTGGGTGAGCAAACGCAGACCCTTTAAAGTAATACTGTGTAGTACCCGTCCCATGGGATCCAAATCTCCAGGTTCAAGGGCATCTTCCTACACCGAAAACATGCATGAGAAACCCAGAGGATGGTACAGCGTGTGATGGGGAAAGGTTTCTAAAACGCAACTCATTTCTCACATCCTTGTGCCCGGGTTCGCCATTCCAGCCGCTTTACTAGCAATCTCCCTACTTGGAGCATCAGCACCTTTAACCTCCTGTTCCGTACAGGTTGCAATTTGTCCTGAGGATGAACGGGAAGACGGGGAACCAATGAGAGACTAGCTCTTGGTGTGGACACAGGCACAGGTCACTCTATTTTCCCATCAGGAAGAAGAATTAACCACAGGCTCAGCCTTCCCCCCGGAACCAGAACAGGGTGTGGAACCATCAAGCGCTTTTGCGGCCAGCTCCCAAAAAAGCAAGTTGTAAAATGGAGCTTCAGGTCACTGCAATTCACAAACCTGCAGAGTTATAAATGATAACTCTCGTCCACAAATATATTGAGGGAAGGCAAAGAAGAGGATTTGAAATCAAGGCAGAATTGCAGGAAACAGATTTCAGGAGGTAGATTCGAATCGCCTTTAAAGCACATGAAAAGCGGCAAAACGTTGACAATGATGCCCTTGGCCAAAAAGGGCGTATGCGTTTTTTCCTGAATATATTCAGGAAAAAACGCTTACACCCTTTTTGGCCAACCAAGCAACCTGGAAAGGCAAATCAGGGCTACAAAGAAGACTCGCTACCCATCGGTCAAAAGGGCCATGCTGAAAAAAGTCTCAAAACCAGAAATGCAGGACAGGCCATGGAGAAATGGGAGCCTTGCTACACTGATGGGCGGGATGTAAATTGCCAACAGTCACTCTGGAGAAGTGTACGGTGAGTCCTGAAACACCTAAAAAACACAGCTTAGACAGCATAGGGCACTTCCACTCATGGGGGTATAAATTGGGAAAATTAAAAATCAGCAAGACACAAGCACCCCAAAGTTTAGGGCTGCTCTGTTGACAAGGATCTCCACTTCATTCCACCTTAAATATCCCAGGAAAGAGAAAAATGGATAAAGAAGTTGTGGTCCTTATGTACAATGGAAAATCACTCAGCCATGAAATCAATGTCATAAGGCTAGTAGCAGCATGATGAGTGGATTTAGGTACGACGATTCTAAGTGAAATAAGTCACACAGAAAAGGACACTTCTCATAAGGTATCACTTATAGAGGGAATGTAAAAACCGTTACACTTGAACTGAATTACAAAACAGAACAGAGTCACACATGCAGAAAACACACTATGGCTGCTTAACGGGAAAGGTGAGGTGGGGTGATACATAAAACAAGGGTTTCAAATTAGCTCAGATACCGTTCCATAAACCCAATATGTAATAGACAAAACCTACTCCTTGCTCAGAGAACTGGACTCAACACGCCCTATTCACCGCACAAGAATATATCTGACTAGGAATAATCTTAAAACCTATGTATTGATATCTCTCTGTTAGTGTGTCAAGTGGGTGTAAAGCGGCATAAACACAGCAGTGAAAAGCAGCTAAACCCCATTATAAAAATAAATTACTTTGAAAAACCCACGAAACAAACACAGTGAAAGAGAGAGAAATTCTTACACAATGCGTTCATGGGCTGTGATGCAACCTGGATTGACCATATCTAGACCCACAGCTGGATGAGACATAAGGGTGGACACTCTTGGGGCTGAGAGGTTTGGTGAGGTTGGGTGAGCAAACGCAGACCCTTTAAAGTAATACTGCGTAGTACCCGTCCCATGGGATCCAAATCTCCAGGTTCAAGGGCATCTTCCTACATCGAAAACATGCATGAGAAACCCAGAGGATGGTACAGCGTGTGATGGGGAAAGGTTTCTAAAACGCACCTCATTTCTCATCTCCTTGTGCCCGGGTTCGCCATTCCAGCCTCTTTACTAGCAATCTCCCTACTTGGAGCATCAGCACCTTTAACCTCCTGTTCCGTACAGGTTGCAATTTGTCCTGAGGATGAACGGGAAGACGGGGAACCAATGAGAGACTAGCTCTTGGTGTGGACACAGGCACAGGTCACTCTATTTTCCGATCAGGAAGAAGAATTAACCACAGGCTCAGCCTTCCCCCCGGAACAAGAACAGGGCGTGAATCCATCATGCGCTTTTGTGGCCAGCTCCCAAAAAAGCGAGTTGTAAAATGGAGCTTCAGGGCACTGCAAATCACAAACCTGCAGAGTTATAAATGATAACTCTCGTCCACAAATATATTGAGGGAAGGCAAAGAAGAGGTTTTGAAATCAAGGCAGAATTGCAGGAAACAGATTTCAGGAGGTAGATTCGAATCGCCTTTAAAGCACATGAAGAGCGGGAAAACGTAGACAATGATTCCCTTGGCCAAAAAGGGCGTATGCGTTTTTTCCTGAATATATTCAAGAAAAAACGGATACGCCCTTTTTGGCCAACCAAGCAACCTGGAAAGGCAAATCAGGGCGACAAAGAAGACTCGCTACCCATCGGTCAAAAGGGCCATGTTGAAAAAAGTGTCAAAACCAGAAATGCGGGACAGGCCATGGAGAAATGGGAGCCTTGCTACACTGATGGGCGGGATGTAAATTGCCAACAGACACTCTGGAGAAGTCTACGGTGAGTCCTGAAACATCTAAAAAACACAGCTTAGAGAGCATAGGGCACTTCCACTCATGGGGGTATAAATTGGGAAAATGAAAAATCAGCAAGACACAAGCACCCCAAAGTTTAGGGCTGCTCTGTTGACAAGGACCTCCACTTCATTCCACCTTAAATATCCCAGGAAAGAGAAAAATGGATAAAGAAGTTGTGGTCCTTATGTACAATGGAATATCACTCAGCCATGAAATCAATGTCATAAGGCTAGTAGCAGCATGATGAGTGGATTTAGGTACGACGATTCTAAGTGAAATAAGTCACACAGAAAAGGACACTTCTCATAAGGTATCACTTATAGAGGGAATGTAAAAACCGTTACACTTGAACTGAATTACAAAACAGAACAGAGTCACACATGCAGAAAACACACTATGGCTGCTTAACGGGAAAGGTGAGGTGGGGTGATACATAAAACAAGGGTTTCAAATTAGCTCAGATACTGTTCCATAAACCCAATATGTAATAGACAAGACCTACTCCTTGCTCAGAGAACTGGACTCAACACGCCCTATTCACCGCACAAGAATATATCTGACTAGGAATAATCTTAAAACCTATGTATTGATATCTCTCTGTTAGTGTGTCAAGTGGGTGTAAAGCGGCATAAACACAGCAGTGAAAAGCAGCTAAACCCCATTATAAAAATAAATTACTTTGAAAAACTCACGAAACAAACACAGTGAAAGAGAGAGAAATTCTTACACAATGCGTTCATGGGCTGTGATGCAACCTGGATTGACCATATCTAGATCCACAGCTGGATGAGACATAAGGGTGGACACTCTTGGGGCTGAGAGGTTTGGTGAGGTTGGGTGAGCAAACGCAGACCCTTTAAAGTAATACTGTGTAGTACCCGTCCCATGGGATCCAAATCTCCAGGTTCAAGGGCATCTTCCTACACCGAAAACATGCATGAGAAACCCAAAGGATGGTACAGCGTGTGATGGGGAAAGGTTTCTAAAACGCACCTCATTTCTCACATCCTTGTGCCCAGGTTCGCCATTCCAGCCGCTTTACTAGCAATCTCCCTACTTGGAGCATCAGCACCTTTAACCTCCTGTTCCGTACAGGTTGCAATTTGTCCTGAGGATGAACGGGAAGACGGGGAACCAATGAGAGACTAGCTCTTGGTGTTGACACAGGCACAGGTCACTCTATTTTCCCATCAGGAAGAAGAATTAACCACAGGCTCAGCCTTCCCCCCGGAACAAGAACAGGGCGTGAATCCATCATGCGCTTTTGTGGCCAGCTCCCAAAAAAGCGAGTTGTAAAATGGAGCTTCAGGGCACTGCAAATCACAAACCTGCAGAGTTATAAATGATAACTCTCGTCCACAAATATATTGAGGGAAGGCAAAGAAGAGGTTTTGAAATCAAGGCAGAATTGCAGGAAACAGATTTCAGGAGGTAGATTCGAATCGCCTTTAAAGCACATGAAAAGCGGGAAAACGTAGACAATGATTCCCTTGGCCAAAAAGGGCGTATGCGTTTTTTCCTGAATATATTCAGGAAAAAACGCATACGCCCTTTTTGGCCAACCAAGCAACCTGGAAAGGCAAATCAGGGCTACAAAGAAGACTCGCTACCCATCGGTCAGAAGGGCCATGCTGAAAAAAGTGTCAAAACCAGAAATGCGGGACAGGCCATGGAGAAATGGGAGCCTTGCGACACTGATGGGCGGGATGTAAATTGCCAACAGACACTCTGGAGAAGTCTACGGTGAGTCCTGAAACATCTAAAAAACACAGCTTAGAGAGCATAGGGCACTTCCACTCATGGGGGTATAAATTGGGAAAATTAAAAATCAGCAAGACACAAGCACCCCAAAGTTTAGGGCTGCTCTGTTGACAAGGACCTCCACTTCATTCCACCTTCAATATCCCAGGAAAGAGAAAAATGGATAAAGAAGTTGTGGTCCTTATGTACAATGGAATATCACTCAGCCATGAAATCAATGTCATAAGGCTAGTAGCAGCATGATGAGTGGATTTAGGTACGACGATTCTAAGTGAAATAAGTCACACAGCAAAGGACACTTCTCATAAGGTATCACTTATAGAGGGAATGTAAAATCCGTTACACTTGAACTGAATTACAAAACAGAACAGAGTCACACATGCAGAAAACACACTATGGCTGCTTAACGGGAAAGGTGAGGTGGGGTGATACATAAAACAAGGGTTTCAAATTAGCTCAGATACCGTTCCAGAAACCCAATATGTAATAGACAAGACCTACTCCTTGCTCAGAGAACTGGACTCAACACGCCCTATTCACCGCACAAGAATATATCTGACTAGGAATAATCTTAAAACCTATGTATTGATATCTCTCTGTTAGTGTGTCAAGTGGGTGTAAAGCGGCATAAACACAGCAGTGAAAAGCAGCTAAACCCCATTATAAAAATAAATTACTTTGAAAAACCCATGAAACAAAGACAGTGAAAGAGAGAGAAATTCTTACACAATGCGATCAGGGGCTGTGATGCAACCTGGATTGACCATATCTAGACCCACAGCTGGATGAGACATAAGGGTGGACACTCTTGGGGCTGAGAGGTTTGGTGAGGTTGGGTGAGCAAACGCAGACCCTTTAAAGTAATACTGCGTGGTACCCATCGCATGGGTCCCAAATCTCCAGGTTCAAGGGCATCTTCCTACATCGAAAACAGGCATGGAAACCCAGAAGATGGTACACCATGTGATGGGGAAAGGTTTCTAAATCGCACCTCATTTCTCATATCCTTGTGCCCGGGTTCGCCATTCCAGCCGCCTTACTAGCAATCTCCCTACTTGGAGCATCAGCACCTTTAACCTCCTGTTCCGTACAGGTTGCAATTTGTCCTGAGGATGAACGGGAAGACGGGGAACCAATGAGAGACTAGCTCTTGGTGTTGGGACAGGCACAGGTCACTCTATTTTCCCATCAGGAAGAAGAATTAACCACAGGCTCAGCCTGCCCCCCGGAACCAGAACAGGGCCTGAAGCCATCCTGCGCATTTGCGGCCAGCTCCCAAAAACGCGAGTTGTAAAATGGAGGTTCAGGGCATTGCAATTCACAAACCTGCAGAGTTATAAATGAAAACTCTCGTCCACAGATATATTGAGGGAAGGCAAAGAAGAGGATTTGAAATCAAGGCAGAATTGCAGGAAACAGATTTCAGGAGGTAGATTCGAATCGCCTTTAAAGCACATGAAAAGCGGCAGAACGTTGAAAAAGATGCCCTTGGCCAAAAAGGGCGTATGCGTTTTTGCCTGAATATATTCAGGAAAAAACGCATACGCCCTTTTTGGCCAACCAAGCAACCTGGAAAGGCAAATCAGGGCTACAAAGAAGGCTCGCTACCCATCGGTCAAAAGGGCCATGCTGAAAAACGTGTCAAAACCAGAAATGCAGGACAGGCCATGGAGAAATGGGAGCCTTGCTACTCTGATGGGCAGGATGTAAATTGGCAGCAGCCACTCTGGAGAACTGTACGGTGAGTCCTGAAACATCTAAAAAACACAGCTTAGAGAGCATAGGGCACTTCCACTCAGGGGGGTATAAATTGGGAAAATGAAAACTCAGCAAGACACAAGCACCCCAAAGTTTAGGGCTGCTCTGTTGACAAGGACCTCCACTTCATTCCACCTTCAATATCCCAGGAAAGAGAAAAATGGATAAAGAAGTTGTGGTCCTTATGTACAATGGAATATCACTCAGCCATGAAATCAATGTCATAAGGCTAGTAGCAGCATGATGAGTGGATTTAGGTACGACAATTCTAAGTGAAATAAGTCACACAGCAAAGGACACTTCTCATAAGGTATCACTTATAGAGGGAATGTAAAATCCGTTACACTTGAACTGAATTACAAAACAGAACAGAGTCACACATGCAGAAAACACACTATGGCTGCTTAACGGGAAAGGTGAGGTGGGGTGATACATAAAACAAGGGTTTCAAATTAGCTCAGATACCGTTCCATAAACCCAATATGTAATAGACAAGACCTACTCCTTGCTCAGAGAACTGGACTCAACACGCCCTATTCACCGCACAAGAATATATCTGACTAGTAATAATCTTAAAACCTATGTATTGATATCTCTCTGTTAGTGTGTCAAGTGGGTGTAAAGCGGCATAAACACAGCAGTGAAAAGCAGCTAAACCCCATTATAAAAATAAATTACTTTGAAAAACCCATGAAACAAAGACAGTGAAAGAGAGAGAAATTCTTACACAATGCGATCAGGGGCTGTGATGCAACCTGGATTGACCATATCTAGACCCACAGCTGGATGAGACATAAGGGTGGACACTCTTGGGGCTGAGAGGTTTGGTGAGGTTGGGTGAGCAAACGCAGACCCTTTAAAGTAATACTGCGTGGTACCCATCGCATGGGTCCCAAATCTCCAGGTTCAAGGGCATCTTCCTACATCGAAAACATGCATGGAAACCCAGAAGATGGTACACCATGTGATGGGGAAAGGTTTCTAAATCGCACCTCATTTCTCATCTCCTTGTGCCCGGGTTCGCCATTCCAGCCGCCTTACTAGCAATCTCCCTACTTGGAGCATCAGCACCTTTAACCTCCTGTTCCGTACAGGTTGCAATTTGTCCTGAGGATGAACGGGAAGACGGGGAACCAATGACAGACTAGCTCTTGGTGTTGGGACAGGCACAGGTCACTCTATTTTCCCATCAGGACGAAGAATTAACCACAGGCTCAGCCTGCCCCCCGGAACCAGAACAGGGCGTGAAACCATCCTGCGCTTTTGCGGCCAGCTCCCAGAAAAGCGAGTTGTAAAATGGAGCTTCAGGGCACTGCAATTCACAAACCTGCCGAGTTATAAATGAGAACTCTCGTCCACAAATATATTGAGGGAAGGCAAAGAAGAGGATTTGAAATCAAGGCAGAATTGCAGGAAACAGATTTCAGGAGGTAGATTCGAATCGCCTTTAAAGCACAAGAAAAGCGGCAAAACGTTGACAATGATGCCCTTGGCCAAAAAGGGCGTATGCGTTTTTTCCTGAATATATTCAGAAAAAAACGCATACGCCCTTTTTGGCCAACCAAGCAACCTGGAAAAGCAAATCAGCGCTACAAAGAAGTCTCGCTTCCCATCGGTCAAAAGGGCCATGCTGAAAAACGTGTCAAAACCAGAAATGCATAACAGGCCATGGAGAAATGGGAGCCTTGCTACACTGATGGGCGGGATGTAAATTGCCAACAACCACTCTGGAGAAGTGTACGGTGTGTCCTGAAACATCTAAAAAACACAGCTTAGAGAGCATAGGGCACTTCCACTCATGGGGGTATAAATTGGGAAAATGAAAAATCAGCAAGACACAAGCACCCCAAAGTTTAGGGCTGCTCTGTTGACAAGGACCTCCACTTCATTCCAACTTAAATATCCCAGGAAAGAGAAAAATGGATAAAGAAGTTGTGGTCCTTATGTACAATGGAATATCACTCAGCCATGAAATCAATGTCATAAGGCTAGTAGCAGCATGATGAGTGGATTTAGGTACGACGATTCTAAGTGAAATAAGTCACACAGAAAAGGACACTTCTCATAAGGTATCACTTATAGAGGGAATGTAAAAACCGTTACACTTGAACTGAATTACAAAACAGAACAGAGTCACACATTTAGAAAACACACTATGGCTGCTTAACGGGAAAGGTGAGGTGGGGTGATGCATAAATCAAGGGTTTCATATTAGCTCAAATACCGATCCATAAAACCAATATGTAATAGACAAGACCTATTCCTTGCTCAGTGAAGTGGATGCAACATCCCCTATTCAACGAACAAGTATATATCTGACTAGTAATAATCTTAAAACCTATGTATTGATGTCTCTCTGTAAGTGAATCAAGTGGGTGTAAAGGGGCATAAACACAGCAGTGAAAATCAGGTAAACCCCATTATAAAAATAAATTACTTTAAAATCCCAAAAAACAAAGACAGTGATAGAGGGAGAAATTTTTATATAATTCGTTCCGGGGCTGTGATGCAACCTGGTGTGACCATATCTAGACCCACAGCTGGATGAGAAATAAAGCTGGACACTCTTGGGGCTGAAGGTCTCTTTCCCTATTTACCAGATTGGGAACGTAGAAAGACTGCCACCCTCTGGCCGTTACCTGCAAAAGCAGCTTTAAAACCTGTGCTAATGGTCACTTCATATGAACAAGTACTTCAGGGCCATAAATGAAACGTGCCCTCAAAATGTCTTGAGGGAGGTAATGGCCAAAAATTTTCAAAATGTGACACTTACTTTAAGAAAACACTTTGAAGAACTAAGCTGTAATCACAGTTTGATAAATAAAAAGGGCATGCTTTAAAGCTCAGTTTTAACAGATTATGGGACACATGCAAATTCAATCACAGATAGGTATCAGCTCGCACCTGTTAGAATAACCATCAGCAAGAAAACTACAAACAATAAATATTGAAGGTGTTTTGGAGAAATGCATACCCTCAATTTTAAGTGGGACGTAACCTGGAAAGAGCCACTAATGAGAACTGAATGGTGGTGCCTTTAAAACATACACACTGAGCTACCATATGATACAGCAAGCCCACTCCTTGGCCTATAACATAAGAAGACATAACTGGAAAGACACAGGCAAGCAAATGTGCATTGCAGCAGTATTACAATAGCCAAGACATGGAGGCAACCAGAAAGTCCATCAAGAGGTGCGTGCCCAAAGAAGAACTGGTACATGTACAGATGGAATATTAGCCAGGGAAAAAAATGAAACAGTGCCATTTGCAGCACCATGTATGATTCTTGAGGTAATCAGGCAAATTGTACTAAGTCAGAAAGCAAAAGACACATATCCTATAATATCACTTATAGGTCTTAGCTAAACATTGATACCAATGAAGATATTTCCACAGAGAAATGCAATCACAGATTCATTAAACAAACTTATGGTTCACCAAATGGAAAGGTGTGAGGATTGGATACATTAGGATATTGGGGTTAAGATAGATATAGAAACACATGTGAAATATGTAATCACCAAAGACCTACGTAATACCAAGACAAGACTACTCAACATCGTGTCATAACCTACATGGGAAAATGATCCAAAGAAGAATAGATATATGTATATGTTTAAAAGAACCACATCTTTCACACCTAGAAGAAACAAAACATTTTAATTAAATTTGCTCTGACAAAAAATAAAAATTAAATTAAAAAAAGAACAAGAAGTAATGAGACATAAACTTAAGGGGCTATTTGCTGGCACATTGCATTCTAATTTACAACCAGAACATGACTTCCATTAAGGCTCTGTCATCACTAATAAAGCAGCTTTATAAGCAATGTTGAAGGTAGCTTAAAAGAAGTCTCACTAATTATTGATAGTAACAAGGAAACAAAGAAAAGTAAAAATCTCACTGCAAAAAGTATACATAGGGTAAGGATAGTAGATCAAACACTTATTAAACTTCTGTAAAGAATAAAAGACAACAGTAGTATGTTTTTTTAAAAAGAGAGGGCCCAAATAAATCTGAAATGAAAGAGATGATGTTACAACGGACACCACAGAAATACAAAGTATCCTAAGATACACACAGGGTAACTCAGGGCTCAGACTGGACAGAGCCCACTCTCCAGTCCCCTGTACATGACTTACAGGAGCCTCAGGAACTGAGGAGGGGGTCCCTGAGGAGAGGCTCAAGATAGAATATGGTAGACATTAACATGACTGCATTCATCTTAAACATGCCTGAACTACATTCACACGAGATGATTTTGTCCTGTATGTACATCGGCACCTCTAGTTGGAACTGCAGATCTTTGGCTTCAACACCTCTACTGACAACATTAGCGTCACCTGCTGTGGACCGTCTCCTATAGGATTTCTAGAATCACAAAACATCGAAGCTTCACAGGACCCAGAGTCTGTGCAACTCCACCCAGAGTCTCAGAGTCTCAACTCCACTCAGATACTCCACTCTTGGAGGGCACACACAAAGTAGTGTGCACATCAGGACCCAGGGGAAGGAGCAGTGACCCTGTAGGAGAATGACCAGAACTACCTGCTACTTTTAGAGGGTCTCCTGCAGAGGCAGGTGGTGGCTGTGGCTGTGGCTCACCGTGAGGACAACGACACTGGCAGCAGAAGTTCTGGGAAATACTCCTTGGTGTGAGCCCTCCCAGAGTCCGCCATTAGCCCCACCAAGAGCAAGGTAGGCTCCAGGGCTGGGTCGCCTCAGGCCAAACAACCAACAGGGAGGGAACCCAGCCCCATGCATCAGCAGACAAGCGGATTAAACTTTTTATTAAAGTTTTATTTAATCCGTAGACAAGCGGATTAAAGCTCTGCCCACCAAAGCAACACCCAGCTCTACCCACCACCAGTCCCTCCCATCAGGAAGCTTGCACAAGCCTCTAAGATAGACTCATCCACCGGAGAGCAGACAGCAGAAGCAAGAAGAACTACAATTCTGCAGCCTGTGGAAGGAAAACCACATTCACAGAAAGATAGACAAAATGAAAAGGCAGAGGACTTTATACCAGATCAAGGAACAAGATAAAACCCCAGAAAAAAAACGAAATGAGGTGGAGATAGGGAACCTTCCAGAAAAAGAATTCAGAATAATGATAGTGAAGTTGAGCCAAGACCTTGGAAAAAGAAAGGAGGCAAAGATCGAGAAGATGCAAGAAATGTTTAACAAAGACCTAGAAGAATTAAGGAACAAACACCTAGAAGAATTAAAGAACAAACAAACAGAGGTGAACAATGGAATAACTGAAATGAAAAATACACTAGAAGGAATCAGTAGCAGAATAACTGTGGCAGAAGAACGGATAAGTGACCTGGAAGACAGAAAGGTGGAAATCACTGCCATGGAACAGAATAAAGAAAAAGAATGAAAACAAACGAAGACACCCCAAGAGTCCTCTGGGACAACATTAAACGCAACAACATTCGCATTATAGGGGTCCCAGAAGGAGAAGAGAGAGAGAAAGGACCCGAGAATATATTTGAAGAGATTATGGTCAAAAACTTCCCTAGCATGGGAAAAGAAATAGCCACCCAAGTCCAGAAGCACAGAGTGTCCCAGGCAGGATAAACCAAAGGAGAAAAATGACAAGACACATAGTAATCAAATTGACAAAAATTAACGACAAAGAAAAATGATTGAAAGCAGCAAGGGAAAAATGACAAATAACATACAAGGGAACTCCCATAAGGATAACAACTGATTTCTCAGCAGAAAATCTACAAGCCAGAAGGAAGTGGCATGATAAATTTAAAGTGATGAAAGGGAAGAACCTACAACCAAGAGTACTCCACCCTGCAAAGAGCTCATTCAGATTTGATGGAGAAATCAAAAGCCTTACAGACAAGCAAAAGCTAAGAGAATTCAGCACCATGAAACCAGCTCTACACCAAATGCTAAAGGAACTTCTCTAAGTGGGAAACACAAGAGAAGAAAAGGACCCACCAAGACAAACCCATAACAATTAAGAAAATAGTAGTAGGAACATACATATCGATAATTACCTTAAACGTGAATGCACTACATGTTCCAACCAAAAGACACAGGCTCGCTGAATGGATACAAAAACAAGACCCATATATATGCTGTCTACAAGAGATCCATTTCAGACCTAGGGACACATACAGACTCAAAGTGAGGCGATGGAAAAATATATTCTATGCAAATGAAAATCAAAAGAAAGCTGGAGTAGCAATACTCATATCAGATAAAATAGACTTTAAAATAAAGAATGTTACAAGAGACAAGGAAAGACACTACATAATGGTCAGGGGACCAATCCAAGAAGAAGATATAACAATTATAAATATATATGTACCCAAAATAGGAGCAGCTCAATGTATAAGGCAACTGCTAACAGCTATAAAAGAGGAAATCGACAGTAACACAATAATAGCGGGGGACTTTAACAGCTCACTTACACCAGTGGAGATCAGCCAGACAGAAAATTAATAAGGAAACACAAGCTTTAAATGACACAATAGACCAGATAGAGTTAGTTGATATTTATAGGACATTCCATCCAAAAACAGCAGATTACACGTTCTTCTCAACTGCACACAGAACATTCTCCAGGATAGATCACATCTTGGGTCACAGATAAAGCCTCAGTAAATTTAAGAAAACTGAAATCATATCAAGCAGCTGTTCCGACCACAATGCTATGAGATTAGAAATCAATTACACGGAAAAAACCGTAAAAAACACACACACATGGAGGCTAAACAATACGTTACTAAATAACCAAGAGATCACTGAAGAAATCAAAGAGGAAATCAAAAACTACCTAGAGACAAATGACAACAAAAACACGATGATCCAAAACCTATGGGATGCAGCAAAAGGAGTTCTAAGAGGGAAGTTTATAGCAATACAAGCCTACCTCAAGAAACAAGAAAAATCTCAAATAAACAATCTAACCTTACACCTAGAGGAACTAGAGAAAGAAGAACAAAACCCAAAGTTAGTAGAAGGAAAGAAATCATAAAGATCAGAGCAGAAATAAATGAAATAGAAACAAAGAAAACGAAAGCAAAGATCAATAAAACTAAAAGCTGGTTCTTTGAGAAGATAAGCAAAAATGATCAACCTTTAGCCAGACTCCAGAAAAAGAGGGAGAGGACGCAAATCAACAAAATTAGAAGTGAAAAAGCAGAAGTTACAACAGACACCACAGGAATACAAAGCATCCTAAGAGACTACTACAAGCAACTCTAGGCCAATAAAATGGACAATCTGGAAGAAATGGACAAATTCTTAGAAAGGGATAACCTTCTAAGACTGAACCAGGAAGAAATAGAAAATATGAACAAACCTATCACAAGCAATGAAATTGAAACTGTGATTAAAAATCTTCCAACAAACAAAAGTCCAGAACCAGATGGCATCACAGGTGAATTCTATCAAACATTTAGAGAAGAGCTAACACCCAACCTTCTCAAATTCTTCAAAACAATTGCAGGGGAAGGAACACTCCCAAACTCATTCTATGAGACCACCATCACCCTGATACCAAAATCAGACAGAGATACTACAAGGAAAGAAAATTATAGACCAATATCACTGATGAATATAGATGTAAAAATCCTCAACAAAATACTAGCAAACAGAATCGAACAACACATTAAAAGGATCATACACCATGATCAAGTGGGGTTTATCCCAGGGATGCAAGGATTCTTCAATATACACAAATCAATGTGATACACCATATTAACAAATTGTAGAATAAAAGCATATGATCATCTCAATAGATGAAGGAAAAGATTTTGAGAAAATTCAACACTCATTTACGATAAAAACTCTGCAGAGTGTGGGCCTAGAGGGAAACTACCTCAACATAATAAAGGCCATATATGACAAACCCACAGCAAACAGCATTCTCAATGGTGAAAAACTGAAAGCGTTTCCTCTAAGATCAGGAACAAGACGAGGATGTCCACTCTCACCACTGCTATTCAACATAGTTTTGGAAGTCCTAGCCATGGCAATCAGAGAAGAAAAAGAAATAAAAGGAATACAAAAAGGAAAAGAAGAAGTAAAATTGTCACTGTTCGCAGATGACATGATATCATAGATAGAGAATCCTAAAGATGCCACCAGAAAACCACTGGAGCTAATCAATGAATTTGGTAAAGTTGCAGGATACAAAATTAATGCACAGAAATTGCTTGCATTCCTATACACTAACAATGAAAGATCAGAAAGAGAAATTAAGGAAACAATCCCATTACCACTGCAACAAAAAGAATAAAATACCTAGGAATAAACCTACCTAAGGAAGTAAAAGACCTGTACTCAGAAAACTATAAGACACTGATGAAAGAAATCAAAGATGATATAAACAGATGGAGACATATACCATGTTCTCGGATTAGAAGAATCAATATTGTGAAAATGACTATACTACCCAAAGCAATCTACAGATTCAATGCAATCCCGATCAAAATACCTTTGGCATTTTCTACAGAACAAGAAAAAAAAATCTTAAAATTTGTAGGGAGACACAAAAGACCCTGGATAGCCAAAGCAGTCTTGAGGGGGAAAAAAAAGAGCTGGAGGAATCAGACTTCCAGACTTCAGACTATATTGCAAAGCTACAGTAATCAAGATAATATGGTACTGACACAAAAACAGAAATATAGGTCAATAGAACAGGATAGAAAGCACAGAGATAAACCCACGTACCTATGGTTCACTAATCTATGACAAAGGAGGCAAGGGTATACAATGGAGAAAAGACAGTGTCTTCAGCAAGTGGTGCTGGGAAAACTGGACAGTTACATGTAAAAGAATGAAATTAGTACACTCCCTAACACCATACACAAAAATAAACTCAAAATGGATTAGAGACCTAAATATAAGACCAGCCACTATAAAACTCTTAGAGGAAAACATAAGCAGAACAGTCTATGACATAAATCACAGCAAGATCCTTTTTGACCCACCTCCTAGAGAAATGGAAATAAAAACAAAAATTAAAAAATGGGACCGAATGAAACATAAATTCTTTTGCACAGCAAAGGAAAACATAAGCAAGATGAAAAGACAACCATCAGAATGGGAGAAAATATTTTCAAATGAAGCAAATGGCAAAGGATTAATCTCCAAAAAGCAGCTCATGTAGCTCAATATCACAAAACCAAACAACCCAATCCAAAAATGGGCAGAAGACCTAAATAGACATTTCTCCAAAGAAGATATACAGGTTGCCAACAAACACATGAAAGGATGCTGAACATCACTAATCATTAGAGAAATGCAAATCAAAACTACAGTGAGGTATCACCTCACACCAGTCAGAATGGCCATCATCAAAAAATCTACCAACAATAAATGCTGGAGAGGCATTTATTGGAGAAAAGGGAACCCTCTTGCACTGTTGGTGGGAATGTAAATTGATATAGCCACTAGGGAGAACGGTATGGGGGTTCCTTAAAAACTAAAAATAGAACTACCATACAACCCAGCAAACCCACTCCTGGACATTTACCCTGAGAAAACCATAATTCAAAAAGAGTCATGTACCACAACGTTCACTGTAGCTCTATTTACAATAGCCAGGACATGGAAGCAACCTAAGTGTCCATCAACAGATAAATGGATAAAGAAGATGTGGCACATATATACAATGGAACATTATTCAGCCATAAAAAGAAACGAAATTGAGTTACTTTTAGTGAGGTGGATGGATCTAGAGTCTGTCCTACAGAGTGAAGTAAGTCAGAAAGAGAAAAACAAATACCGTATGCTAACACATATATATGGAATCTTAAAAAAAAAGTTTATGAAGAACCTAGGGGCAGGAAAGGATTAAGGACACAGACGTAGAGAAAGGACTTGAGGACATGGGGAGAGGGAAGGGTAAGCTGGGACAAAGTGAGAGAGTGGTATGGACATATATACACTACCAAATGTAAAATTGATAGCTACTGGGAAGCAGCCACATAGCACAGGGAGATCAGCTCTGTGCTTTGTGACCACCTAAAAGGGTGGGATAAGGGAGTGAGAGGGAGGTGCAAGAGGGAGGGGATATGGTGTTATATGTATACGCACAGCTGATTCACTTTTTTATACAGCAGAAACTAACACACAAGTGTAAAGCAATTATACTCCAATAAAGATGTAAAAGAAAAAAAAAAGCCCAGAGATAAACCTACACACCTATGGCCCACTAATCTATGACAAAGGAGGCAAGGGTATACAAAGGAGAAAAGACAGTCTCTTCAATAAGTGGTGCTGGGAAAAATGGACAGCTACATGTAAAAGAATGAAATTAGAACACTCCCTAACACCATACACAAAAAATAAACTCAAAATGGATTAGAGACCGAAATGTAAGACCGGACACTATAAAACTCTTAGAGGAAAACATAGGAAGAATACTCTTTGACATAAATCACAGCAAGATCTTTTTTGATCCACCTCCTAGAGTAATGGAATAAAAAAAATAAACATATGGGAGCAAATGAAACCTAAAAGCTTTTGCAAAGCAAAGGAAACTACAAACAAGACGAAAAGACAACCCTCACAATGGGAGAAAATATTTGCAAACGAATCAATGGACAAAGGATTAATCTCCAATGTATATAAACAGCTCATGCAGCTCAACAGTAAAAAAACAAACAACCCAATCCAAAAATGGGCAGATGACGTAAATAGACATTTGTCCCAAGAAGACATACAGATGACCAAGAAGCACATGAAAAGCTGCTCAACATCACTAATTATTAGAGAAATATAAACCAAAACTACAATGAGGTATCGCCTCACACGAGTTAGAATGGGCATCATCAGAAAATCTACAAGCAACAAATGCTGGAGAGGGTGTGGAGAAAAGGGAACCCTCTTACACTATTTGTGGGAATGTAAATTGATACAGTCACTATGGAGAACAGTATGGAGGTTCCTTAAAAAACTAAAAATAGAATTACCATATGACCCAGCAATCCCACTACTGGCCATATACCCAGAGAAAACCATAATTCAAAAAGACATATTCACCACAATATTCATTGCAGCACTATTTACAATAGCCAGGTCATGGAAGCAACCTAAATGCCCATAGACAGACGAACAGAAAAGATGTGCTACATATATAAAATGGAATATTACTCAGCCATAAAAAGGAATGAAATTGGGTCATTTGTAGAGACGTGGATAGATCTAGAGACTGTCATACAGAGTGAAGTAAGTCAGAAAGAGAAAAACAAATATCGTATATTAACGCATACATGTGGAACCTAGAAAAATGGTAAAGATGAACCGGTTTGCAAGGCAGAAATAGAGACACAGATGTAGAGAACAAATGTATGGACACCAAGGGGGGAAAGTGGCAGGGTGGTGGTGGTGGGATGAATTGCGAGCCTGGGATTGACATATACACACTTATTTGTATAAAATAGGTTACCAATAAGAGCCTGCTGTATAAAAAAATGAATAAAATAAATTCAAAAATTAAAAAATAAATAATACTTAAAAAAATAAAACAGAAAAAAAGTTCTGTCCTTCCCATAGACGTATTTATATGAATGAATTATTTCCATGCTTATATCCATAAATACAAAAAGAGGAATAAAACTTACCTTGAACCAAAAAAGAAAAAAAAAAAAAAAAAACAGAACCCACTGGTCATACAGAGGAAAACCCTATCAGGGCACTTGCTCCAGTGGTAAACAATTCTGAAGTTGGTCACAGGTGGGGAATCATCTCCCATGCAGCCAGCAGCCCCCACACGAGGAGCGTCCTCATTGCAAAGCTGGGGGACCGTGAGGAGGCGTCTCTGAGTAAACGTGAGCTGAGCCCCAGGCCAGCTGCTGCTGAACTTTCCCCACCCTTCCCAGGTAAAACACCTGAATGTGTGCAAAGACTTTAAAAACTAGAGGAAGGGGCTTGGAGTCACACCAGCGACAGCACGCAGGCCGACTTGGTGCCTGCAGGCCAGCCAGGATGGTCCTGGCCCCGGGCGCTCGTCTGGAAGCTTTCCATTTCCCTGCCTGAGGTACCCCTCCTGTCCCGGCCCCCACTGCTTTTTTCCTTCCTCACCTCTGCCCGGGGAGAAATTCCAGCAGCAAGTATGGGTGACACATCCTCTTCTTTAGCAGGTGGCAGCCCGGCAACTCCTGCAGAAAGTCCAGCAGAGCCCCAGTCACACTGGGCCACTCATAGAGCCATGGGCCCTACTCCCTCCCACCAGCCCAACCCCGAGACTGCTGACGGGGCAGAGAATATGGCGTCAGGCACAGCTGCAGAGGCTTTTGCTGCCTGGAGGGGTGTTTATATTGACCTCAACCCAGGCACACCTGGGAAGGGCTGGCCGGCCGGGTCAGGCTGCCCAGGTCAGCCAATCCTCGCCCCTCAGGGACTCAGAGTTGCAGAAAATGGGCCTTGCTGCACCGGCCAGATCCAAGGAACAGGTGTAGGGTCCCGAGAGTCAGGATAGATAAGGGGCTGCAGCCCTGGCTTGTTTTCTAATCATTTTATCTGGTCCATGAGTGGGAGACAACTTCAAGAAGACCCTCTGCTAATGAGAGGAACCCAGGAGTCAGGGAGAGGAGGGGTGGTGGGTGGAGACAGAGGCCTGGTACCCCAGCTGCAGTGGAAGCCCCTGGAAGACCAGGCAGAGGGAGGCCGCACAGAGTGAAGCCTAGGGCCACAGACCTGTTGGAGCTGCTGTTTGTTAGTTCAAGCTCTGCTCTGAGGTGCTCTGTGTCAGCTCTGAGTGACAGGGGTGCTGGGGGTGCTCTGCAATGAGGGCTATGTGCACGGTTCCTGTGTGCCCAGCCCTGCCGGGGTACCTGTCCACGGGAGCTCCATATCCAGGGAGGGGCCTGCCCACGAGAGCCCCGTGGGCTGCTGCGTACCTGCCCAGGTGAGCTCCATATCCTGGGAGGGGCCTGACCATGAGGGCCCCATGGGCTGCTGGGTACCTGCCCAGGTGAGCTCAATATCCTGGGAGCGGCCTAACCACCAGAGCCCCGTGGGTCGCTGGGTACCTGCCCAGGTGAGCTCCATATCCTGGGAGGGGCCTGACCACAAGAGCCCCGTGGGCTGCTGGGGACCTGGTAGAGGACGCCAGGACAGTCAGTGAAGCCACAGAGGATATACATCTAGTAGTTCCTAATTCCTACACCCTGCTGGTCATTCTACCATCCACCAGGACATGGCATTCTGTATTAGACTTCAATGATGCCTTCTTCTGTATTCCATTAGTCCCAGAGTCACAAGAAATTTTGCCTGTGAGTGGCAGGACTCAACCTACAACAAAAACAATACTGCTGGGCCGTCCTGCCCCAGGGGTTCAAAAATTCCCACACCATCTTTGGGGAAACGTTAGCTAAAGACCTAAAAGATCTACCTCTGGAGAAGGGAACCCTCCTTCAATATGCAGATGACATTCTGATCACCAGCCCGACTAAGGAGGCCTCTGAACTACCTAGCCAATAAAAGATAGAAGGTGTCCAAGGAAAAGGCTCAAATATCACAAACTAAGGTGGCCTTCCTGGGCTTCATTCGCACAGAAGGTCGGAGAAGCCCACCCCAGGAAAGGGAAGAAGCCATTTGCAGCCTCACCTTTCCTGAAACTAGAAGACAGCTTAGGGGTTCCTGGGGAGACCGGGGTTTGCTGCATCTGGATCCCTAACTACAGTCTAATAGCTGGGCCTCTATATGAATCACTGAAAGGAAAAGATGATGATCCTTTTGAATAGAATCCAGAAGCGGCCTTTCAAGAATGGAAAGAGCAGTCAATTCAGACCCTGGCCCTGGACCTCCCTAAGTTAGCTAAACCCTTTGACCTTTACATTCCTGGTCCAAGGCGAATCGCCCTTGGAGTATTAGTGCAAAAACTGGGACCACTTGAAATGGAACAATGCAAGAATGCCCTCCAGGCATTGGCCAGCCACCCCATCCGACCAGGATACTGGGGGTATCTAAAAACCTGGAAATCAGCAGCCCACAAGGCCAGCTCCCTCCTAAGGGAAAAGGACGCCACTTGGTGATCCTAACCACCCACCATGCCCTGAAGTTGCAGGGATTGCTCCGTGGGCACAATGACCTCAAGTGAGGAGGCCCTCCAACACCAACCTCCAGAGAGACAACCTGGGGCAATGGGCCCCCATGACGACTCGTGTGACCATCACTTGACCTGGAGCTTCTCTCAGAAAACAACAAGAGTGTGCCCCAAAAGAGCAGACTATTGCTTACAGGACTTACTGCACCCAGAGCGGAGCTAATAAACTTGGCAGGGGAACCATAAATAACGCTGCCACCATAGAAAAGCCTGCAGACACTGCAGTGATGGCGGCCAATGAGACCGGCTCTACTCCTGGCTACTTCAAAAGGCCGTTGACTGAGTGGCCGTCATGGTCCTGGATCACCACCGGCCCTGGACTGTCTGGGAGTTGAGCAAGCAGGGCTCTGACACCTGGTGCTGTTTGTACGTTAATTCAGTGGCCTAACTGAAGAAAGCACAGACTACTGGTCAGAGCATCTAGGCTGGCAGAAACCGTCAGCCTAAGGGGGCCGAACCAATGTGGAGCAGGGTAAAACCGCCCACCCCCCCAGCGTCTCTGCACATCTCTTTCCTGGACCCTTAAAGGTCATTAGAATCTATAAAACTTCCAATGCTGGTGCCCAGGCAGACGAGCAGTGAGGGAGGAGGCCTGCGGACAATCAACCTCACCTGGAGGCTGCTGGGGAGAAGTCCTGCCCCTCCCCCCGGGTATGAGGACACCCAACTCAGCATGAAGCATTTACAGAAGACGTGTCTGCACCCTCAGCGCCTCAAGAATGAGGAATGGGACAAAAGGCAGAGGAGGGCTTTGTCACTGGCAAAGCCCATTAAAAATTCCTGGGAGATAAAAATAGAATCTGGGCAATAAAATAAAGTCTAACCATTTTTTCCTTTGTGCTTTGTCTAATTTCACTTGCTCCTAGGTTTCCACATGCAGAGGTCCCACACCCGACACTTCAGACCCGATTTCCTAGTGCAAAATGGCTGGGCCGACACCTCAGCTCGTGGGGCCCCGTGCAGACTCTGCGACATAGAGCCTGAGCTCCAGGCAACCCGGCCCTCGAGAGCTCCGCCCCCTCCCTCCCGCTGATGCTGACAGGTTCCCTACACAGCAGCCCGGCCCACAACCCGCAGGGGAGCACACACTCTCACCTCTCCATTCTCTGATCAAAATATAAAGTTTTCCTTTGCTTCTGAACCAAAGTCAGTCTCGATCTGTTGGCTCCAATGACACTGGGCAGGGAGACCCTTGTTGGGGCCCACTCTGCAGGATCAGTAACAGAATTTAAGAACATTGTAACTTCAATGAACAGATGTGTGAGCCAAACTGTAATTAACATAGAGCAGTGTATAAGGCTCGTGTAAAATAAGATGTTTCTAACACTTCCATTTGATATTTCCATCACTTTATTATAAGCAAGTTCAGTGGAGGGGTTTGTCTTATTTGTCAGGTCAAGAGTAGAGAAATGCAGTGATTTCTTTCCAAGGATGTACATCTAATAATCTTGGTTGAAGTTTCAACCTTGTTTGGAATGATTTTCCATTGAAAATGATACCTCTCTTTCAGCTCCTAGATTTCTGAGAAGTATAAAATCTTATATTTTTTATTACCAAAGGGGAAAAGTGGTAGGAGGGATAAATTAACAGTTTCAGATTAACATATACACACTGCTATGTATAAAATATATCATCAACAAGGAACTACTGTATAGCACAGGGAACTATACTCAATATTTTGTAATGACCCCTGAGGGGAAATAATCTGAAAAACAATAGATATCTATATCGACATCATCTATCAACTACAGATAAAATGGAAACTAAAGGAGGCCGATGGTGAGCGTTTCTGAACCTGAAGACTTCAATCATCTAAAGTTCGGACTCTGCCTACGGCCCAAGTCCCTTAATGAACACACATGTACCAGTAGCTTAAAAATTCCCCAGATTGGAGTTCGGGGAGACACTGATTTGGAAAAAACCCTTGTGTTCTCCTTACATACACGGGACCTTTCCTACAGCTAAAACATGCCTGTGACACCCAGAAGATGGAACACGGTTGGATCAGGAAGATTTTGGAAAAGGAACCAAAACTCCTAATTTCCTGGTTGTTGGGTTCACCCCTCCAGCCTTTTTCCTTAAAATCTCCCCACTTGAGGATGTCAGCACCTTCAACATCCAGTTGCACAGAAATTGGAATTTGTCCAAAGGAAGAAGGGGAAGGAGGAGAAACAAGGAGAGCCAAGCCCTAGGTGTTCGGAGAGGCACATGTCACTCTACTTTCCAGTCAGGAAGAAGAATTAAGCAAAGGCTTAGCCTGCCACCGGGAACCAGAGTAGGGCCAGAAGCAAACGAGCGGATCTGCGGAAAGCTCCCAAAAAAGCGAGTTGAAAAATGGAGCTCAGGGGCACTGCAATTCACAAATCTGCAGAGTTGTAAATGATAACTCTCGTCCACAAATATATTGAGGGAAGGCAAAGAAGAGGATTTGAAATCAAGGCAGAATTGCAGGAAACAGATTTCAGGAGTTAGATTTGAATCACCCCTAAAGCACATGAAAAGCGGCAAAACGTCGACAATGATGCACTTGGCCAAAAAGAGCATATGCGTTTTTTTCTGAATGAATTCAGGAAAAAACCCATAGGCCCTTTTTGGTCAACCAAGCAAGCCGGAAATGCAATTCAGCACTACAAAGAACTCTGACTTCCCATCAGTCAAAATGGCCTTCCTAAAAAAGTGTAAAAACAAGAAATGCAGGAGAGGCCATGGAGGAAAGGGAGCCTTGTTACACTGATGGGTGGGGTGTAAATTGCCAATGATGACTCTGGAGAAGGGTATGGTGTTTCCTAAAACATCTAAAAAACACAGCCAGAGAGAAAGGGGCACATCCACTCATGGGCGTATAAATTGGGAAAACTAAAAATCAGCAAGACACAGGCACCCCAAACTTTAGGGCTGCTCTGTTGACAAGAACCTCCACTTAATTCCACCTTCAATATGCAAGGAAAGAGAAAAATGGATAAAGAAGTTGTGGTCCATATGTACAATTGTATATCACTCGGGCATGAAATCAATATCATAAGGGTAGTAGCAGAATGATGAGTGGATTTAGGTACGACGATTCTAAGTGAAATAAGTCACACAGAAAAGGCCACTTCTCATAAGGTATCACTTATAGAGGGAATGTAAAAACCATTACACTTGAACTGAATTACAAAACAGAACAGAGTCACACATTTAGAAAACACACTATGGTTGCTTAACGGGAAAGGTGAGGTGGGGTGATGCATAAAACAAGGATTTCAAATTAGCTCAGATAACGTTCCATAAATCCAATATGTAATAGACAAGACCTACTCCTTGCTCAGTGAACTGGACTCAACAACCCCTATTCACCTCAGGAGAACATATCTGAATAGTCAGAATTGTAAAACCTATGTATTGATATCTCTCTGGAAGTGAGTCAAGTGGGTGTAAAGCGGCATAAACACAGCCGTGAAAAGCAGCTAAACCCCATTATAAAAATAAATTACTTTTAAAAACCCGTGAAACAAAGACTGTGAAAGAGAGAGAAATTCTTACAAAATTCGTTCAGGGGCTATGATGCCACCTGGATTGACCATATCTAGACCCACAGCTGGATGAGACATAAGGGTGGACACTCTCGGGGCTGAGAGGCTTGGTGAGGTTGGGGGAGCAAACGCAGAGCCTGTAAAGTAATATTGCCTGTTACCCAACTCATGGGTTCCAAATCTCCAGGTTCAAGGGCATCTTCCTGCATCGAAAACATGCATGAGAAACCCAGAAGATGGTACACCGTGTGATGGGGAAAGGTTTCTAAAACGAACCTCATTTCTCATCACCTTGTGCCCGGGTTCCCCATTCCAGCCGCTTTACTAGCAATCTCCCTACTTGGAGCATCAGCACCTTTAACCTCCTGTTCCGGACAGGTTGCAATTTGTCCTGAGGATGAACGGGAAGATGGGGAATCAATGAGAGACTAGCTCTTGGTGTGGACACAGGCACAGGTCACTCTATTTTCCCATCAGGAAGAAGAATTAACCACAGTCTCAGCCTGCCCCCGGGAACAAGAACAGGGCGTGAATCCATCATGCGCTTTTGCGGCCAGCTCCCAAAAAAGCGAGTTGTAAAATGGAGGTTCAGGGCACTGCAATTCACAAACCTGCAGAGTTATAAATGATAACTCTCGACCACAAATATATTGAGGGAAGGCAAAGAAGAGGATTTGAAATCAAGGCAGAATTGCAGGAAACAGATTTCAGGAGGTAGATTCGAATCGCCTTTAAAGCACATGAAAAGCGGCAAAACGTTGACAATGATGCCCTTGGCCAAAAAGGGCGTATGCGTTTTTTCCTGAATATATTCAGGAAAAAACGCATACGCCCTTTTTGGCCAACCAAGCAATCTGGAAAGGCAAATCAGGGCTACAAAGAAGACTCGCTACCCATCGGTCAAAAGGGCCATGCTGAAAAACTTGTCAAAATCAGAAATGCAGGACAGGCCATGGAGAAATGGGAGCCTTGCTACACTGATGGGCGGGATGTAAATTGCCAACAGCCACTCTGGAGGAGTGTACGGTGAGTCCTGAAATATCTAAAAAGCACAGCTTAGAGAGCATAGGGCACTTCCACTCATGGGGGTATAAATTGGGAAAATGAAAAATCAGCAAGACACAAGCACCCCAAAGTTTAGGGCTGCTCTGTTGACAAGGACCTCCATTTCATTCCACCTTAAATATCCCAGGAAAGAGAAAAATGGATAAAGAAGTTGTGGTCCTTATGTACAATGGAATATCACTCAGCCATGAAATCAATGTCATAAGGCTAGTAGCAGCATGATGAGTGGATTTAGGTACGACGATTCTAAGTGAAATAAGTCACAGAGAAAAGGACACTTCTCATAAGGTATCACTTATAGAGGGAATGTAAAAACCGTTACACTTGAACTGAATTACAAAACAGAACAGAGTCACACATGCAGTAAACACACTATGGCTGCTTAACGGGAAAGGTGAGGTGGGGTGATACATAAAACAAGGGTTTCAAATTAGCTCAGATACCGTTCCATAAACCCAATATGTAATAGACAAGACCTACTCCTTGCTCAGAGAACTGGACTCAACACGCCCTATTCACCAGAGAAGAATATATCTGACTAGTAATAATCTTAAAACCTATGTATTGATATCTCTCTATTAGTGTGTCAAGTGGGTGTAAAGCGGCATAAACACAGCAGTGAAAAGCAGCTAAACCCCATTATAAAAATAAATTACTTCGAAAAACCCATGAAACAAAGACAGTGAAAGAGAGCGAAATTCTTACACAATGCGTTCAGGGGCTGTGATGCAACCTGGATTGAACATATCTAGACCCACAGCTGGATGAGACATAAGGGTGGACACTCTTGGGGCTGAGAGGTTTGGTGAGCTTGGGTGAGCAAACGCAGACCCTTTAAATTAATACTGCGTGGTACCCGTCCAATGGGTCCCAAATCTCCAGGTTCAAGGGCATCTTCCTACATCGAAAACATGCATGAGAAACCCAGAAGATGGTACACCGTGTGATGGGGAAAGGTTTCTAAAACGAACCTCATTTCTCATCTCCTTGTGCCCGGATTCCCCATTCCAGCCACTTTACTAGCAATCTCCCTACTTGGAGCATCAGCACCTTTAACCTCCTGTTCCGTACAGGTTGCAATTTGTCCTGAGGATGAACGGGAAGACGGGGAACCAATGAGAGACTAGCTCTTGGTGTGGACACAGGCACAGGTCACTCTATTTTCCCATCAGGAAGAAGAATTAACCACAGGCTCAGCCTTCCCCCCGGAACCAAAACAGGGCATGAAACCATCATGCGCTTTTGCGGCCAGCCCCGAAAAAAGCGAGTTGTAAAATGGAGCTTCAGGTCACTGCAATTCAAAAACCTGCAGAGTTATAAATGATAACTTTCGTCCACAAACATATTGAGGGAAGGCAAAGCAGAGGATTTGAAATCAAGGCAGAATTGCAGGAAACAGATTTCAGGAGGTAGATTCGAATCGCCTTTAAAGCACATGAAGAGCGGCAAAACGTTGACAATGATGCCCTTGGCCAAAAAGGGCGTATGCGTTTTTTCCTGAATATATTCAGGAAAAAACGCATACGCCCTTTTTGGCCAACCAAGCAACCTGGAAAGGCAAATCAGGGCTACAAAGAAGACTCGCTACCCATCGGTCAAAAGGGCCATGCTGAAAAACGTGTCAAAACCAGAAATGCAGGACAGGCCATGGAGAAATGGGAGCCTTGCTACACTGATGGGCGGGATGTAAATTGCCAACAGCCACTCTGGAGAAGTGTACGGTGAGTCCTGAAACATCTGAAAAACACAGCTTAGAGAGCATAGGGCACTTCCACTCATGGGGGTATAAATTGGGAAAATGAAAAATCAGCAAGACACAAGCACCCCAAAGTTTAGGGCTGCTCTGTTGACCAGGACCTCCACTTCATTCCACCTTGAATATCCCAGGAAAGAGAAAAATGGATAAAGAAGTTGTGGTCCTTATGTACAATGGAATATCACTCAGCCATGAAATCAATGTCATAAGGCTAGTAGCAGCATGATGAGTGGATTTAGGTATGACGATTCTAAGTGAAATAAGTCACACAGAAAAGGACACTTCTCATGAGGTATCACTTATACAGGGAATGTAAAAACCGTTACACTTGAACTGAATTACAAAACAGAACAGAGTCACACATGCAGAAAACACACTATGGCTGCTTAACGGGAAAGATGAGGTGGGGTAATGCATAAAACAAGGGTTTCAAATTAGCTCAGATACCGTTCCATAAACCCAATATGTAATAGACAAGACCTACTCCTTGCTCAGAGAACTGGACTCAACACGCCCTATTCACCGCACAAGAATATATCTGACTAGTAATAATCTTTAAACCTATGTATTGATATCTCTCTGTTAGTGTGTCAAGTGGGTGTAAAGCGGCATAAACACAGCAGTGAAAAGCAGCTAAACCCCATTATAAAAATAAATTACTTTGAAAAACCCATGAAACAAAGACAGTGAAAGAGAGAGAAATTCTTACACAATGCATTCAGGGGCTGTGATGCAACCTGGATTGACCATATCTAGACCCACAGCTGGATGAGACATAAGGGTGGACACTCTTGGGGCTGAGAGGTTTGGTGAGGTTGGGTGAGCAAACGCAGACCCTTTAAATTAATACTGCGTGGTACCCGTCCAATGGGTCCCAAATCTCCAGGTTCAAGGGCATCTTCCTACATCGAAAACATGCATGAGAAACCCAGAAGATGGTACACCGTGTGATGAGGAAAGGTTTCTAAAACGAACCTCATTTCTCATCTCCTTGTGCCCGGGTTCCCCATTCCAGCCACTTTACTAGCAATCTCCCTACTTGGAGCATCAGCACCTTTAACCTCCTGTTCCGGACAGGTTGCAATTTGTCCTGAGGATGAACGGGAAGACGGGGAACCAATGAGAGACTAGCTCTTGGTTGGACACAGGCACAGGTCAATCTATTTTCCCATCAGGAAGAAGAATTAACCACAGGCTCAGCCTGCCACCCGGAACAAGAACAGGGCGTGAATCCATCATGCGCTTTTGCGGCCAGCTCCCAAAAAAGCGAGTTGTAAAATGGAGGTTCAGGGCACTGCAATTCACAAACCTGCAGAGTTATAAATGATAACTCTCGACCACAAATATATTGAGGGAAGGCAAAGAAGAGGATTTGAAATCAAGGCAGAATTGCAGGAAACAGATTTCAGGAGGTAGATTCGAATCGCCTTTAAAGCACATGAAAAGCGGCAAAACGTTGACAATGATGCCCTTGGCCAAAAAGGGCGTATGCGTTTTTTCCTGAATATATTCAGGAAAAAACGCATACGCCCTTTTTGGCCAACCAAGCAATCTGGAAAGGCAAATCAGGGCTACAAAGAAGACTCGCTACCCATCGGTCAAAAGGGCCATGCTGAAAAACTTGTCAAAATCAGAAATGCAGGACAGGCCATGGAGAAATGGGAGCCTTGCTACACTGATGGGCGGGATGTAAATTGCCAACAGCCACTCTGGAGGAGTGTACGGTGAGTCCTGAAATATCTAAAAAGCACAGCTTAGAGAGCATAGGGCACTTCCACTCATGGGGGTATAAATTGGGAAAATGAAAAATCAGCAAGACACAAGCACCCCAAAGTTTAGGGCTGCTCTGTTGACAAGGACCTCCATTTCATTCCACGTTAAATATCCCAGGAAAGAGAAAAATAGATAAAGAAGTTGTGGTCCTTATGTACAATGGAATATCACTCAGCCATGAAATCAATGTCATAAGGCTAGTAGCAGCATGATGAGTGGATTTAGGTACGACGATTCTAAGTGAAATAAGTCACAGAGAAAAGGACACTTCTCATAAGGTATCACTTATAGAGGGAATGTAAAAACCGTTACACTTGAACTGAATTACAAAACAGAACAGAGTCACACATGCAGTAAACACACTATGGCTGATTAACGGGAAAGGTGAGGTGGGGTGATACATAAAACAAGGGTTTCAAATTAGCTCAGATACCGTTCCATAAACCCAATATGTAATAGACAAGACCTACTCCTTGCTCAGAGAACTGGACTCAACACGCCCTATTCACCGCACAAGAATATATCTGACTAGTAATAATCTTAAAACCTATGTATTGATATCTCTCTATTAGTGTGTCAAGTGGGTGTAAAGCGGCATAAACACAGCAGTGAAAAGCAGCTAAACCCCATTATAAAAATAAATTACTTTGAAAAACCCATGAAACAAAGACAGTGAAAGAGAGCGAAATTCTTACACAATGCGTTCAGGGGCTGTGATGCAACCTGGATTGACCATATCTAGACCCACAGCTGGATGAGACATAAGGGTGGACACTCTTGGGGCTGAGAGGTTTGGTGAGGTTGGGTGAGCAAACGCAGACCCTTTAAATTAATACTGCGTGGTACCCGTCCAATGGGTCCCAAATCTCCAGGTTCAAGGGCATCTTCCTACATCGAAAACATGCATGAGAAACCCAGAAGATGGTACACCGTGTGATGGGGAAAGGTTTCTAAAACGAACCTCATTTCTCATCTCCTTGTGCCCGGGTTCCCCATTCCAGCCACTCTACTAGCATTCTCCCTACTTGGAGCATCAGCACCTTTAACCTCCTGTTCCGTACAGGTTGCAATTTGTCCTGAGGATGAACGGGAAGACGGGGAACCAATGAGAGACTAGCTCTTGGTGTGGACACAGGCACAGGTCACTCTATTTTCCCATCAGGAAGAAGAATTAACCACAGGCTCAGCCTGCCCCCCGGAACAAGAACAGGGCGTGAATCCATCATGCGCTTTTGCGGCCAGCTCCCAAAAAAGCGAGTTGTAAAATGGAGGTTCAGGGCACTGCAATTCACAAACCTGCAGAGTTATAAATGATAACTCTCGTCCACAAATATATTGAGGGAAGGCAAAGAAGAGGATTTGAAATCAAGGCAGAATTGCAGGAAACAGATTTCAGGAGGTAGATTCGACTCGCCTTTAAAGCACATGAAAAGCGGCAAAACGTTGACAATGATGCCCTTGGCCAAAAAGGGCGTATGCGTTTTTTCCTAAATATATTCAGGAAAAAACGCATACGCCCTTTTTGGCCAACCAAGCAATCTGGAAAGGCAAATCAGGGCTACAAAGAAGACTCGCTACCCATCGGTCAAAAGGGCCATGCAGAAAAAAGTCTCAAAACCAGAAATGCAGGACAGGCCATGGAGAAATGGGAGCCTTGCTACATTGATGGGCGGGATGTAAATTGCCAACAACCAAACTGGAGAAGTGTACGGTGTGTCCTGAAACATCTAAAAAACACAGCTTAGAGAGCATAGGGCACTTCCACTCATGGGGGTATAAATTGGGAAAATGAAAAATCAGCAAGACACAAGCACCCCAAAGTTTAGGGCTGCTCTGTTGACAAGGACCTCCACTTCATTCCACCTTCAATATCCCAGGAAAGGGAAAAATGGATAAAGAAGTTGTGGTCCTTATGTACAATGGAATATCACTCAGCCATGAAATCAATGTCATAAGGCTAGTAGCAGCATGATGAGTGGATTTAGGTACGACGATTCTAAGTGAAATAAGTCACACAGAAAAGGACACTTCTCATAAGGTATCACTTATAGAGGGAATGTAAAAACCGTTACACTTGAACTGAATTACAAAACAGAACAGAGTCACACATGCAGAAAACACACTATGGCTGCTTAACGGGAAAGGTGAGGTGGGGTGATACATAAAACAAGGGTTTCAAATTAGCTCAGATACTGTTCCATAAACCCAATATGTAATAGACAAGACCTACTCCTTGCTCAGAGAACTGGACTCAACACGCCCTATTCACCGCACAAGAATATATCTGACTAGGAATAATCTTAAAACCTATGTATTGATATCTCTCTGTTAGTGTGTCAAGTGGGTGTAAAGCGGCATAAACACAGCAGTGAAAAGCAGCTAAACCCCATTATAAAAATAAATTACTTTGAAAAACTCACGAAACAAACACAGTGAAAGAGAGAGAAATTCTTACACAATGCGTTCATGGGCTGTGATGCAACCTGGATTGACCATATCTAGATCCACAGCTGGATGAGACATAAGGGTGGACACTCTTGGGGCTGAGAGGTTTGGTGAGGTTGGGTGAGCAAACGCAGACCCTTTAAAGTAATACTGTGTAGTACCCGTCCCATGGGATCCAAATCTCCAGGTTCAAGGGCATCTTCCTACACCGAAAACATGCATGAGAAACCCAGAGGATGGTACAGCGTGTGATGGGGAAAGGTTTCTAAAACGCACCTCATTTCTCACATCCTTGTGCCCGGGTTCGCCATTCCAGCCGCTTTACTAGCAATCTCCCTACTTGGAGCATCAGCACCTTTAACCTCCTGTTCCGTACAGGTTGCAATTTGTCCTGAGGATGAACGGGAAGACGGGGAACCAATGAGAGACTAGCTCTTGGTGTTGACACAGGCACAGGTCACTCTATTTTCCCATCAGGAAGAAGAATTAACCACAGGCTCAGCCTTCCCCCCGGAACAAGAACAGGGCGTGAATCCATCATGCGCTTTTGTGGCCAGCTCCCAAAAAAGCGAGTTGTAAAATGGAGCTTCAGGGCACTGCAAATCACAAACCTGCAGAGTTATAAATGATAACTCTCGTCCACAAATATATTGAGGGAAGGCAAAGAAGAGGTTTTGAAATCAAGGCAGAATTGCAGGAAACAGATTTCAGGAGGTAGAATCGAATCGCCTTTAAAGCACATGAAAAGCGGCAAAACGTTGACAATGATTCCCTTGGCCAAAAAGGGCGTATGCGTTTTTTCCTGAATATATTCAGGAAAAAACGCATACGCCCTTTTTGGCCAACCAAGCAACCTGGAAAGGCAAATCAGGGCGACAAAGAAGACTCGCTACCCATCGGTCAGAAGGGCCATGCTGAAAAAAGTGTCAAAACCAGAAATGCGGGACAGGCCATGGAGAAATGGGAGCCTTGCGACACTGATGGGCGGGATGTAAATTGCCAACAGACACTCTGGAGAAGTCTACGGTGAGTCCTGAAACATCTAAAAAACACAGCTTAGAGAGCATAGGGCACTTCCACTCATGGGGGTATAAATTGGGAAAATTAAAAATCAGCAAGACACAAGCACCCCAAAGTTTAGGGCTGCTCTGTTGACAAGGACCTCCACTTCATTCCACCTTAAATATCCCAGGAAAGAGAAAAATGGATAAAGAAGTTGTGGTCCTTATGTACAATGGAAAATCACTCAGCCATGAAATCAATGTCATAAGGCTAGTAGCAGCATGATGAGTGGATTTAGGTACGACGATTCTAAGTGAAATAAGTCACACAGAAAAGGACATTTCTCATAAGGTATTACTTATAGAGGGAATGTAAAAACCGTTACACTTGAACTGAATTACAAAACAGAACAGAGTCACACATGCAGAAAACACACTATGGCTGCTTAACGGGAAAGGTGAGGTGGGGTGATACATAAAACAAGGGTTTCAAATTAGCTCAGATACCGTTCCATAAACCCAATATGTAATAGACAAGACCTACTCCTTTCTCAGAGAACTGGACTCAACACGCCCTATTCACCGCACAAGAATATATCTGACTAGTAATAATCTTAAAACCTATGTATTGATATCTCTCTGTTAGTGTGTCAAGTGGGTGTAAAGCGGCATAAACACAGCAGTGAAAAGCAGCTAAACCCCATTATAAAAATAAATTACTTTGAAAAACCCATGAAACAAAGACAGTGAAAGAGAGAGAAATTCTTACACAATGCGTTCATGGGCTGTGATGCAACCTGGATTGACCATATCTAGACCCACAGCTGGATGAAACATAAGGGTGGACACTCTTGGGGCTGAGAGGTTTGGTGAGGTGGGGTGAGCAAACGCAGACCCTTTAAAGTAATACTGCGTGGTACCCGTCCCATGGGTCCCAAATCTCCAGGTTCAAGGGCATCTTCCTACATCGAAAACATGCATGAGAAACCCAGAAGATGGTACACCGTGTGATGGGGAAAGGTTTCTAAAACGCACCTCATTTCTCATCTCCTTGTGCCCGGGTTCGCCATTCCAGCCGCTTTACTAGCAATCTCCCTACTTGGAGCATCAGCACCTTTAACCTCCTGTTCCGTACAGGTTGCAATTTGTCCTGAGGATGAACGGGAAGACGGGGAACCAATGAGAGACTAGCTCTTGGTGTGGACACAGGCACAGGTCACTCTATTTTCCCATCAGGAAGAAGAATTAACCACAGGCTCAGCCTTCCCCCCGGAACCAGAACAGGGTGTGGAACCATCAAGCGCTTTTGCGGCCAGCTCCCAAAAAAGCAAGTTGTAAAATGGAGCTTCAGGTCACTGCAATTCACAAACCTGCAGAGTTATAAATGATAACTCTCGTCCACAAATATATTGAGGGAAGGCAAAGAAGAGGATTTGAAATCAAGGCAGAATTGCAGGAAACAGATTTCAGGAGGTAGATTCGAATCGCCTTTAAAGCACATGAAAAGCGGCAAAACGTTGACAATGATGCCCTTGGCCAAAAAGGGCGTATGCGTTTTTTCCTGAATATATTCAGGAAAAAACGCTTACGCCCTTTTTGGCCAACCAAGCAACCTGGAAAGGCAAATCAGGGCTACAAAGAAGACTCGCTACCCATCGGTCAAAAGGGCCATGCTGAAAAAAGTCTCAAAACCAGAAATGCAGGACAGGCCATGGAGAAATGGGAGCCTTGCTACACTGATGGGCGGGATGTAAATTGCCAACAGTCACTCTGGAGAAGTGTACGGTGAGTCCTGAAACATCTAAAAAACACAGCTTAGACAGCATAGGGCACTTCCACTCATGGGGGTATAAATTGGGAAAATTAAAAATCAGCAAGACACAAGCACCCCAAAGTTTAGGGCTGCTCTGTTGACAAGGATCTCCACTTCATTCCACCTTAAATATCCCAGGAAAGAGAAAAATGGATAAAGAAGTTGTGGTCCTTATGTACAATGGAAAATCACTCAGCCATGAAATCAATGTCATAAGGCTAGTAGCAGCATGATGAGTGGATTTAGGTACGACGATTCTAAGTGAAATAAGTCACACAGAAAAGGACACTTCTCATAAGGTATCACTTATAGAGGGAATGTAAAAACCGTTACACTTGAACTGAATTACAAAACAGAACAGAGTCACACATGCAGAAAACACACTATGGCTGCTTAACGGGAAAGGTGAGGTGGGGTGATACATAAAACAAGGGTTTCAAATTAGCTCAGATACTGTTCCATAAACCCAATATGTAATAGACAAGACCTACTCCTTGCTCAGAGAACTGGACTCAACACGCCCTATTCACCGCACAAGAATATATCTGACTAGGAATAATCTTAAAACCTATGTATTGATATCTCTCTGTTAGTGTGTCAAGTGGGTGTAAAGCGGCATAAACACAGCAGTGAAAAGCAGCTAAACCCCATTATAAAAATAAATTACTTTGAAAAACTCACGAAACAAACACAGTGAAAGAGAGAGAAATTCTTACACAATGCGTTCATGGGCTGTGATGCAACCTGGATTGACCATATCTAGATCCACAGCTGGATGAGACATAAGGGTGGACACTCTTGGGGCTGAGAGGTTTGGTGAGGTTGGGTGAGCAAACGCAGACCCTTTAAAGTAATACTGTGTAGTACCCGTCCCATGGGATCCAAATCTCCAGGTTCAAGGGCATCTTCCTACATCGAAAACATGCATGAGAAACCCAGAAGATGGTACACCGTGTGATGGGGAAAGGTTTCTAAAACGCACCTCATTTCTCATCTCCTTGTGCCCGGGTTCGCCATTCCAGCCGCTTTACTAGCAATCTCCCTACTTGGAGCATCAGCACCTTTAACCTCCTGTTCCGTACAGGTTGCAATTTGTCCTGAGGATGAACGGGAAGACGGGGAACCAATGAGAGACTAGCTCTTGGTGTGGACACAGGCACAGGTCACTCTATTTTCCCATCAGGAAGAAGAATTAACCACAGGCTCAGCCTTCCCCCCGGAACCAGAACAGGGTGTGGAACCATCAAGCGCTTTTGCGGCCAGCTCCCAAAAAAGCAAGTTGTAAAATGGAGCTTCAGGTCACTGCAATTCACAAACCTGCAGAGTTATAAATGATAACTCTCGTCCACAAATATATTGAGGGAAGGCAAAGAAGAGGATTTGAAATCAAGGCAGAATTGCAGGAAACAGATTTCAGGAGGTAGATTCGAATCGCCTTTAAAGCACATGAAAAGCGGCAAAACGTTGACAATGATGCCCTTGGCCAAAAAGGGCGTATGCGTTTTTTCCTGAATATATTCAGGAAAAAACGCTTACGCCCTTTTTGGCCAACCAAGCAACCTGGAAAGGCAAATCAGGGCTACAAAGAAGACTCGCTACCCATCGGTCAAAAGGGCCATGCTGAAAAAAGTCTCAAAACCAGAAATGCAGGACAGGCCATGGAGAAATGGGAGCCTTGCTACACTGATGGGCGGGATGTAAATTGCCAACAGTCACTCTGGAGAAGTGTACGGTGAGTCCTGAAACACCTAAAAAACACAGCTTAGACAGCATAGGGCACTTCCACTCATGGGGGTATAAATTGGGAAAATTAAAAATCAGCAAGACACAAGCACCCCAAAGTTTAGGGCTGCTCTGTTGACAAGGATCTCCACTTCATTCCACCTTAAATATCCCAGGAAAGAGAAAAATGGATAAAGAAGTTGTGGTCCTTATGTACAATGGAAAATCACTCAGCCATGAAATCAATGTCATAAGGCTAGTAGCAGCATGATGAGTGGATTTAGGTACGACGATTCTAAGTGAAATAAGTCACACAGAAAAGGACACTTCTCATAAGGTATCACTTATAGAGGGAATGTAAAAACCGTTACACTTGAACTGAATTACAAAACAGAACAGAGTCACACATGCAGAAAACACACTATGGCTGCTTAACGGGAAAGGTGAGGTGGGGTGATACATAAAACAAGGGTTTCAAATTAGCTCAGATACCGTTCCATAAACCCAATATGTAATAGACAAAACCTACTCCTTGCTCAGAGAACTGGACTCAACACGCCCTATTCACCGCACAAGAATATATCTGACTAGGAATAATCTTAAAACCTATGTATTGATATCTCTCTGTTAGTGTGTCAAGTGGGTGTAAAGCGGCATAAACACAGCAGTGAAAAGCAGCTAAACCCCATTATAAAAATAAATTACTTTGAAAAACCCACGAAACAAACACAGTGAAAGAGAGAGAAATTCTTACACAATGCGTTCATGGGCTGTGATGCAACCTGGATTGACCATATCTAGACCCACAGCTGGATGAGACATAAGGGTGGACACTCTTGGGGCTGAGAGGTTTGGTGAGGTTGGGTGAGCAAACGCAGACCCTTTAAAGTAATACTGCGTAGTACCCGTCCCATGGGATCCAAATCTCCAGGTTCAAGGGCATCTTCCTACATCGAAAACATGCATGAGAAACCCAGAGGATGGTACAGCGTGTGATGGGGAAAGGTTTCTAAAACGCACCTCATTTCTCACATCCTTGTGCCCGGGTTCGCCATTCCAGCCTCTTTACTAGCAATCTCCCTACTTGGAGCATCAGCACCTTTAACCTCCTGTTCCGTACAGGTTGCAATTTGTCCTGAGGATGAACGGGAAGACGGGGAACCAATGAGAGACTAGCTCTTGGTGTGGACACAGGCACAGGTCACTCTATTTTCCGATCAGGAAGAAGAATTAACCACAGGCTCAGCCTTCCCCCCGGAACAAGAACAGGGCGTGAATCCATCATGCGCTTTTGTGGCCAGCTCCCAAAAAAGCGAGTTGTAAAATGGAGCTTCAGGGCACTGCAAATCACAAACCTGCAGAGTTATAAATGATAACTCTCGTCCACAAATATATTGAGGGAAGGCAAAGAAGAGGTTTTGAAATCAAGGCAGAATTGCAGGAAACAGATTTCAGGAGGTAGATTCGAATCGCCTTTAAAGCACATGAAGAGCGGGAAAACGTAGACAATGATTCCCTTGGCCAAAAAGGGCGTATGCGTTTTTTCCTGAATATATTCAAGAAAAAACGGATACGCCCTTTTTGGCCAACCAAGCAACCTGGAAAGGCAAATCAGGGCGACAAAGAAGACTCGCTACCCATCGGTCAAAAGGGCCATGTTGAAAAAAGTGTCAAAACCAGAAATGCGGGACAGGCCATGGAGAAATGGGAGCCTTGCTACACTGATGGGCGGGATGTAAATTGCCAACAGGCACTCTGGAGAAGTCTACGGTGAGTCCTGAAACATCTAAAAAACACAGCTTAGAGAGCATAGGGCACTTCCACTCATGGGGGTATAAATTGGGAAAATGAAAAATCAGCAAGACACAAGCACCCCAAAGTTTAGGGCTGCTCTGTTGACAAGGACCTCCACTTCATTCCACCTTAAATATCCCAGGAAAGAGAAAAATGGATAAAGAAGTTGTGGTCCTTATGTACAATGGAAAATCACTCAGCCATGAAATCAATGTCATAAGGCTAGTAGCAGCATGATGAGTGGATTTAGGTACGACGATTCTAAGTGAAATAAGTCACACAGAAAAAGACACTTCTCATAAGGTATCACTTATAGAGGGAATGTAAAAACCGTTACACTTGAACTGAATTACAAAACAGAACAGAGTCACACATGCAGAAAACACACTATGGCTGCTTAACGGGAAAGGTGAGGTGGGGTGATACATAAAACAAGGGTTTCAAATTAGCTCAGATACTGTTCCATAAACCCAATATGTAATAGACAAGACCTACTCCTTGCTCAGAGAACTGGACTCAACACGCCCTATTCACCGCACAAGAATATATCTGACTAGGAATAATCTTAAAACCTATGTATTGATATCTCTCTGTTAGTGTGTCAAGTGGGTGTAAAGCGGCATAAACACAGCAGTGAAAAGCAGCTAAACCCCATTATAAAAATAAATTACTTTGAAAAACTCACGAAACAAACACAGTGAAAGAGAGAGAAATTCTTACACAATGCGTTCATGGGCTGTGATGCAACCTGGATTGACCATATCTAGATCCACAGCTGGATGAGACATAAGGGTGGACACTCTTGGGGCTGAGAGGTTTGGTGAGGTTGGGTGAGCAAACGCAGACCCTTTAAAGTAATACTGTGTAGTACCCGTCCCATGGGATCCAAATCTCCAGGTTCAAGGGCATCTTCCTACACCGAAAACATGCATGAGAAACCCAGAGGATGGTACAGCGTGTGATGGGGAAAGGTTTCTAAAACGCACCTCATTTCTCACATCCTTGTGCCCGGGTTCGCCATTCCAGCCGCTTTACTAGCAATCTCCCTACTTGGAGCATCAGCACCTTTAACCTCCTGTTCCGTACAGGTTGCAATTTGTCCTGAGGATGAACGGGAAGACGGGGAACCAATGAGAGACTAGCTCTTGGTGTGGACACAGGCACAGGTCACTCTATTTTCCCATCAGGAAGAAGAATTAACCACAGGCTCAGCCTTCCCCCCTGAACAAGAACAGGGCGTGAATCCATCATGCGCTTTTGTGGCCAGCTCCCAAAAAAGCGAGTTGTAAAATGGAGCTTCAGGGCACTGCAAATCACAAACCTGCAGAGTTATAAATGATAACTCTCGTCCACAAATATATTGAGGGAAGGCAAAGAAGAGGTTTTGAAATCAAGGCAGAATTGCAGGAAACAGATTTCAGGAGGTAGATTCGAATCGCCTTTAAAGCACATGAGAAGCGGGAAAACGTAGACAATGATTCCCTTGGCCAAAAAGGGCGTATGCGTTTTTTCCTGAATATATTCAGGAAAAAACGCATACGCCCTTTTTGGGCAACCAAGCAACCTGGAAAGGCAAATCAGGGCTACAAAGAAGACTCGCTACCCATCGGTCAGAAGGGCCATGCTGAAAAAAGTGTCAAAACCAGAAATGCGGGACAGGCCATGGAGAAATGGGAGCCTTGCGACACTGATGGGCGGGATGTAAATTGCCAACAGACACTCTGGAGAAGTCTACGGTGAGTCCTGAAACATCTGAAAAACACAGCTTAGAGAGCATAGGGCACTTCCACTCATGGGGGTATAAATTGGGAAAATGAAAAATCAGCAAGACACAAGCACCCCAAAGTTTAGGGCTGCTCTGTTGACAAGGACCTCCATTTCATTCCACCTTAAATATCCCAGGAAAGAGAAAAATGGATAAAGAAGTTGTGGTCCTTATGTACAATGGAATATCACTCAGCCATGAAATCAATGTCATAAGGCTAGTAGCAGCATGATGAGTGGATTTAGGTACGACGATTCTAAGTGAAATAAGTCACAGAGAAAAGGACACTTCTCATAAGGTATCACTTATAGAGGGAATGTAAAAACCGTTACACTTGAACTGAATTACAAAACAGAACAGAGTCACACATGCAGTAAACACACTATGGCTGCTTAACGGGAAAGGTGAGGTGGGGTGATACATAAAACAAGGGTTTCAAATTAGCTCAGATACCGTTCCATAAACCCAATATGTAATAGACAAGACCTACTCCTTGCTCAGAGAACTGGACTCAACACGCCCTATTCACCAGAGAAGAATATATCTGACTAGTAATAATCTTAAAACCTATGTATTGATATCTCTCTATTAGTGTGTCAAGTGGGTGTAAAGCGGCATAAACACAGCAGTGAAAAGCAGCTAAACCCCATTATAAAAATAAATTACTTCGAAAAACCCATGAAACAAAGACAGTGAAAGAGAGCGAAATTCTTACACAATGCGTTCAGGGGCTGTGATGCAACCTGGATTGACCATATCTAGACCCACAGCTGGATGAGACATAAGGGTGGACACTCTTGGGGCTGAGAGGTTTGGTGAGCTTGGGTGAGCAAACGCAGACCCTTTAAATTAATACTGCGTGGTACCCGTCCAATGGGTCCCAAATCTCCAGGTTCAAGGGCATCTTCCTACATCGAAAACATGCATGAGAAACCCAGAAGATGGTACACCGTGTGATGGGCAAAGGTTTCTAAAACGAACCTCATTTCTCATCTCCTTGTGCCCGGATTCCCCATTCCAGCCACTTTACTAGCAATCTCCCTACTTGGAGCATCAGCACCTTTAACCTCCTGTTCCGTACAGGTTGCAATTTGTCCTGAGGATGAACGGGAAGACGGGGAACCAATGAGAGACTAGCTCTTGGTGTGGACACAGGCACAGGTCACTCTATTTTCCCATCAGGAAGAAGAATTAACCACAGGCTCAGCCTTCCCCCCGGAACCAAAACAGGGCATGAAACCATCATGCGCTTTTGCGGCCAGCCCCGAAAAAAGCGAGTTGTAAAATGGAGCTTCAGGTCACTGCAATTCAAAAACCTGCAGAGTTATAAATGATAACTTTCGTCCACAAACATATTGAGGGAAGGCAAAGCAGAGGATTTGAAATCAAGGCAGAATTGCAGGAAACAGATTTCAGGAGGTAGATTCGAATCGCCTTTAAAGCACATGAAAAGCGGCAAAACGTTGACAATGATGCCCTTGGCCAAAAAGGGCGTATGCGTTTTTTCCTGAATATATTCAGGAAAAAACGCATACGCCCTTTTTGGCCAACCAAGCAACCTGGAAAGGCAAATCAGGGCTACAAAGAAGACTCGCTACCCATCGGTCAAAAGGGCCATGCTGAAAAACGTGTCAAAACCAGAAATGCAGGACAGGCCATGGAGAAATGGGAGCCTTGCTACACTGATGGGCGGGATGTAAATTGCCAACAGCCACTCTGGAGAAGTGTACGGTGAGTCCTGAAACATCTGAAAAACACAGCTTAGAGAGCATAGGGCACTTCCACTCATGGGGGTATAAATTGGGAAAATGAAAAATCAGCAAGACACAAGCACCCCAAAGTTTAGGGCTGCTCTGTTGACCAGGACCTCCACTTCATTCCACCTTGAATATCCCAGGAAAGAGAAAAATGGATAAAGAAGTTGTGGTCCTTATGTACAATGGAATATCACTCAGCCATGAAATCAATGTCATAAGGCTAGTAGCAGCATGATGAGTGGATTTAGGTACAACGATTCTAAGTGAAATAAGTCACACAGAAAAGGACACTTCTCATGAGGTATCACTTATACAGGGAATGTAAAAACCGTTACACTTGAACTGAATTACAAAACAGAACAGAGTCACACATGCAGAAAACACACTATGGCTGCTTAACGGGAAAGATGAGGTGGGGTAATGCATAAAACAAGGGTTTCAAATTAGCTCAGATACCGTTCCATAAACCCAATATGTAATAGACAAGACCTACTCCTTGCTCAGAGAACTGGACTCAACACGCCCTATTCACCGCACAAGAATATATCTGACTAGTAATAATCTTTAAACCTATGTATTGATATCTCTCTGTTAGTGTGTCAAGTGGGTGTAAAGCGGCATAAACACAGCAGTGAAAAGCAGCTAAACCCCATTATAAAAATAAATTACTTTGAAAAACCCATGAAACAAAGACAGTGAAAGAGAGAGAAATTCTTACACAATGCATTCAGGGGCTGTGATGCAACCTGGATTGACCATATCTAGACCCACAGCTGGATGAGACATAAGGGTGGACACTCTTGGGGCTGAGAGGTTTGGTGAGGTTGGGTGAGCAAACGCAGACCCTTTAAATTAATACTGCGTGGTACCCGTCCAATGGGTCCCAAATCTCCAGGTTCAAGGGCATCTTCCTACATCGAAAACATGCATGAGAAACCCAGAAGATGGTACACCGTGTGATGAGGAAAGGTTTCTAAAACGAACCTCATTTCTCATCTCCTTGTGCCCGGGTTCCCCATTCCAGCCACTTTACTAACAATCTCCCTACTTGGAGCATCAGCACCTTTAACCTCCTGTTCCGGACAGGTTGCAATTTGTCCTGAGGATGAACGGGAAGACGGGGAACCAATGAGAGACTAGCTCTTGGTTGGACACAGGCACAGGTCAATCTATTTTCCCATCAGGAAGAAGAATTAACCACAGGCTCAGCCTGCCACCCGGAACAAGAACAGGGCGTGAATCCATCATGCGCTTTTGCGGCCAGCTCCCAAAAAAGCGAGTTGTAAAATGGAGGTTCAGGGCACTGCAATTCACAAACCTGCAGAGTTATAAATGATAACTCTCGACCACAAATATATTGAGGGAAGGCAAAGAAGAGGATTTGAAATCAAGGCAGAATTGCAGGAAACAGATTTCAGGAGGTAGATTCGAATCGCCTTTAAAGCACATGAAAAGCGGCAAAACGTTGACAATGATGCCCTTGGCCAAAAAGGGCGTATGCGTTTTTTCCTGAATATATTCAGGAAAAAACGCATACGCCCTTTTTGGCCAACCAAGCAATCTGGAAAGGCAAATCAGGGCTACAAAGAAGACTCGCTACCCATCGGTCAAAAGGGCCATGCTGAAAAACTTGTCAAAATCAGAAATGCAGGACAGGCCATGGAGAAATGGGAGCCTTGCTACACTGATGGGCGGGATGTAAATTGCCAACAGCCACTCTGGAGGAGTGTACGGTGAGTCCTGAAATATCTAAAAAACACAGCTTAGAGAGCATAGGGCACTTCCACTCATGGGGGTATAAATTGGGAAAATGAAAAATCAGCAAGACACAAGCACCCCAAAGTTTAGGGCTGCTCTGTTGACAAGGACCTCCATTTCATTCCACGTTAAATATCCCAGGAAAGAGAAAAATGGATAAAGAAGTTGTGGTCCTTATGTACAATGGAATATCACTCAGCCATGAAATCAATGTCATAAGGCTAGTAGCAGCATGATGAGTGGATTTAGGTACGACGATTCTAAGTGAAATAAGTCACAGAGAAAAGGACACTTCTCATAAGGTATCACTTATAGAGGGAATGTAAAAACCGTTACACTTGAACTGAATTACAAAACAGAACAGAGTCACACATGCAGTAAACACACTATGGCTGATTAACGGGAAAGGTGAGGTGGGGTGATACATAAAACAAGGGTTTCAAATTAGCTCAGATACCGTTCCATAAACCCAATATGTAATAGACAAGACCTACTCCTTGCTCAGAGAACTGGACTCAACACGCCCTATTCACCGCACAAGAATATATCTGACTAGTAATAATCTTAAAACCTATGTATTGATATCTCTCTATTAGTGTGTCAAGTGGGTGTAAAGCGGCATAAACACAGCAGTGAAAAGCAGCTAAACCCCATTATAAAAATAAATTACTTTGAAAAACCCATGAAACAAAGACAGTGAAAGAGAGCGAAATTCTTACACAATGCGTTCAGGGGCTGTGATGCAACCTGGATTGACCATATCTAGACCCACAGCTGGATGAGACATAAGGGTGGACACTCTTGGGGCTGAGAGGTTTGGTGAGGTGGGGTGAGCAAACGCAGACCCTTTAAATTAATACTGCGTGGTACCCGTCCAATGGGTCCCAAATCTCCAGGTTCAAGGGCATCTTCCTACATCGAAAACATGCATGAGAAACCCAGAAGATGGTACACCGTGTGATGGGGAAAGGTTTCTAAAACGAACCTCATTTCTCATCTCCTTGTGCCCGGGTTCCCCATTCCAGCCACTCTACTAGCATTCTCCCTACTTGGAGCATCAGCACCTTTAACCTCCTGTTCCGTACAGGTTGCAATTTGTCCTGAGGATGAACGGGAAGACGGGGAACCAATGAGAGACTAGCTCTTGGTGTGGACACAGGCACAGGTCACTCTATTTTCCCATCAGGAAGAAGAATTAACCACAGGCTCAGCCTGCCCCCCGGAACAAGAACAGGGCGTGAATCCATCATGCGCTTTTGCGGCCAGCTCCCAAAAAAGCGAGTTGTAAAATGGAGGTTCAGGGCACTGCAATTCACAAACCTGCAGAGTTATAAATGATAACTCTCGTCCACAAATATATTGAGGGAAGGCAAAGAAGAGGATTTGAAATCAAGGCAGAATTGCAGGAAACAGATTTCAGGAGGTAGATTCGAATCGCCTTTAAAGCACATGAAAAGCGGCAAAACGTTGACAATGATGCCCTTGGCCAAAAAGGGCGTATGCGTTTTTTCCTAAATATATTCAGGAAAAAACGCATACGCCCTTTTTGGCCAACCAAGCAATCTGGAAAGGCAAATCAGGGCTACAAAGAAGACTCGCTACCCATCGGTCAAAAGGGCCATGCAGAAAAAAGTCTCAAAACCAGAAATGCAGGACAGGCCATGGAGAAATGGGAGCCTTGCTACATTGATGGGCGGGATGTAAATTGCCAACAACCAAACTGGAGAAGTGTACGGTGTGTCCTGAAACATCTAAAAAACACAGCTTAGAGAGCATAGGGCACTTCCACTCATGGGGGTATAAATTGGGAAAATGAAAAATCAGCAAGACACAAGCACCCCAAAGTTTAGGGCTGCTCTGTTGACAAGGACCTCCACTTCATTCCACCTTCAATATCCCAGGAAAGGGAAAAATGGATAAAGAAGTTGTGGTCCTTATGTACAATGGAATATCACTCAGCCATGAAATCAATGTCATAAGGCTAGTAGCAGCATGATGAGTGGATTTAGGTACGACGATTCTAAGTGAAATAAGTCACACAGAAAAGGACACTTCTCATAAGGTATCACTTATAGAGGGAATGTAAAAACCGTTACACTTGAACTGAATTACAAAACAGAACAGAGTCACACATGCAGAAAACACACTATGGCTGCTTAACGGGAAAGGTGAGGTGGGGTGATACATAAAACAAGGGTTTCAAATTAGCTCAGATACTGTTCCATAAACCCAATATGTAATAGACAAGACCTACTCCTTGCTCAGAGAACTGGACTCAACACGCCCTATTCACCGCACAAGAATATATCTGACTAGGAATAATCTTAAAACCTATGTATTGATATCTCTCTGTTAGTGTGTCAAGTGGGTGTAAAGCGGCATAAACACAGCAGTGAAAAGCAGCTAAACCCCATTATAAAAATAAATTACTTTGAAAAACTCACGAAACAAACACAGTGAAAGAGAGAGAAATTCTTACACAATGCGTTCATGGGCTGTGATGCAACCTGGATTGACCATATCTAGATCCACAGCTGGATGAGACATAAGGGTGGACACTCTTGGGGCTGAGAGGTTTGGTGAGGTTGGGTGAGCAAACGCAGACCCTTTAAAGTAATACTGTGTAGTACCCGTCCCATGGGATCCAAATCTCCAGGTTCAAGGGCATCTTCCTACACCGAAAACATGCATGAGAAACCCAGAGGATGGTACAGCGTGTGATGGGGAAAGGTTTCTAAAACGCACCTCATTTCTCACATCCTTGTGCCCGGGTTCGCCATTCCAGCCGCTTTACTAGCAATCTCCCTACTTGGAGCATCAGCACCTTTAACCTCCTGTTCCGTACAGGTTGCAATTTGTCCTGAGGATGAACGGGAAGACGGGGAACCAATGAGAGACTAGCTCTTGGTGTTGACACAGGCACAGGTCACTCTATTTTCCCATCAGGAAGAAGAATTAACCACAGGCTCAGCCTTCCCCCCGGAACAAGAACAGGGCGTGAATCCATCATGCGCTTTTGTGGCCAGCTCCCAAAAAAGCGAGTTGTAAAATGGAGCTTCAGGGCACTGCAAATCACAAACCTGCAGAGTTATAAATGATAACTCTCGTCCACAAATATATTGAGGGAAGGCAAAGAAGAGGTTTTGAAATCAAGGCAGAATTGCAGGAAACAGATTTCAGGAGGTAGAATCGAATCGCCTTTAAAGCACATGAAAAGCGGCAAAACGTTGACAATGATTCCCTTGGCCAAAAAGGGCGTATGCGTTTTTTCCTGAATATATTCAGGAAAAAACGCATACGCCCTTTTTGGCCAACCAAGCAACCTGGAAAGGCAAATCAGGGCGACAAAGAAGACTCGCTACCCATCGGTCAGAAGGGCCATGCTGAAAAAAGTGTCAAAACCAGAAATGCGGGACAGGCCATGGAGAAATGGGAGCCTTGCGACACTGATGGGCGGGATGTAAATTGCCAACAGACACTCTGGAGAAGTCTACGGTGAGTCCTGAAACATCTAAAAAAGACAGCTTAGAGAGCATAGGGCACTTCCACTCATGGGGGTATAAATTGGGAAAATTAAAAATCAGCAAGACACAAGCACCCCAAAGTTTAGGGCTGCTCTGTTGACAAGGACCTCCACTTCATTCCACCTTAAATATCCCAGGAAAGAGAAAAATGGATAAAGAAGTTGTGGTCCTTATGTACAATGGAAAATCACTCAGCCATGAAATCAATGTCATAAGGCTAGTAGCAGCATGATGACTGGATTTAGGTACGACGATTCTAAGTGAAATAAGTCACACAGAAAAGGACACTTCTCATAAGGTATTACTTATAGAGGGAATGTAAAAACCGTTACACTTGAACTGAATTACAAAACAGAACAGAGTCACACATGCAGAAAACACACTATGGCTGCTTAACGGGAAAGGTGAGGTGGGGTGATACATAAAACAAGGGTTTCAAATTAGCTCAGATACCGTTCCATAAACCCAATATGTAATAGACAAGACCTACTCCTTTCTCAGAGAACTGGACTCAACACGCCCTATTCACCGCACAAGAATATATCTGACTAGTAATAATCTTAAAACCTATGTATTGATATCTCTCTGTTAGTGTGTCAAGTGGGTGTAAAGTGGCATAAACACAGCAGTGAAAAGCAGCTAAACCCCATTATAAAAATAAATTACTTTGAAAAACCCATGAAACAAAGACAGTGAAAGAGAGAGAAATTCTTACACAATGCGTTCATGGGCTGTGATGCAACCTGGATTGACCATATCTAGACCCACAGCTGGATGAAACATAAGGGTGGACACTCTTGGGGCTGAGAGGTTTGGTGAGGTGGGGTGAGCAAACGCAGACCCTTTAAAGTAATACTGCGTGGTACCCGTCCCATGGGTCCCAAATCTCCAGGTTCAAGGGCATCTTCCTACATCGAAAACATGCATGAGAAACCCAGAAGATGGTACACCGTGTGATGGGGAAAGGTTTCTAAAACGCACCTCATTTCTCATCTCCTTGTGCCCGGGTTCGCCATTCCAGCCGCTTTACTAGCAATCTCCCTACTTGGAGCATCAGCACCTTTAACCTCCTGTTCCGTACAGGTTGCAATTTGTCCTGAGGATGAACGGGAAGACGGGGAACCAATGAGAGACTAGCTCTTGGTGTGGACACAGGCACAGGTCACTCTATTTTCCCATCAGGAAGAAGAATTAACCACAGGCTCAGCCTTCCCCCCGGAACCAGAACAGGGTGTGGAACCATCAAGCGCTTTTGCGGCCAGCTCCCAAAAAAGCAAGTTGTAAAATGGAGCTTCAGGTCACTGCAATTCACAAACCTGCAGAGTTATAAATGATAACTCTCGTCCACAAATATATTGAGGGAAGGCAAAGAAGAGGATTTGAAATCAAGGCAGAATTGCAGGAAACAGATTTCAGGAGGTAGATTCGAATCGCCTTTAAAGCACATGAAAAGCGGCAAAACGTTGACAATGATGCCCTTGGCCAAAAAGGGCGTATGCGTTTTTTCCTGAATATATTCAGGAAAAAACGCTTACGCCCTTTTTGGCCAACCAAGCAACCTGGAAAGGCAAATCAGGGCTACAAAGAAGACTCACTACCCATCGGTCAAAAGGGCCATGCTGAAAAAAGTCTCAAAACCAGAAATGCAGGACAGGCCATGGAGAAATGGGAGCCTTGCTACACTGATGGGCGGGATGTAAATTGCCAACAGTCACTCTGGAGAAGTGTACGGTGAGTCCTGAAACATCTAAAAAACACAGCTTAGACAGCATAGGGCACTTCCACTCATGGGGGTATAAATTGGGAAAATTAAAAATCAGCAAGACACAAGCACCCCAAAGTTTAGGGCTGCTCTGTTGACAAGGATCTCCACTTCATTCCACCTTAAATATCCCAGGAAAGAGAAAAATGGATAAAGAAGTTGTGGTCCTTATGTACAATGGAAAATCACTCAGCCATGAAATCAATGTCATAAGGCTAGTAGCAGCATGATGAGTGGATTTAGGTACGACGATTCTAAGTGAAATAAGTCACACAGAAAAGGACACTTCTCATAAGGTATCACTTATAGAGGGAATGTAAAAACCGTTACACTTGAACTGAATTACAAAACAGAACAGAGTCACACATGCAGAAAACACACTATGGCTGCTTAACGGGAAAGGTGAGGTGGGGTGATACATAAAACAAGGGTTTCAAATTAGCTCAGATACTGTTCCATAAACCCAATATGTAATAGACAAGACCTACTCCTTGCTCAGAGAACTGGACTCAACACGCCCTATTCACCGCACAAGAATATATCTGACTAGGAATAATCTTAAAACCTATGTATTGATATCTCTCTGTTAGTGTGTCAAGTGGGTGTAAAGCGGCATAAACACAGCAGTGAAAAGCAGCTAAACCCCATTATAAAAATAAATTACTTTGAAAAACTCACGAAACAAACACAGTGAAAGAGAGAGAAATTCTTACACAATGCGTTCATGGGCTGTGATGCAACCTGGATTGACCATATCTAGATCCACAGCTGGATGAGACATAAGGGTGGACACTCTTGGGGCTGAGAGGTTTGGTGAGGTTGGGTGAGCAAACGCAGACCCTTTAAAGTAATACTGTGTAGTACCCGTCCCATGGGATCCAAATCTCCAGGTTCAAGGGCATCTTCCTACACCGAAAACATGCATGAGAAACCCAGAGGATGGTACAGCGTGTGATGGGGAAAGGTTTCTAAAACGCACCTCATTTCTCACATCCTTGTGCCCGGGTTCGCCATTCCAGCCGCTTTACTAGCAATCTCCCTACTTGGAGCATCAGCACCTTTAACCTCCTGTTCCGTACAGGTTGCAATTTGTCCTGAGGATGAACGGGAAGACGGGGAACCAATGAGAGACTAGCTCTTGGTGTTGACACAGGCACAGGTCACTCTATTTTCCCATCAGGAAGAAGAATTAACCACAGGCTCAGCCTTCCCCCCGGAACAAGAACAGGGCGTGAATCCATCATGCACTTTTGTGGCCAGCTCCCAAAAAAGCGAGTTGTAAAATGGAGCTTCAGGGCACTGCAAATCACAAACCTGCAGAGTTATAAATGATAACTCTCGTCCACAAATATATTGAGGGAAGGCAAAGAAGAGGTTTTGAAATCAAGGCAGAATTGCAGGAAACAGATTTCAGGAGGTAGAATCGAATCGCCTTTAAAGCACATGAAAAGCGGCAAAACGTTGACAATGATTCCCTTGGCCAAAAAGGGCGTATGCGTTTTTTCCTGAATATATTCAGGAAAAAACGCATACGCCCTTTTTGGCCAACCAAGCAACCTGGAAAGGCAAATCAGGGCGACAAAGAAGACTCGCTACCCATCGGTCAGAAGGGCCATGCTGAAAAAAGTGTCAAAACCAGAAATGCGGGACAGGCCATGGAGAAATGGGAGCCTTGCGACACTGATGGGCGGGATGTAAATTGCCAACAGACACTCTGGAGAAGTCTATGGTGAGTCCTGAAACATCTAAAAAAGACAGCTTAGAGAGCATAGGGCACTTCCACTCATGGGGGTATAAATTGGGAAAATTAAAAATCAGCAAGACACAAGCACCCCAAAGTTTAGGGCTGCTCTGTTGACAAGGACCTCCACTTCATTCCACCTTCAATATCCCAGGAAAGAGAAAAATGGATAAAGAAGTTGTGGTCCTTATGTACAATGGAAAATCACTCAGCCATGAAATCAATGTCATAAGGCTAGTAGCAGCATGATGAGTGGATTTAGGTACGACGATTCTAAGTGAAATAAGTCACACAGAAAAGGACACTTCTCATAAGGTATTACTTATAGAGGGAATGTAAAAACCGTTACACTTGAACTGAATTACAAAACAGAACAGAGTCACACATGCAGAAAACACACTATGGCTGCTTAACGGGAAAGGTGAGGTGGGGTGATACATAAAACAAGGGTTTCAAATTAGCTCAGATACCGTTCCATAAACCCAATATGTAATAGACAAGACCTACTCCTTTCTCAGAGAACTGGACTCAACACGCCCTATTCACCGCACAAGAATATATCTGACTAGTAATAATCTTAAAACCTATGTATTGATATCTCTCTGTTAGTGTGTCAAGTGGGTGTAAAGTGGCATAAACACAGCAGTGAAAAGCAGCTAAACCCCATTATAAAAATAAATTACTTTGAAAAACCCATGAAACAAAGACAGTGAAAGAGAGAGAAATTCTTACACAATGCGTTCATGGGCTGTGATGCAACCTGGATTGACCATATCTAGACCCACAGCTGGATGAAACATAAGGGTGGACACTCTTGGGGCTGAGAGGTTTGGTGAGGTGGGGTGAGCAAACGCAGACCCTTTAAAGTAATACTGCGTGGTACCCGTCCCATGGGTCCCAAATCTCCAGGTTCAAGGGCATCTTCCTACATCGAAAACATGCATGAGAAACCCAGAAGATGGTACACCGTGTGATGGGGAAAGGTTTCTAAAACGCACCTCATTTCTCATCTCCTTGTGCCCGGGTTCGCCATTCCAGCCGCTTTACTAGCAATCTCCCTACTTGGAGCATCAGCACCTTTAACCTCCTGTTCCGTACAGGTTGCAATTTGTCCTGAGGATGAACGGGAAGACGGGGAACCAATGAGAGACTAGCTCTTGGTGTGGACACAGGCACAGGTCACTCTATTTTCCCATCAGGAAGAAGAATTAACCACAGGCTCAGCCTTCCCCCCGGAACCAGAACAGGGTGTGGAACCATCAAGCGCTTTTGCGGCCAGCTCCCAAAAAAGCAAGTTGTAAAATGGAGCTTCAGGTCACTGCAATTCACAAACCTGCAGAGTTATAAATGATAACTCTCGTCCACAAATATATTGAGGGAAGGCAAAGAAGAGGATTTGAAATCAAGGCAGAATTGCAGGAAACAGATTTCAGGAGGTAGATTCGAATCGCCTTTAAAGCACATGAAAAGCGGCAAAACGTTGACAATGATGCCCTTGGCCAAAAAGGGCGTATGCGTTTTTTCCTGAATATATTCAGGAAAAAACGCTTACGCCCTTTTTGGCCAACCAAGCAACCTGGAAAGGCAAATCAGGGCTACAAAGAAGACTCACTACCCATCGGTCAAAAGGGCCATGCTGAAAAAAGTCTCAAAACCAGAAATGCAGGACAGGCCATGGAGAAATGGGAGCCTTGCTACACTGATGGGCGGGATGTAAATTGCCAACAGTCACTCTGGAGAAGTGTACGGTGAGTCCTGAAACATCTAAAAAACACAGCTTAGACAGCATAGGGCACTTCCACTCATGGGGGTATAAATTGGGAAAATTAAAAATCAGCAAGACACAAGCACCCCAAAGTTTAGGGCTGCTCTGTTGACAAGGATCTCCACTTCATTCCACCTTAAATATCCCAGGAAAGAGAAAAATGGATAAAGAAGTTGTGGTCCTTATGTACAATGGAAAATCACTCAGCCATGAAATCAATGTCATAAGGCTAGTAGCAGCATGATGAGTGGATTTAGGTACGACGATTCTAAGTGAAATAAGTCACACAGAAAAGGACACTTCTCATAAGGTATCACTTATAGAGGGAATGTAAAAACCGTTACACTTGAACTGAATTACAAAACAGAACAGAGTCACACATGCAGAAAACACACTATGGCTGCTTAACGGGAAAGGTGAGGTGGGGTGATACATAAAACAAGGGTTTCAAATTAGCTCAGATACTGTTCCATAAACCCAATATGTAATAGACAAGACCTACTCCTTGCTCAGAGAACTGGACTCAACACGCCCTATTCACCGCACAAGAATATATCTGACTAGGAATAATCTTAAAACCTATGTATTGATATCTCTCTGTTAGTGTGTCAAGTGGGTGTAAAGCGGCATAAACACAGCAGTGAAAAGCAGCTAAACCCCATTATAAAAATAAATTACTTTGAAAAACTCACGAAACAAACACAGTGAAAGAGAGAGAAATTCTTACACAATGCGTTCATGGGCTGTGATGCAACCTGGATTGACCATATCTAGACCCACAGCTGGATGAGACATAAGGGTGGACACTCTTGGGGCTGAGAGGTTTGGTGAGGTTGGGTGAGCAAACGCAGACCCTTTAAAGTAATACTGTGTAGTACCCGTCCCATGGGATCCAAATCTCCAGGTTCAAGGGCATCTTCCTACATCGAAAACATGCATGAGAAACCCAGAGGATGGTACAGCGTGTGATGGGGAAAGGTTTCTAAAACGCACCTCATTTCTCATCTCCTTGTGCCCGGGTTCACCATTCCAGCCGCTTTACTAGCAATCTCCCTACTTGGAGCATCAGCACCTTTAACCTCCTGTTCCGTACAGGTTGCAATTTGTCCTGAGGATGAACGGGAAGACGGGGAACCAATGAGAGACTAGCTCTTGGTGTGGACACAGGCACAGGTCACTCTATTTTCCGATCAGGAAGAAGAATTAACCACAGGCTCAGCCTTCCCCCCGGAACAAGAACAGGGCGTGAATCCATCATGCGCTTTTGTGGCCAGCTCCCAAAAAAGCGAGTTGTAAAATGGAGCTTCAGGGCACTGCAAATCACAAACCTGCAGAGTTATAAATGATAACTCTCGTCCACAAATATATTGAGGGAAGGCAAAGAAGAGGTTTTGAAATCAAGGCAGAATTGCAGGAAACAGATTTCAGGAGGTAGATTCGAAGCGCCTTTAAAGCACATGAAGAGCGGGAAAACGTAGACAATGATTCCCTTGGCCAAAAAGGGCGTATGCGTTTTTTCCTGAATATATTCAAGAAAAAACGGATACGCACTTTTTGGCCAACCAAGCAACCTGGAAAGGCAAATCAGGGCGACAAAGAAGACTCGCTACCCATCGGTCAAAAGGGCCATGTTGAAAAAAGTGTCAAAACCAGAAATGCGGGACAGGCCATGGAGAAATGGGAGCCTTGCTACACTGATGGGCGGGATGTAAATTGCCAACAGACACTCTGGAGAAGTCTACGGTGAGTCCTGAAACATCTAAAAAACACAGCTTAGAGAGCATAGGGCACTTCCACTCATGGGGGTATAAATTGGGAAAATGAAAAATCAGCAAGACACAAGCACCCCAAAGTTTAGGGCTGCTCTGTTGACAAGGACCTCCACTTCATTCCACCTTAAATATCCCAGGAAAGAGAAAAATGGATAAAGAAGTTGTGGTCCTTATGTACAATGGAATATCACTCAGCCATGAAATCAATGTCATAAGGCTAGTAGCAGCATGATGAGTGGATTTAGGTACGACGATTCTAAGTGACATAAGTCACACAGAAAAGGACACTTCTCATAAGGTATCACTTATAGAGGGAATGTAAAAACCGTTACACTTGAACTGAATTACAAAACAGAACAGAGTCACACATGCAGAAAACACACTATGGCTGCTTAACGGGAAAGGTGAGGTGGGGTGATACATAAAACAAGGGTTTCAAATTAGCTCAGATACTGTTCCATAAACCCAATATGTAATAGACAAGACCTACTCCTTGCTCAGAGAACTGGACTCAACACGCCCTATTCACCGCACAAGAATATATCTGACTAGGAATAATCTTAAAACCTATGTATTGATATCTCTCTGTTAGTGTGTCAAGTGGGTGTAAAGCGGCATAAACACAGCAGTGAAAAGCAGCTAAACCCCATTATAAAAATAAATTACTTTGAAAAACTCACGAAACAAACACAGTGAAAGAGAGAGAAATTCTTACACAATGCGTTCATGGGCTGTGATGCAACCTGGATTGACCATATCTAGATCCACAGCTGGATGAGACATAAGGGTGGACACTCTTGGGGCTGAGAGGTTTGGTGAGGTTGGGTGAGCAAACGCAGACCCTTTAAAGTAATACTGTGTAGTACCCGTCCCATGGGATCCAAATCTCCAGGTTCAAGGGCATCTTCCTACACCGAAAACATGCATGAGAAACCCAGAGGATGGTACAGCGTGTGATGGGGAAAGGTTTCTAAAACGCACCTCATTTCTCACATCCTTGTGCCCGGGTTCGCCATTCCAGCCGCTTTACTAGCAATCTCCCTACTTGGAGCATCAGCACCTTTAACCTCCTGTTCCGTACAGGTTGCAATTTGTCCTGAGGATGAACGGGAAGACGGGGAACCAATGAGAGACTAGCTCTTGGTGTTGACACAGGCACAGGTCACTCTATTTTCCCATCAGGAAGAAGAATTAACCACAGGCTCAGCCTTCCCCCCGGAACAAGAACAGGGCGTGAATCCATCATGCGCTTTTGTGGCCAGCTCCCAAAAAAGCGAGTTGTAAAATGGAGCTTCAGGGCACTGCAAATCACAAACCTGCAGAGTTATAAATGATAACTCTCGTCCACAAATATATTGAGGGAAGGCAAAGAAGAGGTTTTGAAATCAAGGCAGAATTGCAGGAAACAGATTTCAGGAGGTAGATTCGAATCGCCTTTAAAGCACATGAAAAGCGGCAAAACGTTGACAATGATTCCCTTGGCCAAAAAGGGCGTATGCGTTTTTTCCTGAATATATTCAGGAAAAAACGCATACGCCCTTTTTGGCCAACCAAGCAACCTGGAAAGGCAAATCAGGGCTACAAAGAAGACTCGCTACCCATCGTTCAGAAGGGCCATGCTGAAAAAAGTGTCAAAACCAGAAATGCGGGACAGGCCATGGAGAAATGGGAGCCTTGCGACACTGATGGGCGGGATGTAAATTGCCAACAGACACTCTGGAGAAGTCTACGGTGAGTCCTGAAACATCTAAAAAACACAGCTTAGAGAGCATAGGGCACTTCCACTCATGGGGGTATAAATTGGGAAAATTAAAAATCAGCAAGACACAAGCACCCCAAAGTTTAGGGCTGCTCTGTTGAGAAGGACCTCCACTTCATTCCACCTTAAATATCCCAGGAAAGAGAAAAATGGATAAAGAAGTTGTGGTCCTTATGTACAATGGAAAATCACTCAGCCATGAAATCAATGTCATAAGGCTAGTAGCAGCATGATGAGTGGATTTAGGTACGACGATTCTAAGTGAAATAAGTCACACAGAAAAGGACACTTCTCATAAGGTATTACTTATAGAGGGAATGTAAAAACCGTTACACTTGAACTGAATTACAAAACAGAACAGAGTCACACATGCAGAAAACACACTATGGCTGCTTAACGGGAAAGGTGAGGTGGGGTGATACATAAAACAAGGGTTTCAAATTAGCTCAGATACCGTTCCATAAACCCAATATGTAATAGACAAGACCTACTCCTTTCTCAGAGAACTGGACTCAACACGCCCTATTCACCGCACAAGAATATATCTGACTAGTAATAATCTTAAAACCTATGTATTGATATCTCTCTGTTAGTGTTTCAAGTGGGTGTAAAGTGGCATAAACACAGCAGTGAAAAGCAGCTAAACCCCATTATAAAAATAAATTACTTTGAAAAACCCATGAAACAAAGACAGTGAAAGAGAGAGAAATTCTTACACAATGCGTTCATGGGCTGTGATGCAACCTGGATTGACCATATCTAGACCCACAGCTGGATGAAACATAAGGGTGGACACTCTTGGGGCTGAGAGGTTTGGTGAGGTGGGGTGAGCAAACGCAGACCCTTTAAAGTAATACTGCGTGGTACCCGTCCCATGGGTCCCAAATCTCCAGGTTCAAGGGCATCTTCCTACATCGAAAACATGCATGAGAAACCCAGAAGATGGTACACCGTGTGATGGGGAAAGGTTTCTAAAACGCACCTCATTTCTCATCTCCTTGTGCCCGGGTTCGCCATTCCAGCCGCTTTACTAGCAATCTCCCTACTTGGAGCATCAGCACCTTTAACCTCCTGTTCCGTACAGGTTGCAATTTGTCCTGAGGATGAACGGGAAGACGGGGAACCAATGAGAGACTAGCTCTTGGTGTGGACACAGGCACAGGTCACTCTATTTTCCCATCAGGAAGAAGAATTAACCACAGGCTCAGCCTTCCCCCCGGAACCAGAACAGGGTGTGGAACCATCAAGCGCTTTTGCGGCCAGCTCCCAAAAAAGCAAGTTGTAAAATGGAGCTTCAGGTCACTGCAATTCACAAACCTGCAGAGTTATAAATGATAACTCTCGTCCACAAATATATTGAGGGAAGGCAAAGAAGAGGATTTGAAATCAAGGCAGAATTGCAGGAAACAGATTTCAGGAGGTAGATTCGAATCGCCTTTAAAGCACATGAAAAGCGGCAAAACGTTGACAATGATGCCCTTGGCCAAAAAGGGCGTATGCGTTTTTTCCTGAATATATTCAGGAAAAAACGCTTACGCCCTTTTTGGCCAACCAAGCAACCTGGAAAGGCAAATCAGGGCTACAAAGAAGACTCGCTACCCATCGGTCAAAAGGGCCATGCTGAAAAAAGTCTCAAAACCAGAAATGCAGGACAGGCCATGGAGAAATGGGAGCCTTGCTACACTGATGGGCGGGATGTAAATTGCCAACAGTCACTCTGGAGAAGTGTACGGTGAGTCCTGAAACATCTAAAAAACACAGCTTAGACAGCATAGGGCACTTCCACTCATGGGGGTATAAATTGGGAAAATTAAAAATCAGCAAGACACAAGCACCCCAAAGTTTAGGGCTGCTCTGTTGACAAGGATCTCCACTTCATTCCACCTTAAATATCCCAGGAAAGAGAAAAATGGATAAAGAAGTTGTGGTCCTTATGTACAATGGAAAATCACTCAGCCATGAAATCAATGTCATAAGGCTAGTAGCAGCATGATGAGTGGATTTAGGTACGACGATTCTAAGTGAAATAAGTCACACAGAAAAGGACACTTCTCATAAGGTATCACTTATAGAGGGAATGTAAAAACCGTTACACTTGAACTGAATTACAAAACAGAACAGAGTCACACATGCAGAAAACACACTATGGCTGCTTAACGGGAAAGGTGAGGTGGGGTGATACATAAAACAAGGGTTTCAAATTAGCTCAGATACTGTTCCATAAACCCAATATGTAATAGACAAGACCTACTCCTTGCTCAGAGAACTGGACTCAACACGCCCTATTCACCGCACAAGAATATATCTGACTAGGAATAATCTTAAAACCTATGTATTGATATCTCTCTGTTAGTGTGTCAAGTGGGTGTAAAGCGGCATAAACACAGCAGTGAAAAGCAGCTAAACCCCATTATAAAAATAAATTACTTTGAAAAACTCACGAAACAAACACAGTGAAAGAGAGAGAAATTCTTACACAATGCGTTCATGGGCTGTGATGCAACCTGGATTGACCATATCTAGATCCACAGCTGGATGAGACATAAGGGTGGACACTCTTGGGGCTGAGAGGTTTGGTGAGGTTGGGTGAGCAAACGCAGACCCTTTAAAGTAATACTGTGTAGTACCCGTCCCATGGGATCCAAATCTCCAGGTTCAAGGGCATCTTCCTACACCGAAAACATGCATGAGAAACCCAGAGGATGGTACAGCGTGTGATGGGGAAAGGTTTCTAAAACGCAACTCATTTCTCACATCCTTGTGCCCGGGTTCGCCATTCCAGCCGCTTTACTAGCAATCTCCCTACTTGGAGCATCAGCACCTTTAACCTCCTGTTCCGTACAGGTTGCAATTTGTCCTGAGGATGAACGGGAAGACGGGGAACCAATGAGAGACTAGCTCTTGGTGTGGACACAGGCACAGGTCACTCTATTTTCCCATCAGGAAGAAGAATTAACCACAGGCTCAGCCTTCCCCCCGGAACCAGAACAGGGTGTGGAACCATCAAGCGCTTTTGCGGCCAGCTCCCAAAAAAGCAAGTTGTAAAATGGAGCTTCAGGTCACTGCAATTCACAAACCTGCAGAGTTATAAATGATAACTCTCGTCCACAAATATATTGAGGGAAGGCAAAGAAGAGGATTTGAAATCAAGGCAGAATTGCAGGAAACAGATTTCAGGAGGTAGATTCGAATCGCCTTTAAAGCACATGAAAAGCGGCAAAACGTTGACAATGATGCCCTTGGCCAAAAAGGGCGTATGCGTTTTTTCCTGAATATATTCAGGAAAAAACGCTTACACCCTTTTTGGCCAACCAAGCAACCTGGAAAGGCAAATCAGGGCTACAAAGAAGACTCGCTACCCATCGGTCAAAAGGGCCATGCTGAAAAAAGTCTCAAAACCAGAAATGCAGGACAGGCCATGGAGAAATGGGAGCCTTGCTACACTGATGGGCGGGATGTAAATTGCCAACAGTCACTCTGGAGAAGTGTACGGTGAGTCCTGAAACACCTAAAAAACACAGCTTAGACAGCATAGGGCACTTCCACTCATGGGGGTATAAATTGGGAAAATTAAAAATCAGCAAGACACAAGCACCCCAAAGTTTAGGGCTGCTCTGTTGACAAGGATCTCCACTTCATTCCACCTTAAATATCCCAGGAAAGAGAAAAATGGATAAAGAAGTTGTGGTCCTTATGTACAATGGAAAATCACTCAGCCATGAAATCAATGTCATAAGGCTAGTAGCAGCATGATGAGTGGATTTAGGTATGACGATTCTAAGTGAAATAAGTCACACAGAAAAGGACACTTCTCATAAGGTATCACTTATAGAGGGAATGTAAAAACCGTTACACTTGAACTGAATTACAAAACAGAACAGAGTCACACATGCAGAAAACACACTATGGCTGCTTAACGGGAAAGGTGAGGTGGGGTGATACATAAAACAAGGGTTTCAAATTAGCTCAGATACCGTTCCATAAACCCAATATGTAATAGACAAAACCTACTCCTTGCTCAGAGAACTGGACTCAACACGCCCTATTCACCGCACAAGAATATATCTGACTAGGAATAATCTTAAAACCTATGTATTGATATCTCTCTGTTAGTGTGTCAAGTGGGTGTAAAGCGGCATAAACACAGCAGTGAAAAGCAGCTAAACCCCATTATAAAAATAAATTACTTTGAAAAACCCACGAAACAAACACAGTGAAAGAGAGAGAAATTCTTACACAATGCGTTCATGGGCTGTGATGCAACCTGGATTGACCATATCTAGACCCACAGCTGGATGAGACATAAGGGTGGACACTCTTGGGGCTGAGAGGTTTGGTGAGGTTGGGTGAGCAAACGCAGACCCTTTAAAGTAATACTGCGTAGTACCCGTCCCATGGGATCCAAATCTCCAGGTTCAAGGGCATCTTCCTACATCGAAAACATGCATGAGAAACCCAGAGGATGGTACAGCGTGTGATGGGGAAAGGTTTCTAAAACGCACCTCATTTCTCATCTCCTTGTGCCCGGGTTCGCCATTCCAGCCTCTTTACTAGCAATCTCCCTACTTGGAGCATCAGCACCTTTAACCTCCTGTTCCGTACAGGTTGCAATTTGTCCTGAGGATGAACGGGAAGACGGGGAACCAATGAGAGACTAGCTCTTGGTGTGGACACAGGCACAGGTCACTCTATTTTCCGATCAGGAAGAAGAATTAACCACAGGCTCAGCCTTCCCCCCGGAACAAGAACAGGGCGTGAATCCATCATGCGCTTTTGTGGCCAGCTCCCAAAAAAGCGAGTTGTAAAATGGAGCTTCAGGGCACTGCAAATCACAAACCTGCAGAGTTATAAATGATAACTCTCGTCCACAAATATATTGAGGGAAGGCAAAGAAGAGGTTTTGAAATCAAGGCAGAATTGCAGGAAACAGATTTCAGGAGGTAGATTCGAATCGCCTTTAAAGCACATGAAGAGCGGGAAAACGTAGACAATGATTCCCTTGGCCAAAAAGGGCGTATGCGTTTTTTCCTGAATATATTCAAGAAAAAACGGATACGCCCTTTTTGGCCAACCAAGCAACCTGGAAAGGCAAATCAGGGCGACAAAGAAGACTCGCTACCCATCGGTCAAAAGGGCCATGTTGAAAAAAGTGTCAAAACCAGAAATGCGGGACAGGCCATGGAGAAATGGGAGCCTTGCTACACTGATGGGCGGGATGTAAATTGCCAACAGACACTCTGGAGAAGTCTACGGTGAGTCCTGAAACATCTAAAAAACACAGCTTAGAGAGCATAGGGCACTTCCACTCATGGGGGTATAAATTGGGAAAATGAAAAATCAGCAAGACACAAGCACCCCAAAGTTTAGGGCTGCTCTGTTGACAAGGACCTCCACTTCATTCCACCTTAAATATCCCAGGAAAGAGAAAAATGGATAAAGAAGTTGTGGTCCTTATGTACAATGGAATATCACTCAGCCATGAAATCAATGTCATAAGGCTAGTAGCAGCATGATGAGTGGATTTAGGTACGACGATTCTAAGTGAAATAAGTCACACAGAAAAGGACACTTCTCATAAGGTATCACTTATAGAGGGAATGTAAAAACCGTTACACTTGAACTGAATTACAAAACAGAACAGAGTCACACATGCAGAAAACACACTATGGCTGCTTAACGGGAAAGGTGAGGTGGGGTGATACATAAAACAAGGGTTTCAAATTAGCTCAGATACTGTTCCATAAACCCAATATGTAATAGACAAGACCTACTCCTTGCTCAGAGAACTGGACTCAACACGCCCTATTCACCGCACAAGAATATATCTGACTAGGAATAATCTTAAAACCTATGTATTGATATCTCTCTGTTAGTGTGTCAAGTGGGTGTAAAGCGGCATAAACACAGCAGTGAAAAGCAGCTAAACCCCATTATAAAAATAAATTACTTTGAAAAACTCACGAAACAAACACAGTGAAAGAGAGAGAAATTCTTACACAATGCGTTCATGGGCTGTGATGCAACCTGGATTGACCATATCTAGATCCACAGCTGGATGAGACATAAGGGTGGACACTCTTGGGGCTGAGAGGTTTGGTGAGGTTGGGTGAGCAAACGCAGACCCTTTAAAGTAATACTGTGTAGTACCCGTCCCATGGGATCCAAATCTCCAGGTTCAAGGGCATCTTCCTACACCGAAAACATGCATGAGAAACCCAAAGGATGGTACAGCGTGTGATGGGGAAAGGTTTCTAAAACGCACCTCATTTCTCACATCCTTGTGCCCAGGTTCGCCATTCCAGCCGCTTTACTAGCAATCTCCCTACTTGGAGCATCAGCACCTTTAACCTCCTGTTCCGTACAGGTTGCAATTTGTCCTGAGGATGAACGGGAAGACGGGGAACCAATGAGAGACTAGCTCTTGGTGTTGACACAGGCACAGGTCACTCTATTTTCCCATGAGGAAGAAGAATTAACCACAGGCTCAGCCTTCCCCCCGGAACAAGAACAGGGCGTGAATCCATCATGCGCTTTTGTGGCCAGCTCCCAAAAAAGCGAGTTGTAAAATGGAGCTTCAGGGCACTGCAAATCACAAACCTGCAGAGTTATAAATGATAACTCTCGTCCACAAATATATTGAGGGAAGGCAAAGAAGAGGTTTTGAAATCAAGGCAGAATTGCAGGAAACAGATTTCAGGAGGTAGATTCGAATCGCCTTTAAAGCACATGAGAAGCGGGAAAACGTAGACAATGATTCCCTTGGCCAAAAAGGGCGTATGCGTTTTTTCCTGAATATATTCAGGAAAAAACGCATACGCCCTTTTTGGCCAACCAAGCAACCTGGAAAGGCAAATCAGGGCTACAAAGAAGACTCGCTACCCATCGGTCAGAAGGGCCATGCTGAAAAAAGTGTCAAAACCAGAAATGCGGGACAGGCCATGGAGAAATGGGAGCCTTGCGACACTGATGGGCGGGATGTAAATTGCCAACAGACACTCTGGAGAAGTCTACGGTGAGTCCTGAAACATCTAAAAAACACAGCTTAGAGAGCATAGGGCACTTCCACTCATGGGGGTATAAATTGGGAAAATTAAAAATCAGCAAGACACAAGCACCCCAAAGTTTAGGGCTGCTCTGTTGACAAGGACCTCCACTTCATTCCACCTTCAATATCCCAGGAAAGAGAAAAATGGATAAAGAAGTTGTGGTCCTTATGTACAATGGAAAATCACTCAGCTATGAAATCAATGTCATAAGGCTAGTAGCAGCATGATGAGTGGATTTAGGTACGACGATTCTAAGTGAAATAAGTCACACAGAAAAGGACACTTCTCATAAGGTATCACTTATAGAGGGAATGTAAAAACCGTTACACTTGAACTGAATTACAAAACAGAACAGAGTCACACATGCAGAAAACACACTATGGCTGCTTAACGGGAAAGGTGAGGTGGGGTGATACATAAAACAAGGGTTTCAAATTAGCTCAGATACTGTTCCATAAACCCAATATGTAATAGACAAGACCTACTCCTTGCTCAGAGAACTGGACTCAACACGCCCTATTCACCGCACAAGAATATATCTGACTAGGAATAATCTTAAAACCTATGTATTGATATCTCTCTGTTAGTGTGTCAAGTGGGTGTAAAGCGGCATAAACACAGCAGTGAAAAGCAGCTAAACCCCATTATAAAAATAAATTACTTTGAAAAACTCACGAAACAAACACAGTGAAAGAGAGAGAAATTCTTACACAATGCGTTCATGGGCTGTGATGCAACCTGGATTGACCATATCTAGATCCACAGCTGGATGAGACATAAGGGTGGACACTCTTGGGGCTGAGAGGTTTGGTGAGGTTGGGTGAGCAAACGCAGACCCTTTAAAGTAATACTGTGTAGTACCCGTCCCATGGGATCCAAATCTCCAGGTTCAAGGGCATCTTCCTACACCGAAAACATGCATGAGAAACCCAGAGGATGGTACAGCGTGTGATGGGGAAAGGTTTCTAAAACGCACCTCATTTCTCACATCCTTGTGCCCGGGTTCGCCATTCCAGCCGCTTTACTAGCAATCTCCCTACTTGGAGCATCAGCACCTTTAACCTCCTGTTCCGTACAGGTTGCAATTTGTCCTGAGGATGAACGGGAAGACGGGGAACCAATGAGAGACTAGCTCTTGGTGTTGACACAGGCACAGGTCACTCTATTTTCCCATCAGGAAGAAGAATTAACCACAGGCTCAGCCTTCCCCCCGGAACAAGAACAGGGCGTGAATCCATCATGCGCTTTTGTGGCCAGCTCCCAAAAAAGCGAGTTGTAAAATGGAGCTTCAGGGCACTGCAAATCACAAACCTGCAGAGTTATAAATGATAACTCTCGTCCACAAATATATTGAGGGAAGGCAAAGAAGAGGTTTTGAAATCAAGGCAGAATTGCAGGAAACAGATTTCAGGAGGTAGATTCGAATCGCCTTTAAAGCACATGAAAAGCGGCAAAACGTTGACAATGATTCCCTTGGCCAAAAAGGGCGTATGCGTTTTTTCCTGAATATATTCAGGAAAAAACGCATACGCCCTTTTTGGCCAACCAAGCAACTTGGAAAGGCAAATCAGGGCTACATAGAAGACTCGCTACCCATCGGTCAGAAGGGCCATGCTGAAAAAAGTGTCAAAACCAGAAATGCGGGACAGGCCATGGAGAAATGGGAGCCTTGCGACACTGATGGGCGGGATGTAAATTGCCAACAGACACTCTGGAGAAGTCTACGGTGAGTCCTGAAACATCTAAAAAACACAGCTTAGAGAGCATAGGGCACTTCCACTCATGGGGGTATAAATTGGGAAAATTAAAAATCAGCAAGACACAAGCACCCCAAAGTTTAGGGCTGCTCTGTTGACAAGGACCTCCACTTCATTCCACCTTCAATATCCCAGGAAAGAGAAAAATGGATAAAGAAGTTGTGGTCCTTATGTACAATGGAAAATCACTCAGCCATGAAATCAATGTCATAAGGCTAGTAGCAGCATGATGAGTGGATTTAGGTACGACGATTCTAAGTGAAATAAGTCACACAGAAAAGGACACTTCTCATAAGGTATTACTTATAGAGGGAATGTAAAAACCGTTACACTTGAACTGAATTACAAAACAGAACAGAGTCTCACATGCAGAAAACACACTATGGCTGCTTAACGGGAAAGGTGAGGTGGGGTGATACATAAAACAAGGGTTTCAAATTAGCTCAGATACCGTTCCATAAACCCAATATGTAATAGACAAGATCTACTCCTTTCTCAGAGAACTGGACTCAACACGCCCTATTCACCGCACAAGAATATATCTGACTAGTAATAATCTTAAAACCTATGTATTGATATCTCTCTGTTAGTGTGTCAAGTGGGTGTAAAGCGGCATAAACACAGCAGTGAAAAGCAGCTAAACCCCATTATAAAAATAAATTACTTTGAAAAACCCACGAAACAAACACAGTGAAAGAGAGAGAAATTCTTACACAATGCGTTCATGGGCTGTGATGCAACCTGGATTGACCATATCTAGACCCACAGCTGGATGAGACATAAGGGTGGACACTCTTGGGGCTGAGAGGTTTGGTGAGGTTGGGTGAGCAAACGCAGACCCTTTAAAGTAATACTGCGTAGTACCCGTCCCATGGGATCCAAATCTCCAGGTTCAAGGGCATCTTCCTACATCGAAAACATGCATGAGAAACCCAGAGGATGGTACAGCGTGTGATGGGGAAAGGTTTCTAAAACGCACCTCATTTCTCATCTCCTTGTGCCCGGGTTCGCCATTCCAGCCTCTTTACTAGCAATCTCCCTACTTGGAGCATCAGCACCTTTAACCTCCTGTTCCGTACAGGTTGCAATTTGTCCTGAGGATGAACGGGAAGACGGGGAACCAATGAGAGACTAGCTCTTGGTGTGGACACAGGCACAGGTCACTCTATTTTCCGATCAGGAAGAAGAATTAACCACAGGCTCAGCCTTCCCCCCGGAACAAGAACAGGGCGTGAATCCATCATGCGCTTTTGTGGCCAGCTCCCAAAAAAGCGAGTTGTAAAATGGAGCTTCAGGGCACTGCAAATCACAAACCTGCAGAGTTATAAATGATAACTCTCGTCCACAAATATATTGAGGGAAGGCATAGAAGAGGTTTTGAAATCAAGGCAGAATTGCAGGAAACAGATTTCAGGAGGTAGATTCGAATCGCCTTTAAAGCACATGAAGAGCGGGAAAACGTAGACAATGATTCCCTTGGCCAAAAAGGGCGTATGCGTTTTTTCCTGAATATATTCAAGAAAAAACGGATACGTCCTTTTTGGCCAACCAAGCAACCTGGAAAGGCAAATCAGGGCGACAAAGAAGACTCGCTACCCATCGGTCAAAAGGGCCATGTTGAAAAAAGTGTCAAAACCAGAAATGCGGGACAGGCCATGGAGAAATGGGAGCCTTGCTACACTGATGGGCGGGATGTAAATTGCCAACAGACACTCTGGAGAAGTCTACGGTGAGTCCTGAAACATCTAAAAAACACAGCTTAGAGAGCATAGGGCACTTCCACTCATGGGGGTATAAATTGGGAAAATTAAAAATCAGCAAGACACAAGCACCCCAAAGTTTAGGGCTGCTCTGTTGACAAGGACCTCCACTTCATTCCACCTTAAATATCCCAGGAAAGAGAAAAATGGATAAAGAAGTTGTGGTCCTTATGTACAATGGAAAATCACTCAGCCATGAAATCAATGTCATAAGGCTAGTAGCAGCATGATGAGTGGATTTAGGTACGACGATTCTAAGTGAAATAAGTCACACAGAAAAGGACACTTCTCATAAGGTATCACTTATAGAGGGAATGTAAAAACCGTTACACTTGAACTGAATTACAAAACAGAACAGAGTCACACATGCAGAAAACACACTATGGCTGCTTAACGGGAAAGGTGAGGTGGGGTGATACATAAAACAAGGGTTTCAAATTAGCTCAGATACTGTTCCATAAACCCAATATGTAATAGACAAGACCTACTCCTTGCTCAGAGAACTGGACTCAACACGCCCTATTCACCGCACAAGAATATATCTGACTAGGAATAATCTTAAAACCTATGTATTGATATCTCTCTGTTAGTGTGTCAAGTGGGTGTAAAGCGGCATAAACACAGCAGTGAAAAGCAGCTAAACCCCATTATAAAAATAAATTACTTTGAAAAACTCACGAAACAAACACAGTGAAAGAGAGAGAAATTCTTACACAATGCGTTCATGGGCTGTGATGCAACCTGGATTGACCATATCTAGATCCACAGCTGGATGAGACATAAGGGTGGACACTCTTGGGGCTGAGAGGTTTGGTGAGGTTGGGTGAGCAAACGCAGACCCTTTAAAGTAATACTGTGTAGTACCCGTCCCATGGGATCCAAATCTCCAGGTTCAAGGGCATCTTCCTACACCGAAAACATGCATGAGAAACCCAGAGGATGGTACAGCGTGTGATGGGGAAAGGTTTCTAAAACGCACCTCATTTCTCACATCCTTGTGCCCGGGTTCGCCATTCCAGCCGCTTTACTAGCAATCTCCCTACTTGGAGCATCAGCACCTTTAACCTCCTGTTCCGTACAGGTTGCAATTTGTCCTGAGGATGAACGGGAAGACGGGGAACCAATGAGAGACTAGCTCTTGGTGTGGACACAGGCACAGGTCACACTATTTTCCCATCAGGAAGAAGAATTAACCACAGGCTCAGCCTTCCCCCCGGAACAAGAACAGGGCGTGAATCCATCATGCGCTTTTGTGGCCAGCTCCCAAAAAAGCGAGTTGTAAAATGGAGCTTCAGGGCACTGCAAATCACAAACCTGCAGAGTTATAAATGATAACTCTCGTCCACAAATATATTGAGGGAAGGCAAAGAAGAGGTTTTGAAATCAAGGCAGAATTGCAGGAAACAGATTTCAGGAGGTAGATTCGAATCGCCTTTAAAGCACATGAGAAGCGGGAAAACGTAGACAATGATTCCCTTGGCCAAAAAGGGCGTATGCGTTTTTTCCTGAATATATTCAGGAAAAAACGCATACGCCCTTTTTGGGCAACCAAGCAACCTGGAAAGGCAAATCAGGGCTACAAAGAAGACTCGCTACCCATCGGTCAGAAGGGCCATGCTGAAAAAAGTGTCAAAACCAGAAATGCGGGACAGGCCATGGAGAAATGGGAGCCTTGCGACACTGATGGGCGGGATGTTAATTGCCAACAGACACTCTGGAGAAGTCTACGGTGAGTCCTGAAACATCTAAAAAACACAGCTTAGAGAGCATAGGGCACTTCCACTCATGGGGGTATAAATTGGGAAAATTAAAAATCAGCAAGACACAAGCACCCCAAAGTTTAGGGCTGCTCTGTTGACAAGGACCTCCACTTCATTCCACCTTCAATATCCCAGGAAAGAGAAAAATGGATAAAGAAGTTGTGGTCCTTATGTACAATGGAAAATCACTCAGCCATGAAATCAATGTCATAAGGCTAGTAGCAGCATGATGAGTGGATTTAGGTACGACGATTCTAAGTGAAATAAGTCACACAGAAAAGGACACTTCTCATAAGGTATTACTTATAGAGGGAATGTAAAAACCGTTACACTTGAACTGAATTACAAAACAGAACAGAGTCACACATGCAGAAAACACACTATGGCTGCTTAACGGGAAAGGTGAGGTGGGGTGATACATAAAACAAGGGTTTCAAATTAGCTCAGATACCGTTCCATAAACCCAATATGTAATAGACAAGACCTACTCCTTTCTCAGAGAACTGGACTCAACACGCCCTATTCACCGCACAAGAATATATCTGACTAGTAATAATCTTAAAACCTATGTATTGATATCTCTCTGTTAGTGTGTCAAGTGGGTGTAAAGTGGCATAAACACAGCAGTGAAAAGCAGCTAAACCCCATTATAAAAATAAATTACTTTGAAAAACCCATGAAACAAAGACAGTGAAAGAGAGAGAAATTCTTACACAATGCGTTCATGGGCTGTGATGCAACCTGGATTGACCATATCTAGACCCACAGCTGGATGAAACATAAGGGTGGACACTCTTGGGGCTGAGAGGTTTGGTGAGGTGGGGTGAGCAAACGCAGACCCTTTAAAGTAATACTGCGTGGTACCCGTCCCATGGGTCCCAAATCTCCAGGTTCAAGGGCATCTTCCTACATCGAAAACATGCATGAGAAACCCAGAAGATGGTACACCGTGTGATGGGGAAAGGTTTCTAAAACGCACCTCATTTCTCATCTCCTTGTGCCCGGGTTCGCCATTCCAGCCGCTTTACTAGCAATCTCCCTACTTGGAGCATCAGCACCTTTAACCTCCTGTTCCGTACAGGTTGCAATTTGTCCTGAGGATGAACGGGAAGACGGGGAACCAATGAGAGACTAGCTCTTGGTGTGGACACAGGCACAGGTCACTCTATTTTCCCATCAGGAAGAAGAATTAACCACAGGCTCAGCCTTCCCCCCGGAACCAGAACAGGGTGTGGAACCATCAAGCGCTTTTGCGGCCAGCTCCCAAAAAAGCAAGTTGTAAAATGGAGCTTCAGGTCACTGCAATTCACAAACCTGCAGAGTTATAAATGATAACTCTCGTCCACAAATATATTGAGGGAAGGCAAAGAAGAGGATTTGAAATCAAGGCAGAATTGCAGGAAACAGATTTCAGGAGGTAGATTCGAATCGCCTTTAAAGCACATGAAAAGCGGCAAAACGTTGACAATGATGCCCTTGGCCAAAAAGGGCGTATGCGTTTTTTCCTGAATATATTCAGGAAAAAACGCTTACGCCCTTTTTGGCCAACCAAGCAACCTGGAAAGGCAAATCAGGGCTACAAAGAAGACTCGCTACCCATCGGTCAAAAGGGCCATGCTGAAAAAAGTCTCAAAACCAGAAATGCAGGACAGGCCATGGAGAAATGGGAGCCTTGCTACACTGATAGGCGGGATGTAAATTGCCAACAGTCACTCTGGAGAAGTGTACGGTGAGTCCTGAAACATCTAAAAAACACAGCTTAGACAGCATAGGGCACTTCCACTCATGGGGGTATAAATTGGGAAAATTAAAAATCAGCAAGACACAAGCACCCCAAAGTTTAGGGCTGCTCTGTTGACAAGGATCTCCACTTCATTCCACCTTAAATATCCCAGGAAAGAGAAAAATGGATAAAGAAGTTGTGGTCCTTATGTACAATGGAAAATCACTCAGCCATGAAATCAATGTCATAAGGCTAGTAGCAGCATGATGAGTGGATTTAGGTACGACGATTCTAAGTGAAATAAGTCACACAGAAAAGGACACTTCTCATAAGGTATCACTTATAGAGGGAATGTAAAAACCGTTACACTTGAACTGAATTACAAAACAGAACAGAGTCACACATGCAGAAAACACACTATGGCTGCTTAACGGGAAAGGTGAGGTGGGGTGATACATAAAACAAGGGTTTCAAATTAGCTCAGATACTGTTCCATAAACCCAATATGTAATAGACAAGACCTACTCCTTGCTCAGAGAACTGGACTCAACACGCCCTATTCACCGCACAAGAATATATCTGACTAGGAATAATCTTAAAACCTATGTATTGATATCTCTCTGTTAGTGTGTCAAGTGGGTGTAAAGCGGCATAAACACAGCAGTGAAAAGCAGCTAAACCCCATTATAAAAATAAATTACTTTGAAAAACTCACGAAACAAACACAGTGAAAGAGAGAGAAATTCTTACACAATGCGTTCATGGGCTGTGATGCAACCTGGATTGACCATATCTAGATCCACAGCTGGATGAGACATAAGGGTGGACACTCTTGGGGCTGAGAGGTTTGGTGAGGTTGGGTGAGCAAACGCAGACCCTTTAAAGTAATACTGTGTAGTACCCGTCCCATGGGATCCAAATCTCCAGGTTCAAGGGCATCTTCCTACACCGAAAACATGCATGAGAAACCCAGAGGATGGTACAGCGTGTGATGGGGAAAGGTTTCTAAAACGCACCTCATTTCTCACATCCTTGTGCCCGGGTTCACCATTCCAGCCGCTTTACTAGCAATCTCCCTACTTGGAGCATCAGCACCTTTAACCTCCTGTTCCGTACAGGTTGCAATTTGTCCTGAGGATGAACGGGAAGACGGGGAACCAATGAGAGACTAGCTCTTGGTGTGGACACAGGCACAGGTCACTCTATTTTCCCATCAGGAAGAAGAATTAACCACAGGCTCAGCCTTCCCCCCGGAACCAGAACAGGGTGTGGAACCATCAAGCGCTTTTGCGGCCAGCTCCCAAAAAAGCAAGTTGTAAAATGGAGCTTCAGGTCACTGCAATTCACAAACCTGCAGAGTTATAAATGATAACTCTCGTCCACAAATATATTGAGGGAAGGCAAAGAAGAGGATTTGAAATCAAGGCAGAATTGCAGGAAACAGATTTCAGGAGGTAGATTCGAATCGCCTTTAAAGCACATGAAAAGCGGCAAAACGTTGACAATGATGCCCTTGGCCAAAAAGGGCGTATGCGTTTTTTCCTGAATATATTCAGGAAAAAACGCTTACACCCTTTTTGGCCAACCAAGCAACCTGGAAAGGCAAATCAGGGCTACAAAGAAGACTCGCTACCCATCGGTCAAAAGGGCCATGCTGAAAAAAGTCTCAAAACCAGAAATGCAGGACAGGCCATGGAGAAATGGGAGCCTTGCTACACTGATGGGCGGGATGTAAATTGCCAACAGTCACTCTGGAGAAGTGTACGGTGAGTCCTGAAACACCTAAAAAACACAGCTTAGACAGCATAGGGCACTTCCACTCATGGGGGTATAAATTGGGAAAATTAAAAATCAGCAAGACACAAGCACCCCAAAGTTTAGGGCTGCTCTGTTGACAAGGATCTCCACTTCATTCCACCTTAAATATCCCAGGAAAGAGAAAAATGGATAAAGAAGTTGTGGTCCTTATGTACAATGGAAAATCACTCAGCCATGAAATCAATGTCATAAGGCTAGTAGCAGCATGATGAGTGGATTTAGGTACGACGATTCTAAGTGAAATAAGTCACACAGAAAAGGACACTTCTCATAAGGTATCACTTATAGAGGGAATGTAAAAACCGTTACACTTGAACTGAATTACAAAACAGAACAGAGTCACACATGCAGAAAACACACTATGGCTGCTTAACGGGAAAGGTGAGGTGGGGTGATACATAAAACAAGGGTTTCAAATTAGCTCAGATACCGTTCCATAAACCCAATATGTAATAGACAAAACCTACTCCTTGCTCAGAGAACTGGACTCAACACGCCCTATTCACCGCACAAGAATATATCTGACTAGGAATAATCTTAAAACCTATGTATTGATATCTCTCTGTTAGTGTGTCAAGTGGGTGTAAAGCGGCATAAACACAGCAGTGAAAAGCAGCTAAACCCCATTATAAAAATAAATTACTTTGAAAAACCCACGAAACAAACACAGTGAAAGAGAGAGAAATTCTTACACAATGCGTTCATGGGCTGTGATGCAACCTGGATTGACCATATCTAGACCCACAGCTGGATGAGACATAAGGGTGGACACTCTTGGGGCTGAGAGGTTTGGTGAGGTTGGGTGAGCAAACGCAGACCCTTTAAAGTAATACTGCGTAGTACCCGTCCCATGGGATCCAAATCTCCAGGTTCAAGGGCATCTTCCTACATCGAAAACATGCATGAGAAACCCAGAGGATGGTACAGCGTGTGATGGGGAAAGGTTTCTAAAACGCACCTCATTTCTCATCTCCTTGTGCCCGGGTTCGCCATTCCAGCCTCTTTACTAGCAATCTCCCTACTTGGAGCATCAGCACCTTTAACCTCCTGTTCCGTACAGGTTGCAATTTGTCCTGAGGATGAACGGGAAGACGGGGAACCAATGAGAGACTAGCTCTTGGTGTGGACACAGGCACAGGTCACTCTATTTTCCGATCAGGAAGAAGAATTAACCACAGGCTCAGCCTTCCCCCCGGAACAAGAACAGGGCGTGAATCCATCATGCGCTTTTGTGGCCAGCTCCCAAAAAAGCGAGTTGTAAAATGGAGCTTCAGGGCACTGCAAATCACAAACCTGCAGAGTTATAAATGATAACTCTCGTCCACAAATATATTGAGGGAAGGCAAAGAAGAGGTTTTGAAATCAAGGCAGAATTGCAGGAAACAGATTTCAGGAGGTAGATTCGAATCGCCTTTAAAGCACATGAAGAGCGGGAAAACGTAGACAATGATTCCCTTGGCCAAAAAGGGCGTATGCGTTTTTTCCTGAATATATTCAAGAAAAAACGGATACGCCCTTTTTGGCCAACCAAGCAACCTGGAAAGGCAAATCAGGGCGACAAAGAAGACTCGCTACCCATCGGTCAAAAGGGCCATGTTGAAAAAAGTGTCAAAACCAGAAATGCGGGACAGGCCATGGAGAAATGGGAGCCTTGCTACACTGATGGGCGGGATGTAAATTGCCAACAGACACTCTGGAGAAGTCTACGGTGAGTCCTGAAACATCTAAAAAACACAGCTTAGAGAGCATAGGGCACTTCCACTCATGGGGGTATAAATTGGGAAAATGAAAAATCAGCAAGACACAAGCACCCCAAAGTTTAGGGCTGCTCTGTTGACAAGGACCTCCACTTCATTCCACCTTAAATATCCCAGGAAAGAGAAAAATGGATAAAGAAGTTGTGGTCCTTATGTACAATGGAATATCACTCAGCCATGAAATCAATGTCATAAGGCTAGTAGCAGCATGATGAGTGGATTTAGGTACGACGATTCTAAGTGAAATAAGTCACACAGAAAAGGACACTTCTCATAAGGTATCACTTATAGAGGGAATGTAAAAACCGTTACACTTGAACTGAATTACAAAACAGAACAGAGTCACACATGCAGAAAACACACTATGGCTGCTTAACGGGAAAGGTGAGGTGGGGTGATACATAAAACAAGGGTTTCAAATTAGCTCAGATACTGTTCCATAAACCCAATATGTAATAGACAAGACCTACTCCTTGCTCAGAGAACTGGACTCAACACGCCCTATTCACCGCACAAGAATATATCTGACTAGGAATAATCTTAAAACCTATGTATTGATATCTCTCTGTTAGTGTGTCAAGTGGGTGTAAAGCGGCATAAACACAGCAGTGAAAAGCAGCTAAACCCCATTATAAAAATAAATTACTTTGAAAAACCCACGAAACAAACACAGTGAAAGAGAGAGAAATTCTTACACAATGCGTTCATGGGCTGTGATGCAACCTGGATTGACCATATCTAGACCCACAGCTGGATGAGACATAAGGGTGGACACTCTTGGGGCTGAGAGGTTTGGTGAGGTTGGGTGAGCAAACGCAGACCCTTTAAAGTAATACTGCGTAGTACCCGTCCCATGGGATCCAAATCTCCAGGTTCAAGGGCATCTTCCTACATCGAAAACATGCATGAGAAACCCAGAGGATGGTACAGCGTGTGATGGGGAAAGGTTTCTAAAACGCACCTCATTTCTCATCTCCTTGTGCCCGGGTTCGCCATTCCAGCCTCTTTACTAGCAATCTCCCTACTTGGAGCATCAGCACCTTTAACCTCCTGTTCCGTACAGGTTGCAATTTGTCCTGAGGATGAACGGGAAGACGGGGAACCAATGAGAGACTAGCTCTTGGTGTGGACACAGGCACAGGTCACTCTATTTTCCGATCAGGAAGAAGAATTAACCACAGGCTCAGCCTTCCCCCCGGAACAAGAACAGGGCGTGAATCCATCATGCGCTTTTGTGGCCAGCTCCCAAAAAAGCGAGTTGTAAAATGGAGCTTCAGGGCACTGCAAATCACAAACCTGCAGAGTTATAAATGATAACTCTCGTCCACAAATATATTGAGGGAAGGCAAAGAAGAGGTTTTGAAATCAAGGCAGAATTGCAGGAAACAGATTTCAGGAGGTAGATTCGAATCGCCTTTAAAGCACATGAAGAGCGGGAAAACGTAGACAATGATTCCCTTGGCCAAAAAGGGCGTATGCGTTTTTTCCTGAATATATTCAAGAAAAAACGGATACGCCCTTTTTGGCCAACCAAGCAACCTGGAAAGGCAAATCAGGGCGACAAAGAAGACTCGCTACCCATCGGTCAAAAGGGCCATGTTGAAAAAAGTGTCAAAACCAGAAATGCGGGACAGGCCATGGAGAAATGGGAGCCTTGCTACACTGATGGGCGGGATGTAAATTGCCAACAGACACTCTGGAAAAGTCTACGGTGAGTCCTGAAACATCTAAAAAACACAGCTTAGAGAGCATAGGGCACTTCCACTCATGGGGGTATAAATTGGGAAAATGAAAAATCAGCAAGACACAAGCACCCCAAAGTTTAGGGCTGCTCTGTTGACAAGGACCTCCACTACATTCCACCTTAAATATCCCAGGAAAGAGAAAAATGGATAAAGAAGTTGTGGTCCTTATGTACAATGGAATATCACTCAGCCATGAAATCAATGTCATAAGGCTAGTAGCAGCATGATGAGTGGATTTAGGTACGACGATTCTAAGTGAAATAAGTCACACAGAAAAGGACACTTCTCATAAGGTATCACTTATAGAGGGAATGTAAAAACCGTTACACTTGAACTGAATTACAAAACAGAACAGAGTCACACATGCAGAAAACACACTATGGCTGCTTAACGGGAAAGGTGAGGTGGGGTGATACATAAAACAAGGGTTTCAAATTAGCTCAGATACTGTTCCATAAACCCAATATGTAATAGACAAGACCTACTCCTTGCTCAGAGAACTGGACTCAACACGCCCTATTCACCGCACAAGAATATATCTGACTAGGAATAATCTTAAAACCTATGTATTGATATCTCTCTGTTAGTGTGTCAAGTGGGTGTAAAGCGGCATAAACACAGCAGTGAAAAGCAGCTAAACCCCATTATAAAAATAAATTACTTTGAAAAACTCACGAAACAAACACAGTGAAAGAGAGAGAAATTCTTACACAATGCGTTCATGGGCTGTGATGCAACCTGGATTGACCATATCTAGATCCACAGCTGGATGAGACATAAGGGTGGACACTCTTGGGGCTGAGAGGTTTGGTGAGGTTGGGTGAGCAAACGCAGACCCTTTAAAGTAATACTGTGTAGTACCCGTCCCATGGGATCCAAATCTCCAGGTTCAAGGGCATCTTCCTACACCGAAAACATGCATGAGAAACCCAGAGGATGGTACAGCGTGTGATGGGGAAAGGTTTCTAAAACGCACCTCATTTCTCACATCCTTGTGCCCGGGTTCGCCATTCCAGCCGCTTTACTAGCAATCTCCCTACTTGGAGCATCAGCACCTTTAACCTCCTGTTCCGTACAGGTTGCAATTTGTCCTGAGGATGAACGGGAAGACGGGGAACCAATGAGAGACTAGCTCTTGGTGTGGACACAGGCACAGGTCACTCTATTTTCCCATCAGGAAGAAGAATTAACCACAGGCTCAGCCTTCCCCCCGGAACCAGAACAGGGTGTGGAACCATCAAGCGCTTTTGCGGCCAGCTCCCAAAAAAGCAAGTTGTAAAATGGAGCTTCAGGTCACTGCAATTCACAAACCTGCAGAGTTATAAATGATAACTCTCGTCCACAAATATATTGAGGGAAGGCAAAGAAGAGGATTTGAAATCAAGGCAGAATTGCAGGAAACAGATTTCAGGAGGTAGATTCGAATCGCCTTTAAAGCACATGAAAAGCGGCAAAACGTTGACAATGATGCCCTTGGCCAAAAAGGGCGTATGCGTTTTTTCCTGAATATATTCAGGAAAAAACGCATACGCCCTTTTTGGCCAACCAAGCAACCTGGAAAGGCAAATCAGGGCTACAAAGAAGACTCGCTACCCATCGGTCAGAAGGGCCATGCTGAAAAAAGTGTCAAAACCAGAAATGCGGGACAGGCCATGGAGAAATGGGAGCCTTGCGACACTGATGGGCGGGATGTAAATTGCCAACAGCCACTCTGGAGAAGTGTACGGTGTGTCCTGAAACATCTAAAAAACACAGCTTAGAGAGCATAGGGCACTTCCACTCATGGGGGTATAAATTGGGAAAATGAAAAATCAGCAAGACACAAGCACCCCAAAGTTTAGGGCTGCTCTGTTGACAAGGACCTCCACTTCATTCCACCTTCAATATCCCAGGAAAGAGAAAAATGGATAAAGAAGTTGTGGTCCTTATGTACAATGGAATATCACTCATCCATGAAATCAATATCATAAGGCTAGTAGCAGCATGATGAGTGGATTTAGGTACGACGATTCTAAGTGAAATAAGTCACACAGAAAAGGACACTTCTCATAAGGTATCACTTATAGAGGGAATGCAAAAACCGTTACACTTGAACTGAATTACAAAACAGAACAGAGTCACACATGCAGAAAACACACTATGGCTGCTTAACGGGAAAGGTGAGGTGGGGTGATACATAAAACAAGGGTTTCAAATTAGCTCAGATACCGTTCCATAAACCCAATATGTAATAGACAAGACCTACTCCTTTCTCAGAGAACTGGACTCAACACGCCCTATTCACCGCACAAGAATATATCTGACTAGTAATAATCTTAAAACCTATGTATTGATATCTCTCTGTTAGTGTGTCAAGTGGGTGTAAAGTGGCATAAACACAGCAGTGAAAAGCAGCTAAACCCCATTATAAAAATAAATTACTTTGAAAAACCCATGAAACAAAGACAGTGAAAGAGAGAGAAATTCTTACACAATGCGTTCATGGGCTGTGATGCAACCTGGATTGACCATATCTAGACCCACAGCTGGATGAAACATAAGGGTGGACACTCTTGGGGCTGAGAGGTTTGGTGAGGTGGGGTGAGCAAACGCAGACCCTTTAAAGTAATACTGCGTGGTACCCGTCCCATGGGTCCCAAATCTCCAGGTTCAAGGGCATCTTCCTACATCGAAAACATGCATGAGAAACCCAGAAGATGGTACACCGTGTGATGGGGAAAGGTTTCTAAAACGCACCTCATTTCTCATCTCCTTGTGCCCGGGTTCGCCATTCCAGCCGCTTTACTAGCAATCTCCCTACTTGGAGCATCAGCACCTTTAACCTCCTGTTCCGTACAGGTTGCAATTTGTCCTGAGGATGAACGGGAAGACGGGGAACCAATGAGAGACTAGCTCTTGGTGTGGACACAGGCACAGGTCACTCTATTTTCCCATCAGGAAGAAGAATTAACCACAGGCTCAGCCTTCCCCCCGGAACCAGAACAGGGTGTGGAACCATCAAGCGCTTTTGCGGCCAGCTCCCAAAAAAGCAAGTTGTAAAATGGAGCTTCAGGTCACTGCAATTCACAAACCTGCAGAGTTATAAATGATAACTCTCGTCCACAAATATATTGAGGGAAGGCAAAGAAGAGGATTTGAAATCAAGGCAGAATTGCAGGAAACAGATTTCAGGAGGTAGATTCGAATCGCCTTTAAAGCACATGAAAAGCGGCAAAACGTTGACAATGATGCCCTTGGCCAAAAAGGGCGTATGCGTTTTTTCCTGAATATATTCAGGAAAAAACGCTTACGCCCTTTTTGGCCAACCAAGCAACCTGGAAAGGCAAATCAGGGCTACAAAGAAGACTCGCTACCCATCGGTCAAAAGGGCCATGCTGAAAAAAGTCTCAAAACCAGAAATGCAGGACAGGCCATGGAGAAATGGGAGCCTTGCTACACTGATGGGCGGGATGTAAATTGCCAACAGTCACTCTGGAGAAGTGTACGGTGAGTCCTGAAACATCTAAAAAACACAGCTTAGACAGCATAGGGCACTTCCACTCATGGGGGTATAAATTGGGAAAATTAAAAATCAGCAAGACACAAGCACCCCAAAGTTTAGGGCTGCTCTGTTGACAAGGATCTCCACTTCATTCCACCTTCAATATCCCAGGAAAGAGAAAAATGGATAAAGAAGTTGTGGTCCTTATGTACAATGGAAAATCACTCAGCCATGAAATCAATGTCATAAGGCTAGTAGCAGCATGATGAGTGGATTTAGGTACGACGATTCTAAGTGAAATAAGTCACACAGAAAAGGACACTTCTCATAAGGTATCACTTATAGAGGGAATGTAAAAACCGTTACACTTGAACTGAATTACAAAACAGAACAGAGTCACACATGCAGAAAACACACTATGGCTGCTTAACGGGAAAGGTGAGGTGGGGTGATACATAAAACAAGGGTTTCAAATTAGCTCAGATACTGTTCCATAAACCCAATATGTAATAGACAAGACCTACTCCTTGCTCAGAGAACTGGACTCAACACGCCCTATTCACCGCACAAGAATATATCTGACTAGGAATAATCTTAAAACCTATGTATTGATATCTCTCTGTTAGTGTGTCAAGTGGGTGTAAAGCGGCATAAACACAGCAGTGAAAAGCAGCTAAACCCCATTATAAAAATAAATTACTTTGAAAAACTCACGAAACAAACACAGTGAAAGAGAGAGAAATTCTTACACAATGCGTTCATGGGCTGTGATGCAACCTGGATTGACCATATCTAGATCCACAGCTGGATGAGACATAAGGGTGGACACTCTTGGGGCTGAGAGGTTTGGTGAGGTTGGGTGAGCAAACGCAGACCCTTTAAAGTAATACTGTGTAGTACCCGTCCCATGGGATCCAAATCTCCAGGTTCAAGGGCATCTTCCTACACCGAAAACATGCATGAGAAACCCAGAGGATGGTACAGCATGTGATGGGGAAAGGTTTCTAAAACGCACCTCATTTCTCACATCCTTGTGCCCGGGTTCGCCATTCCAGCCGCTTTACTAGCAATCTCCCTACTTGGAGCATCAGCACCTTTAACCTCCTGTTCCGTACAGGTTGCAATTTGTCCTGAGGATGAACGGGAAGACGGGGAACCAATGAGAGACTAGCTCTTGGTGTGGACACAGGCACAGGTCACTCTATTTTCCCATCAGGAAGAAGAATTAACCACAGGCTCAGCCTTCCCCCCGGAACCAGAACAGGGTGTGGAACCATCAAGCGCTTTTGCGGCCAGCTCCCAAAAAAGCAAGTTGTAAAATGGAGCTTCAGGTCACTGCAATTCACAAACCTGCAGAGTTATAAATGATAACTCTCGTCCACAAATATATTGAGGGAAGGCAAAGAAGAGGATTTGAAATCAAGGCAGAATTGCAGGAAACAGATTTCAGGAGGTAGATTCGAATCGCCTTTAAAGCACATGAAAAGCGGCAAAACGTTGACAATGATGCCCTTGGCCAAAAAGGGCGTATGCGTTTTTTCCTGAATATATTCAGGAAAAAACGCTTACACCCTTTTTGGCCAACCAAGCAACCTGGAAAGGCAAATCAGGGCTACAAAGAAGACTCGCTACCCATCGGTCAAAAGGGCCATGCTGAAAAAAGTCTCAAAACCAGAAATGCAGGACAGGCCATGGAGAAATGGGAGCCTTGCTACACTGATGGGCGGGATGTAAATTGCCAACAGTCACTCTGGAGAAGTGTACGGTGAGTCCTGAAACACCTAAAAAACACAGCTTAGACAGCATAGGGCACTTCTACTCATGGGGGTATAAATTGGGAAAATTAAAAATCAGCAAGACACAAGCACCCCAAAGTTTAAGGCTGCTCTGTTGACAAGGATCTCCACTTCATTCCACCTTAAATATCCCAGGAAAGAGAAAAATGGATAAAGAAGTTGTGGTCCTTATGTACAATGGAAAATCACTCAGCCATGAAATCAATGTCATAAGGCTAGTAGCAGCATGATGAGTGGATTTAGGTACGACGATTCTAAGTGAAATAAGTCACACAGAAAAGGACACTTCTCATAAGGTATCACTTATAGAGGGAATGTAAAAACCGTTACACTTGAACTGAATTACAAAACAGAACAGAGTCACACATGCAGAAAACACACTATGGCTGCTTAACGGGAAAGGTGAGGTGGGGTGATACATAAAACAAGGGTTTCAAATTAGCTCAGATACCGTTCCATAAACCCAATATGTAATAGACAAAACCTACTCCTTGCTCAGAGAACTGGACTCAACACGCCCTATTCACCGCACAAGAATATATCTGACTAGGAATAATCTTAAAACCTATGTATTGATATCTCTCTGTTAGTGTGTCAAGTGGGTGTAAAGCGGCATAAACACAGCAGTGAAAAGCAGCTAAACCCCATTATAAAAATAAATTACTTTGAAAAACCCACGAAACAAACACAGTGAAAGAGAGAGAAATTCTTACACAATGCGTTCATGGGCTGTGATGCAACCTGGATTGACCATATCTAGACCCACAGCTGGATGAGACATAAGGGTGGACACTCTTGGGGCTGAGAGGTTTGGTGAGGTTGGGTGAGCAAACGCAGACCCTTTAAAGTAATACTGCGTAGTACCCGTCCCATGGGATCCAAATCTCCAGGTTCAAGGGCATCTTCCTACATCGAAAACATGCATGAGAAACCCAGAGGATGGTACAGCGTGTGATGGGGAAAGGTTTCTAAAACGCACCTCATTTCTCATCTCCTTGTGCCCGGGTTCGCCATTCCAGCCTCTTTACTAGCAATCTCCCTACTTGGAGCATCAGCACCTTTAACCTCCTGTTCCGTACAGGTTGCAATTTGTCCTGAGGATGAACGGGAAGACGGGGAACCAATGAGAGACTAGCTCTTGGTGTGGACACAGGCACAGGTCACTCTATTTTCCGATCAGGAAGAAGAATTAACCACAGGCTCAGCCTTCCCCCCGGAACAAGAACAGGGCGTGAATCCATCATGCGCTTTTGTGGCCAGCTCCCAAAAAAGCGAGTTGTAAAATGGAGCTTCAGGGCACTGCAAATCACAAACCTGCAGAGTTATAAATGATAACTCTCGTCCACAAATATATTGAGGGAAGGCAAAGAAGAGGTTTTGAAATCAAGGCAGAATTGCAGGAAACAGATTTCAGGAGGTAGATTCGAATCGCCTTTAAAGCACATGAAGAGCGGGAAAACGTAGACAATGATTCCCTTGGCCAAAAAGGGCGTATGCGTTTTTTCCTGAATATATTCAAGAAAAAACGGATACGCCCTTTTTGGCCAACCAAGCAACCTGGAAAGGCAAATCAGGGCGACAAAGAAGACTCGCTACCCATCGGTCAAAAGGGCCATGTTGAAAAAAGTGTCAAAACCAGAAATGCGGGACAGGCCATGGAGAAATGGGAGCCTTGCTACACTGATGGGCGGGATGTAAATTGCCAACAGACACTCTGGAGAAGTCTACGGTGAGTCCTGAAACATCTAAAAAACACAGCTTAGAGAGCATAGGGCACTTCCACTCATGGGGGTATAAATTGGGAAAATTAAAAATCAGCAAGACACAAGCACCCCAAAGTTTAGGGCTGCTCTGTTGACAAGGACCTCCACTTCATTCCACCTTAAATATCCCAGGAAAGAGAAAAATGGATAAAGAAGTTGTGGTCCTTATGTACAATGGAATATCACTCAGCCATGAAATCAATGTCATAAGGCTAGTAGCAGCATGATGAGTGGATTTAGGTACGACGATTCTAAGTGAAATAAGTCACACAGAAAAGGACACTTCTCATAAGGTATCACTTATAGAGGGAATGTAAAAACCGTTACACTTGAACTGAATTACAAAACAGAACAGAGTCACACATGCAGAAAACACACTATGGCTGCTTAACGGGAAAGGTGAGGTGGGGTGATACATAAAACAAGGGTTTCAAATTAGCTCAGATACTGTTCCATAAACCCAATATGTAATAGACAAGACCTACTCCTTGCTCAGAGAACTGGACTCAACACGCCCTATTCACCGCACAAGAATATATCTGACTAGGAATAATCTTAAAACCTATGTATTGATATCTCTCTGTTAGTGTGTCAAGTGGGTGTAAAGCGGCATAAACACAGCAGTGAAAAGCAGCTAAACCCCATTATAAAAATAAATTACTTTGAAAAACTCACGAAACAAACACAGTGAAAGAGAGAGAAATTCTTACACAATGCGTTCATGGGCTGTGATGCAACCTGGATTGACCATATCTAGATCCACAGCTGGATGAGACATAAGGGTGGACACTCTTGGGGCTGAGAGGTTTGGTGAGGTTGGGTGAGCAAACGCAGACCCTTTAAAGTAATACTGTGTAGTACCCGTCCCATGGGATCCAAATCTCCAGGTTCAAGGGCATCTTCCTACACCGAAAACATGCATGAGAAACCCAGAGGATGGTACAGCGTGTGATGGGGAAAGGTTTCTAAAACGCACCTCATTTCTCACATCCTTGTGCCCGGGTTCGCCATTCCAGCCGCTTTACTAGCAATCTCCCTACTTGGAGCATCAGCACCTTTAACCTCCTGTTCCGTACAGGTTGCAATTTGTCCTGAGGATGAACGGGAAGACGGGGAACCAATGAGAGACTAGCTCTTGGTGTTGACACAGGCACAGGTCACTCTATTTTCCCATCAGGAAGAAGAATTAACCACAGGCTCAGCCTTCCCCCCGGAACAAGAACAGGGCGTGAATCCATCATGCGCTTTTGTGGCCAGCTCCCAAAAAAGCGAGTTGTAAAATGGAGCTTCAGGGCACTGCAAATCACAAACCTGCAGAGTTATAAATGATAACTCTCGTCCACAAATATATTGAGGGAAGGCAAAGAAGAGGTTTTGAAATCAAGGCAGAATTGCAGGAAACAGATTTCAGGAGGTAGATTCGAATCGCCTTTAAAGCACATGAAAAGCGGCAAAACGTTGACAATGATTCCCTTGGCCAAAAAGGGCGTATGCGTTTTTTCCTGAATATATTCAGGAAAAAACGCATACGCCCTTTTTGGCCAACCAAGCAACCTGGAAAGGCAAATCAGGGCTACAAAGAAGACTCGCTACCCATCGGTCAGAAGGGCCATGCTGAAAAAAGTGTCAAAACCAGAAATGCGGGACAGGCCATGGAGAAATGGGAGCCTTGCGACACTGATGGGCGGGATGTAAATTGCCAACAGACACTCTGGAGAAGTCTACGGTGAGTCCTGAAACATCTAAAAAACACAGCTTAGAGAGCATAGGGCACTTCCACTCATGGGGGTATAAATTGGGAAAATGAAAAATCAGCAAGACACAAGCACCCCAAAGTTTAGGGCTGCTCTGTTGACAAGGACCTCCACTTCATTCCACCTTAAATATCCCAGGAAAGAGAAAAATGGATAAAGAAGTTGTGGTCCTTATGTACAATGGAAAATCACTCAGCTATGAAATCAATGTCATAAGGCTAGTAGCAGCATGATGAGTGGATTTAGGTACGACGATTCTAAGTGAAATAAGTCACACAGAAAAGGACACTTCTCATAAGGTATCACTTATAGAGGGAATGTAAAAACCGTTACACTTGAACTGAATTACAAAACAGAACAGAGTCACACATGCAGAAAACACACTATGGCTGCTTAACGGGAAAGGTGAGGTGGGGTGATACATAAAACAAGGGTTTCAAATTAGCTCAGATACTGTTCCATAAACCCAATATGTAATAGACAAGACCTACTCCTTGCTCAGAGAACTGGACTCAACACGCCCTATTCACCGCACAAGAATATATCTGACTAGGAATAATCTTAAAACCTATGTATTGATATCTCTCTGTTAGTGTGTCAAGTGGGTGTAAAGCGGCATAAACACAGCAGTGAAAAGCAGCTAAACCCCATTATAAAAATAAATTACTTTGAAAAACTCACGAAACAAACACAGTGAAAGAGAGAGAAATTCTTACACAATGCGTTCATGGGCTGTGATGCAACCTGGATTGACCATATCTAGATCCACAGCTGGATGAGACATAAGGGTGGACACTCTTGGGGCTGAGAGGTTTGGTGAGGTTGGGTGAGCAAACGCAGACCCTTTAAAGTAATACTGTGTAGTACCCGTCCCATGGGATCCAAATCTCCAGGTTCAAGGGCATCTTCCTACACCGAAAACATGCATGAGAAACCCAGAGGATGGTACAGCGTGTGATGGGGAAAGGTTTCTAAAACGCACCTCATTTCTCACATCCTTGTGCCCGGGTTCGCCATTCCAGCCGCTTTACTAGCAATCTCCCTACTTGGAGCATCAGCACCTTTAACCTCCTGTTCCGTACAGGTTGCAATTTGTCCTGAGGATGAACGGGAAGACGGGGAACCAATGAGAGACTAGCTCTTGGTGTGGACACAGGCACAGGTCACTCTATTTTCCCATCAGGAAGAAGAATTAACCACAGGCTCAGCCTTCCCCCCGGAACCAGAACAGGGTGTGGAACCATCAAGCGCTTTTGCGGCCAGCTCCCAAAAAAGCAAGTTGTAAAATGGAGCTTCAGGTCACTGCAATTCACAAACCTGCAGAGTTATAAATGATAACTCTCGTCCACAAATATATTGAGGGAAGGCAAAGAAGAGGATTTGAAATCAAGGCAGAATTGCAGGAAACAGATTTCAGGAGGTAGATTCGAATCGCCTTTAAAGCACATGAAAAGCGGCAAAACGTTGACAATGATGCCCTTGGCCAAAAAGGGCGTATGCGTTTTTTCCTGAATATATTCAGGAAAAAACGCTTACACCCTTTTTGGCCAACCAAGCAACCTGGAAAGGCAAATCAGGGCTACAAAGAAGACTCGCTACCCATCGGTCAAAAGGGCCATGCTGAAAAAAGTCTCAAAACCAGAAATGCAGGACAGGCCATGGAGAAATGGGAGCCTTGCTACACTGATGGGCGGGATGTAAATTGCCAACAGTCACTCTGGAGAAGTGTACGGTGAGTCCTGAAACACCTAAAAAACACAGCTTAGAGAGCATAGGGCACTTCCACTCATGGGGGTATAAATTGGGAAAATTAAAAATCAGCAAGACACAAGCACCCCAAAGTTTAGGGCTGCTCTGTTGACAAGGACCTCCACTTCATTCCACCTTCAATATCCCAGGAAAGAGAAAAATGGATAAAGAAGTTGTGGTCCTTATGTACAATGGAAAATCACTCAGCCATGAAATCAATGTCATAAGGCTAGTAGCAGCATGATGAGTGGATTTAGGTACGACGATTCTAAGTGAAATAAGTCACACAGAAAAGGACACTTCTCATAAGGTATCACTTATAGAGGGAATGTAAAAACCGTTACACTTGAACTGAATTACAAAACAGAACAGAGTCACACATGCAGAAAACACACTATGGCTGCTTAACGGGAAAGGTGAGGTGGGGTGATACATAAAACAAGGGTTTCAAATTAGCTCAGATACCGTTCCATAAACCCAATATGTAATAGACAAAACCTACTCCTTGCTCAGAGAACTGGACTCAACACGCCCTATTCACCGCACAAGAATATATCTGACTAGGAATAATCTTAAAACCTATGTATTGATATCTCTCTGTTAGTGTGTCAAGTGGGTGTAAAGCGGCATAAACACAGCAGTGAAAAGCAGCTAAACCCCATTATAAAAATAAATTACTTTGAAAAACCCACGAAACAAACACAGTGAAAGAGAGAGAAATTCTTACACAATGCGTTCATGGGCTGTGATGCAACCTGGATTGACCATATCTAGACCCACAGCTGGATGAGACATAAGGGTGGACACTCTTGGGGCTGAGAGGTTTGGTGAGGTTGGGTGAGCAAACGCAGACCCTTTAAAGTAATACTGCGTAGTACCCGTCCCATGGGATCCAAATCTCCAGGTTCAAGGGCATCTTCCTACATCGAAAACATGCATGAGAAACCCAGAGGATGGTACAGCGTGTGATGGGGAAAGGTTTCTAAAACGCACCTCATTTCTCATCTCCTTGTGCCCGGGTTCGCCATTCCAGCCGCTTTACTAGCAATCTCCCTACTTGGAGCATCAGCACCTTTAACCTCCTGTTCCGTACAGGTTGCAATTTGTCCTGAGGATGAACGGGAAGACGGGGAACCAATGAGAGACTAGCTCTTGGTGTGGACACAGGCACAGGTCACTCTATTTTCCGATCAGGAAGAAGAATTAACCACAGGCTCAGCCTTCCCCCCGGAACAAGAACAGGGCGTGAATCCATCATGCGCTTTTGTGGCCAGCTCCCAAAAAAGCGAGTTGTAAAATGGAGCTTCAGGGCACTGCAAATCACAAACCTGCAGAGTTATAAATGATAACTCTCGTCCACAAATATATTGAGGGAAGGCAAAGAAGAGGTTTTGAAATCAAGGCAGAATTGCAGGAAACAGATTTCAGGAGGTAGATTCGAAGCGCCTTTAAAGCACATGAAGAGCGGGAAAACGTAGACAATGATTCCCTTGGCCAAAAAGGGCGTATGCGTTTTTTCCTGAATATATTCAAGAAAAAACGGATACGCCCTTTTTGGCCAACCAAGCAACCTGGAAAGGCAAATCAGGGCGACAAAGAAGACTCGCTACCCATCGGTCAAAAGGGCCATGTTGAAAAAAGTGTCAAAACCAGAAATGCGGGACAGGCCATGGAGAAATGGGAGCCTTGCTACACTGATGGGCGGGATGTAAATTGCCAACAGACACTCTGGAGAAGTCTACGGTGAGTCCTGAAACATCTAAAAAACACAGCTTAGAGAGCATAGGGCACTTCCACTCATGGGGGTATAAATTGGGAAAATGAAAAATCAGCAAGACACAAGCACCCCAAAGTTTAGGGCTGCTCTGTTGACAAGGACCTCCACTTCATTCCACCTTAAATATCCCAGGAAAGAGAAAAATGGATAAAGATGTTGTGGTCCTTATGTACAATGGAATATCACTCAGCCATGAAATCAATGTCATAAGGCTAGTAGCAGCATGATGAGTGGATTTAGGTACGACGATTCTAAGTGAAATAAGTCACACAGAAAAGGACACTTCTCATAAGGTATCACTTATAGAGGGAATGTAAAAACCGTTACACTTGAACTGAATTACAAAACAGAACAGAGTCACACATGCAGAAAACACACTATGGCTGCTTAACGGGAAAGGTGAGGTGGGGTGATACATAAAACAAGGGTTTCAAATTAGCTCAGATACTGTTCCATAAACCCAATATGTAATAGACAAGACCTACTCCTTGCTCAGAGAACTGGACTCAACACGCCCTATTCACCGCACAAGAATATATCTGACTAGGAATAATCTTAAAACCTATGTATTGATATCTCTCTGTTAGTGTGTCAAGTGGGTGTAAAGCGGCATAAACACAGCAGTGAAAAGCAGCTAAACCCCATTATAAAAATAAATTACTTTGAAAAACTCACGAAACAAACACAGTGAAAGAGAGAGAAATTCTTACACAATGCGTTCATGGGCTGTGATGCAACCTGGATTGACCATATCTAGATCCACAGCTGGATGAGACATAAGGGTGGACACTCTTGGGGCTGAGAGGTTTGGTGAGGTTGGGTGAGCAAACGCAGACCCTTTAAAGTAATACTGTGTAGTACCCGTCCCATGGGATCCAAATCTCCAGGTTCAAGGGCATCTTCCTACACCGAAAACATGCATGAGAAACCCAGAGGATGGTACAGCGTGTGATGGGGAAAGGTTTCTAAAACGCACCTCATTTCTCACATCCTTGTGCCCGGGTTCGCCATTCCAGCCGCTTTACTAGCAATCTCCCTACTTGGAGCATCAGCACCTTTAACCTCCTGTTCCGTACAGGTTGCAATTTGTCCTGAGGATGAACGGGAAGACGGGGAACCAATGAGAGACTAGCTCTTGGTGTGGACACAGGCACAGGTCACTCTATTTTCCCATCAGGAAGAAGAATTAACCACAGGCTCAGCCTTCCCCCCGGAACCAGAACAGGGTGTGGAACCATCAAGCGCTTTTGCGGCCAGCTCCCAAAAAAGCAAGTTGTAAAATGGAGCTTCAGGTCACTGCAATTCACAAACCTGCAGAGTTATAAATGATAACTCTCGTCCACAAATATATTGAGGGAAGGCAAAGAAGAGGATTTGAAATCAAGGCAGAATTGCAGGAAACAGATTTCAGGAGGTAGATTCGAATCGCCTTTAAAGCACATGAAAAGCGGCAAAACGTTGACAATGATGCCCTTGGCCAAAAAGGGCGTATGCGTTTTTTCCTGAATATATTCAGGAAAAAACGCTTACACCCTTTTTGGCCAACCAAGCAACCTGGAAAGGCAAATCAGGGCTACAAAGAAGACTCGCTACCCATCGGTCAAAAGGGCCATGCTGAAAAAAGTCTCAAAACCAGAAATGCAGGACAGGCCATGGAGAAATGGGAGCCTTGCTACACTGATGGGCGGGATGTAAATTGCCAACAGTCACTCTGGAGAAGTGTACGGTGAGTCCTGAAACACCTAAAAAACACAGCTTAGAGAGCATAGGGCACTTCCACTCATGGGGGTATAAATTGGGAAAATTAAAAATCAGCAAGACACAAGCACCCCAAAGTTTAGGGCTGCTCTGTTGACAAGGACCTCCACTTCATTCCACCTTCAATATCCCAGGAAAGAGAAAAATGGATAAAGAAGTTGTGGTCCTTATGTACAATGGAAAATCACTCAGCCATGAAATCAATGTCATAAGGCTAGTAGCAGCATGATGAGTGGATTTAGGTACGACGATTCTAAGTGAAATAAGTCACACAGAAAAGGACACTTCTCATAAGGTATCACTTATAGAGGGAATGTAAAAACCGTTACACTTGAACTGAATTACAAAACAGAACAGAGTCACACATGCAGAAAACACACTATGGCTGCTTAACGGGAAAGGTGAGGTGGGGTGATACATAAAACAAGGGTTTCAAATTAGCTCAGATACCGTTCCATAAACCCAATATGTAATAGACAAAACCTACTCCTTGCTCAGAGAACTGGACTCAACACGCCCTATTCACCGCACAAGAATATATCTGACTAGGAATAATCTTAAAACCTATGTATTGATATCTCTCTGTTAGTGTGTCAAGTGGGTGTAAAGCGGCATAAACACAGCAGTGAAAAGCAGCTAAACCCCATTATAAAAATAAATTACTTTGAAAAACCCACGAAACAAACACAGTGAAAGAGAGAGAAATTCTTACACAATGCGTTCATGGGCTGTGATGCAACCTGGATTGACCATATCTAGACCCACAGCTGGATGAGACATAAGGGTGGACACTCTTGGGGCTGAGAGGTTTGGTGAGGTTGGGTGAGCAAACGCAGACCCTTTAAAGTAATACTGCGTAGTACCCGTCCCATGGGATCCAAATCTCCAGGTTCAAGGGCATCTTCCTACATCGAAAACATGCATGAGAAACCCAGAGGATGGTACAGCGTGTGATGGGGAAAGGTTTCTAAAACGCACCTCATTTCTCATCTCCTTGTGCCCGGGTTCGCCATTCCAGCCGCTTTACTAGCAATCTCCCTACTTGGAGCATCAGCACCTTTAACCTCCTGTTCCGTACAGGTTGCAATTTGTCCTGAGGATGAACGGGAAGACGGGGAACCAATGAGAGACTAGCTCTTGGTGTGGACACAGGCACAGGTCACTCTATTTTCCGATCAGGAAGAAGAATTAACCACAGGCTCAGCCTTCCCCCCGGAACAAGAACAGGGCGTGAATCCATCATGCGCTTTTGTGGCCAGCTCCCAAAAAAGCGAGTTGTAAAATGGAGCTTCAGGGCACTGCAAATCACAAACCTGCAGAGTTATAAATGATAACTCTCGTCCACAAATATATTGAGGGAAGGCAAAGAAGAGGTTTTGAAATCAAGGCAGAATTGCAGGAAACAGATTTCAGGAGGTAGATTCGAAGCGCCTTTAAAGCACATGAAGAGCGGGAAAACGTAGACAATGATTCCCTTGGCCAAAAAGGGCGTATGCGTTTTTTCCTGAATATATTCAAGAAAAAACGGATACGCCCTTTTTGGCCAACCAAGCAACCTGGAAAGGCAAATCAGGGCGACAAAGAAGACTCGCTACCCATCGGTCAAAAGGGCCATGTTGAAAAAAGTGTCAAAACCAGAAATGCGGGACAGGCCATGGAGAAATGGGAGCCTTGCTACACTGATGGGCGGGATGTAAATTGCCAACAGACACTCTGGAGAAGTCTACGGTGAGTCCTGAAACATCTAAAAAACACAGCTTAGAGAGCATAGGGCACTTCCACTCATGGGGGTATAAATTGGGAAAATGAAAAATCAGCAAGACACAAGCACCCCAAAGTTTAGGGCTGCTCTGTTGACAAGGACCTCCACTTCATTCCACCTTAAATATCCCAGGAAAGAGAAAAATGGATAAAGAAGTTGTGGTCCTTATGTACAATGGAATATCACTCAGCCATGAAATCAATGTCATAAGGCTAGTAGCAGCATGATGAGTGGATTTAGGTACGACGATTCTAAGTGAAATAAGTCACACAGAAAAGGACACTTCTCATAAGGTATCACTTATAGAGGGAATGTAAAAACCGTTACACATGAACTGAATTACAAAACAGAACAGAGTCACACATGCAGAAAACACACTATGGCTGCTTAACGGGAAAGGTGAGGTGGGGTGATACATAAAACAAGGGTTTCAAATTAGCTCAGATACTGTTCCATAAACCCAATATGTAATAGACAAGACCTACTCCTTGCTCAGAGAACTGGACTCAACACGCCCTATTCACCGCACAAGAATATATCTGACTAGGAATAATCTTAAAACCTATGTATTGATATCTCTCTGTTAGTGTGTCAAGTGGGTGTAAAGCGGCATAAACACAGCAGTGAAAAGCAGCTAAACCCCATTATAAAAATAAATTACTTTGAAAAACTCACGAAACAAACACAGTGAAAGAGAGAGAAATTCTTACACAATGAGTTCATGGGCTGTGATGCAACCTGGATTGACCATATCTAGATCCACAGCTGGATGAGACATAAGGGTGGACACTCTTGGGGCTGAGAGGTTTGGTGAGGTTGGGTGAGCAAACGCAGACCCTTTAAAGTAATACTGTGTAGTACCCGTCCCATGGGATCCAAATCTCCAGGTTCAAGGGCATCTTCCTACACCGAAAACATGCATGAGAAACCCAGAGGATGGTACAGCGTGTGATGGGGAAAGGTTTCTAAAACGCACCTCATTTCTCACATCCTTGTGCCCGGGTTCGCCATTCCAGCCGCTTTACTAGCAATCTCCCTACTTGGAGCATCAGCACCTTTAACCTCCTGTTCCGTACAGGTTGCAATTTGTCCTGAGGATGAACGGGAAGACGGGGAACCAATGAGAGACTAGCTCTTGGTGTTGACACAGGCACAGGTCACTCTATTTTCCCATCAGGAAGAAGAATTAACCACAGGCTCAGCCTTCCCCCCGGAACAAGAACAGGGCGTGAATCCATCATGCGCTTTTGTGGCCAGCTCCCAAAAAAGCGAGTTGTAAAATGGAGCTTCAGGGCACTGCAAATCACAAACCTGCAGAGTTATAAATGATAACTCTCGTCCACAAATATATTGAGGGAAGGCAAAGAAGAGGTTTTGAAATCAAGGCAGAATTGCAGGAAACAGATTTCAGGAGGTAGATTCGAATCGCCTTTAAAGCACATGAAAAGCGGGAAAACGTAGACAATGATTCCCTTGGCCAAAAAGGGCGTATGCGTTTTTTCCTGAATATATTCAGGAAAAAACGCATACGCCCTTTTTGGCCAACCAAGCAACCTGGAAAGGCAAATCAGGGCTACAAAGAAGACTCGCTACCCATCGGTCAGAAGGGCCATGCTGAAAAAAGTGTCAAAACCAGAAATGCGGGACAGGCCATGGAGAAATGGGAGCCTTGCGACACTGATGGGCGGGATGTAAATTGCCAACAGACACTCTGGAGAAGTCTACGGTGAGTCCTGAAACATCTAAAAAACACAGCTTAGAGAGCATAGGGCACTTCCACTCATGGGGGTATAAATTGGGAAAATTAAAAATCAGCAAGACACAAGCACCCCAAAGTTTAGGGCTGCTCTGTTGACAAGGACCTCCACTTCATTCCACCTTCAATATCCCAGGAAAGAGAAAAATGGATAAAGAAGTTGTGGTCCTTATGTACAATGGAAAATCACTCAGCTATGAAATCAATGTCATAAGGCTAGTAGCAGCATGATGAGTGGATTTAGGTACGACGATTCTAAGTGAAATAAGTCACACAGAAAAGGACACTTCTCATAAGGTATCACTTATAGAGGGAATGTAAAAACCGTTACACTTGAACTGAATTACAAAACAGAACAGAGTCACACATGCAGAAAACACACTATGGCTGCTTAACGGGAAAGGTGAGGTGGGGTGATACATAAAACAAGGGTTTCAAATTAGCTCAGATACTGTTCCATAAACCCAATATGTAATAGACAAGACCTACTCCTTGCTCAGAGAACTGGACTCAACACGCCCTATTCACCGCACAAGAATATATCTGACTAGGAATAATCTTAAAACCTATGTATTGATATCTCTCTGTTAGTGTGTCAAGTGGGTGTAAAGCGGCATAAACACAGCAGTGAAAAGCAGCTAAACCCCATTATAAAAATAAATTACTTTGAAAAACTCACGAAACAAACACAGTGAAAGAGAGAGAAATTCTTACACAATGCGTTCATGGGCTGTGATGCAACCTGGATTGACCATATCTAGATCCACAGCTGGATGAGACATAAGGGTGGACACTCTTGGGGCTGAGAGGTTTGGTGAGGTTGGGTGAGCAAACGCAGACCCTTTAAAGTAATACTGTGTAGTACCCGTCCCATGGGATCCAAATCTCCAGGTTCAAGGGCATCTTCCTACACCGAAAACATGCATGAGAAACCCAGAGGATGGTACAGCGTGTGATGGGGAAAGGTTTCTAAAACGCACCTCATTTCTCACATCCTTGTGCCCGGGTTCGCCATTCCAGCCGCTTTACTAGCAATCTCCCTACTTGGAGCATCAGCACCTTTAACCTCCTGTTCCGTACAGGTTGCAATTTGTCCTGAGGATGAACGGGAAGACGGGGAACCAATGAGAGACTAGCTCTTGGTGTTGACACAGGCACAGGTCACTCTATTTTCCCATCAGGAAGAAGAATTAACCACAGGCTCAGCCTTCCCCCCGGAACAAGAACAGGGCGTGAATCCATCATGCGCTTTTGTGGCCAGCTCCCAAAAAAGCGAGTTGTAAAATGGAGCTTCAGGGCACTGCAAATCACAAACCTGCAGAGTTATAAATGATAACTCTCGTCCACAAATATATTGAGGGAAGGCAAAGAAGAGGTTTTGAAATCAAGGCAGAATTGCAGGAAACAGATTTCAGGAGGTAGATTCGAATCGCCTTTAAAGCACATGAAAAGCGGCAAAACGTTGACAATGATTCCCTTGGCCAAAAAGGGCGTATGCGTTTTTTCCTGAATATATTCAGGAAAAAACGCATACGCCCTTTTTGGCCAACCAAGCAACTTGGAAAGGCAAATCAGGGCTACATAGAAGACTCGCTACCCATCGGTCAGAAGGGCCATGCTGAAAAAAGTGTCAAAACCAGAAATGCGGGACAGGCCATGGAGAAATGGGAGCCTTGCGACACTGATGGGCGGGATGTAAATTGCCAACAGACACTCTGGAGAAGTCTACGGTGAGTCCTGAAACATCTAAAAAACACAGCTTAGAGAGCATAGGGCACTTCCACTCATGGGGGTATAAATTGGGAAAATTAAAAATCAGCAAGACACAAGCACCCCAAAGTTTAGGGCTGCTCTGTTGACAAGGACCTCCACTTCATTCCACCTTAAATATCCCAGGAAAGAGAAAAATGGATAAAGAAGTTGTGGTCCTTATGTACAATGGAAAATCACTCAGCCATGAAATCAATGTCATAAGGCTAGTAGCAGCATGATGAGTGGATTTAGGTACGACGATTCTAAGTGAAATAAGTCACACAGAAAAGGACACTTCTCATAAGGTATTACTTATAGAGGGAATGTAAAAACCGTTACACTTGAACTGAATTACAAAACAGAACAGAGTCTCACATGCAGAAAACACACTATGGCTGCTTAACGGGAAAGGTGAGGTGGGGTGATACATAAAACAAGGGTTTCAAATTAGCTCAGATACCGTTCCATAAACCCAATATGTAATAGACAAGATCTACTCCTTTCTCAGAGAACTGGACTCAACACGCCCTATTCACCGCACAAGAATATATCTGACTAGTAATAATCTTAAAACCTATGTATTGATATCTCTCTGTTAGTGTGTCAAGTGGGTGTAAAGCGGCATAAACACAGCAGTGAATAGCAGCTAAACCCCATTATAAAAATAAATTACTTTGAAAAACCCATGAAACAAAGACAGTGAAAGAGAGAGAAATTCTTACACAATGCGTTCATGGGCTGTGATGCACCCTGGATTGACCATATCTAGACCCACAGCTGGATGAAACATAAGGGTGGACACTCTTGGGGCTGAGAGGTTTGGTGAGGTGGGGTGAGCAAACGCAGACCCTTTAAAGTAATACTGCGTGGTACCCGTCCCATGGGTCCCAAATCTCCAGGTTCAAGGGCATCTTCCTACATCGAAAACATGCATGAGAAACCCAGAAGATGGTACACCGTGTGATGGGGAAAGGTTTCTAAAACGCACCTCATTTCTCATCTCCTTGTGCCCGGGTTCGCCATTCCAGCCGCTTTACTAGCAATCTCCCTACTTGGAGCATCAGCACCTTTAACCTCCTGTTCCGTACAGGTTGCAATTTGTCCTGAGGATGAACGGGAAGACGGGGAACCAATGAGAGACTAGCTCTTGGTGTGGACACAGGCACAGGTCACTCTATTTTCCCATCAGGAAGAAGAATTAACCACAGGCTCAGCCTTCCCCCCGGAACCAGAACAGGGTGTGGAACCATCAAGCGCTTTTGCGGCCAGCTCCCAAAAAAGCAAGTTGTAAAATGGAGCTTCAGGTCACTGCAATTCACAAACCTGCAGAGTTATAAATGATAACTCTCGTCCACAAATATATTGAGGGAAGGCAAAGAAGAGGATTTGAAATCAAGGCAGAATTGCAGGAAACAGATTTCAGGAGGTAGATTCGAATCGCCTTTAAAGCACATGAAAAGCGGCAAAACGTTGACAATGATGCCCTTGGCCAAAAAGGGCGTATGCGTTTTTTCCTGAATATATTCAGGAAAAAACGCTTACGCCCTTTTTGGCCAACCAAGCAACCTGGAAAGGCAAATCAGGGCTACAAAGAAGACTCGCTACCCATCGGTCAAAAGGGCCATGCTGAAAAAAGTCTCAAAACCAGAAATGCAGGACAGGCCATGGAGAAATGGGAGCCTTGCTACACTGATGGGCGGGATGTAAATTGCCAACAGTCACTCTGGAGAAGTGTACGGTGAGTCCTGAAACACCTAAAAAACACAGCTTAGACAGCATAGGGCACTTCCACTCATGGGGGTATAAATTGGGAAAATTAAAAATCAGCAAGACACAAGCACCCCAAAGTTTAGAGCTGCTCTGTTGACAAGGATCTCCACTTCATTCCACCTTAAATATCCCAGGAAAGAGAAAAATGGATAAAGAAGTTGTGGTCCTTATGTACAATGGAAAATCACTCAGCCATGAAATCAATGTCATAAGGCTAGTAGCAGCATGATGAGTGGATTTAGGTACGACGATTCTAAGTGAAATAAGTCACACAGAAAAGGACACTTCTCATAAGGTATCACTTATAGAGGGAAGGTAAAAACCGTTACACTTGAACTGAATTACAAAACAGAACAGAGTCACACATGCAGAAAACACACTATGGCTGCTTAACGGGAAAGGTGAGGTGGGGTGATACATAAAACAAGGGTTTCAAATTAGCTCAGATACCGTTCCATAAACCCAATATGTAATAGACAAAACCTACTCCTTGCTCAGAGAACTGGACTCAACACGCCCTATTCACCGCACAAGAGTATATCTGACTAGGAATAATCTTAAAACCTATGTATTGATATCTCTCTGTTAGTGTGTCAAGTGGGTGTAAAGCGGCATAAACACAGCAGTGAAAAGCAGCTAAACCCCATTATAAAAATAAATTACTTTGAAAAACCCACGAAACAAACACAGTGAAAGAGAGAGAAATTCTTACACAATGCGTTCATGGGCTGTGATGCAACCTGGATTGACCATATCTAGACCCACAGCTGGATGAGACATAAGGGTGGACACTCTTGGGGCTGAGAGGTTTGGTGAGGTTGGGTGAGCAAACGCAGACCCTTTAAAGTAATACTGCGTAGTACCCGTCCCATGGGATCCAAATCTCCAGGTTCAAGGGCATCTTCCTACATCGAAAACATGCATGAGAAACCCAGAGGATGGTACAGCGTGTGATGGGGAAAGGTTTCTAAAACGCACCTCATTTCTCATCTCCTTGTGCCCGGGTTCGCCATTCCAGCCTCTTTACTAGCAATCTCCCTACTTGGAGCATCAGCACCTTTAACCTCCTGTTCCGTACAGGTTGCAATTTGTCCTGAGGATGAACGGGAAGACGGGGAACCAATGAGAGACTAGCTCTTGGTGTGGACACAGGCACAGGTCACTCTATTTTCCGATCAGGAAGAAGAATTAACCACAGGCTCAGCCTTCCCCCCGGAACAAGAACAGGGCGTGAATCCATCATGCGCTTTTGTGGCCAGCTCCCAAAAAAGCGAGTTGTAAAATGGAGCTTCAGGGCACTGCAAATCACAAACCTGCAGAGTTATAAATGATAACTCTCGTCCACAAATATATTGAGGGAAGGCAAAGAAGAGGTTTTGAAATCAAGGCAGAATTGCAGGAAACAGATTTCAGGAGGTAGATTCGAAGCGCCTTTAAAGCACATGAAGAGCGGGAAAACGTAGACAATGATTCCCTTGGCCAAAAAGGGCGTATGCGTTTTTTCCTGAATATATTCAAGAAAAAACGGATACGCCCTTTTTGGCCAACCAAGCAACCTGGAAAGGCAAATCAGGGCGACAAAGAAGACTCGCTACCCATCGGTCAAAAGGGCCATGTTGAAAAAAGTGTCAAAACCAGAAATGCGGGACAGGCCATGGAGAAATGGGAGCCTTGCTACACTGATGGGCGGGATGTAAATTGCCAACAGACACTCTGGAGAAGTCTACGGTGAGTCCTGAAACATCTAAAAAACACAGCTTAGAGAGCATAGGGCACTTCCACTCATGGGGGTATAAATTGGGAAAATGAAAAATCAGCAAGACACAAGCACCCCAAAGTTTAGGGCTGCTCTGTTGACAAGGACCTCCACTTCATTCCACCTTAAATATCCCAGGAAAGAGAAAAATGGATAAAGAAGTTGTGGTCCTTATGTACAATGGAATATCACTCAGCCATGAAATCAATGTCATAAGGCTAGTAGCAGCATGATGAGTGGATTTAGTTACGACGATTTTAAGTGAAATAAGTCACACAGAAAAGGACACTTCTCATAAGGTATCACTTATAGAGGGAATGTAAAAACCGTTACACTTGAACTGAATTACAAAACAGAACAGAGTCACACATGCAGAAAACACACTATGGCTGCTTAACGGGAAAGGTGAGGTGGGGTGATACATAAAACAAGGGTTTCAAATTAGCTCAGATACTGTTCCATAAACCCAATATGTAATAGACAAGACCTACTCCTTGCTCAGAGAACTGGACTCAACACGCCCTATTCACCGCACAAGAATATATCTGACTAGGAATAATCTTAAAACCTATGTATTGATATCTCTCTGTTAGTGTGTCAAGTGGGTGTAAAGCGGCATAAACACAGCAGTGAAAAGCAGCTAAACCCCATTATAAAAATAAATTACTTTGAAAAACTCACGAAACAAACACAGTGAAAGAGAGAGAAATTCTTACACAATGCGTTCATGGGCTGTGATGCAACCTGGATTGACCATATCTAGATCCACAGCTGGATGAGACATAAGGGTGGACACTCTTGGGGCTGAGAGGTTTGGTGAGGTTGGGTGAGCAAACGCAGACCCTTTAAAGTAATACTGTGTAGTACCCGTCCCATGGGATCCAAATCTCCAGGTTCAAGGGCATCTTCCTACACCGAAAACATGCATGAGAAACCCAGAGGATGGTACAGCGTGTGATGGGGAAAGGTTTCTAAAACGCACCTCATTTCTCATCTCCTTGTGCCCGGGTTCGCCATTCCAGCCGCTTTACTAGCAATCTCCCTACTTGGAGCATCAGCACCTTTAACCTCCTGTTCCGTACAGGTTGCAATTTGTCCTGAGGATGAACGGGAAGACGGGGAACCAATGAGAGACTAGCTCTTGGTGTTGACACAGGCACAGGTCACTCTATTTTCCCATCAGGAAGAAGAATTAACCACAGGCTCAGCCTTCCCCCCGGAACAAGAACAGGGCGTGAATCCATCATGCGCTTTTGTGGCCAGCTCCCAAAAAAGCGAGTTGTAAAATGGAGCTTCAGGGCACTGCAAATCACAAACCTGCAGAGTTATAAATGATAACTCTCGTCCACAAATATATGGAGGGAAGGCAAAGAAGAGGTTTTGAAATCAAGGCAGAATTGCAGGAAACAGATTTCAGGAGGTAGATTCGAATCGCCTTTAAAGCACATGAAAAGCGGGAAAACGTAGACAATGATTCCCTTGGCCAAAAAGGGCGTATGCGTTTTTTCCTGAATATATTCAGGAAAAAACGCATACGCCCTTTTTGGCCAACCAAGCAACCTGGAAAGGCAAATCAGGGCTACAAAGAAGACTCGCTACCCATCGGTCAGAAGGGCCATGCTGAAAAAAGTGTCAAAACCAGAAATGCGGGACAGGCCATGGAGAAATGGGAGCCTTGCGACACTGATGGGCGGGATGTAAATTGCCAACAGACACTCTGGAGAAGTCTACGGTGAGTCCTGAAACATCTAAAAAACACAGCTTAGAGAGCATAGGGCACTTCCACTCATGGGGGTATAAATTGGGAAAATTAAAAATCAGCAAGACACAAGCACCCCAAAGTTTAGGGCTGCTCTGTTGACAAGGACCTCCACTTCATTCCACCTTCAATATCCCAGGAAAGAGAAAAATGGATAAAGAAGTTGTGGTCCTTATGTACAATGGAAAATCACTCAGCTATGAAATCAATGTCATAAGGCTAGTAGCAGCATGATGAGTGGATTTAGGTACGACGATTCTAAGTGAAATAAGTCACACAGAAAAGGACACTTCTCATAAGGTATCACTTATAGAGGGAATGTAAAAACCGTTACACTTGAACTGAATTACAAAACAGAACAGAGTCACACATGCAGAAAACACACTATGGCTGCTTAACGGGAAAGGTGAGGTGGGGTGATACATAAAACAAGGGTTTCAAATTAGCTCAGATACTGTTCCATAAACCCAATATGTAATAGACAAGACCTACTCCTTGCTCAGAGAACTGGACTCAACACGCCCTATTCACCGCACAAGAATATATCTGACTAGGAATAATCTTAAAACCTATGTATTGATATCTCTCTGTTAGTGTGTCAAGTGGGTGTAAAGCGGCATAAACACAGCAGTGAAAAGCAGCTAAACCCCATTATAAAAATAAATTACTTTGAAAAACTCACGAAACAAACACAGTGAAAGAGAGAGAAATTCTTACACAATGCGTTCATGGGCTGTGATGCAACCTGGATTGACCATATCTAGATCCACAGCTGGATGAGACATAAGGGTGGACACTCTTGGGGCTGAGAGGTTTGGTGAGGTTGGGTGAGCAAACGCAGACCCTTTAAAGTAATACTGTGTAGTACCCGTCCCATGGGATCCAAATCTCCAGGTTCAAGGGCATCTTCCTACACCGAAAACATGCATGAGAAACCCAGAGGATGGTACAGCGTGTGATGGGGAAAGGTTTCTAAAACGCACCTCATTTCTCACATCCTTGTGCCCGGGTTCGCCATTCCAGCCGCTTTACTAGCAATCTCCCTACTTGGAGCATCAGCACCTTTAACCTCCTGTTCCGTACAGGTTGCAATTTGTCCTGAGGATGAACGGGAAGACGGGGAACCAATGAGAGACTAGCTCTTGGTGTTGACACAGGCACAGGTCACTCTATTTTCCCATCAGGAAGAAGAATTAACCACAGGCTCAGCCTTCCCCCCGGAACAAGAACAGGGCGTGAATCCATCATGCGCTTTTGTGGCCAGCTCCCAAAAAAGCGAGTTGTAAAATGGAGCTTCAGGGCACTGCAAATCACAAACCTGCAGAGTTATAAATGATAACTCTCGTCCACAAATATATTGAGGGAAGGCAAAGAAGAGGTTTTGAAATCAAGGCAGAATTGCAGGAAACAGATTTCAGGAGGTAGATTCGAATCGCCTTTAAAGCACATGAAAAGCGGCAAAACGTTGACAATGATTCCCTTGGCCAAAAAGGGCGTATGCGTTTTTTCCTGAATATATTCAGGAAAAAACGCATACGCCCTTTTTGGCCAACCAAGCAACTTGGAAAGGCAAATCAGGGCTACATAGAAGACTCGCTACCCATCGGTCAGAAGGGCCATGCTGAAAAAAGTGTCAAAACCAGAAATGCGGGACAGGCCATGGAGAAATGGGAGCCTTGCGACACTGATGGGCGGGATGTAAATTGCCAACAGACACTCTGGAGAAGTCTACGGTGAGTCCTGAAACATCTAAAAAACACAGCTTAGAGAGCATAGGGCACTTCCACTCATGGGTGTATAAATTGGGAAAATTAAAAATCAGCAAGACACAAGCACCCCAAAGTTTAGGGCTGCTCTGTTGACAAGGACCTCCACTTCATTCCACCTTCAATATCCCAGGAAAGAGAAAAATGGATAAAGAAGTTGTGGTCCTTATGTACAATGGAAAATCACTCAGCCATGAAATCAATGTCATAAGGCTAGTAGCAGCATGATGAGTGGATTTAGGTACGACGATTCTAAGTGAAATAAGTCACACAGAAAAGGACACTTCTCATAAGGTATTACTTATAGAGGGAATGTAAAAACCGTTACACTTGAACTGAATTACAAAACAGAACAGAGTCTCACATGCAGAAAACACACTATGGCTGCTTAACGGGAAAGGTGAGGTGGGGTGATACATAAAACAAGGGTTTCAAATTAGCTCAGATACCGTTCCATAAACCCAATATGTAATAGACAAGATCTACTCCTTTCTCAGAGAACTGGACTCAACACGCCCTATTCACCGCACAAGAATATATCTGACTAGTAATAATCTTAAAACCTATGTATTGATATCTCTCTGTTAGTGTGTCAAGTGGGTGTAAAGCGGCATAAACACAGCAGTGAATAGCAGCTAAACCCCATTATAAAAATAAATTACTTTGAAAAACCCATGAAACAAAGACAGTGAAAGAGAGAGAAATTCTTACACAATGCGTTCATGGGCTGTGATGCAACCTGGATTGACCATATCTAGACCCACAGCTGGATGAAACATAAGGGTGGACACTCTTGGGGCTGAGAGGTTTGGTGAGGTGGGGTGAGCAAACGCAGACCCTTTAAAGTAATACTGCGTGGTACCCGTCCCATGGGTCCCAAATCTCCAGGTTCAAGGGCATCTTCCTACATCGAAAACATGCATGAGAAACCCAGAAGATGGTACACCGTGTGATGGGGAAAGGTTTCTAAAACGCACCTCATTTCTCATCTCCTTGTGCCCGGGTTCGCCATTCCAGCCGCTTTACTAGCAATCTCCCTACTTGGAGCATCAGCACCTTTAACCTCCTGTTCCGTACAGGTTGCAATTTGTCCTGAGGATGAACGGGAAGACGGGGAACCAATGAGAGACTAGCTCTTGGTGTGGACACAGGCACAGGTCACTCTATTTTCCCATCAGGAAGAAGAATTAACCACAGGCTCAGCCTTCCCCCCGGAACCAGAACAGGGTGTGGAACCATCAAGCGCTTTTGCGGCCAGCTCCCAAAAAAGCAAGTTGTAAAATGGAGCTTCAGGTCACTGCAATTCACAAACCTGCAGAGTTATAAATGATAACTCTCGTCCACAAATATATTGAGGGAAGGCAAAGAAGAGGATTTGAAATCAAGGCAGAATTGCAGGAAACAGATTTCAGGAGGTAGATTCGAATCGCCTTTAAAGCACATGAAAAGGGGCAAAACGTTGACAATGATGCCCTTGGCCAAAAAGGGCGTATGCGTTTTTTCCTGAATATATTCAGGAAAAAACGCTTACACCCTTTTTGGCCAACCAAGCAACCTGGAAAGGCAAATCAGGGCTACAAAGAAGACTCGCTACCCATCGGTCAAAAGGGCCATGCTGAAAAAAGTCTCAAAACCAGAAATGCAGGACAGGCCATGGAGAAATGGGAGCCTTGCTACACTGATGGGCGGGATGTAAATTGCCAACAGTCACTCTGGAGAAGTGTACGGTGAGTCCTGAAACACCTAAAAAACACAGCTTAGACAGCATAGGGCACTTCCACTCATGGGGGTATAAATTGGGAAAATTAAAAATCAGCAAGACACAAGCACCCCAAAGTTTAGAGCTGCTCTGTTGACAAGGATCTCCACTTCATTCCACCTTAAATATCCCAGGAAAGAGAAAAATGGATAAAGAAGTTGTGGTCCTTATGTACAATGGAAAATCACTCAGCCATGAAATCAATGTCATAAGGCTAGTAGCAGCATGATGAGTGGATTTAGGTACGACGATTCTAAGTGAAATAAGTCACACAGAAAAGGACACTTCTCATAAGGTATCACTTATAGAGGGAAGGTAAAAACCGTTACACTTGAACTGAATTACAAAACAGAACAGAGTCACACATGCAGAAAACACACTATGGCTGCTTAACGGGAAAGGTGAGGTGGGGTGATACATAAAACAAGGGTTTCAAATTAGCTCAGATACCGTTCCATAAACCCAATATGTAATAGACAAAACCTACTCCTTGCTCAGAGAACTGGACTCAACACGCCCTATTCACCGCACAAGAGTATATCTGACTAGGAATAATCTTAAAACCTATGTATTGATATCTCTCTGTTAGTGTGTCAAGTGGGTGTAAAGCGGCATAAACACAGCAGTGAAAAGCAGCTAAACCCCATTATAAAAATAAATTACTTTGAAAAACCCACGAAACAAACACAGTGAAAGAGAGAGAAATTCTTACACAATGCGTTCATGGGCTGTGATGCAACCTGGATTGACCATATCTAGACCCACAGCTGGATGAGACATAAGGGTGGACACTCTTGGGGCTGAGAGGTTTGGTGAGGTTGGGTGAGCAAACGCAGACCCTTTAAAGTAATACTGCGTAGTACCCGTCCCATGGGATCCAAATCTCCAGGTTCAAGGGCATCTTCCTACATCGAAAACATGCATGAGAAACCCAGAGGATGGTACAGCGTGTGATGGGGAAAGGTTTCTAAAACGCACCTCATTTCTCATCTCCTTGTGCCCGGGTTCGCCATTCCAGCCTCTTTACTAGCAATCTCCCTACTTGGAGCATCAGCACCTTTAACCTCCTGTTCCGTACAGGTTGCAATTTGTCCTGAGGATGAACGGGAAGACGGGGAACCAATGAGAGACTAGCTCTTGGTGTGGACACAGGCACAGGTCACTCTATTTTCCGATCAGGAAGAAGAATTAACCACAGGCTCAGCCTTCCCCCCGGAACAAGAACAGGGCGTGAATCCATCATGCGCTTTTGTGGCCAGCTCCCAAAAAAGCGAGTTGTAAAATGGAGCTTCAGGGCACTGCAAATCACAAACCTGCAGAGTTATAAATGATAACTCTCGTCCACAAATATATTGAGGGAAGGCAAAGAAGAGGTTTTGAAATCAAGGCAGAATTGCAGGAAACAGATTTCAGGAGGTAGATTCGAAGCGCCTTTAAAGCACATGAAGAGCGGGAAAACGTAGACAATGATTCCCTTGGCCAAAAAGGGCGTATGCGTTTTTTCCTGAATATATTCAAGAAAAAACGGATACGCCCTTTTTGGCCAACCAAGCAACCTGGAAAGGCAAATCAGGGCGACAAAGAAGACTCGCTACCCATCGGTCAAAAGGGCCATGTTGAAAAAAGTGTCAAAACCAGAAATGCGGGACAGGCCATGGAGAAATGGGAGCCTTGCTACACTGATGGGCGGGATGTAAATTGCCAACAGACACTCTGGAGAAGTCTACGGTGAGTCCTGAAACATCTAAAAAACACAGCTTAGAGAGCATAGGGCACTTCCACTCATGGGGGTATAAATTGGGAAAATGAAAAATCAGCAAGACACAAGCACCCCAAAGTTTAGGGCTGCTCTGTTGACAAGGACCTCCACTTCATTCCACCTTAAATATCCCAGGAAAGAGAAAAATGGATAAAGAAGTTGTGGTCCTTATGTACAATGGAATATCACTCAGCCATGAAATCAATGTCATAAGGCTAGTAGCAGCATGATGAGTGGATTTAGTTACGACGATTTTAAGTGAAATAAGTCACACAGAAAAGGACACTTCTCATAAGGTATCACTTATAGAGGGAATGTAAAAACCGTTACACTTGAACTGAATTACAAAACAGAACAGAGTCACACATGCAGAAAACACACTATGGCTGCTTAACGGGAAAGGTGAGGTGGGGTGATACATAAAACAAGGGTTTCAAATTAGCTCAGATACTGTTCCATAAACCCAATATGTAATAGACAAGACCTACTCCTTGCTCAGAGAACTGGACTCAACACGCCCTATTCACCGCACAAGAATATATCTGACTAGGAATAATCTTAAAACCTATGTATTGATATCTCTCTGTTAGTGTGTCAAGTGGGTGTAAAGCGGCATAAACACAGCAGTGAAAAGCAGCTAAACCCCATTATAAAAATAAATTACTTTGAAAAACTCACGAAACAAACACAGTGAAAGAGAGAGAAATTCTTACACAATGCGTTCATGGGCTGTGATGCAACCTGGATTGACCATATCTAGATCCACAGCTGGATGAGACATAAGGGTGGACACTCTTGGGGCTGAGAGGTTTGGTGAGGTTGGGTGAGCAAACGCAGACCCTTTAAAGTAATACTGTGTAGTACCCGTCCCATGGGATCCAAATCTCCAGGTTCAAGGGCATCTTCCTACACCGAAAACATGCATGAGAAACCCAGAGGATGGTACAGCGTGTGATGGGGAAAGGTTTCTAAAACGCACCTCATTTCTCACATCCTTGTGCCCGGGTTCGCCATTCCAGCCGCTTTACTAGCAATCTCCCTACTTGGAGCATCAGCACCTTTAACCTCCTGTTCCGTACAGGTTGCAATTTGTCCTGAGGATGAACGGGAAGACGGGGAACCAATGAGAGACTAGCTCTTGGTGTTGACACAGGCACAGGTCACTCTATTTTCCCATCAGGAAGAAGAATTAACCACAGGCTCAGCCTTCCCCCCGGAACAAGAACAGGGCGTGAATCCATCATGCGCTTTTGTGGCCAGCTCCCAAAAAAGCGAGTTGTAAAATGGAGCTTCAGGGCACTGCAAATCACAAACCTGCAGAGTTATAAATGATAACTCTCGTCCACAAATATATGGAGGGAAGGCAAAGAAGAGGTTTTGAAATCAAGGCAGAATTGCAGGAAACAGATTTCAGGAGGTAGATTCGAATCGCCTTTAAAGCACATGAAAAGCGGGAAAACGTAGACAATGATTCCCTTGGCCAAAAAGGGCGTATGCGTTTTTTCCTGAATATATTCAGGAAAAAACGCATACGCCCTTTTTGGCCAACCAAGCAACCTGGAAAGGCAAATCAGGGCTACAAAGAAGACTCGCTACCCATCGGTCAGAAGGGCCATGCTGAAAAAAGTGTCAAAACCAGAAATGCGGGACAGGCCATGGAGAAATGGGAGCCTTGCGACACTGATGGGCGGGATGTAAATTGCCAACAGACACTCTGGAGAAGTCTACGGTGAGTCCTGAAACATCTAAAAAACACAGCTTAGAGAGCATAGGGCACTTCCACTCATGGGGGTATAAATTGGGAAAATTAAAAATCAGCAAGACACAAGCACCCCAAAGTTTAGGGCTGCTCTGTTGACAAGGACCTCCACTTCATTCCACCTTCAATATCCCAGGAAAGAGAAAAATGGATAAAGAAGTTGTGGTCCTTATGTACAATGGAAAATCACTCAGCTATGAAATCAATGTCATAAGGCTAGTAGCAGCATGATGAGTGGATTTAGGTACGACGATTCTAAGTGAAATAAGTCACACAGAAAAGGACACTTCTCATAAGGTATCACTTATAGAGGGAATGTAAAAACCGTTACACTTGAACTGAATTACAAAACAGAACAGAGTCACACATGCAGAAAACACACTATGGCTGCTTAACGGGAAAGGTGAGGTGGGGTGATACATAAAACAAGGGTTTCAAATTAGCTCAGATACCGTTCCATAAACCCAATATGTAATAGACAAGACCTACTCCTTGCTCAGAGAACTGGACTCAACACGCCCTATTCACCGCACAAGAATATATCTGACTAGGAATAATCTTAAAACCTATGTATTGATATCTCTCTGTTAGTGTGTCAAGTGGGTGTAAAGCGGCATAAACACAGCAGTGAAAAGCAGCTAAACCCCATTATAAAAATAAATTACTTTGAAAAACTCACGAAACAAACACAGTGAAAGAGAGAGAAATTCTTACACAATGCGTTCATGGGCTGTGATGCAACCTGGATTGACCATATCTAGATCCACAGCTGGATGAGACATAAGGGTGGACACTCTTGGGGCTGAGAGGTTTGGTGAGGTTGGGTGAGCAAACGCAGACCCTTTAAAGTAATACTGTGTAGTACCCGTCCCATGGGATCCAAATCTCCAGGTTCAAGGGCATCTTCCTACACCGAAAACATGCATGAGAAACCCAGAGGATGGTACAGCGTGTGATGGGGAAAGGTTTCTAAAACGCACCTCATTTCTCACATCCTTGTGCCCGGGTTCGCCATTCCAGCCGCTTTACTAGCAATCTCCCTACTTGGAGCATCAGCACCTTTAACCTCCTGTTCCGTACAGGTTGCAATTTGTCCTGAGGATGAACGGGAAGACGGGGAACCAATGAGAGACTAGCTCTTGGTGTGGACACAGGCACAGGTCACTCTATTTTCCCATCAGGAAGAAGAATTAACCACAGGCTCAGCCTTCCCCCCGGAACAAGAACAGGGCGTGAATCCATCATGCGCTTTTGTGGCCAGCTCCCAAAAAAGCGAGTTGTAAAATGGAGCTTCAGGGCACTGCAAATCACAAACCTGCAGAGTTATAAATGATAACTCTCGTCCACAAATATATTGAGGGAAGGCAAAGAAGAGGTTTTGAAATCAAGGCAGAATTGCAGGAAACAGATTTCAGGAGGTAGATTCGAATCGCCTTTAAAGCACATGAAGAGCGGGAAAACGTAGACAATGATTCCCTTGGCCAAAAAGGGCGTATGCGTTTTTTCCTGAATATATTCAAGAAAAAACGGATACGCCCTTTTTGGCCAACCAAGCAACCTGGAAAGGCAAATCAGGGCGACAAAGAAGACTCGCTACCCATCGGTCAAAAGGGCCATGTTGAAAAAAGTGTCAAAACCAGAAATGCGGGACAGGCCATGGAGAAATGGGAGCCTTGCTACACTGATGGGCGGGATGTAAATTGCCAACAGACACTCTGGAGAAGTCTACGGTGAGTCCTGAAACATCTAAAAAACACAGCTTAGAGAGCATAGGGCACTTCCACTCATGGGGGTATAAATTGGGAAAATGAAAAATCAGCAAGACACAAGCACCCCAAAGTTTAGGGCTGCTCTGTTGACAAGGACCTCCACTTCATTCCACCTTAAATATCCCAGGAAAGAGAAAAATGGATAAAGAAGTTGTGGTCCTTATGTACAATGGAAAATCACTCAGCCATGAAATCAATGTCATAAGGCTAGTAGCAGCATGATGAGTGGATTTAGGTACGACGATTCTAAGTGAAATAAGTCACACAGAAAAGGACACTTCTCATAAGGTATTACTTATAGAGGGAATGTAAAAACCGTTACGCTTGAACTGAATTACAAAACAGAACAGAGTCTCACATGCAGAAAACACACTATGGCTGCTTAACGGGAAAGGTGAGGTGGGGTGATACATAAAACAAGGGTTTCAAATTAGCTCAGATACCGTTCCATAAACCCAATATGTAATAGACAAGACCTACTCCTTTCTCAGAGAACTGGACTCAACACGCCCTATTCACCGCACAAGAATATATCTGACTAGTAATAATCTTAAAACCTATGTATTGATATCTCTCTGTTAGTGTGTCAAGTGGGTGTAAAGCGGCATAAACACAGCAGTGAAAAGCAGCTAAACCCCATTATAAAAATAAATTACTTTGAAAAACCCATGAAACAAAGACAGTGAAAGAGAGAGAAATTCTTACACAATGCGTTCATGGGCTGTGATGCAACCTGGATTGACCATATCTAGACCCACAGCTGGATGAAACATAAGGGTGGACACTCTTGGGGCTGAGAGGTTTGGTGAGGTGGGGTGAGCAAACGCAGACCCTTTAAAGTAATACTGCGTGGTACCCGTCCCATGGGTCCCAAATCTCCAGGTTCAAGGGCATCTTCCTACATCGAAAACATGCATGAGAAACCCAGAAGATGGTACACCGTGTGATGGGGAAAGGTTTCTAAAACGCACCTCATTTCTCATCTCCTTGTGCCCGGGTTCGCCATTCCAGCCGCTTTACTAGCAATCTCCCTACTTGGAGCATCAGCACCTTTAACCTCCTGTTCCGTACAGGTTGCAATTTGTCCTGAGGATGAACGGGAAGACGGGGAACCAATGAGAGACTAGCTCTTGGTGTGGACACAGGCACAGGTCACTCTATTTTCCCATCAGGAAGAAGAATTAACCACAGGCTCAGCCTTCCCCCCGGAACCAGAACAGGGTGTGGAACCATCAAGCGCTTTTGCGGCCAGCTCCCAAAAAAGCAAGTTGTAAAATGGAGCTTCAGGTCACTGCAATTCACAAACCTGCAGAGTTATAAATGATAACTCTCGTCCACAAATATATTGAGGGAAGGCAAAGAAGAGGATTTGAAATCAAGGCAGAATTGCAGGAAACAGATTTCAGGAGATAGATTCGAATCGCCTTTAAAGCACATGAAAAGGGGCAAAACGTTGACAATGATGCCCTTGGCCAAAAAGGGCGTATGCGTTTTTTCCTGAATATATTCAGGAAAAAACGCTTACCCTTTTTGGCCAACCAAGCAACCTGGAAAGGCAAATCAGGGCTACAAAGAAGACTCGCTACCCATCGGTCAAAAGGGCCATGCTGAAAAAAGTCTCAAAACCAGAAATGCAGGACAGGCCATGGAGAAATGGGAGCCTTGCTACACTGATGGGCGGGATGTAAATTGCCAACAGTCACTCTGGAGAAGTGTACGGTGAGTCCTGAAACATCTAAAAAACACAGCTTAGACAGCATAGGGCACTTCCACTCATGGGGGTATAAATTGGGAAAATTAAAAATCAGCAAGACACAAGCACCCCAAAGTTTAGGGCTGCTCTGTTGACAAGGACCTCCACTTCATTCCACCTTAAATATCCCAGGAAAGAGAAAAATGGATAAAGAAGTTGTGGTCCTTATGTACAATGGAATATCACTCAGCCATGAAATCAATGTCATAAGGCTAGTAGCAGCATGATGAGTGGATTTAGGTATGACGATTCTAAGTGAAATAAGTCACACAGAAAAGGACACTTCTCATAAGGTATCACTTATAGAGGAAATGTAAAAACCGTTACACTTGAACTGAATTACAAAATAGAACAGAGTCACACATGCAGAAAACACACTATGGCTGCTTAACGGGAAAGGTGAGGTGGGGTGATACATAAAACAAGGGTTTCAAATTAGCTCAGATACCGTTCCATAAACCCAATATGTAATAGACAAAACCTACTCCTTGCTCAGAGAACTGGACTCAACACGCCCTATTCACCGCACAAGAATATATCTGACTAGGAATAATCTTAAAACCTATGTATTGATATCTCTCTGTTAGTGTGTCAAGTGGGTGTAAAGCGGCATAAACACAGCAGTGAAAAGCAGCTAAACCCCATTATAAAAATAAATTACTTTGAAAAACCCATGAAACAAAGACAGTGAAAGAGAGAGAAATTCTTACACAATGCGTTCATGGGCTGTGATGCAACCTGGATTGACCATATCTAGACCCACAGCTGGATGAAACATAAGGGTGGACACTCTTGGGGCTGAGAGGTTTGGTGAGGTGGGGTGAGCAAACGCAGACCCTTTAAAGTAATACTGCGTGGTACCCGTCCCATGGGTCCCAAATCTCCAGGTTCAAGGGCATCTTCCTACATCGAAAACATGCATGAGAAACCCAGAAGATGGTACACCGTGTGATGGGGAAAGGTTTCTAAAACGCACCTCATTTCTCATCTCCTTGTGCCCGGGTTCGCCATTCCAGCCGCTTTACTAGCAATCTCCCTACTTGGAGCATCAGCACCTTTAACCTCCTGTTCCGTACAGGTTGCAATTTGTCCTGAGGATGAACGGGAAGACGGGGAACCAATGAGAGACTAGCTCTTGGTGTGGACACAGGCACAGGTCACTCTATTTTCCCATCAGGAAGAAGAATTAACCACAGGCTCAGCCTTCCCCCCGGAACCAGAACAGGGTGTGGAACCATCAAGCGCTTTTGCGGCCAGCTCCCAAAAAAGCAAGTTGTAAAATGGAGCTTCAGGTCACTGCAATTCACAAACCTGCAGAGTTATAAATGATAACTCTCGTCCACAAATATATTGAGGGAAGGCAAAGAAGAGGATTTGAAATCAAGGCAGAATTGCAGGAAACAGATTTCAGGAGATAGATTCGAATCGCCTTTAAAGCACATGAAAAGGGGCAAAACGTTGACAATGATGCCCTTGGCCAAAAAGGGCGTATGCGTTTTTTCCTGAATATATTCAGGAAAAAACGCTTACCCTTTTTGGCCAACCAAGCAACCTGGAAAGGCAAATCAGGGCTACAAAGAAGACTCGCTACCCATCGGTCAGAAGGGCCATGCTGAAAAAAGTGTCAAAACCAGAAATGCGGGACAGGCCATGGAGAAATGGGAGCCTTGCGACACTGATGGGCGGGATGTAAATTGCCAACAGACACTCTGGAGAAGTCTACGGTGAGTCCTGAAACATCTAAAAAACACAGCTTAGAGAGCATAGGGCACTTCCACTCATGGGGGTATAAATTGGGAAAATTAAAAATCAGCAAGACACAAGCACCCCAAAGTTTAGGGCTGCTCTGTTGACAAGGACCTCCACTTCATTCCACCTTCAATATCCCAGGAAAGAGAAAAATGGATAAAGAAGTTGTGGTCCTTATGTACAATGGAAAATCACTCAGCTATGAAATCAATGTCATAAGGCTAGTAGCAGCATGATGAGTGGATTTAGGTACGACGATTCTAAGTGAAATAAGTCACACAGAAAAGGACACTTCTCATAAGGTATCACTTATAGAGGGAATGTAAAAACCGTTACACTTGAACTGAATTACAAAACAGAACAGAGTCACACATGCAGAAAACACACTATGGCTGCTTAACGGGAAAGGTGAGGTGGGGTGATACATAAAACAAGGGTTTCAAATTAGCTCAGATACTGTTCCATAAACCCAATATGTAATAGACAAGACCTACTCCTTGCTCAGAGAACTGGACTCAACACGCCCTATTCACCGCACAAGAATATATCTGACTAGGAATAATCTTAAAACCTATGTATTGATATCTCTCTGTTAGTGTGTCAAGTGGGTGTAAAGCGGCATAAACACAGCAGTGAAAAGCAGCTAAACCCCATTATAAAAATAAATTACTTTGAAAAACTCACGAAACAAACACAGTGAAAGAGAGAGAAATTCTTACACAATGCGTTCATGGGCTGTGATGCAACCTGGATTGACCATATCTAGACCCACAGCTGGATGAGACATAAGGGTGGACACTCTTGGGGCTGAGAGGTTTGGTGAGGTTGGGTGAGCAAACGCAGACCCTTTAAAGTAATACTGTGTAGTACCCGTCCCATGGGATACAAATCTCCAGGTTCAAGGGCATCTTCCTACACCGAAAACATGCATGAGAAACCCAGAGGATGGTACAGCGTGTGATGGGGAAAGGTTTCTAAAACGCACCTCATTTCTCACATCCTTGTGCCCGGGTTCGCCATTCCAGCCGCTTTACTAGCAATCTCCCTACTTGGAGCATCAGCACCTTTAACCTCCTGTTCCGTACAGGTTGCAATTTGTCCTGAGGATGAACGGGAAGACGGGGAACCAATGAGAGACTAGCTCTTGGTGTGGACACAGGCACAGGTCACTCTATTTTCCCATCAGGAAGAAGAATTAACCACAGGCTCAGCCTTCCCCCCGGAAGAAGAACAGGGCGTGAATCCATCATGCGCTTTTGTGGCCAGCTCCCAAAAAAGCTAGTTGTAAAATGGAGCTTCAGGGCACTGCAAATCACAAACCTGCAGAGTTATAAATGATAACTCTCGTCCACAAATATATTGAGGGAAGGAAAAGAAGAGGTTTTGAAATCAAGGCAGAATTGCAGGAAACAGATTTCAGGAGGTAGATTCGAATCGCCTTTAAAGCACATGAAAAGCGGCAAAACGTTGACAATGATTCCCTTGGCCAAAAAGGGCGTATGCGTTTTTTCCTGAATATATTCAGGAAAAAACGCATACGCCCTTTTTGGCCAACCAAGCAACCTGGAAAGGCAAATCAGGGCTACATAGAAGACTCGCTACCCATCGGTCAGAAGGGCCATGCTGAAAAAAGTGTCAAAACCAGAAATGCGGGACAGGCCATGGAGAAATGGGAGCCTTGCGACACTGATGGGCGGGATGTAAATTGCCAACAGACACTCTGGAGAAGTCTACGGTGAGTCCTGAAACATCTAAAAAACACAGCTTAGAGAGCATAGGGCACTTCCACTCATGGGGGTATAAATTGGGAAAATTAAAAATCAGCAAGACACAAGCACCCCAAAGTTTAGGGCTGCTCTGTTGACAAGGACCTCCACTTCATTCCACCTTCAATATCCCAGGAAAGAGAAAAATGGATAAAGAAGTTGTGGTCCTTATGTACAATGGAAAATCACTCAGCCATGAAATCAATGTCATAAGGCTAGTAGCAGCATGATGAGTGGATTTAGGTACGACGATTCTAAGTGAAATAAGTCACACAGAAAAGGACACTTCTCATAAGGTATCACTTATAGAGGGAATGTAAAAACCGTTACACTTGAACTGAATTACAAAATAGAACAGAGTCACACATGCAGAAAACACACTATGGCTGCTTAACGGGAAAGGTGAGGTGGGGTGATACATAAAACAAGGGTTTCAAATTAGCTCAGATACCGTTCCATAAACCCAATATGTAATAGACAAAACCTACTCCTTGCTCAGAGAACTGGACTCAACACGCCCTATTCACCGCACAAGAATATATCTGACTAGGAATAATCTTAAAACCTATGTATTGATATCTCTCTGTTAGTGTGTCAAGTGGGTGTAAAGCGGCATAAACACAGCAGTGAAAAGCAGCTAAACCCCATTATAAAAATAAATTACTTTGAAAAACCCACGAAACAAACACAGTGAAAGAGAGAGAAATTCTTACACAATGCGTTCATGGGCTGTGATGCAACCTGGATTGACCATATCTAGACCCACAGCTGGATGAGACATAAGGGTGGACACTCTTGGGGCTGAGAGGTTTGGTGAGGTTGGGTGAGCAAACGCAGACCCTTTAAAGTAATACTGCGTAGTACCCGTCCCATGGGATCCAAATCTCCAGGTTCAAGGGCATCTTCCTACATCGAAAACATGCATGAGAAACCCAGAGGATGGTACAGCGTGTGATGGGGAAAGGTTTCTAAAACGCACCTCATTTCTCATCTCCTTGTGCCCGGGTTCGCCATTCCAGCCTCTTTACTAGCAATCTCCCTACTTGGAGCATCAGCACCTTTAACCTCCTGTTCCGTACAGGTTGCAATTTGTCCTGAGGATGAACGGGAAGACGGGGAACCAATGAGAGACTAGCTCTTGGTGTGGACACAGGCACAGGTCACTCTATTTTCCCATCAGGAAGAAGAATTAACCACAGGCTCAGCCTTCCCCCCGGAACAAGAACAGGGCGTGAATCCATCATGTGCTTTTGTGGCCAGCTCCCAAAAAAGCGAGTTGTAAAATGGAGCTTCAGGGCACTGCAAATCACAAACCTGCAGAGTTATAAATGATAACTCTCGTCCACAAATATATTGAGGGAAGGCAAAGAAGAGGTTTTGAAATCAAGGCAGAATTGCAGGAAACAGATTTCAGGAGGTAGATTCGAATCGCCTTTAAAGCACATGAAGAGCGGGAAAACGTAGACAATGATTCCCTTGGCCAAAAAGGGCGTATGCGTTTTTTCCTGAATATATTCAAGAAAAAACGGATACGCCCTTTTTGGCCAACCAAGCAACCTGGAAAGGCAAATCAGGGCGACAAAGAAGACTCGCTACCCATCGGTCAAAAGGGCCATGTTGAAAAAAGTGTCAAAACCAGAAATGCGGGACAGGCCATGGAGAAATGGGAGCCTTGCTACACTGATGGGCGGGATGTAAATTGCCAACAGACACTCTGGAGAAGTCTACGGTGAGTCCTGAAACATCTAAAAAACACAGCTTAGAGAGCATAGGGCACTTCCACTCATGGGGGTATAAATTGGGAAAATGAAAAATCAGCAAGACACAAGCACCCCAAAGTTTAGGGCTGCTCTGTTGACAAGGACCTCCACTTCATTCCACCTTAAATATCCCAGGAAAGAGAAAAATGGATAAAGAAGTTGTGGTCCTTATGTACAATGGAATATCACTCAGCCATGAAATCAATGTCATAAGGCTAGTAGCAGCATGATGAGTGGATTTAGGTACGACGATTCTAAGTGAAATAAGTCACACAGAAAAGGACACTTCTCATAAGGTATCACTTACAGAGGGAAGGTAAAAACCGTTACACTTGAACTGAATTACAAAACAGAACAGAGTCACACATGCAGAAAACACACTATGGCTGCTTAACGGGAAAGGTGAGGTGGGGTGATACATAAAACAAGGGTTTCAAATTAGCTCAGATACTGTTCCATAAACCCAATATGTAATAGACAAGACCTACTCCTTGCTCAGAGAACTGGACTCAACACGCCCTATTCACCGCACAAGAATATATCTGACTAGGAATAATCTTAAAACCTATGTATTGATATCTCTCTGTTAGTGTGTCAAGTGGGTGTAAAGCGGCATAAACACAGCAGTGAAAAGCAGCTAAACCCCATTATAAAAATAAATTACTTTGAAAAACTCACGAAACAAACACAGTGAAAGAGAGAGAAATTCTTACACAATGCGTTCATGGGCTGTGATGCAACCTGGATTGACCATATCTAGATCCACAGCTGGATGAGACATAAGGGTGGACACTCTTGGGGCTGAGAGGTTTGGTGAGGTTGGGTGAGCAAACGCAGACCCTTTAAAGTAATACTGTGTAGTACCCGTCCCATGGGATCCAAATCTCCAGGTTCAAGGGCATCTTCCTACATCGAAAACATGCATGAGAAACCCAGAGGATGGTACAGCGTGTGATGGGGAAAGGTTTCTAAAATGCACCTCATTTCTCACATCCTTGTGCCCGGGTTCGCCATTCCAGCCGCTTTACTAGCAATCTCCCTACTTGGAGCATCAGCACCTTTAACCTCCTGTTCCGTACAGGTTGCAATTTGTCCTGAGGATGAACGGGAAGACGGGGAACCAATGAGAGACTAGCTCTTGGTGTTGACACAGGCACAGGTCACTCTATTTTCCCATCAGGAAGAAGAATTAACCACAGGCTCAGCCTTCCCCCCGGAACAAGAACAGGGCGTGAATCCATCATGCGCTTTTGTGGCCAGCTCCCAAAAAAGCGAGTTGTAAAATGGAGCTTCAGGGCACTGCAAATCACAAACCTGCAGAGTTATAAATGATAACTCTCGTCCACAAATATATTGAGGGAAGGCAAAGAAGAGGTTTTGAAATCAAGGCAGAATTGCAGGAAACAGATTTCAGGAGGTAGATTCGAATCGCCTTTAAAGCACATGAAAAGCGGCAAAACGTAGACAATGATTCCCTTGGCCAAAAAGGGCGTATGCGTTTTTTCCTGAATATATTCAGGAAAAAACGCATACGCCCTTTTTGGCCAACCAAGCAACCTGGAAAGGCAAATCAGGGCTACAAAGAAGACTCGCTACCCATCGGTCAGAAGGGCCATGCTGAAAAAAGTGTCAAAACCAGAAATGCGGGACAGGCCATGGAGAAATGGGAGCCTTGCGACACTGATGGGCGGGATGTAAATTGCCAACAGACACTCTGGAGAAGTCTACGGTGAGTCCTGAAACATCTAAAAAACACAGCTTAGAGAGCATAGGGCACTTCCACTCATGGGGGTATAAATTGGGAAAATTAAAAATCAGCAAGACACAAGCACCCCAAAGTTTAGGGCTGCTCTGTTGACAAGGACCTCCACTTCATTCCACCTTCAATATCCCAGGAAAGAGAAAAATGGATAAAGAAGTTGTGGTCCTTATGTACAATGGAAAATCACTCAGCTATGAAATCAATGTCATAAGGCTAGTAGCAGCATGATGAGTGGATTTAGGTACGACGATTCTAAGTGAAATAAGTCACACAGAAAAGGACACTTCTCATAAGGTATCACTTATAGAGGGAATGTAAAAACCGTTACACTTGAACTGAATTACAAAACAGAACAGAGTCACACATGCAGAAAACACACTATGGCTGCTTAACGGGAAAGGTGAGGTGGGGTGATACATAAAACAAGGGTTTCAAATTAGCTCAGATACTGTTCCATAAACCCAATATGTAATAGACAAGACCTACTCCTTGCTCAGAGAACTGGACTCAACACGCCCTATTCACCGCACAAGAATATATCTGACTAGGAATAATCTTAAAACCTATGTATTGATATCTCTCTGTTAGTGTGTCAAGTGGGTGTAAAGCGGCATAAACACAGCAGTGAAAAGCAGCTAAACCCCATTATAAAAATAAATTACTTTGAAAAACTCACGAAACAAACACAGTGAAAGAGAGAGAAATTCTTACACAATGCGTTCATGGGCTGTGATGCAACCTGGATTGACCATATCTAGATCCACAGCTGGATGAGACATAAGGGTGGACACTCTTGGGGCTGAGAGGTTTGGTGAGGTTGGGTGAGCAAACGCAGACCCTTTAAAGTAATACTGTGTAGTACCCGTCCCATGGGATCCAAATCTCCAGGTTCAAGGGCATCTTCCTACACCGAAAACATGCATGAGAAACCCAGAGGATGGTACAGCGTGTGATGGGGAAAGGTTTCTAAAACGCACCTCATTTCTCACATCCTTGTGCCCGGGTTCGCCATTCCAGCCGCTTTACTAGCAATCTCCCTACTTGGAGCATCAGCACCTTTAACCTCCTGTTCCGTACAGGTTGCAATTTGTCCTGAGGATGAACGGGAAGACGGGGAACCAATGAGAGACTAGCTCTTGGTGTTGACACAGGCACAGGTCACTCTATTTTCCCATCAGGAAGAAGAATTAACCACAGGCTCAACCTTCCCCCCGGAACAAGAACAGGGCGTGAATCCATCATGCGCTTTTGTGGCCAGCTCCCAAAAAAGCGAGTTGTAAAATGGAGCTTCAGGGCACTGCAAATCACAAACCTGCAGAGTTATAAATGATAACTCTCGTCCACAAATATATTGAGGGAAGGCAAAGAAGAGGTTTTGAAATCAAGGCAGAATTGCAGGAAACAGATTTCAGGAGGTAGATTCGAATCGCCTTTAAAGCACATGAAAAGCGGCAAAACGTTGACAATGATTCCCTTGGCCAAAAAGGGCGTATGCGTTTTTTCCTGAATATATTCAGGAAAAAACGCATACGCCCTTTTTGGCCAACCAAGCAACCTGGAAAGGCAAATCAGGGCTACATAGAAGACTCGCTACCCATCGGTCAGAAGGGCCATGCTGAAAAAAGTGTCAAAACCAGAAATGCGGGACAGGCCATGGAGAAATGGGAGCCTTGCGACACTGATGGGCGGGATGTAAATTGCCAACAGACACTCTGGAGAAGTCTACGGTGAGTCCTGAAACATCTAAAAAACACAGCTTAGAGAGCATAGGGCACTTCCACTCATGGGGGTATAAATTGGGAAAATGAAAAATCAGCAAGACACAAGCACCCCAAAGTTTAGGGCTGCTCTGTTGACAAGGACCTCCACTTCATTCCACCTTAAATATCCCAGGAAAGAGAAAAATGGATAAAGAAGTTGTGGTCCTTATGTACAATGGAAAATCACTCAGCCATGAAATCAATGTCATAAGGCTAGTAGCAGCATGATGAGTGGATTTAGGTACGACGATTCTAAGTGAAATAAGTCACACAGAAAAGGACACTTCTCATAAGGTATTACTTATAGAGGGAATGTAAAAACCGTTACACTTGAACTGAATTACAAAACAGAACAGAGTCTCACATGCAGAAAACACACTATGGCTGCTTAACGGGAAAGGTGAGGTGGGGTGATACATAAAACAAGGGTTTCAAATTAGCTCAGATACCGTTCCATAAACCCAATATGTAATAGACAAGACCTACTCCTTTCTCAGAGAACTGGACTCAACACGCCCTATTCACCGCACAAGAATATATCTGACTAGTAATAATCTTAAAACCTATGTATTGATATCTCTCTGATAGTGTGTCAAGTGGGTGTAAAGCGGCATAAACACTGCAGTGAAAAGCAGCTAAACCCCATTATAAAAATAAATTACTTTGAAAAACCCATGAAACAAAGACAGTGAAAGAGAGAGAAATTCTTACACAATGCGTTCATGGGCTGTGATGCAACCTGGATTGACCATATCTAGACCCACAGCTGGATGAAACATAAGGGTGGACACTCTTGGGGCTGAGAGGTTTGGTGAGGTGCGGTGAGCAAACGCAGACCCTTTAAAGTAATACTGCATGGTACCCGTCCCATGGGTCCCAAATCTCCAGGTTCAAGGGCATCTTCCTACATCGAAAACATGCATGAGAAACCCAGAGGATGGTACAGCGTGTGATGGGGAAAGGTTTCTAAAACGCACCTCATTTCTCATCTCCTTGTGCCCGGGTTCGCCATTCCAGCCTCTTTACTAGCAATCTCCCTACTTCGAGCATCAGCACCTTTAACCTCCTGTTCCGTACAGGTTGCAATTTGTCCTGAGGATGAACGGGAAGACGGGGAACCAATGAGAGACTAGCTCTTGGTGTGGACACAGGCACAGGTCACTCTATTTTCCCATCAGGAAGAAGAATTAACCACAGGCTCAGCCTTCCCCCCGGAACAAGAACAGGGCGTGAATCCATCATGCGCTTTTGTGGCCAGCTCCCAAAAAAGCGAGTTGTAAAATGGAGCTTCAGGGCACTGCAAATCACAAACCTGCAGAGTTATAAATGATAACTCTCGTCCACAAATATATTGAGGGAAGGCAAAGAAGAGGTTTTGAAATCAAGGCAGAATTGCAGGAAACAGATTTCAGGAGGTAGATTCGAATCGCCTTTAAAGCACATGAAAAGCGGCAAAACGTAGACAATGATTCCCTTGGCCAAAAAGGGCGTATGCGTTTTTTCCTGAATATATTCAGGAAAAAACGCATACGCCCTTTTTGGCCAACCAAGCAACCTGGAAAGGCAAATCAGGGCTACAAAGAAGACTCGCTACCCATCGGTCAGAAGGGCCATGCTGAAAAAAGTGTCAAAACCAGAAATGCGGGACAGGCCATGGAGAAATGGGAGCCTTGCGACACTGATGGGCGGGATGTAAATTGCCAACAGCCACTCTGGAGAAGTCTACGGTGAGTCCTGAAACATCTAAAAAACACAGCTTAGAGAGCATAGGGCACTTCCACTCATGGGGGTATAAATTGGGAAAATTAAAAATCAGCAAGACACAAGCACCCCAAAGTTTAGGGCTGCTCTGTTGACAAGGACCTCCACTTCATTCCACCTTCAATATCCCAGGAAAGAGAAAAATGGATAAAGAAGTTGTGGTCCTTATGTACAATGGAATATCACTCAGCCATGAAATCAATGTCATAAGGCTAGTAGCAGCATGATGAGTGGATTTAGGTACGACGATTCTAAGTGAAATAAGTCACACAGAAAAGGACACTTCTCATAAGGTATCACTTATAGAGGGAAGGTAAAAACCGTTACACTTGAACTGAATTACAAAACAGAACAGAGTCACACATGCAGAAAACACACTATGGCTGCTTAACGGGAAAGGTGAGGTGGGGTGATACATAAAACAAGGGTTTCAAATTAGCTCAGATACTGTTCCATAAACCCAATATGTAATAGACAAGACCTACTCCTTGCTCAGAGAACTGGACTCAACACGCCCTATTCACCGCACAAGAATATATCTGACTAGGAATAATCTTAAAACCTATGTATTGATATCTCTCTGTTAGTGTGTCAAGTGGGTGTAAAGCGGCATAAACACAGCAGTGAAAAGCAGCTAAACCCCATTATAAAAATAAATTACTTTGAAAAACTCACGAAACAAACACAGTGAAAGAGAGAGAAATTCTTACACAATGCGTTCATGGGCTGTGATGCAACCTGGATTGACCATATCTAGATCCACAGCTGGATGAGACATAAGGGTGGACACTCTTGGGGCTGAGAGGTTTGGTGAGGTTGGGTGAGCAAACGCAGACCCTTTAAAGTAATACTGTGTAGTACCCGTCCCATGGGATCCAAATCTCCAGCTTCAAGGGCATCTTCCTACACCGAAAACATGCATGAGAAACCCAGAGGATGGTACAGCGTGTGATGGGGAAAGGTTTCTAAAACGCACCTCATTTCTCACATCCTTGTGCCCGGGTTCGCCATTCCAGCCGCTTTACTATCAATCTCCCTACTTGGAGCATCAGCACCTTTAACCTCCTGTTCCGTACAGGTTGCAATTTGTCCTGAGGATGAACGGGAAGACGGGGAACCAATGAGAGACTAGCTCTTGGTGTTGACACAGGCACAGGTCACTCTATTTTCCCATCAGGAAGAAGAATTAACCACAGGCTCAGCCTTCCCCCCGGAACAAGAACAGGGCGTGAATCCATCATGCGCTTTTGTGGCCAGCTCCCAAAAAAGCGAGTTGTAAAATGGAGCTTCAGGGCACTGCAAATCACAAACCTGCAGAGTTATAAATGATAACTCTCGTCCACAAATATATTGAGGGAAGGCAAAGAAGAGGATTTGAAATCAAGGCAGAATTGCAGGAAACAGATTTCAGGAGGTAGATTCGAATCGCCTTTAAAGCACATGAAAAGCGGGAAAACGTAGACAATGATTCCCTTGGCCAAAAAGGGCGTATGCGTTTTTTCCTGAATATATTCAGGAAAAAACGCATACGCCCTTTTTGGCCAACCAAGCAACCTGGAAAGGCAAATCAGGGCTACAAAGAAGACTCGCTACCCATCGGTCAGAAGGGCCATGCTGAAAAAAGTGTCAAAACCAGAAATGCGGGACAGGCCATGGAGAAATGGGAGCCTTGCTACACTGATGGGCGGGATGTAAATTGCCAACAGACACTCTGGAGAAGTCTACGGTGAGTCCTGAAACATCTAAAAAACACAGCTTAGAGAGCATAGGGCACTTCCACTCATGGGGGTATAAATTGGGAAAATTAAAAATCAGCAAGACACAAGCACCCCAAAGTTTAGGGCTGCTCTGTTGACAAGGACCTCCACTTCATTCCACCTTCAATATCCCAGGAAAGAGAAAAATGGATAAAGAAGTTGTGGTCCTTATGTACAATGGAAAATCACTCAGCTATGAAATCAATGTCATAAGGCTAGTAGCAGCATGATGAGTGGATTTAGGTACGACGATTCTAAGTGAAATAAGTCACACAGAAAAGGACACTTCTCATAAGGTATCACTTATAGAGGGAATGTAAAAACCGTTACACTTGAACTGAATTACAAAACAGAACAGAGTCTCACATGCAGAAAACACACTATGGCTGCTTAACGGGAAAGGTGAGGTGGGGTGATACATAAAACAAGGGTTTCAAATTAGCTCAGATACTGTTCCATAAACCCAATATGTAATAGACAAGACCTACTCCTTGCTCAGAGAACTGGACTCAACACGCCCTATTCACCGCACAAGAATATATCTGACTAGGAATAATCTTAAAACCTATGTATTGATATCTCTCTGTTAGTGTGTCAAGTGGGTGTAAAGCGGCATAAACACAGCAGTGAAAAGCAGCTAAACCCCATTATAAAAATAAATTACTTTGAAAAACTCACGAAACAAACACAGTGAAAGAGAGAGAAATTCTTACACAATGCGTTCATGGGCTGTGATGCAACCTGGATTGACCATATCTAGATCCACAGCTGGATGAGACATAAGGGTGGACACTCTTGGGGCTGAGAGGTTTGGTGAGGTTGGGTGAGCAAACGCAGACCCTTTAAAGTAATACTGTGTAGTACCCGTCCCATGGGATCCAAATCTCCAGGTTCAAGGGCATCTTCCTACACCGAAAACATGCATGAGAAACCCAGAGGATGGTACAGCGTGTGATGGGGAAAGGTTTCTAAAACGCACCTCATTTCTCACATCCTTGTGCCCGGGTTCGCCATTCCAGCCGCTTTACTAGCAATCTCCCTACTTGGAGCATCAGCACCTTTAACCTCCTGTTCCGTACAGGTTGCAATTTGTCCTGAGGATGAACGGGAAGACGGGGAACCAATGAGAGACTAGCTCTTGGTGTTGACACAGGCACAGGTCACTCTATTTTCCCATCAGGAAGAAGAATTAACCACAGGCTCAGCCTTCCCCCCGGAACAAGAACAGGGCGTGAATCCATCATGCGCTTTTGTGGCCAGCTCCCAAAAAAGCGAGTTGTAAAATGGAGCTTCAGGGCACTGCAAATCACAAACCTGCAGAGTTATAAATGATAACTCTCGTCCACAAATATATTGAGGGAAGGCAAAGAAGAGGTTTTGAAATCAAGGCAGAATTGCAGGAAACAGATTTCAGGAGGTAGATTCGAATCGCCTTTAAAGCACATGAAAAGCGGCAAAACGTTGACAATGATTCCCTTGGCCAAAAAGGGCGTATGCGTTTTTTCCTGAATATATTCAGGAAAAAACGCATACGCCCTTTTTGGCCAACCAAGCAACCTGGAAAGGCAAATCAGGGCTACAAAGAAGACTCGCTACCCATCGGTCAGAAGGGCCATGCTGAAAAAAGTGTCAAAACCAGAAATGCGGGACAGGCCATGGAGAAATGGGAGCCTTGCGACACTGATGGGCGGGATGTAAATTGCCAACAGACACTCTGGAGAAGTCTACGGTGAGTCCTGAAACATCTAAAAAACACAGCTTAGAGAGCATAGGGCACTTCCACTCATGGGGGTATAAATTGGGAAAATTAAAAATCAGCAAGACACAAGCACCCCAAAGTTTAGGGCTGCTCTGTTGACAAGGACCTCCACTTCATTCCACCTTCAATATCCCAGGAAAGAGAAAAATGGATAAAGAAGTTGTGGTCCTTATGTACAATGGAAAATCACTCAGCCATGAAATCAATGTCATAAGGCTAGTAGCAGCATGATGAGTGGATTTAGGTACGACGATTCTAAGTGAAATAAGTCACACAGAAAAGGACACTTCTCATAAGGTATTACTTATAGAGGGAATGTAAAAACCGTTACACTTGAACTGAATTACAAAACAGAACAGAGTCTCACATGCAGAAAACACACTATGGCTGCTTAACGGGAAAGGTGAGGTGGGGTGATACATAAAACAAGGGTTTCAAATTAGCTCAGATACCGTTCCATAAACCCAATATGTAATAGACAAGACCTACTCCTTTCTCAGAGAACTGGACTCAACACGCCCTATTCACCGCACAAGAATATATCTGACTAGTAATAATCTTAAAACCTATGTATTGATATCTCTCTGATAGTGTGTCAAGTGGGTGTAAAGCGGCATAAACACTGCAGTGAAAAGCAGCTAAACCCCATTATAAAAATAAATTACTTTGAAAAACCCATGAAACAAAGACAGTGAAAGAGAGAGAAATTCTTACACAATGCGTTCATGGGCTGTGATGCAACCTGGATTGACCATATCTAGACCCACAGCTGGATGAAACATAAGGGTGGACACTCTTGGGGCTAAGAGGTTTGGTGAGGTGGGGTGAGCAAACGCAGACCCTTTAAAGTAATACTGCGTGGTACCCGTCCCATGGGTCCCAAATCTCCAGGTTCAAGGGCATCTTCCTACATCGAAAACATGCATGAGAAACCCAGAGGATGGTACAGCGTGTGATGGGGAAAGGTTTCTAAAACGCACCTCATTTCTCATCTCCTTGTGCCCGGGTTCGCCATTCCAGCCTCTTTACTAGCAATCTCCCTACTTGGAGCATCAGCACCTTTAACCTCCTGTTCCGTACAGGTTGCAATTTGTCCTGAGGATGAACGGGAAGACGGGGAACCAATGAGAGACTAGCTCTTGGTGTGGACACAGGCACAGGTCACTCTATTTTCCCATCAGGAAGAAGAATTAACCACAGGCTCAGCCTTCCCCCCGGAACAAGAACAGGGCGTGAATCCATCATGCGCTTTTGTGGCCAGCTCCCAAAAAAGCGAGTTGTAAAATGGAGCTTCAGGGCACTGCAAATCACAAACCTGCAGAGTTATAAATGATAACTCTCGTCCACAAATACATTGAGGGAAGGCAAAGAAGAGGTTTTGAAATCAAGGCAGAATTGCAGGAAACAGATTTCAGGAGGTAGATTCGAATCGCCTTTAAAGCACATGAAGAGCGGGAAAACGTAGACAATGATTCCCTTGGCCAAAAAGGGCGTATGCGTTTTTTCCTGAATATATTCAAGAAAAAACGGATACGCCCTTTTTGGCCAACCAAGCAACCTGGAAAGGTAAATCAGGGCGACAAAGAAGACTCGCTACCCATCGGTCAAAAGGGCCATGTTGAAAAAAGTGTCAAAACCAGAAATGCGGGACAGGCCATGGAGAAATGGGACCCTTGCTACACTGATGGGCGGGATGTAAATTGCCAACAGACACTCTGGAGAAGTCTACGGTGAGTCCTGAAACATCTAAAAAACACAGCTTAGAGAGCATAGGGCACTTCCACTCATGGGGGTATAAATTGGGAAAATGAAAAATCAGCAAGACACAAGCACCCCAAAGTTTAGGGCTGCTCTGTTGACAAGGACCTCCACTTCATTCCACCTTAAATATCCCAGGAAAGAGAAAAATGGATAAAGAAGTTGTGGTCCTTATGTACAATGGAATATCACTCAGCCATGAAATCAATGTCATAAGGCTAGTAGCAGCATGATGAGTGGATTTAGGTACGACGATTCTAAGTGAAATAAGTCACACAGAAAAGGACACTTCTCATAAGGTATCACTTATAGAGGGAATGTAAAAACCGTTACACTTGAACTGAATTACAAAACAGAACAGAGTCACACATGCAGAAAACACACTATGGCTGCTTAACGGGAAAGGTGAGGTGGGGTGATACATAAAACAAGGGTTTCAAATTAGCTCAGATACTGTTCCATAAACCCAATATGTAATAGACAAGACCTACTCCTTGCTCAGAGACCTGGACTCAACACGCCCTATTCACCGCACAAGAATATATCTGACTAGGAATAATCTTAAAACCTATGTATTGATATCTCTCTGTTAGTGTGTCAAGTGGGTGTAAAGCAGCATAAACACAGCAGTGAAAAGCAACTAAACCCCATTATAAAAATAAATTACTTTGAAAAACTCACGAAACAAACACAGTGAAAGAGAGAGAAATTCTTACACAATGCGTTCATGGGCTGTGATGCAACCTGGATTGACCATATCTAGATCCACAGCTGGATTAGACATAAGGGTGGACACTCTTGGGGCTGAGAGGTTTGGTGAGGTTGGGTGAGCAAACGCAGACCCTTTAAAGTAATACTGTGTAGTACCCGTCCCATGGGATCCAAATCTCCAGGTTCAAGGGCATCTTCCTACACCGAAAACATGCATGAGAAACCCAGAGGATGGTACAGCGTGTGATGGGGAAAGGTTTCTAAAACGCACCTCATTTCTCACATCCTTGTGCCCGGGTTCGCCATTCCAGCCGCTTTACTAGCAATCTCCCTACTTGGAGCATCAGCACCTTTAACCTCCTGTTCCGTACAGGTTGCAATTTGTCCTGAGGATGAACGGGAAGACGGGGAACCAATGAGAGACTAGCTGTTGGTGTTGACACAGGCACAGGTCACTCTATTTTCCCATCAGGAAGAAGAATTAACCACAGGCTCAGCCTTCCCCCCGGAACAAGAACAGGGCGTGAATCCATCATGCGCTTTTGTGGCCAGCTCCCAAAAAAGCGAGTTGTAAAATGGAGCTTCAGGGCACTGCAAATCACAAACCTGCAGAGTTATAAATGATAACTCTCGTCCACAAATATATTGAGGGAAGGCAAAGAAGAGGTTTTGAAATCAAGGCAGAATTGCAGGAAACAGATTTCAGGAGGTAGATTCGAATCGCCTTTAAAGCACATGAAAAGCGGGAAAACGTAGACAATGATTCCCTTGGCCAAAAAGGGCGTATGCGTTTTTTCCTGAATATATTCAGGAAAAAACGCATACGCCCTTTTTGGGCAACCAAGCAACCTGGAAAGGCAAATCAGGGCTACAAAGAAGACTCGCTACCCATCGGTAAGAAGGGCCATGCTGAAAAAAGTGTCAAAACCAGAAATGCGGGACAGGGCATGGAGAAATGGGAGCCTTGCGACACTGATGGGCGGGATGTAACTTGCCAACAGACACTCTGGAGAAGTCTACGGTGAGTCCTGAAACATCTAAAAAACACAGCTTAGAGAGCATAGGGCACTTCCACTCATGGGGGTATAAATTGGGAAAATTAAAAATCAGCAAGACACAAGCACCCCAAAGTTTAGGGCTGCTCTGTTGACAAGGACCTCCACTTCATTCCACCTTAAATATCCCAGGAAATAGAAAAATGGATAAAGAAGTTGTGGTCCTTATGTACAATGGAAAATCACTCAGCCATGAAATCAATGTCATAAGGCTAGTAGCAGCATGATGAGTGGATTTAGGTACGACGATTCTAAGTGAAATAAGTCACACAGAAAAGGACACTTCTCATAAGGTATCACTTATAGAGGGAAGGTAAAAACCGTTACACTTGAACTGAATTACAAAACAGAACAGAGTCACACATGCAGAAAACACACTATGGCTGCTTAACGGGAAAGGTGAGGTGGGGTGATACATAAAACAAGGGTTTCAAATTAGCTCAGATACTGTTCCATAAACCCAATATGTAATAGACAAGACCTACTCCTTGCTCAGAGAACTGGACTCAACACGCCCTATTCACCGCACAAGAATATATCTGACTAGGAATAATCTTAAAACCTATGTATTGATATCTCTCTGTTAGTGTGTCAAGTGGGTGTAAAGCGGCATAAACACAGCAGTGAAAAGCAGCTAAACCCCATTATAAAAATAAATTACTTTGAAAAACTCACGAAACAAACACAGTGAAAGAGAGAGAAATTCTTACACAATGCGTTCATGGGCTGTGATGCAACCTGGATTGACCATATCTAGATCCACAGCTGGATGAGACATAAGGGTGGACACTCTTGGGGCTGAGAGGTTTGGTGAGGTTGGGTGAGCAAACGCAGACCCTTTAAAGTAATACTGTGTAGTACCCGTCCCATGGGATCCAAATCTCCAGGTTCAAGGGCATCTTCCTACACCGAAAACATGCATGAGAAACCCAGAGGATGGTACAGCGTGTGATGGGGAAAGGTTTCTAAAACGCACCTCATTTCTCACATCCTTGTGCCCGGGTTCGCCATTCCAGCCGCTTTACTAGCAATCTCCCTACTTGGAGCATCAGCACCTTTAACCTCCTGTTCCGTACAGGTTGCAATTTGTCTTGAGGATGAACGGGAAGACGGGGAACCAATGAGAGACTAGCTCTTGGTGTGGACACAGGCACAGGTCACTCTATTTTCCCATCAGGAAGAAGAATTAACCACAGGCTCAGCCTTCCCCCCGGAACAAGAACAGGGCGTGAATCCATCATGCGCTTTTGTGGCCAGCTCCCAAAAAAGCGAGTTGTAAAATGGAGCTTCAGGGCACTGCAAATCACAAACCTGCAGAGTTATAAATGATAACTCTCGTCCACAAATATATTGAGGGAAGGCAAAGAAGAGGTTTTGAAATCAAGGCAGAATTGCAGGAAACAGATTTCAGGAGGTAGATTCGAATCGCCTTTAAAGCACATGAAAAGCGGCAAAACGTTGACAATGATTCCCTTGGCCAAAAAGGGCGTATGCGTTTTTTCCTGAATATATTCAGGAAAAAACGCATACGCCCTTTTTGGGCAACCAAGCAACCTGGAAAGGCAAATCAGGGCTACATAGAAGACTCGCTACCCATCGGTCAGAAGGGCCATGCTGAAAAAAGTGTCAAAACCAGAAATGCGGGACAGGCCATGGAGAAATGGGAGCCTTGCGACACTGATGGGCGGGATGTAAATTGCCAACAGACACTCTGGAGAAGTCTACGGTGAGTCCTGAAACATCTAAAAAACACAGCTTAGAGAGCATAGGGCACTTCCACTCATGGGGGTATAAATTGGGAAAATGAAAAATCAGCAAGACACAAGCACCCCAAAGTTTAGGGCTGCTCTGTTGACAAGGACCTCCACTTCATTCCACCTTCAATATCCCAGGAAAGAGAAAAATGGATAAAGAAGTTGTGGTCCTTATGTACAATGGAAAATCACTCAGCCATGAAATCAATGTCATAAGGCTAGTAGCAGCATGATGAGTGGATTTAGGTACGACGATTCTAAGTGAAATAAGTCACACAGAAAAGGACACTTCTCATAAGGTATTACTTATAGAGGGAATGTAAAAACCGTTACACTTGAACTGAATTACAAAACAGAACAGAGTCTCACATGCAGAAAACACACTATGGCTGCTTAACGGGAAAGGTGAGGTGGGGTGATACATAAAACAAGGGTTTCAAATTAGCTCAGATACCGTTCCATAAACCCAATATGTAATAGACAAGACCTACTCCTTTCTCAGAGAACTGGACTCAACACGCCCTATTCACCGCACAAGAATATATCTGACTAGTAATAATCTTAAAACCTATGTATTGATATCTCTCTGTTAGTGTGTCAAGTGGGTGTAAAGCGGCATAAACACAGCAGTGAAAAGCAGCTAAACCCCATTATAAAAATAAATTACTTTGAAAAACCCATGAAACAAAGACAGTGAAAGAGAGAGAAATTCTTACACAATGCGTTCATGGGCTGTGATGCAACCTGGATTGACCATATCTAGACCCACAGCTGGATGAAACATAAGGGTGGACACTCTTTGGGCTGAGAGGTTTGGTGAGGTTGGGTGAGCAAACGCAGACCCTTTAAAGTAATACTGCGTGGTACCCGTCCCATGGGTCCCAAATCTCCAGGTTCAAGGGCATCTTCCTACATCGAAAACATGCATGAGAAACCCAGAAGATGGTACACCGTGTGATGGGGAAAGGTTTCTAAAACGCACCTCATTTCTCATCTCCTTGTGCCCGGGTTCGCCATTCCAGCCGCTTTACTAGCAATCTCCCTACTTGGAGCATCAGCACCTTTAACCTCCTGTTCCGTACAGGTTGCAATTTGTCCTGAGGATGAACGGGAAGACGGGGAACCAATGAGAGACTAGCTCTTGGTGTGGACACAGGCACAGGTCACTCTATTTTCCCATCAGGAAGAAGAATTAACCACAGGCTCAGCCTTCCCCCCGGAACCAGAACAGGGTGTGGAACCATCAAGCGCTTTTGCGGCCAGCTCCCAAAAAAGCAAGTTGTAAAATGGAGCTTCAGGTCACTGCAATTCACAAACCTGCAGAGTTATAAATGATAACTCTCGTCCACAAATATATTGAGGGAAGGCAAAGAAGAGGATTTGAAATCAAGGCAGAATTGCAGGAAACAGATTTCAGGAGGTAGATTCGAATCGCCTTTAAAGCACATGAAAAGCGGCAAAACGTTGACAATGATGCCCTTGGCCAAAAAGGGCGTATGCGTTTTTTCCTTAATATATTCAGGAAAAAACGCTTACGCCCTTTTTGGCCAACCAAGCAACCTGGAAAGGCAAATCAGGGCTACAAAGAAGACTCGCTACCCATCGGTCAAAAGGGCCATGCTGAAAAAAGTCTCAAAACCAGAAATGCAGGACAGGCCATGGAGTAATGGGAGCCTTGCTACACTGATGGGCGGGATGTAAATTGCCAACAGTCACTCTGGAGAAGTGTACGGTGAGTCCTGAAACATCTAAAAAACACAGCTTAGACAGCATAGGGCACTTCCACTCATGGGGGTATAAATTGGGAAAATTAAAAATCAGCAAGACACAAGCACCCCAAAGTTTAGGGCTGCTCTGTTGACAAGGATCTCCACTTCATTCCACCTTAAATATCCCAGGAACGAGAAAAATGGATAAAGAAGTTGTGGTCCTTATGTACAATGGAAAATCACTCAGCCATGAAATCAATGTCATAAGGCTAGTAGCAGCATGATGAGTGGATTTAGGTACGACGATTCTAAGTGAAATAAGTCACACAGAAAAGGACACTTCTCATAAGGTATCACTTATAGAGGGAATGTAAAAACCGTTACACTTGAACTGAATTACAAAACAGAACAGAGTCTCACATGCAGAAAACACACTATGGCTGCTTAACGGGAAAGGTGAGGTGGGGTGATACATACAACAAGCGTTTCAAATTAGCTCAGATACCGTTCCATAAACCCAATATGTAATAGACAAGACCTACTCCTTGCTCAGAGAACTGGACTCAACACGCCCTATTCACCGCACAAGAATATGTCTGACTAGTAATAATCTTAAAACCTATGTATTGATATCTCTCTGTTAGTGTGTCAAGTGGGTGTAAAGCGGCATAAACACAGCAGTGAAAAGCAGCTAAACCCCATTATAAAAATAAATTACTTTGAAAAACCCATGAAACAAAGACAGTGAAAGAGAGAGAAATTCTTACAAAATGCGTTCAGGGGCTGTGATGCAACCTGGATTGACCATATCTAGACCCACAGCTGGATGAAACATAAGGGTGGACACTCTTGGGGCTGAGAGGTTTGGTGAGGTTGGGTGAGCAAACGCAGACCCTTTAAAGTAATACTGCGTGGTACCCGTCCCATGGGTCCCAAATCTCCAGGTTCAAGGGCATCTTCCTACATCGAAAACATGCATGAGAAACCCAGAAGATGGTACACCGTGTGATGGGGAAAGGTTTCTAAAACGCACCTCATTTCTCATCTCCTTGTGCCCGGGTTCGCCATTCCAGCCGCTTTACTAGCAATCTCCCTACTTGGAGCATCAGCACCTTTAACCTCCTGTTCCGTACAGGTTGCAATTTGTCCTGAGGATGAACGGGAAGACGGGGAACCAATGAGAGACTAGCTCTTGGTGTGGACACAGACACAGGTCACTCTATTTTCCCATCAGGAAGAAGAATTAACCACAGGCTCAGCCTTCCCCCCGGAACCAGAACAGGGTGTGGAACCATCAAGCGCTTTTGCGGCCAGCTCCCAAAAAAGCAAGTTGTAAAATGGAGCTTCAGGTCACTGCAATTCACAAACCTGCAGAGTTATAAATGATAACTCTCGTCCACAAATATATTGAGGGAAGGCAAAGAAGAGGATTTGAAATCAAGGCATAATTGCAGGAAACAGATTTCAGGAGGTAGATTCGAATCGCCTTTAAAGCACATGAAAAGCGGCAAAACGTTGACAATGATGCCCTTGGCCAAAAAGGGCGTATGCGTTTTTTCCTGAATATATTCAGGAAAAAACGCTTACGCACTTTTTGGCCAACCAAGCAACCTGGAAAGGCAAATCAGGGCTACAAAGAAGACTCGCTACCCATCGGTCAAAAGGGCCATGCTGAAAAAAGTCTCAAAACCAGAAATGCAGGACAGGCCATGGAGAAATGGGAGCCTTGCTACACTGATGGGCGGGATGTAAATTGCCAACAGTCACTCTGGAGAAGTGTACGGTGAGTCCTGAAACATCTAAAAAACACAGCTTAGACAGCATAGGGCACTTCCACTCATGGGGGTATAAATTGGGAAAATTAAAAATCAGCAAGACACAAGCACCCCAAAGTTTAGGGCTGCTCTGTTGACAAGGACCTCCACTTCATTCCACCTTAAATATCCCAGGAAAGAGAAAAATGGATAAAGAAGTTGTGGTCCTTATGTACAATGGAATATCACTCAGCCAGGAAATCAATGTCATAAGGCTAGTAGCAGCATGATGAGTGGATTTAGGTACGACGATTCTAAGTGAAAGAAGTCACACAGAAAAGGACACTTCTCATAAGGTATCACTTATAGAGGGAATGTAAAAACCGTTACACTTGAACTGAATTACAAAACAGAACAGAGTCACACATGCAGAAAACACACTATGGCTGCTTAACGGGAAAGGTGAGGTGGGGTGATACATAAAACAAGGGTTTCAAATTAGCTCAGATACCGTTCCATAAACCCAATATGTAATAGACAAGACCTACTCCTTGCTCAGAGAACTGGACTCAACACGCCCTATTCACCGCACAAGAATATATCTGACTAGGAATAATCTTAAAACCTATGTATTGATATATCTCTGTTAGTGTGTCAAGTGGGTGTAAAGCGGCATAAACACAGCAGTGAAAAGCAGCTAAACCCCATTATAAAAATAAATTACTTTGAAAAACCCACGAAACAAACACAGTGAAAGAGAGAGAAATTCTTACACAATGCGTTCTTGGGCTGTGATGCAACCTGGATTGACCATATCTAGATCCACAGCTGGATGAGACATAAGAGTGGACACTCTTGGGGCTGAGAGGTTTGGTGAGGTTGGGTGAGCAAACGCAGACCCTTTAAAGTAATACTGCGTAGTACCCGTCCCATGGGATCCAAATCTCCAGGTTCAAGGGCATCTTCCTACACCGAAAACATGCATGAGAAACCCAGAGGATGGTACAGCGTGTGATGGGGAAAGGTTTCTAAAACGCACCTCATTTCTCACATCCTTGTGCCCGGGTTCGCCATTCCAGCCGCTTTACCAGCAATCTCCCTACTTGGAGCATCAGCACCTTTAACCTCCTGTTCCGTACAGGTTGCAATTTGTCCTGAGGATGAACGGGAAGACAGGGAACCAATGAGAGACTAGCTCTTGGTGTGGACACAGGCACAGGTCACTCTATTTTCCCATCAGGAAAAAGAATTAACCACAGGCTCAGCCTTCCCCCCGGAACAAGAACAGGGCGTGAATCCATCATGCGCTTTTGTGGCCAGCTCCCAAAAAAGCGAGTTGTAAAATGGAGCTTCAGGGCACTGCAAATCACAAACCTGCAGAGTTATAAATGATAACTCTCGTCCACAAATATATTGAGGGAAGGCAAAGAAGAGGTTTTGAAATCAAGGCAGAATTGCAGGAAACAGATTTCAGGAGGTAGATTCGAATCGCCTTTAAAGCACATGAAAAGCGGGAAAACGTAGACAATGATTCCCTTGGCCAAAAAGGGCGTATGCGTTTTTTCCTGAATATATTCAGGAAAAAACGCATACGCCCTTTTTGGCCAACCAAGCAACCTGGAAAGGCAAATCAGGGCTACAAAGAAGACTCGCTACCCATCGGTCAAAAGGGCCATGCTGAAAAAAGTGTCAAAACCAGAAATGCGGGACAGGCCATGGAGAAATGGGAGCCTTGCTACACTGATGGGCGGGATGTAAATTGCCAACAGACACTCTGGAGAAGTCTACGGTGAGTCCTGAAACATCTAAAAAACACAGCTTAGAGAGCATAGGGCACTTCCACTCATGGGGGTATAAATTGGGAAAATGAAAAATCAGCAAGACACAAGCACCCCAAAGTTGAGGGCTGCTCTGTTGACAATACCTCCACTTCATTCCACCTTAAATATCCCAGGAAAGAGAGAAATGGATAAAGAAGTTGTGGTCCTTATGTACAATGGAATATCACTCAGCCATGAAATCAATGTCATAAGGCTAGTAGCAGCATGATGAGAGGATTTAGGTACGACGATTCTAAGTGAAATAAGTCACACAGAAAAGGACACTTCTCATAAGGTATCACTTATAGAGGGAATGTAAAAACCGTTACACTTGAACTGAATTACAAAACAGAACAGAGTCTCACATGCAGAAAACACACTATGGCTGCTTAACGGGAAAGGTGAGGTGGGGTGATACATAAAACAAGGGTTTCAAATTAGCTCAGATACCGTTCCATAAACCCAATATGTAATAGACAAGACCTACTCCTTGCTCAGAGAACTGGACTCAACACGCCCTATTCACCGCACAAGAATATATCTGACTAGTAATAATCTTAAAACCTATGTATTGATATCTCTCTGTTAGTGTGTCAAGTGGGTGTAAAGCGGCATAAACACAGCCGTGAAAAGCAGCTAAACCCCATTATAAAAATAAATTACTTTGAAAAACCCATGAAACAAAGACAGTGAAAGAGAGAGAAATTATTACACAATGCATTTAGGGGCTGTGATACAACCTGGATTGACCATATCTAGACCCACAACTGGATGAGACATAAGGGTGGACACTCTTGGGGCTGAGAGGTTTGGTGAGGTTGGGTGAGCAAACGCAGACCCTTTCAAGTAATACTGCGTGGTACCCATCGCATGGGTCCCAAATCTCCAGGTTCAAGGGCATATTCCTACATCAAAAACATGCATGAGAAAACAAAAAGATGGTACACCATGTGAAAGGTTTCTAAAACGCACCTCATTTCTCTTCTCCTTGTGCCCGGGTTCGCCATTCCAGCCGCTTTACTAGCAATCTCCCTACTTGGAGCATCAGCACCTTTAACCTCCTGTTCCATACAGTTTGCAATTGGTCCTGATGATGAACGGGTAGACGGGGAACCAGTGAGAGACTAGCTCTTGGTTTTGGGACAGGCACAGGTCACTCTATTTTCCCATCAGGAAGAAGAATTAACCACAGGCTCATCCTCCCCCCCCCCCGGAACCAGAACAGGGCCTGAAGCCATCCTGCGCTTTTGCGGCCAGCTCCCAAAAAAGCGAGTTGTAAAATGGAGCTTCAGGGCACTGCAATTCACAAACCTGCAGAGTTATAAATGATAACTCTCGTCCACAAATATATTGAGGGAAGGCAAAGAAGAGGATTTGAAATCAAGGCAGAATTGCAGGAAACAGATTTCAGGAGGTACATTCGAATCGCCTTTAAAGCACATGAAAAGCGGCAAAACGTTGACAATGATGCCCTTGGCCAAAAAGGGCGTATGCGTTTTTTCCTGAATATATTCAGGAAAAAACGCATACGCCCTTTTTGGCCAACCAAGCAACCTGGAAAGGCAAATCAGCGCTACAAAGAAGACTCGCTACCCATCGGTCAAAAGGGCCATGCTGAAAAACCTGTCAAAACCAGAAATGCAGGACAGGCCATGGAGAAATGGGAGCCTTGCTACACTGATGGGCGGGATGTAAATTGCCAACAGCCACTCTGAAGAAGTGTACGGTGTTTCCTGAAACATCTAAAAAACACAGCTTAGAGAGCATAGGGCACTTCCACTCATGGGGGTATAAATTGGGAAAATGAAAAATCAGCAAGACACAAGCACCCCAAAGTTTAGGGCTGCTCTGTTGACAAGGACCTCCACTTCATTCCACCTTCAATATCCCAGGAAAGAGAAAAATGGATAAAGAAGTTGTGGTCCTTATGTACAATGGAATATCACTCAGCCATGAAATCAATGTCATAAGGCTAGTAGCAGCATGATGAGTGGATTTAGGTACGACGATTCTAAGTGAAATAAGTCACACAGAAAAGGACACTTCTCATAGGTATCACTTATAGAGGGAATGTAAAAACCGTTACACTTGAACTGAATTACAAAACAGAACAGAGTCACACATGCAGAAAACACACAATGGCTGCTTAACGGGAAAGGTGAGTTGGGGTGATACATAAAACAAGGGTTTCAAATTAGCTCAGATACCGTTCCATAAACCCAATATGTAATAGACAAGACCTACTCCTTGCTCAGAGAACTGGACTCAACACGCCCTATTCACCGCACAAGAATATATCTGACTAGTAATAATCTTAAAACCTATGTATTGATATCTCTCTGTTAGTGTGTCAAGTGGGTGTAAAGCGGCATAAACACAGCAGTGAAAAACAGCTAAACCCCATTATAAAAATAAATTACTTCAAAAAACCCATGAAACAAAGACAGTGAAAGAGAGAGAAATTCTTACACAATGCATTTAGGGGCTGTGATACAACCTGGATTGACCATATCTAGACCCACAGCTGGATGAGACATAAGGGTGGACACTCTTGGGGCTGAGAGGTTTGGTGAGGTTGGGTGAGCAAACGCAGACCCTTTCAAGTAATACTGCGTGGTACCCATCGCATGGGTCCCAAATCTCCAGGTTCAAGGGCATATTCCTACATCAAAAACATGCATGAGACAACAAAAAGATGGTACACCATGTGAAAGGTTTCTAAAACGCACCTCATTTCTCTTCTCCTTGTGCCCGGGTTCGCCATTCCAGCCGCTTTACTAGCAATCTCCCTACTTGGAGCATCAGCACCTTTAACCTCCTGTTCCATACAGTTTGCAATTGGTCCTGATGATGAACGGGTAGACGGGGAACCAGTGAGAGACTAGCTCTTGGTTTTGGGACAGGCACAGGTCACTCTATTTTCCCATCAGGAAGAAGAATTAACCACAGGCTCATCCTCCCCCCCCCCGGAACCAGAACAGGGCCTGAAGCCATCCTGCGCTTTTGCGGCCAGCTCCCAAAAAAGCGAGTTGTAAAATGGAGCTTCAGGGCACTGCAATTCACAAACCTGCAGAGTTATAAATGATAACTCTCGTCCACAAATATATTGAGGGAAGGCAAAGAAGAGGATTTGAAATCAAGGCAGAATTGCAGGAAACAGATTTCAGGAGGTACATTCGAATCGCCTTTAAAGCACATGAAAAGCGGCAAAACGTTGACAATGATGCCCTTGGCCAAAAAGGGCGTATGCGTTTTTTCCTGAATATATTCAGGAGGAAACGAATAGGCCCTTTTTGGCCAACCAAGCAACCTGGAAAGGCAAATCAGCGCTACAAAGAAGACTCGCTACCCATCGGTCAAAAGGGCCATGCTGAAAAACCTGTCAAAACCAGAAATGCAGGACAGGCCATGGAGAAATGGGAGCCTTGCTACACTGATGGGCGGGATGTAAATTGCCAACAGCCACTCTGGAGAAGTGTACGGTGTGTCCTGAAACATCTAAAAAACACAGCTTAGAGAGCATAGGGCACTTCCACTCATGGGGGTATAAATTGGGAAAATGAAAACTCAGCAAGACACAAGCACCCCAAAGTTTAGGGCTGCTCTGTTGACAAGGACCTCCACTTCATTCCACCTTCAATATCCCAGGAAAGAGAAAAATGGATAAAGAAGTTGTGGTCCTTATGTACAATGGAATATCACTCAGCCAGGAAATCAATGTCATAAGGCTAGTAGCAGCATGATGAGTGGATTTAGGTACGACGATTCTAAGTGAAATAAGTCACACAGAAAAGGACACTTCTCATAAGGTATCACTTATAGAGGGAATGTAAAAACCGTTACACTTGAACTGAATTACAAAACAGAACAGAGTCACACATGCAGAAAACACACTATGGCTGCTTAACGGGAAAGGTGAGGTGGGGTGATACATAAAACAAGGGTTTCAAATTAGCTCAGATACCGTTCCATAAACCCAATATGTAATAGACAAGACCTACTCCTTGCTCAGAGAACTGGACTCAACACGCCCTATTCACCGCACAAGAATATATCTGTCTAGTAATAATCTTAAAACCTATGTATTGATATCTCTCTGTTAGTGTGTCAAGTGGGTGTAAAGCGGCATAAACACAGCAGTGAAAAGCAGCTAAACCCCATTATAAAAATAAATAACTTTTACAAACCCATGAAACAAAGACAGTGAAAGAGAGAGAAATTATTACACAATGCATTTAGGGGCTGTGATACAACCTGGATTGACCATATCTAGACCCACAGCTGGATGAGACATAAGGGTGGACACTCTTGGGGCTGAGAGGTTTGGTGAGGTTGGGTGAGCAAACGCAGACCCTTTAAAGTAATACTGCGTGGTACCCATCGCATGGGTCCCAAATCTCCAGGTTCAAGGGCATATTCCTACATCAAAAACATGCATGAGAAAACAAAAAGATGGTACACCATGTGAAAGGTTTCTAAAACGCACCTCATTTCTCTTCTCCTTGTGCCCGGGTTCGCCATTCCAGCCGCTTTACTAGCAATCTCCCTACCTGGAGCATCAGCACCTTTAACCTCCTGTTCCATACAGTTTGCAATTGGTCCTGATGATGAACGGGTAGACGGGGAACCAGTGAGAGACTAGCTCTTGGTTTTGGGACAGGCACAGGTCACTCTATTTTCCCATCAGGAAGAAGAATTAACCACAGGCTCATCCTCCCCCCCCCCGGAACCAGAACAGGGCCTGAAGCCATCCTGCGCTTTTGCGGCCAGCTCCCAAAAAAGCGAGTTGTAAAATGGAGCTTCAGGGCACTGCAATTCACAAACCTGCAGAGTTATAAATGATAACTCTCGTCCACAAATATATTGAGGGAAGGCAAAGAAGAGGATTTGAAATCAAGGCAGAATTGCAGGAAACAGATTTCAGGAGGTACATTCGAATCGCCTTTAAAGCACATGAAAAGCGGCAAAACGTTGACAATGATGCCCTTGGCCAAAAAGGGCGTATGCGTTTTTTCCTGAATATATTCAGGAGGAAACGAATAGGCCCTTTTTGGCCAACCAAGCAACCTGGAAAGGCAAATCAGCGCTACAAAGAAGACTCGCTACCCATCGGTCAAAAGGGCCATGCTGAAAAACCTGTCAAAACCAGAAATGCAGGACAGGCCATGGAGAAATGGGAGCCTTGCTACACTGATGGGCGGGATGTAAATTGCCAACAGCCACTCTGGAGAAGTGTACGGTGTGTCCTGAAACATCTAAAAAACACAGCTTAGAGAGCATAGGGCACTTCCACTCATGGGGGTATAAATTGGGAAAATGAAAACTCAGCAAGACACAAGCACCCCAAAGTTTAGGGCTGCTCTGTTGACAAGGACCTCCACTTCATTCCACCTTCAATATCCCAGGAAAGAGAAAAATGGATAAAGAAGTTGTGGTCCTTATGTACAATGGAATATCACTCAGCCAGGAAATCAATGTCATAAGGCTAGTAGCAGCATGATGAGTGGATTTAGGTACGACGATTCTAAGTGAAATAAGTCACACAGAAAAGGACACTTCTCATAAGGTATCACTTATAGAGGGAATGTAAAAACCGTTACACTTGAACTGAATTACAAAACAGAACAGAGTCACACATGCAGAAAACACACTATGGCTGCTTAACGGGAAAGGTGAGGTGGGGTGATACATAAAACAAGGGTTTCAAATTAGCTCAGATACCGTTCCATAAACCCAATATGTAATAGACAAGACCTACTCCTTGCTCAGAGAACTGGACTCAACACGCCCTATTCACCGCACAAGAATATATCTGTCTAGTAATAATCTTAAAACCTATGTATTGATATCTCTCTGTTAGTGTGTCAAGTGGGTGTAAAGCGGCATAAACACAGCAGTGAAAAGCAGCTAAACCCCATTATAAAAATAAATAACTTTTACAAACCCATGAAACAAAGACAGTGAAAGAGAGAGAAATTATTACACAATGCATTTAGGGGCTGTGATACAACCTGGATTGACCATATCTAGACCCACAGCTGGATGAGACATAAGGGTGGACACTCTTGGGGCTGAGAGGTTTGGTGAGGTTGGGTGAGCAAACGCAGACCCTTTAAAGTAATACTGCGTGGTACCCATCGCATGGGTCCCAAATCTCCAGGTTCAAGGGCATATTCCTACATCAAAAACATGCATGAGAAAACAAAAAGATGGTACACCATGTGAAAGGTTTCTAAAACGCACCTCATTTCTCTTCTCCTTGTGCCCGGGTTCGCCATTCCAGCCGCTTTACTAGCAATCTCCCTACCTGGAGCATCAGCACCTTTAACCTCCTGTTCCATACAGTTTGCAATTGGTCCTGATGATGAACGGGTAGACGGGGAACCAGTGAGAGACTAGCTCTTGGTTTTGGGACAGGCACAAGTCACTCTATTTTCCCATCAGGAAGAAGAATTAACCACAGGCTCATCCTCCCCCCCCCCGGAACCAGAACAGGGCCTGAAGCCATCCTGCGCTTTTGCGGCCAGCTCCCAAAAAAGCGAGTTGTAAAATGGAGCTTCAGGGCACTGCAATTCACAAACCTGCAGAGTTATAAATGATAACTCTCGTCCACAAATATATTGAGGGAAGGCAAAGAAGAGGATTTGAAATCAAGGCAGAATTGCAGGAAACAGATTTCAGGAGGTACATTCGAATCGCCTTTAAAGCACATGAAAAGCGGCAAAACGTTGACAATGATGCCCTTGGCCAAAAAGGGCGTATGCGTTTTTTCCTGAATATATTCAGGAAAAAACGCATACGCCCTTTTTGGCCAACCAAGCAACCTGGAAAGGCAAATCAGCGCTACAAAGAAGACTCGCTACCCATCGGTCAAAAGGGCCATGCTGAAAAACCTGTCAAAACCAGAAATGCAGGACAGGCCATGGAGAAATGGGAGCCTTGCTACACTGATGGGCGGGATGTAAATTGCCAACAGCCACTCTGAAGAAGTGTACGGTGTTTCCTGAAACATCTAAAAAACACAGCTTAGAGAGCATAGGGCACTTCCACTCATGGGGGTATAAATTGGGAAAATGAAAAATCAGCAAGACACAAGCACCCCAAAGTTTAGGGCTGCTCTGTTGACAAGGACCTCCACTTCATTCCACCTTCAATATCCCAGGAAAGAGAAAAATGGATAAAGAAGTTGTGGTCCTTATGTACAATGGAATATCACTCAGCCATGAAATCAATGTCATAAGGCTAGTAGCAGCATGATGAGTGGATTTAGGTACGACGATTCTAAGTGAAATAAGTCACACAGAAAAGGACACTTCTCATAGGTATCACTTATAGAGGGAATGTAAAAACCGTTACACTTGAACTGAATTACAAAACAGAACAGAGTCACACATGCAGAAAACACACAATGGCTGCTTAACGGGAAAGGTGAGTTGGGGTGATACATAAAACAAGGGTTTCAAATTAGCTCAGATACCGTTCCATAAACCCAATATGTAATAGACAAGACCTACTCCTTGCTCAGAGAACTGGACTCAACACGCCCTATTCACCGCACAAGAATATATCTGACTAGTAATAATCTTAAAACCTATGTATTGATATCTCTCTGTTAGTGTGTCAAGTGGGTGTAAAGCGGCATAAACACAGCAGTGAAAAACAGCTAAACCCCATTATAAAAATAAATTACTTCAAAAAACCCATGAAACAAAGACAGTGAAAGAGAGAGAAATTCTTACACAATGCATTTAGGGGCTGTGATACAACCTGGATTGACCATATCTAGACCCACAGCTGGATGAGACATAAGGGTGGACACTCTTGGGGCTGAGAGGTTTGGTGAGGTTGGGTGAGCAAACGCAGACCCTTTCAAGTAATACTGCGTGGTACCCATCGCATGGGTCCCAAATCTCCAGGTTCAAGGGCATATTCCTACATCAAAAACATGCATGAGAAAACAAAAAGATGGTACACCATGTGAAAGGTTTCTAAAACGCACCTCATTTCTCTTCTCCTTGTGCCCGGGTTCGCCATTCCAGCCGCTTTACTAGCAATCTCCCTACTTGGAGCATCAGCACCTTTAACCTCCTGTTCCATACAGTTTGCAATTGGTCCTGATGATGAACGGGTAGACGGGGAACCAGTGAGAGACTAGCTCTTGGTTTTGGGACAGGCACAGGTCACTCTATTTTCCCATCAGGAAGAAGAATTAACCACAGGCTCATCCTCCCCCCCCCCGGAACCAGAACAGGGCCTGAAGCCATCCTGCGCTTTTGCGGCCAGCTCCCAAAAAAGCGAGTTGTAAAATGGAGCTTCAGGGCACTGCAATTCACAAACCTGCAGAGTTATAAATGATAACTCTCGTCCACAAATATATTGAGGGAAGGCAAAGAAGAGGATTTGAAATCAAGGCAGAATTGCAGGAAACAGATTTCAGGAGGTACATTCGAATCGCCTTTAAAGCACATGAAAAGCGGCAAAACGTTGACAATGATGCCCTTGGCCAAAAAGGGCGTATGCGTTTTTTCCTGAATATATTCAGGAGGAAACGAATACGCCCTTTTTGGCCAACCAAGCAACCTGGAAAGGCAAATGAGCGCTACAAAGAAGACTCGCTACCCATCGGTCAAAAGGGCCATGCTGAAAAACCTGTCAAAACCAGAAATGCAGGACAGGCCATGGAGAAATGGGAGCCTTGCTACACTGATGGGCGGGATGTAAATTGCCAACAGCCACTCTGGAGAAGTGTACGGTGTGTCCTGAAACATCTAAAAAACACAGCTTAGAGAGCATAGGGCACTTCCACTCATGGGGGTATAAATTGGGAAAATGAAAACTCAGCAAGACACAAGCACCCCAAAGTTTAGGGCTGCTCTGTTGACAAGGACCTCCACTTCATTCCACCTTCAATATCCCAGGAAAGAGAAAAATGGATAAAGAAGTTGTGGTCCTTATGTACAATGGAATATCACTCAGCCAGGAAATCAATGTCATAAGGCTAGTAGCAGCATGATGAGTGGATTTAGGTACGACGATTCTAAGTGAAATAAGTCACACAGAAAAGGACACTTCTCATAAGGTATCACTTATAGAGGGAATGTAAAAACCGTTACACTTGAACTGAATTACAAAACAGAACAGAGTCACACATGCAGAAAACACACTATGGCTGCTTAACGGGAAAGGTGAGGTGGGGTGATACATAAAACAAGGGTTTCAAATTAGCTCAGATACCGTTCCATAAACCCAATATGTAATAGACAAGACCTACTCCTTGCTCAGAGAACTGGACTCAACACGCCCTATTCACCGCACAAGAATATATCTGTCTAGTAATAATCTTAAAACCTATGTATTGATATCTCTCTGTTAGTGTGTCAAGTGGGTGTAAAGCGGCATAAACACAGCAGTGAAAAGCAGCTAAACCCCATTATAAAAATAAATAACTTTTACAAACCCATGAAACAAAGACAGTGAAAGAGAGAGAAATTATTACACAATGCATTTAGGGGCTGTGATACAACCTGGATTGACCATATCTAGACCCACAGCTGGATGAGACATAAGGGTGGACACTCTTGGGGCTGAGAGGTTTGGTGAGGTTGGGTGAGCAAACGCAGACCCTTTAAAGTAATACTGCGTGGTACCCATCGCATGGGTCCCAAATCTCCAGGTTCAAGGGCATATTCCTACATCAAAAACATGCATGAGAAAACAAAAAGATGGTACACCATGTGAAAGGTTTCTAAAACGCACCTCATTTCTCTTCTCCTTGTGCCCGGGTTCGCCATTCCAGCCGCTTTACTAGCAATCTCCCTACCTGGAGCATCAGCACCTTTAACCTCCTGTTCCATACAGTTTGCAATTGGTCCTGATGATGAACGGGTAGACGGGGAACCAGTGAGAGACTAGCTCTTGGTTTTGGGACAGGCACAAGTCACTCTATTTTCCCATCAGGAAGAAGAATTAACCACAGGCTCATCCTCCCCCCCCCCGGAACCAGAACAGGGCCTGAAGCCATCCTGCGCTTTTGCGGCCAGCTCCCAAAAAAGCGAGTTGTAAAATGGAGCTTCAGGGCACTGCAATTCACAAACCTGCAGAGTTATAAATGATAACTCTCGTCCACAAATATATTGAGGGAAGGCAAAGAAGAGGATTTGAAATCAAGGCAGAATTGCAGGAAACAGATTTCAGGAGGTAGATACGAATCGCCTTTAAAGCACATGAAAAGCGGCAAAACGTTGACAATGATGCCCTTGGCCAAAAAGGGCGTATGCGTTTTTTCCTGAATATATTCAGGAAAAAACGCATACGCCCTTTTTGGCCAACCAAGCAACCTGGAAAGGCAAATCAGCGCTACAAAGAAGACTCGCTACCCATCGGTCAAAAGGGCCATGCTGAAAAACCTGTCAAAACCAGAAATGCAGGACAGGCCATGGAGAAATGGGAGCCTTGCTACACTGATGGGCGGGATGTAAATTGCCAACAGCCACTCTGAAGAAGTGTACGGTGTTTCCTGAAACATCTAAAAAACACAGCTTAGAGAGCATAGGGCACTTCCACTCATGGGGGTATAAATTGGGAAAATGAAAAATCAGCAAGACACAAGCACCCCAAAGTTTAGGGCTGCTCTGTTGACAAGGACCTCCACTTCATTCCACCTTCAATATCCCAGGAAAGAGAAAAATGGATAAAGAAGTTGTGGTCCTTATGTACAATGGAATATCACTCAGCCATGAAATCAATGTCATAAGGCTAGTAGCAGCATGATGAGTGGATTTAGGTACGACGATTCTAAGTGAAATAAGTCACACAGAAAAGGACACTTCTCATAGGTATCACTTATAGAGGGAATGTAAAAACCGTTACACTTGAACTGAATTACAAAACAGAACAGAGTCACACATGCAGAAAACACACAATGGCTGCTTAACGGGAAAGGTGAGTTGGGGTGATACATAAAACAAGGGTTTCAAATTAGCTCAGATACCGTTCCATAAACCCAATATGTAATAGACAAGACCTACTCCTTGCTCAGAGAACTGGACTCAACACGCCCTATTCACCGCACAAGAATATATCTGTCTAGTAATAATCTTAAAACCTATGTATTGATATCTCTCTGTTAGTGTGTCAAGTGGGTGTAAAGCGGCATAAACACAGCAGTGAAAAACAGCTAAACCCCATTATAAAAATAAATTACTTCAAAAAACCCATGAAACAAAGACAGTGAAAGAGAGAGAAATTCTTACACAATGCGTTCAGGGGCTGTGATGCAACCTGGATTGACCATATCTAGACCCACAGCTGGATGAGACATAAGGGTGGACACTCTTGGGGCTGAGAGGTTTGGTGAGGTTGGGTGAGCAAACGCAGACCGTTTAAAGTAATACTGCGTGGTACCCATCGCATGGGTCCCAAATCTCCAGGTTCAAGGGCATCTTCCTACATCGAAAACATGCATGAGAAAACAAAAGATTGTACATCATGTGATGGGGAAAGATTTCTAAAACGCACCTCATTTCTCATCTCCTTGTGCCCGGGTTCGCCATTCCAGCCGCTTTAAGAGCAATCTCCCTACTTGGAGCATCAGCACCTTTAACCTCCTGATCCGTACAGGTTGCAATTTGTCCTGAGGATGAACGGGAAGACGGGGAACCAGTGAGAGACTACCTCTTGGTGTTGGGACAGGCACAGGTCACTCTATTTTCCCATCAGAAAGAAGAATTAACCAGAGGCTCATCCTCCCCCCCGGAACCAGAACAGGGCCTGAAGCCATCCTGCGCTTTTGCGGCCAGCTCCCAAAAAAGCGAGTTGTAAAATGGAGCTTCAGGGCACTGCAATTCACAAACCTGCAGAGTTATAAATGATAACTCTCGTCCACAAATATATTGAGGGAAGGCAAAGAAGAGGATTTGAAATCAAGGCAGAATTGCAGGAAACAGATTTCAGGAGGTACATTCGAATCGCCTTTAAAGCACATGAAAAGCGGCAAAACGTTGACAATGATGCCCTTGGCCAAAAAGGGCGTATGCGTTTTTTCCTGAATATATTCAGGAAAAAACGCATACGCCCTTTTTGGCCAACCAAGCAACCTGGAAAGGCAAATCAGCGCTACAAAGAAGACTCGCTACCCATCGGTCAAAAGGGCCATGCTGAAAAACCTGTCAAAACCAGAAATGCAGGACAGGCCATGGAGAAATGGGAGCCTTGCTACACTGATGGGCGGGATGTAAATTGCCAACAGCCACTCTGAAGAAGTGTACGGTGTTTCCTGAAACATCTAAAAAACACAGCTTAGAGAGCATAGGGCACTTCCACTCATGGGGGTATGAATTGGGAAAATGAAAAATCAGCAAGACACAAGCACCCCAAAGTTTAGGGCTGCTCTGTTGACAAGGACCTCCACTTCATTCCACCTTCAATATCCCAGGAAAGAGAAAAATGGATAAAGAAGTTGTGGTCCTTATGTACAATGGAATATCACTCAGCCATGAAATCAATGTCATAAGGCTAGTAGCAGCATGATGAGTGGATTTAGGTACGACGATTCTAAGTGAAATAAGTCACACAGAAAAGGACACTTCTCATAAGGTATCACTTATAGAGGGAATGTAAAAACCGTTACACTTGAACTGAATTACAAAACACAACAGAGTCACACATGCAGAAAACACACTATGGCTGCTTAACGGGAAAGGTGAGGTGGGGTGATACATAAAACAAGGGTTTCAAATTAGCTCAGATACCGTTCCATAAACCCAATATGTAATAGACAAGACCTACTCCTTGCTCAGCGAACTGGACTCAACACGCCCTATTCACCGCACAAGAATATATCTGACTAGTAATAATCTTAAAACCTATGTATTGATATCTCTCTGTTAGTGTGTCAAGTGGGTGTAAAGCGGCATAAACACAGCAGTGAAAAGCAGCTAAACCCCATTATAAAAATAAATTACTTTTACAAACCCATGAAACAAAGACAGTGAAAGAGAGAGAAATTCTTACACAATGCGTTCAGGGGCTGTGATGCAACCTGGATTGACCATATCTAGACCCACAGCTGGATGAGACATAAGGGTGGACACTCTTGGGGCTGAGAGGTTTGGTGAGGTTGGGTGAGCAAACGCAGACCGTTTAAAGTAATACTGCGTGGTACCCATCGCATGGGTCCCAAATCTCCAGGTTCAAGGGCATCTTCCTACATCGAAAACATGCATGAGAAAACAAAAAGATTGTACATCATGTGATGGGGAAAGATTTCTAAAACGCACCTCATTTCTCATCTCCTTGTGCCCGGGTTCGCCATTCCAGCCGCTTTAAGAGCAATCTCCCTACTTGGAGCATCAGCACCTTTAACCTCCTGATCCGTACAGGTTGCAATTTGTCCTGAGGATGAACGGGAAGACGGGGAACCAGTGAGAGACTACCTCTTGGTGTTGGGACAGGCACAGGTCACTCTATTTTCCCATCAGAAAGAAGAATTAACCAGAGGCTCATCCTCCCCCCCGGAACCAGAACAGGGCCTGAAGCCATCCTGCGCTTTTGCGGCCAGCTCCCAAAAAAGCGAGTTGTAAAATGGAGCTTCAGGGCACTGCAATTCACAAACCTGCAGAGTTATAAATGATAACTCTCGTCCACAAATATATTGAGGGAAGGCAAAGAAGAGGATTTGAAATCAAGGCAGAATTGCAGGAAACAGATTTCAGGAGGTACATTCGAATCGCCTTTAAAGCACATGAAAAGCGGCAAAACGTTGACAATGATGCCCTTGGCCAAAAAGGGCGTATGCGTTTTTTCCTGAATATATTCAGGAAAAAACGCATACGCCCTTTTTGGCCAACCAAGCAACCTGGAAAGGCAAATCAGCGCTACAAAGAAGACTCGCTACCCATCGGTCAAAAGGGCCATGCTGAAAAACCTGTCAAAACCAGAAATGCAGGACAGGCCATGGAGAAATGGGAGCCTTGCTACACTGATGGGCGGGATGTAAATTGCCAACAGCCACTCTGAAGAAGTGTACGGTGTTTCCTGAAACATCTAAAAAACACAGCTTAGAGAGCATAGGGCACTTCCACTCATGGGGGTATGAATTGGGAAAATGAAAAATCAGCAAGACACAAGCACCCCAAAGTTTAGGGCTGCTCTGTTGACAAGGACCTCCACTTCATTCCACCTTCAATATCCCAGGAAAGAGAAAAATGGATAAAGAAGTTGTGGTCCTTATGTACAATGGAATATCACTCAGCCATGAAATCAATGTCATAAGGCTAGTAGCAGCATGATGAGTGGATTTAGGTACGACGATTCTAAGTGAAATAAGTCACACAGAAAAGGACACTTCTCATAAGGTATCACTTATAGAGGGAATGTAAAAACCGTTACACTTGAACTGAATTACAAAACACAACAGAGTCACACATGCAGAAAACACACTATGGCTGCTTAACGGGAAAGGTGAGGTGGGGTGATACATAAAACAAGGGTTTCAAATTAGCTCAGATACCGTTCCATAAACCCAATATGTAATAGACAAGACCTACTCCTTGCTCAGCGAACTGGACTCAACACGCCCTATTCACCGCACAAGAATATATCTGACTAGTAATAATCTTAAAACCTATGTATTGATATCTCTCTGTTAGTGTGTCAAGTGGGTGTAAAGCGGCATAAACACAGCAGTGAAAAGCAGCTAAACCCCATTATAAAAATAAATTACTTTTACAAACCCATGAAACAAAGACAGTGAAAGAGAGAGAAATTCTTACACAATGCGTTCAGGGGCTGTGATGCAACCTGGATTGACCATATCTAGACCCACAGCTGGATGAGACATAAGGGTGGACACTCTTGGGGCTGAGAGGTTTGGTGAGGTTGGGTGAGCAAACGCAGACCGTTTAAAGTAATACTGCGTGGTACCCATCGCATGGGTCCCAAATCTCCAGGTTCAAGGGCATCTTCCTACATCGAAAACATGCATGAGAAAACAAAAAGATTGTACATCATGTGATGGGGAAAGATTTCTAAAACGCACCTCATTTCTCATCTCCTTGTGCCCGGGTTCGCCATTCCAGCCGCTTTAAGAGCAATCTCCCTACTTGGAGCATCAGCACCTTTAACCTCCTGATCCGTACAGGTTGCAATTTGTCCTGAGGATGAACGGGAAGACGGGGAACCAGTGAGAGACTACCTCTTGGTGTTGGGACAGGCACAGGTCACTCTATTTTCCCATCAGAAAGAAGAATTAACCAGAGGCTCATCCTCCCCCCCGGAACCAGAACAGGGCCTGAAGCCATCCTGCGCTTTTGCGGCCAGCTCCCAAAAAAGCGAGTTGTAAAATGGAGCTTCAGGGCACTGCAATTCACAAACCTGCAGAGTTATAAATGATAACTCTCGTCCACAAATATATTGAGGGAAGGCAAAGAAGAGGATTTGAAATCAAGGCAGAATTGCAGGAAACAGATTTCAGGAGGTACATTCGAATCGCCTTTAAAGCACATGAAAAGCGGCAAAACGTTGACAATGATGCCCTTGGCCAAAAAGGGCGTATGCGTTTTTTCCTGAATATATTCAGGAAAAAACGCATACGCCCTTTTTGGCCAACCAAGCAACCTGGAAAGGCAAATCAGCGCTACAAAGAAGACTCGCTACCCATCGGTCAAAAGGGCCATGCTGAAAAACCTGTCAAAACCAGAAATGCAGGACAGGCCATGGAGAAATGGGAGCCTTGCTACACTGATGGGCGGGATGTAAATTGCCAACAGCCACTCTGAAGAAGTGTACGGTGTTTCCTGAAACATCTAAAAAACACAGCTTAGAGAGCATAGGGCACTTCCACTCATGGGGGTATAAATTGGGAAAATGAAAAATCAGCAAGACACAAGCACCCCAAAGTTTAGGGCTGCTCTGTTGACAAGGACCTCCACTTCATTCCACCTTCAATATCCCAGGAAAGAGAAAAATGGATAAAGAAGTTGTGGTCCTTATGTACAATGGAATATCACTCAGCCATGAAATCAATGTCATAAGGCTAGTAGCAGCATGATGAGTGGATTTAGGTACGACGATTCTAAGTGAAATAAGTCACACAGAAAAGGACACTTCTCATAAGGTATCACTTATAGAGGGAATGTAAAAACCGTTACACTTGAACTGAATTACAAAACAGAACAGAGTCACACATGCAGAAAACACACTATGGCTGCTTAACGGGAAAGGTGAGGTGGGGTGATACATAAAACAAGGGTTTCAAATTAGCTCAGATACCGTTCCATAAACCCAATATGTAATAGACAAGACCTACTCCTTGCTCAGAGAACTGGACTCAACACGCCCTATTCACCGCACAAGAATATATCTGACTAGTAATAATCTTAAAACCTATGTATTGATATCTCTCTGTTAGTGTGTCAAGTGGGTGTAAAGCGGCATAAACACAGCAGTGAAAAGCAGCTAAACCCCATTATAAAAATAAATTACTTTTACAAACCCATGAAAAAAAGACAGTGAAAGAGATAGAAATTCTTACACAATGCATTCAGGGGCTGTGATGCAACCTGGATTGACCATATCTAGACCCACAGCTGGATGAGACATAAGGGTGGACACTCTTGGGGCTGAGAGGTTTGGTGAGGTTGGGTGAGCAAACGAAGACCCTTTAAAGTAACACTGCGTGGTACCCATCGCATGGGTCCCAAATCTCCAGGTTCTAGGGCATCTTCCTACATCGAAAACATGCATAAGAAACCCAGAAGATGGTACTCCGTGTGATGGGGAAAGATTTCTAAAACGTACCTCATTTCTCATCTCCTTGTGCCCGGGTTCGCCATTCCAGCCGCTTTACTAGCAATCTCCCTACCTGGAGCATCAGCACCTTTAACCTCCTGTTCCGTACAGGTTGCAATTTGTCCTGAGGATGAACGGGAAGACGGGGAACCAGTGAGAGACTAGCTCTTGGTGTTGGTACAGGCACAGGTCATTCTATTTTCCCATCAGGAAGAAGAATTAACCACAGGCTCACCATGACCCCGGAACCAGAACAGGGCCTGAAGCCATCCTGCGCTTTTGCGGCCAGCTCCCAAAAAAGCGAGTTGTAAAATGAAGCTTCAGGGCACTGCAATTCACAAACCTGCAGAGTTATAAATGATAACTCTCGTCCACAAATATATTGAGGGAAGGCAAAGAAGAGGATTTGAAATTAAGGCAGAATTGCAGGAAACAGATTTCAGGAGGTAGATTCGAATCGCCTCTAAAGCACATGAAAAGCGGCAAAACGTTGACAATGATGCCCTTGGCCAAAAAGGGCGTATGCGTTTTTTCCTGAATATATTCAGGAGGAAACGAATACGCCCTTTTTGGCCAACCAAGCAACCTGGAAAGGCAAATCAGCGCTACAAAGAAGACTCGCTACCCATCGGTCAAAAGGGCCATGCTGAAAAACCTGTCAAAACCAGAAATGCAGGACAGGCCATGGAGAAATGGGAGCCTTGCTACACTGATGGGCGGGATGTAAATTGCCAACAGCCACTCTGGAGAAGTGTACGGTGTGTCCTGAAACATCTAAAAAACACAGCTTAGAGAGCATAGGGCACTTCCACTCATGGGGGTATAAATTGGGAAAATGAAAAATCAGCAAGACACAAGCACCCCAAAGTTTAGGGCTGCTCTGTTGACAAGGACCTCCACTTCATTCCACCTTCAATATCCCAGGAAAGAGAAAAATGGATAAAGAAGTTGTGGTCCTTATGTACAATGGAATATCACTCAGCCATGAAATCAATGTCATAAGGCTAGTAGCAGCATGATGAGTGGATTTAGGTACGACGATTCTAAGTGAAATAAGTCACACAGAAAAGGACACTTCTCATAAGGTATCACTTATAGAGGGAATGTAAAAACCGTTACACTTGAACTGAATTACAAAACAGAACAGAGTCACACATGCAGAAAACACACTATGGCTGCTTAACGGGAAAGGTGAGGTGGGGTGATACATAAAACAAGGGTTTCAAATTAGCTCAGATACCGTTCCATAAACCCAATATGTAACAGACAAGACCTACTCCTTGCTCAGAAAACTGGACTCAACACGCCCTATTCACCGCACAAGAATATATCTGACTAGTAATAATCTTAAAACCTATGTATTGATATCTCTCTGTTAGTGTGTCAAGTGGGTGTAAAGCGGCATAAACACAGCAGTGAAAAGCAGCTAAACCCCATTATAAATATAAATTACTTCGAAAAACCCATGAAACAAAGACAGTGAAAGAGAGAGAAATTCTTACACAATGCGTTCAGGGGCTGTGATGCAACCTGGATTGACCATATCTAGACCCACAGCTGGATGAGACATAAGGGTGGACACTCTTGGGGCTGAGAGGTTTGGTGAGGTTGGGTGAGCAAACGCAGACCCTTTAAAGTAATACTGTGTGGTACCCATCGCATGGGTCCCAAATCTCCAGGTTCAAGGGCATATTCCTACATCGAAAACATGCATGAGAAAACAAAAAGATGGTACATCATGTGATGGGGAAAGGCTTCTAAAACGCACCTCATTTCTCTTCTCCTTGTGCCCGGGTTCGCCATTCCAGCCGCTTTACTAACAATCTCCCTACTTGGAGCATCAGCACCTTTAACCTCCTGTTCCGTACAGGTTGCAATTAGTCCTGAGGTTGAACGGGTAGACGGGGAACCAGTGAGAGACTAGCTCTTGGTGTTGTGACAGGCACAGGTCACTCTATTTTCCCATCAGGAAGAAGAATTAACCACAGGCTCACCCGGACCCCGGAACCAGAACAGGGCCTGAAGCCATCCTGCGCTTTTGCGGCCAGCTCCCAAAAAAGCGAGTTGTAAAATGGAGCTTCAGGGCACTGCAAATCACAAACCTGCAGAGTTATAAATGACAACTCTCGTCCTCAAATATATTGAGGGAAGGCAACGAAGAGGATTTGAAATCAAGGCAGAATTGCAGGAAACAGATTTCAGGAGGTAGATTCGAATCGCCTTTAAAGCACATGAAAAGCGGCAAAACGTTGACAATGATGCCCTTGGCCAAAAAGGGCGTATGCGTATTTTCCTGAATATATTCAGGTAAAAACGCATACGCCCTTTTTGGCCAACCAAGCAACCTGGAAAGGCAAGTCAGCGCTACAAAGAAGACTCGCTACCCATCGGTCAAAAGGGGCATGCTGAAAAACCTGTCAAAACCAGAAATGCAGGACAGGCCATGGAGAAATGGGAGCCTTGCTACACTGATGGGCGGGATGTAAATTGCCAACAGCCACTCTGAAGAAGTGTACGGTGTTTCCTGAAACATCTAAAAAACACAGCTTAGAGAGCATAGGGCACTTCCACACATGGGGGTATAAATTGGGAAAATGAAAAATCTGCAAGACACAAGCACCCCAAAATTTAGGGCTGCTCTGTTGACAAGGACCTCCACTTCATTCCACCTTCAATATCCCAGGAAAGAGAAAAATGGATAAAGAAGTTGTGGTCCTTATGTACAATGGAATATCACTCAGCCATGAAATCAATGTCATAAGGCTAGTAGCAGCATGATGAGTGGATTTAGGTACGACGATTCTAAGTGAAATAAGTCACACAGAAAAGGACACTTCTCATAAGGTATCACTTATAGAGGGAATGTAAAAACCGTTACACTTGAACTGAATTACAAAACAGAACAGAGTCACACATGCAGAAAACACACAATGGCTGCTTAACGGGAAAGGTGAGGTGGGGTGATACATAAAACAAGGGTTTCAAATTAGCTCAGATACCGTTCCATAAACCCAATATGTAATAGACAAGACCTACTCCTTGCTCAGAGAACTGGACTCAACACGCCCTATTCACCGCACAAGAATATATCTGACTAGGAATAATCTTAAAACCTATGTATTGATATCTCTCTGTTAGTGTGTCAAGTGGGTGTAAAGCGGCATAAACACAGCAGTGAAAAACAGCTAAACCCCATTATAAAAATAAATTACTTCAAAAAACCCATGAAACAAAGACAGTGAAAGAGAGAGAAATTCTTACACAATGCGTTCAGGGGCTGTGATGCAACCTGGATTGACCATATCTAGACCCACAGCTGGATGAGACATAAGGGTGGACACTCTTGGGGCTGAGAGGTTTGGTGAGGCTGGGTGAGCAAAGGCAGACCGTTTAAAGTAATACTGCGTGGTACCCATCGCATGGGTCCCAAATCTCCAGGTTCAAGGGCATCTTCCTACATCGAAAACATGCATGAGAAAACAAAAAGATTGTACATCATGTGATGGGGAAAGATTTCTAAAACGCACCTCATTTCTCATCTCCTTGTGCCCGGGTTCGCCATTCCAGCCGCTTTACTAGCAATCTCCCTACTTGGAGCATCAGCACCTTTAACCTCCTGATCCGTACAGGTTGCAATTTGTCCTGAGGATGAACGGGAAGACGGGGAACCAGTGAGAGACTACCTCTTGGTGTTGGGACAGGCACAGGTCACTCTATTTTCCCATCAGGAAGAAGAATTAACCAGAGGCTCATCCTCCCCCCCGGAACCAGAACAGGGCCTGAAGCCATCCTGCGCTTTTGCGGCCAGCTCCCAAAAAAGCGAGTTGTAAAATGGAGCTTCAGGGCACTGCAATTCACAAACCTGCAGAGTTATAAATGATAACTCTCGTCCACAAATATATTGAGGGAAAGCAAAGAAGAGGATTTGAAATCAAGGCAGAATTGCAGGAAACCGATTTCAGGAGGTAGATTCGAATCGCCTTTAAAGCACATGAAAAGTGGCAAAACGTTCACAATGATGCCCTTGGCCAAAAAGTGCGTATGCGTATTTTCCTGAATATATTCAGGAAAAAACGCATACGCCCTTTTTGGCCAACCAAGCAACCTGGAATGGCAAATCAGGGCTACAAAGAAGACTCGCTCCCCATCGGTCAAAAGGGCCATGCTGAAAAAAGTCTCAAAACCAGAAATGCAGGACAGGCCATGGAGAAATGGGAGCCTTGCTACACTGATGGGCGGGATGTAAATTGCCAACAGCCACTCTGGAGAAGTGTACGGTGTGTCCTGAAACATCTAAAAAACACAGCTTAGAGAGCATAGGGCACTTCCACTCATGGGGGTATAAATTGGGAAAATGAAAAATCAGCAAGACACAAGCACCCCAAAGTTTAGGGCTGCTCTGTTGACAAGGACCTCCACTTCATTCCACCTTCAATATCCCAGTAAAGAGAAAAATGGATAAAGAAGTTGTGGTCCTTATGTACAATGGAATATCACTCAGCCATGAAATCAATGTCATAAGGCTAGTAGCAGCATGATGAGTGGATTTAGGTACGACGATTCTAAGTGAAATAAGTCACACAGAAAAGGACACTTCTCATAAGGTATCACTGATAGAGGGAATGTAAAAACTGTTACACTTGAACTGAATTACAAAACAGAACAGAGTCACACATGCAGAAATCACACTATGGCTGCTTAACGGGAAAGGTGAGGTGGGGTGATACATAAAACAAGGGTATCAAATTAGCTCAGATACCGTTCCATAAACCCAATATGTAATAGACAAGACCTACTCCTTGCTCAGAGAACTGGACTCAACACGCCCTATTCACCACACAAGAATATATCTGACTAGTAATAATCTTAAAACCTATGTATTGATATCTCTTTTTTAGTGTGTCAAGTGGGTATAAAGCGGCATAAACACAGCAGTGAAAAGCAGCTAAACCCCATTATAAAAATAAATTACTTCGAAAAACCCATGAAACAAAGACAGTGAAAGAGAGAGAAATTCTTACACAATGCGTTCAGGGGCTGTGATGCAACCTGGATTGACCATATCTAGACCCACAGCTGGATGAGACATAAGGGTGGACACTCTTGGGGCTGAGAGGTTTGGTGAAGTTGGGTGAGCAAACGCAGACCCTTTAAAGTAATACTGCGTGGTACCCATCGCATGGGTCCCAAATCTCCAGGTTCAAGGCCATATTCCTACATCGAAACCATCCATGAGAAAACAAAAAGTTGGTACACCATGTGATGGGGAAAGGTTTCTAAAACTCACCTCATTTCTCTTCTCCTTGTGCCCGGGTTCGCCATTCCAGCTGCTTTACTAACAATCTCCCTACTTGGAGCATCAGCACCTTTAACCTCCTGTTCCGTACAGGTTGCAATTTGTCCTGAGGATGAACGGGTAGATGGGGAACCAGTGAGAGACTAGCTCTTGGTGTTGGGACAGGCACAGGTCACCCTATTTTCCCATCAGGAAGAAGAATTAACCACAGGCTCACCCGGACCCCGGAACCAGAACAGGGCCTGAAGCCATCCTGCGCTTTTGCGGCCAGCTCCCAAAAAAGCGAGTTGTAAAATGGAGCTTCAGGGCACTGCAAATCACAAACCTGCAGAGTTATAAATGACAACTCTCGTCCACAAATATATTGAGGGAAGGCAAAGAAGAGGATTTGAAATCAAGGCAGAATTGCAGGAAACAGATTTCAGGAGGTAGATTCGAATCGCCTTTAAAGCACATGAAAAGCGGCAAAACGTTGACAATGATGCCCTTGGCCAAAAAGGGCGTATGCGTATTTTCCTGAATATATTCAGGTAAAAACGCATACGCCCTTTTTGGCCAACCAAGCAACCTGGAAAGGCAAGTCAGCGCTACAAAGAAGACTCGCTACCCATCGGTCAAAAGGGCCATGATGAAAAAAGTCTCAAAACCAGAAATGCAGGACAGGCCATGGAGAAATGGGAGCCTTGCTACACTGATGGGCGGGATGTAAATTGCCAACAGCCACTCTGGAGAAGTGTACGGTGTGTCCTGAAACATCTAAAAAACACAGCTTAGAGAGCATAGGGCACTTCCACTCATGGGGGTATAAATTGGGAAAATGAAAAATCAGCAAGACACAAGCACCCCAAAGTTTAGGGCTGCTCTGTTGACAAGGACCTCCACTTCATTCCACCTTCAATATCCCAGGAAAGAGAAAAATGGATAAAGAAGTTGTGGTCCTTATGTACAATGGACTATCACTCAGCCATGAAATCAATGTCATAAGGCTAGTAGCAGCATGATGAGTGGATTTAGGTACGACGATTCTAAGTGAAATAAGTCACACAGAAAAGGACACTTCTCATAAGGTATCACTTATACAGGGAATGTAAAAACTGTAACACTTGAACTGAATTACAAAACAGAACAGAGTCACACATGCAGAAAACACACTATGGCTGCTTAACGGGAAAGGTGAGGTGGGGTGATACATAAAACAAGGGTATCAAATTAGCTCAGATACCGTTCCATAAACCCAATATGTAATAGACAAGACCTACTCCTTGCTCAGAGAACTGGACTCAACACGCCCTATTCACCGCACAAGAATATATCTGTCTAGTAATAATCTTAAAACCTATGTATTGATATCTCTCTGTTAGTGTGTCAAGTGGGTGTAAAGCGGCATAAACACAGCAGTGAAAAGCAGCTAAACCCCATTATAAATATAAATTACTTCGAAAAACCCATGAAACAAAGACAGTGAAAGAGAGAGAAATTCTTACACAATGCGTTCAGGGGCTGTGATGCAACCTGGATTGACCATATCTAGACCCACAGCTGGATGAGACATAAGGGTGGACACTCTTGGGGCTGAGAGGTTTGGTGAGGTTGGGTGAGCAAACGCAGACCCTTTAAAGTAATACTGTGTGGTACCCATCGCATGGGTCCCAAATCTCCAGGTTCAAGGGCATATTCCTACATCGAAAACATGCATGAGAAAACAAAAAGATGGTACATCATGTGATGGGGAAAGGCTTCTAAAACGCACCTCATTTCTCTTCTCCTTGTGCCCGGGTTCGCCATTCCAGCCGCTTTACTAACAATCTCCCTACTTGGAGCATCAGCACCTTTAACCTCCTGTTCCGTACAGGTTGCAATTAGTCCTGAGGTTGAACGGGTAGACGGGGAACCAGTGAGAGACTAGCTCTTGGTGTTGTGACAGGCACAGGTCACTCTATTTTCCCATCAGGAAGAAGAATTAACCACAGGCTCACCCGGACCCCGGAACCAGAACAGGGCCTGAAGCCATCCTGCGCTTTTGCGGCCAGCTCCCAAAAAAGCGAGTTGTAAAATGGAGCTTCAGGGCACTGCAAATCACAAACCTGCAGAGTTATAAATGACAACTCTCGTCCTCAAATATATTGAGGGAAGGCAACGAAGAGGATTTGAAATCAAGGCAGAATTGCAGGAAACAGATTTCAGGAGGTAGATTCGAATCGCCTTTAAAGCACATGAAAAGCGGCAAAACGTTGACAATGATGCCCTTGGCCAAAAAGGGCGTATGCGTATTTTCCTGAATATATTCAGGTAAAAACGCATACGCCCTTTTTGGCCAACCAAGCAACCTGGAAAGGCAAGTCAGCGCTACAAAGAAGACTCGCTACCCATCGGTCAAAAGGGGCATGCTGAAAAAAGTCTCAAAACCAGAAATGCAGGACAGGCCATGGAGAAATGGGAGCCTTGCTACACTGATGGGCGGGATGCAAATTGCCAACAGCCACTCTGAAGAAGTATACGGTGTGTCCTGAAACATCTAAAAAACACAGCTTAGAGAGCATAGGGCACTTCCACTCATGGGGGTATAAATTGGGAAAATGAAAAATCAGCAAGACACAAGCACCCCCAAAGTTTAGGGCTGCTCTGTTGACAAGGACCTCCACTTCATTCCACCTTCAATATCCCAGGAAAGAGAAAAATGGATAAAGAAGTTGTGGTCCTTATGTACAATGGAATATCACTCAGCCATGAAATCAATGTCATAAGGCTAGTAGCAGCATGATGAGTGGATTTAGGTACGACGATTCTAAGTGAAATAAGTCACACAGAAAAGGACACTTCTCATAAGGTATCACTTATAGAGGGAATGTAAAAACCGTTACACTTGAACTGAATTACAAAACAGAACAGAGTCACACATGCAGAAAACACACTATGGCTGCTTAACGGGAAAGGTGAGGTGGGGTGATACATAAAACAAGGGTTTCAAATTAGCTCAGATACCGTTCCATAAACCCAATATGTAATAGACAAGACCTACTCCTTGCTCAGAGAACTGGACTCAACACGCCCTATTCACCGCACAAGAATATATCTGACTAATAATAATCTTAAACCCTATGTATTGATATCTCTCTGTTATTGTGTCAAGTGAGTGTAAAGCGGCATAAACACAGCAGTGAAAAGCAGCTAAACCCCATTATAAAAATAAATTACTTCGAAAAACCCATGAAACAAAGACAGTGAAAGAGAGAGAAATTCTTACACAATGCGTTCAGGGGCTGTGATGCAACCTGGATTGACCATATCTAGACCCACAGCTGGATGAGACATAAGGGTGGACACTCTTGGGGCTGAGAGGTTTGGTGAGGTTGGGTGAGCAAACGCAGACCCTTTATAGTAATACTGTGTGGTACCCATCGCATGGGTCCCAAATCTCCAGGTTCAAGGGCATATTCCTACATCGAAAACATGCATGAGAAAACAAAAAGATGGTACATCATGTGATGGGGAAAGGTTTCTAAAACGCACCTCATTTCTCTTCTCCTTGTGCCCGGGTTCGCCATTCCAGCCGCTATACTAACAATCTCCCTACTTGGAGCATCAGCACCTTTAACCTCCTGTTCCGTACAGGTTGCAATTAGTCCTGAGGTTGAACGGGTAGAAGGGGAACCAGTGAGAGACTAGCTCTTGGTGTTGTGACAGGCACAGGTCACTCTATTTTCCCATCAGGAAGAAGAATTAACCACAGGCTCACCCGGACCCCGGAACCAGAACAGGGCCTGAAGCCATCCTGCGCTTTTGCGGCCAGCTCCCAAAAAAGCGAGTTGTAAAATGGAGCTTCAGGGCACTGCAATTCACAAACCTGCAGAGTTATAAATGATAACTCTCGTCCACAAATATATTGAGAGAAGGCAAAGAAGAGGATTTGAAATCAAGGCAGAATTGCAGGAAACAGATTTCAGGACGTAGATTCGAATCGCCTTTAAAGCACATGAAAAGCGGCAAAACGTTGACAATGATGCCCTTGGCCAAAAAGGGCGTATGCGTTTTTTCCTGAATATATTCAGGAAAAAACGCATACGCCCTTTTTGGCCAACCAAGCAACCCGGAATGGCAAATCAGGGCTACAAAGAAGACTCGCTCCCAATCGGTCAAAAGGGCCATGCTGAAAAAAGTCTCAAAACCAGAAATGCAGGACAGGCCATGGAGAAATGGGAGCCTTGCTACACTGATGAGCGGGATGTAAATTGCCAACAGCCACTCTGGAGAAGTGTACGGTGTGTCCTGAAACATCTAAACAACACAGCTTAGAGAGCATAGGGCACTTCCACTCATGGGGGTATAAATTGGGAAAATGAAAAATCAGCAAGACACAAGCACCCCAAAGTTTAGGGCTGCTCTGTTGACAAGGACCTCCACTTCATTCCACCTTCAATATCCCAGGGAAGAGAAAAATGGATAAAGAAGTTGTGGTCCTTATGTACAATGGAATATCACTCAGCCATGAAATCAATGTCATAAGGCTAGTAGCAGCATGATGAGTGGATTTAGGTATGACGATTCTAAGTGAAATAAGTCACACAGAAAAGGACACTTCTCATAAGGTATCACTTATAGAGGGAATGTAAAAACCGTTACACTTGAACTGAATTACAAAACAGAACAGAGTCACACATGCAGAAAACACACTATGGCTGCTTAACGGGAAAGGTGAGGTGGGGTGATACATAAAACAAGGGTTTCAAATTAGCTCAGATACCGTTCCATAAACCCAATATGTAATAGACAAGACCTACTCCTTGCTCAGAGAACTGGACTCAACACGCCCTATTCACCGCACAAGAATATATCTGACTAGTAATAATCTTAAAACCTATGTATTGATATCTCACTGTTAGTGTGTCAAGTGGGTGTAAAGCGGCATAAACACAGCAGTGAAAAGCAGCTAAACCCCATTATAAAAATAAATTACTTTTACAAACCCATGAAACAAAGACAGTAAAAGAGAGAGAAATTCTTACACAATGCGTTCAGGGGCTGTGATGCAACCTGGATTGACCATATCTAGACCCACAGCTGGATGAGACATAAGGGTGGACACTCTTGGGGCTGAGAGGTTTGGTGAGGTTGGGTGAGCAAACGAAGACCCTTTAAAGTAATACTGCGTGGTACCCATCCCATGGGTCCCAAATCTCCAGGTTCAAGGGCATCTTCCTACATCGAAAACATGCATGAGAAACCCAGAAGATGGTACACCATGTGATGGGGAAAGATATCTAAAACGCACCTCATTTCTCATCTCCTTGTGCCCGGGTTCGCCATTCCAGCCGCTTTACTAGCAATCTCCTTACGTGGAGCATCAGCACCTTTAACCTCCTGTTCCGTACAGGTTGCAATTTGTCCTGAGGATGAACGGGAAGACGGGAAACCAGTGAGAGACTAGCTCTTGGTGTTGAGACAGGCACAGGTCACTCTATTTTCCCATCAGGAAGAAGAATTAACCACAGGCTCATCATCCCCCCCGGAACCAGAACAGGGCCTGAAGCCATCCAGTGATTTTGCGGCCAGCTCCCAAAAAAGCGAGTTGTAAAATGGAGCTTCAGGGCACTGCAGTTCACAAACCTGCAAAGTTATAAATGATAACTCTCGTCCACAAATATATTGAGGGAAGGCAAAGAAGAGGATTTGAAATCAAGGCAGAATTGCAGGAAACAGATTTCAGGAGGTAGATTCGAATCGCCTTTAAAGCACATGAAAAGCGGCAAAACGTTGACAATGATGCCCTTGGCCAAAAAGGGCGTATGCGTTTTTTCCTGAATATATTCAGGAAAAAACGCATACGCCCTTTTTGGCCAACCAAGCAACCTGGAAAGGCAAATCAGCGCTACAAAGAAAACTCGCTCCCCATCGGTCAAAAGGATCATGCTGAAAAAAGTCTCAAAACCAGAAATGCAGGACAGGCCATGGAGAAATGGGAGCCTTGCTACACTGATGGGCGGGATGTAAATTGCCAACAGCCAAACTGGAGAAGTGTACGGTGTGTCCTGAAACATCTAAAAAACACAGCTTAGAGAGCATAGGGCACTTCCACTCATGGGGGTATAAATTGGGAAAATGAAAAATCAGCAAGACACAAGCACCCCAAAGTTTAGGGCTGCTCTGTTGACAAGGACCTCCACTTCATTCCACCTTCAATATCCCAGGAAAGGGAAAAATGGATAAAGAAGTTGTGGTCCTTATGTACAATGGAATATCACTCAGCCATGAAATCAATGTCATAAGGCTAGTAGCAGCATGATGAGTGGATTTAGGTATGACGATTCTAAGTGAAATAAGTCACACAGAAAAGGACACTTCTCATAAGGTATCACTTATAGAGGGAATGTAAAAACCGTTACACTTGAACTGAATTACAAAACAGAACAGAGTCACACATGCAGAAAACACACTATGGCTGCTTAACGGGAAAGGTGAGGTGGGGTGATACATAAAACAAGGGTTTCAAATTAGCTCAGATACCGTTCCATAAACCCAATATGTAATAGACAAGACCTACTCCTTGCTCAGAGAAGTGGACTCAACACGCCCTATTCACCGCACAAGAATATATCTGACTAGTAATAATCTTAAAACCTATGTATTGATATCTCACTGTTAGTGTGTCAAGTGGGTGTAAAGCGGCATAAACACAGCAGTGAAAAGCAGCTAAACCCCATTATAAAAATAAATTACTTTTACAAACCCATGAAACAAAGACAGTGAAAGAGAGAGAAATTCTTACACAATGCGTTCAGGGGCTGTGATGCAACCTGGATTGACCATATCTAGACCCACAGCTGGATGAGACATAAGGGTGGACACTCTTGGGGCTGAGAGGTTTGGTGAGGTTGGGTGAGCAAACGCAGACCCTTTAAAGTAATACTGCGTGGTACCCATCGCATGGGTCCCAAATCTCCAGGTTCAAGGGCATCTTCCTACATCGAAAACATGCATGAGAAACCCAGAAGATGGTACACCATGTGATGGGGAAAGGTTTCTAAAACGCACCTCATTTCTCTTCTCCTTGTGCCCGGGTTCGCCATTCCAGCCGCTTTACTAGCAATCTCCTTACTTGGAGCATCAGCACCTTTAACCTCCTGTTCCGTACAGGTTGCAATTTGTCCTGAGGATGAACGGGAAGACGGGGAACCAGTGAGAGACTAGCTCTTGGTGTTGGGACAGGCACAGGTCACTCTATTTTCCCATCAGGAAGAAGAATTAACCACAGGCTCATCATCCCCCCAGGAACCAGAACAGGGCCTGAAGCCATCCAGTGCTTTTGCGGCCAGCTCCCAAAAAAGCGAGTTGTAAAATGGAGCTTCAGGGCACTGCAATTCACAAACCTGCAAAGTAATAAATAATAACTCTCGTCTACAAATATATTGAGGGAAGGCAAAGAAGAGGATTTGAAATCAAGGCAGAATTGCAGGAAACAGATTTCAGGAGGTAGATTCGAATCGCCTTTAAAGTACATGAAAAGCGGCAAAACGTTGACAATGATGCCCTTGGCCAAAAAGGGCGTATGCGTATTTTCCTGAATATATTCAGGAAAAAACGCATACGCCCTTTTTGGCCAACCAAGCAACCTGGAATGGCAAATCAGGGCTACAAAGAAGACTCGCTCCCCATCGGTCAAAAGGGCCATGCTGAAAAAAGTCTCAAAACCAGAAATGCAGGACAGGCCATGGAGAAATGGGAGCCTTGCTACATTGATGGGCGGGATGTAAATTGCCAACAGCCACTCTGGAGAAGTGTACGGTGTGTCCTGAAACATCTAAAAAACACAGCTTAGAGAGCATAGGGCACTTCCACTCATGGGGGTATAAATTGGGAAAATGAAAAATCAGCAAGACACAAGCACCCCAAAGTTTAGGGCTTCTCTGTTGACAAAGACCTCCACTTCATTCCACCTTCAATATCCCAGGAAAGAGAAAAATGGATAAAGAAGTTGTGGTCCTTATGTACAATGGAATATCACTCAGCCATGAAATCAATGTCATAAGGCTAGTAGCAGCATGATGAGTGGATTTAGGTACGACGATTCTAAGTGAAATAAGTCACACAGAAAAGGACACTTCTCATAAGGTATCACTTATAGAGGGAATGTAAAAACCGTTACACTTGAACTGAATTACAAAACAGAACAGAGTCACACATGCAGAAAACACACTATGGCTGCTTATCGGGAAAGGTGAGGTGGGGTGATACATAAAACAAGGGTTTCAAATTAGCTCAGATACCGTTCCATAAACCCAATATGTAATAGACAAGACCTACTCCTTGCTCAGAGAACTGGACTCAACACGCCCTATTCACCGCACAAGAATATATCTGACTAGTAATAATCTTAAAACCTATGTATTGATATCTCACTGTTAGTGTGTCAAGTGGGTGTAAAGCGGCATAAACACAGCAGTGAAAAGCAGCTAAACCCCATTATAAAAATAAATTACTTTGAAAAACCCATGAAACAAAGACAGTGAAAGAGAGAGAAATTCTTACACAATGCGTTCAGGGGCTGTGATGCAACCTGGATTGACCATATCTAGACCCACAGCTGGATGAGACATAAGGGTGGACACTCTTGGGGCTGAGAGGTTTGGTGAGGTTGGGTGAGCAAACGCAGACCCTTTAAAGTAATACTGCGTGGTACACATCGCATGGGTCCCAAATCTCCAGGTTCAAGGGCATCTTCCTACATCGAAAACATGCATGAGAAACCCAGAAGATGGTACACCATGTGATGGGGAAAGGTTTCTAAAACGCACCTCATTTCTCTTCTCCTTGTGCCCGGGTTCGCCATTCCAGCCGCTTTACTAGCAATCTCCTTACTTGGAGCATCAGCACCTTCAACCTCCTGTTCCGTACAGGTTGCAATTTGTCCTGAGGATGAACGGGAAGACGGGGAACCAGTGAGAGACTAGCTCTTGGTGTTGGGACAGGCACAGGTCACTCTATTTTCCCATCAGGAAGAAGAATTAACCACAGGCTCATCATCCCCCCCGGAACCAGAACAGGGCCTGAAGCCATCCAGTGCTTTTGCGGCCAGCTCCCAAAAAAGCGAGTTGTAAAATGGAGCTTCAGGGCACTGCAATTCACAAACCTGCAAAGTTATAAATGATAACTCTCGTCCACAAATATATTGAGGGAAGGCAAAGAAGAGGATTTGAAATCAAGGCAGAATTGCAGGAAACAGATTTCAGGAGGTAGATTCGAATCGCCTTTAAAGCACATGAAAAGCGGCAAAACGTTGACAATGATGCCCTTGGCCAAAAAGGGCGTATGCGTATTTTCCTGAATATATTCAGGAAAAAACGCATACGCCCTTTTTGGCCAACCAAGCAACCTGGAAAGGCAAATCAGGGCTACAAAGAAGACTCGCTACCCATCGGTCAAAAGGGCCATGCTGAAAAAAGTCTCAAAACCAGAAATGCAGGATAGGCCATGGAGAAATGGGAGCCTTGCTACACTGATGGGCGGGATGTAAATTGCCAACAGCCACTCTGGAGAAGTGTACGGTGTGTCCTGAAACATCTAAAAAACACAGCTTAGAGAGCATAGGGCACTTCCACTCATGGGGGTATAAATTGGGAAAATGAAAAATCAGCAAGACACAAGCACCCCAAAGTTTAGGGCTGCTCTGTTGACAAGGACCTCCACTTCATTCCACCTTCAATATCCCAGGAAAGAGAAAAATGGATAAAGAAGTTGTGGTCCTTATGTACAATGGAATATCACTCAGCCATGAAATCAATGTCATAAGGCTAGTAGCAGCATGATGAGTGGATTTAGGTACGACGATTCTAAGTGAAATAAATCACACAGAAAAGGACACTTCTCATAAGGTATCACTTATAGAGGGAATGTAAAAACTGTTACACTTGAACTGAATTACAAAACACAACAGAGTCACACATGCAGAAAACACACTATGGCTGCTTAACGGGAAAGGTGAGGTGGGGTGATACATAAAACAAGGGTTTCAAATTAGCTCAGATACCGTTCCATAAACCCAATATGTAATAGACAAGACCTACTCCTTGCTCAGAGAACTGGACTCAACACGCCCTATTCACCGCACAAGAATATATCTGACTAGTAATAATCTTAAAACCTATGTATTGATATCTCACTGTTAGTGTGTCAAGTGGGTGTAAAGCGGCATAAACACAGCAGTGAAAAGCAGCTAAACCCCATTATAAAAATAAATTACTTTTACAAACCCATGAAACAAAGACAGTGAAAGAGAGCGAAATTCTTACACAATGCATTCAGGGGCTGTGATGCAACCTGGAATGACCATATCTAGACCCACAGCTGGATGAGACATAAGGGTGGACACTCTTGGGGCTGAGAGGTTTGGTGAGGTTGGGTGAGCAAACACAGACCCTTTAAAGTAATACTGCGTGGTACCCATCGCATGGGTCCCAAATCTCCAGTTTCAAGGGCATCTTCCTACATCGAAAACATGCATGAGAAACCCAGAAGATGGTACACCATGTGATGGGGAAAGATATCTAAAACGCACCTCATTTCTCATCTCCTTGTGCCCGGGTTCGCCATTCCAGCCGCTTTACTAGCAATCTCCTTACTTGAGGCATCAGCACCTTTAACCTCCTGTCCTGTACAGGTTGCAATTTGTCCTGAGGATGAACGGGAAGACGGGAAACCAGTGAGAGACTAGCTCTTGGTGTTGGGACAGGCACAGGTCACTCTATTTTCCCATCAGGAAGAAGAATTAACCACAGGCTCATCATCCCCCCCGGAACCAGAACAGGGCCTGAAGCCATCCAGTGCTTTTGCGGCCAGCTCCCAAAAAAGCGAGTTGTAAAATGGAGCTTCAGGGCACTGCAATTCACAAACCTGCAAAGTTATAAATGATAACTCTCGTCCACAAATATATTGAGGGAAGGCAAAGAAGAGGATTTGAAATCAAGGCAGAATTGCAGGAAACAGATTTCAGGAGGTAGATTCGAATCGCCTTTAAAGCACATGAAAAGCGGCAAAACGTTGACAATGATGCCCTTGGCCAAAAAGGGCGTATGCGTATTTTCCTGACTATATTCAGGAAAAAACGCATACGCCCTTTTTGGCCAACCAAGCAACCTGGAAAGGCAAATCAGGGCTACAAAGAAGACTCGCTCCCCATCGGTCAAAAGGGCCATGCTGAAAAAAGTCTCAAAACCAGAAATGCAGGACAGGACATGGAGAAATGAGAGCCTTGCTACACTGATGGGCGGGATGTAAATTGCCAACAGCCACTCTGGAGAAGTGTACGGTGTATCCTGAAACATCTAAAAAACACAGCTTAGAGAGCATAGGGCACTTCCACTCATGGGGGTATAAAATGGGAAAATGAAAAATCAGCAAGACACAAGCACCCCACAGTTTTGGGCTGCTCTGTTGACAAGGACCTCCACTTCATTCCACCTTCAATATCCCAGGAAAGAGAAAAATGGATAAAGAAGTTGTGGTCCTTATGTACAATGGAATATCACTCAGCCATGAAATCAATGTCATAAGGCTAGTAGCAGCATGATGAGTGGATTTAGGTACGACGATTCTAAGTGAAATAAGTCACACAGAAAAGGACACTTCTCATAAGGTATCACTTATAGAGGGAATGTAAAAACCGTTACACTTGAACTGAATTACAAAACAGAACAGAGTCACACATGCAGAAAACACACTATGGCTGCTTAACGGGAAAGGTGAGGTGGGGTGATACATAAAACAAGGGTATCAAATTAGCTCAGATACCGTTCCATAAACCCAATATGTAATAGACAAGACCTACTCCTTGCTCAGAGAACTGGACTCAACACGCCCTATTCACCGCACAAGAATATATCTGACTAGTAATAATCTTAAAACCTATGTATTGATATCTCTCTGTTAGTGTGTCAAGTGGGTGTAAAGCGGCATAAACACAGCAGTGAAAAGCAGCTAAACCCCACTATAAAAATAAATTAATTAAAAAAACCCGTGGAACAAAGACAGTGAAAGAGAGAGAAATTCTTACGAAATTCGTTAAGGGGCTGTGATGCAACCTCGATTGACCGTATCTAGACTCACAGCTGGATGAGACATAAGGGTGGACACTCTCGGGGCTGAGAGGTTTGGTGAGGTTGGGGGAGCAAACGCAGAGCCTTTAAAGTAATACTGCCTGTTACCCATCCCATGGGTCCCAAATCTACAGGTTCAAGGGCATCTTCCTACATCGAAAACATGCATGAGAAAACCATAAGGTGGTACACCGTGTGATCGGGAAAGGTTTCTAAAACGCAACTCATTTCTCATCTCCTTGTGCTCGGGTTCACCATTCCAGCTGCTTTACTAGCAATCTCCCTCCTTGGAGAATCAGCACCTTTAACCTCCTGTTCCGTACAGCTTGCAATTTGTCCTGAGCATGAACGGGAAGATGGGGAGCCAATGAGAGACTAGCTCTAGGTGTTGGGACAGGCACAGGTCACTCTATTTTCCCATCAGGAAGAAGAATTAACCACAGGCTCAGCCTGCCGCCCGGAACTAGAATAGGGCCTGAGGCCATCCTGCACTTTTGCGGCCAGCTCCCAAAAAAGCAAGTTGAAAAATGGAGCTCAGGGGCACTGCAGTTCACAGACATGCAGAGTTATAAATGATAACGAGTACCCTAACCCTAACCCCTACCCTAACCCTAACACGTACCCTAATCCTAACCCGTACCCTACACCGAGCCCTAACCCTAACACTAACCCGAACCCTAACCCTAACCCATACCCTACACCGTACCCGAACCCCTCCCCGAACCCGTACCCTAAGCCTAACCCTAAGCTTAACCCTAACCCTAGGGTACCCTTGACTGCTTCTGCCTCCAATAGATTTCCTAAGCACTAGTGTTTTAAGGAACAGCTTAAAAAGAGAATCCTAATGTGATTTCTTTATAATGGGTGTGTTCCTTATCTTATCCTAGTGTCTAAACTCTTCTCCATGGCTGGACCCCCAAATAATATTCCTTTACGTGCTAAGGGGTATCTAGAGAGTGGGATTGGTTTACTAACTACCCTAACCCTAACGCATACCCTAAACCTAACCCCTACCCTAACCCTGACACGTACCCTAAACCTAACCCGTACCCTAAACCGAGCCCTAACCCTAACACTAACCGTAACCCTAACCCTAACCCATACCCTACGCCGTACCCGAACCCCTCCCCGAACCCGTACCCTAAGCCGTACCCTAAGCCTAACCCTAAGCCTAACCCTAACCCTAGGCTACCCTTGACTGCTTCTGCCTCCAATAGATTTCCTACGCACTAGTGTTTTAAGGAACAGCTTAAAAAGAGAATCCTAATGTGATTTCTTTATAATGGGTGTGTTCCTCATCTTATCCTAGTGTCTAAACTCTTCTCCATGGCTGGACCCCCAAATAATATTGCTTTACGTGCTAAGGGGTATCTAGAGAGTGGGATAGGTTTAATAACTACCCTAACCCTAACGCGTACCCTAACCCTAACCCCTACCCTAACCCTAACACGTACCCTAATCCTAATCCGTACCCTAAACCGAGCCCTAACCCTAACACTAACCATAAACCTAAACCTAACCCATACCCTACGCCGTACTCAAACCCCTCCCCGAACCCCTACCCTAAGCCGTACCCTAACCCTAACCCTAAGCCTAACCCTAACCCTAGGCTAGCCTTGACTGCTTCTGCCTCCAATAGATTTCCTAAGCACTAGTGTTTTAAGGAACAGCTTAAAAAGAGAATCCTAATGTGATTTCTTTATAATGGGTGTGTTCCTTATCTTATCCTAGTGTCTAAACACTTCTCCATGGCTGGAACCCCAAATAATATTCCTTTACGTGCTATGGGGAATCTAGAAAGTGGGATAGGTTTAATAACTACCCTAACCCTAACGCGTACCCAAACCCTAACCCCTACCCTAACGCTAACACGTACCCTAATCCTAACCCGTACCCTAAACCAAGCCCTAACCTTAACACTAATACTAACCCTAACCCTAACTCATACCCTACGCCGTACCCGAACCCCTCCCCGAACCCGTACCCTAAGCGGTACCCTAACCCTAACCCTAAGCCTAACCCTAACCCTAGGCTACCCTTGACTGCTTCTGCCTCCAATAGATTTCCTAAGCACTAGTGTTTTAAGGAACAGCTTAAAAAGAGAATCCTAATGTGATTTCTTTATAATGGGTGTGTTCCTTATCTTATCCTAGTGTCTAAACTCTTCTCCATGGCTGGACCCCCAAATAATATTCCTTTACGTGCTAAGGGGTATCTAGAGAGTGGAATAGGTTTAATAACTACCCTAACCCTAATGCGTACCCTAAACCTAACCCCTACCCTAACACTAACACGTACCCTAATCCTAACCCGTACACTAAACCGAGCCCTAAACCTAACACTAACCCTAACCCTAACCCTAACCCATACCCTATGCCATACCCAAACCCCTCCCCGAACCCATACCCTAAGCCGTACCCTAAGCCTAACCCTAACCCTAGGCTACCCTTGACTGCTTCTGCCTCCAATAGATTTCCTAAGCACTAGTGTTTTAAGGAAAACCTTAAAAAGAGAATCCTAATGTGATTTCTTTATAATGGGTGTGTTCCTTATCTTATCCTAGTGTCTAAATCCTTCTCCATGGCTGGACGCCCAAATAATATTCCTTTACATGCTAAGGGGTATCTAGAGAGTGGGATAAGTTTAATAACTACCCTAACCCTAATGCTTCCCCTAACCCTAACCCCTACCCTAACCCTAACACGTACCCTAATCCTAACCCGTACCCTAAACCAAGCCCTAACCCTAACACTAACCGTAAACCTAAACCTAAACCATACCCTACGCCGTACCCAAACCCCTCCCCGAACCCCTACCCTAAGCCGTACCCTAACCCTAATCCTAAGCCTAACCCTAACCCTAGGCTACCCTTGACTGCTTCTGCCTCCAATAGATTTCCTAAGCACTAGTGTTTTAAGGAACAGCTTAAAAAGAGAATCTTAATGTGATTTCTTTATAATGGGTGTGTTCCTTATCTTATCCTAGTGTCTAAACTCTTCTCCATGGCTGGAACCCCAAATAATATTCCTTTACGTGCTATGGGGAATCTAGAAAGTGGGATACGTTTAATAACTACCCTAACCCTAACGCGTACCCTAACCCTAACCCCTACCCAAAAACTAACACGTACCCTAATCCTAACCCGTACCCTAAACCGAGCCCTAACCTTAACACTAACACTAACCCTAACCCTAACTCATACCCTACGCCGTACCCGAACCCCTCCCCGAACCCGTACCCTAAGCCGTACCCTAAGCCTAACCCTAACCCTAGGCTACCCTTGACTGCTTCTGCCTCCAATAGTTTTCCTAAGCACTAGTGTTTTAAGGAACAGCTTAAAAAGAGAATCCTAATGTGATTTCTTTATGATGGGTGTGTTCCTTATCTTATCCTAGTGTCTAAACTCTTCTCCATGGCTGGACCCACAAATAATATTCCTATACGTGTTATGGGGTATCTAGAAAGTGGGATAGGTTCAATAACTACCCTAACCCTAATGCGTACCCTAACCCTAACCCCTACCCTAAACCTAACACGTACCCTAATCCTAAACCGTACCCTAAACCGAGCCCTAACCCTAACACTAACCCTAACCCTAACCCATACCCTACGCCGTACCCGAACCCCTTCCCGAACACGTACCCTAACCCGTACCCTAATCCTAACCCTAAGCCTAACACTAACCCTAGGGTACCCTTGACTGCTTCTGCCTCCAATAGATTTCCTAAGCACTAGTGTTTTAAGGAACAGCTTAAAAAGAGAATCCTAATGTGATTTCTTTATAATGGGTGTGTTCCTTATCTTATCCTAGTGTCTAAACTCTTCTCCATGGCTGGACCCCCAAATAATATTCCTTTACGTGCTAAGGGGTATCTAGAGAGTGGGATAGGTTTAATAACTACCCTAACCCTAACGCGTACCCTATCCCTAACCACTACTCTAACCCTAACACGTACCCTAATCCTAACCCGTACCCTAAACCGAGCCCTAACCCTAACACTAACCCTAACCTTAACCCTAACCAATACCCTACGCCGTACCCGAATCCCTCCACGAACCCGTACCCTAAGCCGTACCCTATGCCTAACCCTAAGCCCTTTTTGGCCAACCAAGCAACCTGGAAAGGCAAATCAGCGCTACAAAGAAGACTCGCTACCCATCGGTCAAAAGGGCCATGCTGAAAAACCTGTCAAAACCAGAAATGCAGGACAGGCCATGGAGAAATGGGAGCCTTGCTACACTGATGGGCGGGATGTAAATTGCCAACAGCCACTCTGGAGAAGTGTACGGTGTGTCCTGCAACATCTAAAAAACACAGCTTAGAGAGCATAGGGCACTTCCACTCATGGGGGTATAAATTGGGAAAATGAAAAATCAGCAAGACACAAGCACCCCAAAGTTTAGGGCTGCTCTGTTGACAAGGACCTCCACTTCATTCCACCTTCAATATCCCAGGAAAGAGAAAAATGGATAAAGAAGTTGTGGTCCTTATGTACAATGGAATATCACTCAGCCATGAAATCAATGTCATAAGGCTAGTAGCAGCATGATGAGTGGATTTAGGTACGACGATTCTAAGTGAAATAAGTCACACAGAAAAGGACACTTCTCATAAGCTATCACTTATAGAGGGAATGTAAAAACCGTTACACTTGAACTGAATTACAAAACAGAACAGAGTCACACATGCAGAAAACACACTCTGGCTGCTTAACGGGAAAGGTGAGGTGGGGTGATACATAAAACAAGGGTTTCAAATTAGCTCAGATACCATTCCATAAACCCAATATGTAATAGACAAGACCTACTCCTTGCTCAGAGAACTGGACTCAACACGCCCTATTCACCGCACAAGTATATATCTGACTAGTAATAATCTTAAAAGCTATGTATTGATGTCTCTCTGTTAGTGTGTCAAGTGGGTGTAAAGCGGCATAAACACAGCAGTGAAAAGCAGCTAAACCCCACTATAAAAATAAATTAATTAAAAAAACCCGTGGAACAAAGACAGTGAAAGAGAGAGAAATTCTTACGAAATTCGTTAAGGGGCTGTGATGCAACCTCGATTGACCGTATCTAGACTCACAGCTGGATGAGACATAAGGGTGGACACTCTCGGGGCTGAGAGGTTTGGTGAGGTTGGGGGAGCAAACGCAGAGCCTTTAAAGTAATACTGCCTGTTACCCATCCCATGGGTCCCAAATCTACAGGTTCAAGGGCATCTTCCTACATCGAAAATATGCATGAGAAAACCATAAGGTGGTACACCGTGTGATCGGGAAAGGTTTCTAAAACGCAACTCATTTCTCATCTCCTTGTGCTCGGGTTCACCATTCCAGCTGCTTTACTAGCAATCTCCCTCCTTGGAGAATCAGCACCTTTAACCTCCTGTTCCGTACAGCTTGCAATTTGTCCTGAGCATGAACGGGAAGATGGGGAGCCAATGAGAGACTAGCTCTAGGTGTTGGGACAGGCACAGGTCACTCTATTTTCCCATCAGGAAGAAGAATTAACCACAGGCTCAGCCTGCCGCCCGGAACTAGAATAGGGCCTGAGGCCATCCTGAGCTTTTGCGGCTAGCTCCCAAAAAAGCAAGTTGAAAAATGGAGCTCAGGGGCACTGCAGTTCACAGACATGCAGAGTTATAAATGATAACGCGTACCCTAACCCTAACCCCTACCCTAACCCTAACACGTACCCTAATCCTAACCCGTACCCTACACCGAGCCCTAACCCTAACACTAACCCGAACCCTAACCCTAACCCATACCCTACACCGTACCCGAACCCCTCCCCGAACCCGTACCCTAAGCCTAACCCTAAGCCTAACCCTAACCCTAGGGTACCCTTGACTGCTTCTGCCTCCAATAGATTTCCTAAGCACTAGTGTTTTAAGGAACAGCTTAAAAAGAGAATCCTAATGTGATTTCTTTATAATAGATGTGTTCCTTATCTTATCCTAGTGTCTAAACTCTTCTCCATGGCTGGACCCCCAAATAATATTCCTTTACGTGCTAAGGGGTATCTAGAGAGTGGGATAGGTTTAATAACTACCCTATCCCTAACGCGTACCCTAACCCTAAACCCTACCCTAACCCTAACACGTACCCTAATCCTAACCCATACCCTAATCCGAGCCCTAACCCTAACACTAACCCTAACCCTAACCCTAACCCATACACTACGCCGTACCCAAACCCCTCCCCGAACCCGTACCCTAAGCCGTACCCTTAGCCTAACCCTAAGCCTAACCCTAACCCTAGGCTACCCTTGACTGCTTCTGCCTCCAATAGATTTCCTAAGCACTAGTGTTTTAAGGAACAGCTTAAAAAGAGAATCCTAATGTGATTTCTTTATAATGGGTGTGTTCCTTATCTTATCCTAGTGTCTAAACTCTTCTCCATGGCTGGACCCCCAAATAATATTCCTTTACGTGCTAAGGGGTATCTAGAGAGTGGGATAGGTTTAATAACTACCCTAACCCTAACGCGTACCCTAACCCTAACCCCTACCCTAACCCTAACACGTACCCTAATCCTAACCCATACCCTAAACCGAGCCCTAACCCTAACACTAACCGTAAACATAACCCTAACCCATACCCTACGCCGTACCCAAACCCCTCCCCGAACCCCTAACCTAAGCCGTACCCTAACCCTAACCCTAAGCCTAACCCTAACCCTAGGCTAGCCTTGACTGCTTCTGCCTCCAATAGATTTCCTAAGCACTAGTGTTTTAAGGAACAGCTTAAAAAGAGAATCCTAATGTGATTTCTTTATAATGGGTGTGTTCCTTATCTTATCCTAGTGTCTAAACTCTTCTCCATGGCTGGACCCCCAAATAATATTCCTTTACGTGCTAAGGGGTATCTAGAGAGTGGGATTGGTTTACTAACTACCCTAACCCTAACGCGTACCCTAAACCTAACCCCTACCCTAACCCTAACACATACCCTAAACCTAACCCGTACCCTAAACCGAGCCCTAACGCTAACACTAACCGTAACCCTAACCCTAACCCATACCCTACGCCGTACCCGAACCCATCCCCGAACCCGTACCCTAAGCCGTACCCTAAGCCTAACCCTAACCCTAACCCTAACCCTAGGCTACCCTTGACTGCTTCTGCCTCCAATAGATTTCCTAAGCACTAGTGTTTTAAGGAACAGCTTAAAAAGAGAATCCTAATGTGATTTCTTTATAATGGGTGTGTTCCTCATCTTATCCTAGTGTCTAAACTCTTCTCCATGGCTGGACCCCCAAATAATATTGCTTTACGTGCTAAGGGGTATCTAGAGAGTGGGATAGGTTTAATAACTACCCTAACCCTAACGCGTACCCTAACCCTAACCCCTACCCTAACCCTAACACGTACCCTAATCCTAATCCGTAACCTAAACCGAGCCCTAACCCTAACACTAACCGTAAACCTAAACCTAACCCATACCCTACGCCGTACCCAAACCCCTCCCCGAACCCCTACCCTAAACCATACCCTAACCCTAACCCTAAGCCTAACCCTAACCCTAGGCTAGCCTTGACTGCTTCTGCCTCCAATAGATTTCCTAAGCACTAGTGTTTTAAGGAACAGCTTAAAAAGAGAATCCTAATGTGATTTCTTTATAATGGGTGTGTTCCTTATCTTATCCTAGTGTCTAAACACTTTTCCATGGCTGGAACCCCAAATAATATTCCTTTACGTGCTATGGGGAATCTAGAAAGTGGGATAGGTTTAATAACTACCCTAACCCTAACGCGTACCCTAACCCTAACCCCTACCCTAACGCTAACACGTACCCTAATCCTAACCCGTACCCTAAACCAAGCCCAAACCTTAACACTAATACTAACCCTAACCCTAACTCATACCCTACGCCGTACCCGAACCCCTCCCCGAACCCGTACCCTAAGCTGTACCCTAACCCTAACCCTAAGCCTAACCCTAACCCTAGGCTACCCTTGACTGCTTCTGCCTCCAATAGATTTCCTAAGCACTAGTGTTTTAAAGAACAGCTTAAAAAGAGAATCCTAATGTGATTTCTTTATAATGGGTGTGTTCCTTATCTTATCCTAGTGTCTAAACTCTTCTCCATGGCTGGACCCCCAAATAATATTCCTTTACTTGCTAAGAGGTATCTAGAGAGTGGGATAGGTTTAATAACTACACTAACCCTAACGCGTACCCTAACCCTAACACCTACCCTAACCCTAACACGTACCCTAATCCTAACCCGTACCCTAAACCGAGCCCTAATCCTAACACTAACCGTAAACCTAAACCTAACCCATACCCTACGCCGTACCCAAACCCCTCCCCGAACCCCTACCCTAAGCCGTACCCTAACCCTAACCCTAACCCTAAGCCTAAGCCTAACCCTAACCCTAGGCTACCCTTGACTGCTTCTGCCTCCAATAGATTTCCTAAGCACTAGTGTTTTAAGGAACAGCTTAAAAAGAGAATCCTAATGTGATTTCTTTATAATGGGTGTGTTCCTTATCTTATCCTAGTGTCTAAACTCTTCTCCATGGCTGGACCCCCAAATAATATTCCTTTACGTGCTAAGGGGTATCTAGAGAGTGGGATAGGTTTAATAACTACCCTATCCCTAACGCGTACCCTAACCCTAAACCCTACCCTAACCCTAACACGTACCCTAATCCTAACCCATACCCTAAACCGAGCCCTAACCCTAACACTAACCCTAACCCTAACCCTAACCCATACACTACGCCGTACCCAAACCCCTCCCCGAACCCGTACCCTAAGCCGTACCCTAAGCCTAACCCTAAGCCTAACCCTAACCCTAGGCTACCCTTGACTGCTTCTGCCTCCAATAGATTTCCTAAGCACTAGTGTTTTAAGGAACAGCTTAAAAAGAGAATCCTAATGTGATTTCTTTATAATGGGTGTGTTCCTTATCTTATCCTAGTGTCTAAACTCTTCTCCATGGCTGGACCCCCAAATAATATTCCTTTACGTGCTAAGGGGTATCTAGAGAGTGGGATAGGTTTAATAACTACCCTAACCCTAACGCGTACCCTAACCCTAACCCCTACCCTAACCCTAACACGTACCCTAATCCTAACCCATACCCTAAACCGAGCCCTAACCCTAACACTAACCGTAAACATAACCCTAACCCATACCCTACGCCGTACCCAAACCCCTTCCCGAACCCCTACCCTAAGCCGTACCCTAACCCTAACCCTAAGCCTAACCCTAACCCTAGGCTAGCCTTGACTGCTTCTGCCTCCAATAGATTTCCTAAGCACTAGTGTTTTAAGGAACAGCTTAAAAAGAGAATCCTAATGTGATTTCTTTATAATGGGTGTGTTCCTTATCTTATCCTAGTGTCTAAACTCTTCTCCATGGCTGGACCCCCAAATAATATTCCTTTACGTGCTAAGGGGTATCTAGAGAGTGGGATTGGTTTACTAACTACCCTAACCCTAACGCGTACCCTAAACCTAACCCCTACCCTAACCCTAACACATACCCTAAACCTAACCCGTACCCTAAACCGAGCCCTAACGCTAACACTAACCGTAACCCTAACCCTAACCCATACCCTACGCCGTACCCGAACCCCTCCCCGAACCCGTACCCTAAGCCGTACCCTAAGCCTAACCCTAACCCTAACCCTAACCCTAACCCTAGGCTACCCTTGACTGCTTCTGCCTCCAATAGATTTCCTAAGCACTAGTGTTTTAAGGAACAGCTTAAAAAGAGAATCCTAATGTGATTTCTTTATAATGGGTGTGTTCCTCATCTTATCCTAGTGTCTAAACTCTTCTCCATGGCTGGACCCCCAAATAATATTGCTTTACGTGCTAAGGGGTATCTAGAGAGTGGGATAGGTTTAATAACTACACTAACCCTAACGCGTACCCTAACCCTAACACCTACCCTAACCCTAACACGTACCCTAATCCTAACCCGTACCCTAAACCGAGCCCTAATCCTAACACTAACCGTAAACCTAAACCTAACCCATACCCTACGCCGTACCCAAACCCCTCCCCGAACCCCTACCCTAAGCCGTACCCTAACCCTAACCCTAACCCTAAGCCTAACCCTAACCCTAGGCTACCCTTGACTGCTTCTGCCTCCAATAGATTTCCTAAGCACTAGTGTTTTAAGGAACAGCTTAAAAAGAGAATCATAATGTGATTTCTTTATAATGGGTGTGTTCCTTATCTTATCCTAGTGTCTAAACTCTTCTCCATGGCTGGAACCCCAAATAATATTCCTTTACGTGCTATGGGGAATCTAGAAAGTGGGATAGGTTTAATAACTACCCTAACCCGAACGCGTACCCTAACCCTAACCCCTACCCTAACCCTAACACGTACCCTACTCCTAACCCGTACCCTAAACCGAGCCCTATCCCTAACACTAACCCTAACCCTAACCCATATCCTACGCCATACCCGAACCCCTCCGCAAACCCGTACCCTAAGCCGTACCCTAACCCTAACCCTAGACTACCCTTGACTGCTTCTGCCTCCAATAGATTTCCTAAGCACTAGTGTTTTAAGGAACAGCTTAAAAAGAGAATCCTAATGTGATTTCTTTATAATGGGTGTGTTCCTTATCTTATCCTAGTGTCTAAACTCTTCTCCATGGCTGGACCCCCAAATAATATTCCTTTACTTGCTAAGAGGTATCTAGAGAGTGGGATAGGTTTAATAACTACCCTAACCCTAACGCGTACCCTAACCCTAACCCCTACCCTAACCCTAACACGTACCCTAATCCTAACTCGTACCCTAAACCGAGCCCTAATCCTAACACTAACCGTAAACCTAAACCTAACCCATACCCTACGCCGTACCCAAGCCCCTCCCCGAACCCCTACCCTAAGCCGTACCCTAACCCTAACCCTAACCCTAAGCCTAACCCTAACCCTAGGCTACCCTTGACTGCTTCTGCCTCCAATAGATTTCCTAAGCACTAGTGTTTTAAGGAACAGCTTAAAAAGAGAATCATAATGTGATTTCTTTATAATGGGTGTGTTCCTTATCTTATCCTAGTGTCTAAACTCTTCTCCATGGCTGGAACCCCAAATAATATTCCTTTACGTGCTATGGGGAATCTAGAAAGTGGGATAGGTTTAATAACTACCCTAACCCGAACGCGTACCCTAACCCTAACCCCTACCCTAACCCTAACACGTACCCTAATCCTAACCCGTACCCTAAACCGAGCCCTATCCCTAACACTAATCCTAACCCTAACCCATATCCTACACCATACCCGAACCCCTCCGCGAACCCGTACCCTAAGCCGTACCCTAACCCTAACCCTAGGCTACCCTTGACTGCTTCTGCCTCCAATAGATTTCCTAAGCACTAGTGTTTTAAGGAACAGCTTAAAAAGAGAATCCTAATGTGATTTCTTTATAATGGGTGTGTTCCTTATCTTATCCTAGTGTCTAAACACTTCTCCATGGCTGGAACCCCAAATAATATTCCTTTACGTGCTATGGGGAATCTAGAAAGTGGGATAGGTTTAATAACTACCCTAACCCTAACGCGTACCCTAACCCTAACCCCTACCCTAACCCTAATACGTACCCTAATCCTAACCCGTACCCTAAACCGAGCCCTATCCCTAACACTAACCCTAACCCTAACCCATATCCTACGCCATACCCGAACGTCTCCGCGAACCCGTACCCTAAGCCGTACCCTAACCCTAACCCTAGGCTACCCTTGACTGCTTCTGCCTCCAATAGATTTCCTAAGCACTAGTGTTTTAAGGAACAGCTTAAAAAGAGAATCCTAATGTGATTTCTTTATAATGGGTGTGTTCCTTATCTTATCCTAGTGTCTAAACTCTTCTCCATGGCTGGACCCCCAAATAATATTCCTTTACGTGCTAAGGGGTATCTAGATAGTGGGATAGGTTTAATAACTACCGTAACACTAACGCGTACCCTAACCCTAACCCCTACCCTAACTCTAACACGTACCCTAATCCTAACCCATACCCTAAACCGAGCCCTAAACTTAAAATTAACACTAACGCTAACCCTAACTCATACCCTACGCCGTACCCGAACCCCTCCCCGAACCCGTACCCTAAGCCGTACCCTAACCCTAACCCTAAGCCTAACCCTAACCCTAGGCTACCCTTGACTGCTTCTGCCTCCAATAGATTTCCTAAGAACTAGTGTTTTAAGGAACAGCTTAAAAAGAGAATCCTAATGTGATTTCTTTATAATGGGTGTGTTCCTTATATTATCCTAGTGTCTAAACTCTTCTCCATGGCTGGACCCCCAAATAATATTCCTTTACGTGCTAAGGGGTATCTAGAGAGTGGGATAGGTTTAATAACTACCCTAACCCTAACACGTACCCTAACCCTAACCCCTACCCTAACCCTAACACGTACCCTAATCCTAACCCGTACCCTACACCGAGCCCTAACCCTAACACTAACCCGAACCCTAACCCTAACCCATACCCTACACCGTACCCGAACCCCTCCCCGAACCCGTACCCTAAGCCTAACCCTAAGCCTAACCCTAACCCTAGGGTACCCTTGACTGCTTCTGCCTCCAATAGATTTCCTAAGCACTAGTGTTTTAAGGAACAGCTTAAAAAGAGAATCCTAATGTGATTTCTTTATAATGGGTGTGTTCCTTTTGTTATCCTAGTGTCTAAACCCTTCTCCATGGCTGGACCCCCAAATAATATTCATTTACGTGCTAAGGGGTATCTAGAGAGTGGGATAGGTTTAATAACTACCCTATCCCTAACGCGTACCCTAACCCTAAACCCTACCCTAACCCTAACACGTACCCTAATCCTAACCCATACCCTAAACCGAGCCCTAACCCTAACACTAACCCTAACCCTAACCCTAACCCATACACTACGCCGTACCCAAACCCCTCCCCGAACCCGTACCCTAAGCCGTACCCTAAGCCTAACCCTAAGCCTAACCCTAACCCATATCCTACACCGTACACGGACCCCTCCCCGAACCCGTAACCTAAGCCGTACAGTAACCCTAACCCTAAGCCTAACCCTAACCCTAGGCTACCCTTGACTGCTTCTGCCTCCAATAGATTTCCTAAGCACTAGTGTTTTAAGGAACAGCTTAAAAAGAGAATCCTAATGTGATTTCTTTATAATGGGTGTGTTCCTTATCTTATCCTAGTGTCTAAACTCTTCTCCATGGCTGGAACCCCAAATAATATTCCTTTACGTGCTATGGGGAATCTAGAAAGTGGGATAGGTTTAATAACTACCCTAACCCGAACGCGTACCCTAACCCTAACCCCTACCCTAACCCTAACACGTACCCTAATCCTAACCCGTACCCTAAACCGAGCCCTATCCCTAACACTAATCCTAACCCTAACACATATCCTACACCATACCCGAACCCCTCCGCGAACCCGTACCCTAAGCCGTACCCTAACCCTAACCCTAGGCTACCCTTGACTGCTTCTGCCTCCAATAGATTTCCTAAGCACTAGTGTTTTAAGGAACAGCTTAAAAAGAGAATCCTAATGTGATTTCTTTATAATGGGTGTGTTCCTTATCTTATCCTAGTGTCTAAACTCTTCTCCATGGCTGGACCCCCAAATAATATTCCTTTACGTGCTAAGGGGTATCTAGAGAGTGGGATAGGGTTAATACCTACCCTAACCCTAACGCGTACCCTAACCCTAACCCCTACCCTAACACTAACACGTACCCTAATCCTAACCCGTACCCTAAACAGAGCCCTAACCTTAACACTAACATTAACCCTAACCCTAACCCATACCCTACGCCGTACCCGAACCCCTCCCCGAACCCGTACCCTAAGCCGTACCCTAAGCCTAACCCTAAGCCTAACCCTAACCCTAGGCTAGCCTTGACTGCTTCTGCCTCCAATAGATTTCCTAAGCACTAGTGTTTTAAGGAACTGCTTAAAAAGAGAATCCTAATGTGATTTCTTTATAATGGGTGTGTTCCTTATCTTATCCTAGTGTCTAAACTCTTCTCCATGGCTGGAACCCCAAATAATATTCCTTTACGTGCTAAGGGGTATCTAGAGAGTGGGATTGGTTTACTAACTACCCTAACCCTAATGCGTACCCTAAACCTAACCCCTACCCTAACCCTAACACGTACCCTAAACCTAACCCGTACCCTAAACCGAGCCCTAAACCTAACACTAACCGTAACCCTAACCCTAACCCATACCCTGCGCCGTACCCGAACACCTCCCCGAACCCGTACCCTAAGCCGTACCCTAAGCCAAACCCTAAGCCTAACCCTAACCCTAGGCTACCCTTGACTGCTTCTGCCTCCAATAGATTTCCTAAGCACTAGTGTTTTAAGGAACAGCTTAAAAAGAGAATCATAATGTCATTTTTTTATAATAGGTGTGTTCCTTATCTTATCCTAGTGTCTAAACTCTTCTCCATGGCTGGAACCCCAAATAATATTCCTTTACTTGCTAAGAGGTATCTAGAGAGTGGGATAGGTTTAATAACTACCCTAACCCTAACGCGTACCCTAACCCTAACCCCTACCCTAACCCTAACACGTACCCTAATCCTAACCCGTAACTTAAACCGAGCCCTAACCCTAACACTAACCGTAAACATAACCCTAACCCATACCCTACGCCGTACCCAAACCCCTCCCCGAACCCCTACCCTAAGCCGTACCCTAACCCTAACCCTAAGCCTAACCCTAACCCTAGGCTTCCATTGACAGCTTCTGCCTCCAGTAGATTTCCTAAGCACTAGCGTTTCAAGGAACAGCTTAAAAAGAGAATCCTAAGGTGATTTCTTTATAATAGGTGTGTTCCTTATCTTATCCTAGTGTCTAAACTCTTCTCCATGGCTGGAACCCCAAATAATATTCCTTTACTTGCTAAGAGGTATCTAGAGAGTGGGATAGGTTTAATAACTACCCTAACCCTAACGCGTACCCTAACCCTAACCCCTACCCTAACCCTAACACGTACCCTAATCCTAACCCGTACCCTAAACCGAGCCCTAACCCTAACACTAACCGTAAACCTAAACCTAACCCATACCCTACGCCGTACCCAAACCCCTCCCCGAACCCCTACCCTAAGCCGTACCCTAACCCTAACCCTAACCCTAAGCCTAACCCTAACCCTAGGCTACCCTTGACTGCTTCTGCCTCCAATAGATTTCCTAAGCACTAGTGTTTTAAGGAACAGCTTAAAAAGAGAATCATAATGTGATTTCTTTATAATGGGTGTGTTCCTTATCTTATCCTAGTGTCTAAACTCTTCTCCATGGCTGGAACCCCAAATAATATTCCTTTACGTGCTATGGGGAATCTAGAAAGTGGGATAGGTTTAATAACTACCCTAACCCGAACGCGTACCCTAACCCTAACCCCTACCCTAACCCTAACACGTACCCTAATCCTAACCCGTACCCTAAACCGAGCCCTATCCCTAACACAAACCCTTACCCTAATCCATATCCTACGCCATACCCGAACCCCTCCGCGAACCCGTACCCTAAGCCGTACCCTAACCCTAACCCTAGGCTACCCTTGACTGCTTCTGCCTCCAATAGATTTCCTAAGTACTAGTGTTTTAAGGAACAGCTTAAAAAGAGAATCCTAATGTGATTTCTTTATAATGGGTGTGTTCCTTATCTTATCCTAGTGTCTAAACTCTTCTCCATGTCTGGACCCCCAAATAATATTCCTTTACGTGCTAAGGGGTATCTAGAGAGTGGGATAGGTTTAATACCTACCCTAACCCTAACGCGTACCCTAACCCTAACCCCTACCCTAACACTAACACGTACCCTAATCCTAACCCGTACCCTAAACAGAGCCCTAACCTTAACACTAACATTAACCCTAACCCTAACCCATACCCTACGCCGTACCCGAACCGCTCCCCGAACCCGTACCCTAAGCCGTACCCTAAGCCTAACCCTAAGCCTAACCCTAACCCTAGGCTACCCTTGACTGCTTCTGCCTCCAATAGATTTCCTAAGCACTAGTGTTTTATGGAACAGCTTAAAAAGAGAATCCTAAAGTGATTTCTTTATAATGGGTGTGTTCCTTATCTTATCCTAGTTTCTAAACTCTTCTCCATGGCTGGACCCCCAAATAATATTCCTTTACGTGCTAAGGGGTATCTAGAGAGTGGGATAGGTTTAATAACTACCCTATCCCTAACGCGTAACCTAACCCTAACCCCTACCCTAACCCTAACACGTACCCTAATCCTAACCCGTAACTTAAACCGAGCCCTAACCCTTACACTAACCGTAAACATAACCCTAACCCATACCCTACGCCGTACCCAAACCCCTCCCCGAACCCCTACCCTAAGCCGTACCCTAACCCTAACCCTAAGCCTACCCCTAACCCTAGGCTAGCCTTGACTGCTTCTGCCTCCAATAGATTTCCTAAGCACTAGTGTTTTAAGGAACAGCTTAAAAAGAGAATCCTAATGTGATTTCTTTATAATGGGTGTGTTCCTTATCTTATCCTAGTGTCTAAACTCTTCTCCATGGCTGGACCCCCAAATAATATTCCTTTACGTGCTAAGGGGTATCTAGAGAGTGGGATTGGTTTACTAACTACCCTAACCCTAACGCGTACCCTAAACCTAACCCCTACCCTAACCCTAACACGTACCCTAAACCTAACCCGTACCCTAAACCGAGCCCTAACCCTAACACTAACCGTAACCCTAACCCTAACCCATACCCTACGCCGTACCCGAACCCCTCCCCGAACCCGTACCCTAAGCCGTACCCTAAGCCAAACCCTAAGCCTAACCCTAACCCTAGGCTACCCTTGACTGCTTCTGCCTCCAATAGATTTCCTAAGCACTAGTGTTTTAAGGAACAGCTTAAAAAGAGAATCATAATGTCATTTTTTTATAATAGGTGTGTTCCTTATCTTATCCTAGTGTCTAAACTCTTCTCCATGGCTGGAACCCCAAATAATATTCCTTTACTTGCTAAGAGGTATCTAGAGAGTGGGATAGGTTTAATAACTACCCTAACCCTAACGCGTACCCTAACCCTAACCCCTACCCTAACCCTAACACGTACCCTAATCCTAACCCGTAACTTAAACCGAGCCCTAACCCTAACACTAACCGTAAACATAACCCTAACCCATACCCTACGCCGTACCCAAACCCCTCCCCGAACCCCTACCCTAAGCCGTACCCTAACCCTAACCCTAAGCCTAACCCTAAACCTAGGCTTCCATTGACTGCTTCTGCCTCCAGTAGATTTCCTAAGCACTAGCGTTTCAAGGAACAGCTTAAAAAGAGAATCCTAATGTGATTTCTTTATAATGGGTGTGTTCCTTATCTTATCCTAGTGTCTAAACGCTTCTCCATGGCTGGACCCCCAAATAATATTCCTTTACGTGCTAAGGGGTATCTAGAGAGTGGGATAGGTTTAATAACTACCCTAACCCTAACGCGTAACCTAACCCTAACCCCTACCCTAACCCTAACACGTACCCTAATCCTAACCCGTACCCTAAACCAAGCCCTAACCCTAACACTAACCGTAAACATAACCCTAACCCATACCCTACGCCATACCCAAACCCCTCCCCGAACCCCTACCCTAAGCCGTACCCTAACCCTAACCCTAAGCTTAACCCTAACCCTAGGCTACCCTTGACTGCTTCTGCCTCCAATAGATTTCCTAAGCACTAGTGTTTTAAGGAACAGCTTAAAAGGAGAATCCTAATGTGATTTCTTTATAATGGGTGTGTTCCTTATCTTATCCTAGTGTCTAAACTCTTCTGCATGGCTGGACCCCCAAATAATATTCCTTTACTTGCTAAGAGGTATCTAGAGAGTGGGATAGCTTTAATAACTACCCTAACCCTAACGCGTACCCTAACCCTAACCCCTACCCTAACCCTAACACGTACCCTAATCCTAACCCGTACCCTAAACCGAGCCCTAACCCTAACACTAACCGTAAACCTAAACCTAACCCATACCCTACGCCGTACCCAAACCCCTCCCCGAACCCCTACCCTAAGCCGTACCCTAACCCTAACCCTAACCCTAAGCCTAACCCTAACCCTAGGCTACCCTTGACTGCTTCTGCCTCCAATAGATTTCCTAAGCACTAGTGTTTTAAGGAACAGCTTAAAAAGAGAATCATAATGTCATTTTTTTATAATAGGTGTGTTCCTTATCTTATCCTAGTGTCTAAACTCTTCTCCATGGCTGGAACCCCAAATAATATTCCTTTACGTGCTATGGGGAATCTAGAAAGTGGGATAGCTTTAATAACTACCCTAACCCTAACGCGTACCCTAACCCTAACCCCTACCCTAACCCTAACACGTACCCTAATCCTAACCCGTACCCTACACCGAGCCCTAACCCTAACACTAACCCGAACCCTAACCCTAACCCATACCCTACACCGTACCCGAACCCCTCCCCGAACCCGTACCCTAAGCCCTACCCTAAGCCTAACACTAAGGATAACCCTAAACCTAGGCTACCCTTGACTGTTTCTGCCTCCAATAGATTTCCTAAGCACTAGTGTTTGAAGGAACAGCTTAAAAAGAGAATCCTAATGTGATTTCTTTATAATGGGTGTGTTCCTTATCTTATCCTAGTGTCTAAACTCTTCTCCATGGCTGGACCCCCAAATAATATTCCTTTACGTGCTAAGGGGTATCTAGAGAGTGGGATAGGTTTAATAACTACCCTAACCCTAACACGTACCCTAACCCTAACCCCTACCCTAACCCTAACACGTACCCTAATCCTAACCCGTACCCTACACCGAGCCCTAACCCTAACACTAACCCGAACCCTAACCCTAACCCATTCACTACGCCGTACCCAAACCCCTCCCCGAACCCGTACCCTAAGCCGTACCCTAAGCCTAACCCTAAGCCTAACCCTAACCCTAGGCTACCCTTGACTGCTTCTGCCTCCAATAGATTTTCTAAGCACTAGTGTTTTAAGGAACAGCTTAAAAAGAGAATCATAATGTGATTTCTTTATAATGGGTGTGTTCCTTATCTTATCCTAGTGTCTAAACTCTTCTCCATGGCTGGAACCCCAAATAATATTCCTTTACGTGCTATGGGGAATCTAGAAAGTGGGATAGGTTTAATAACTACCCTAACCCGAACGCGTACCCTAACCCTAACCCTAACACGTACCCTAATCCTAACCCGTACCCTAAACCGAGCCCTATCCCTAACACTAATCCTAACCCTAACCCATATCCTACACCATACCCGAACCCCTCCGCGAACCCGTACCCTAAGCCGTACCCTAACCCTAACCCTAGGCTACCCTTGACTGCTTCTGCCTCCAATAGATTTCCTAAGCACTAGTGTTTTAAGGAACAGCTTAAAAAGAGAATCCTAATGTGATTTCTTTATAATGGGTGTGTTCCTTATCTTATCCTAGTGTCTAAACTCTTCTCCATGTCTGGACCCCCAAATAATATTCCTTTATGTGCTAAGGGGTATCTAGAGAGTGGGATAGGGTTAATACCTACCCTAACCCTAACGCGTACCCTAACCCTAACCCCTACCCTAACACTAACACGTACCCTAATCCTAACCCGTACCCTAAACAGAGCCCTAACCTTAACACTAACATTAACCCTAACCCTAACCCATACCCTACGCCGTACCCGAACCCCTCCCCGAACCCGTACCCTAAGCCGTACCCTAAGCCTAACCCTAAGCCTAACCCTAACCCTAGGCTAGCATTGACTACTTCTGCCTCCAATAGATTTCCTAAGCACTAGTGTTTTAAGGAACTGCTTAAAAAGAGAATCCTAATGTGATTTCTTTATAATGGGTGTGTTCCTTATCTTATCCTAGTGTCTAAACTCTTCTCCATGGCTGGAACCCCAAATAATATTCCTTTACGTGCTAAGGGGTATCTAGAGAGTGGGATTGGTTTACTAACTACCCTAACCCTAATGCGTACCCTAAACCTAACCCCTACCCTAACCCTAACACGTACCCTAAACCTAACCCGTACCCTAAACCGAGCCCTAACCCTAACACTAACCGTAACCCTAACCCTAACCCATACCCTGCGCCGTACCCGAACACCTCCCCGAACCCGTACCCTAAGCCGTACCCTAAGCCAAACCCTAAGCCTAACCCTAACCCTAGGCTACCCTTGACTGCTTCTGCCTCCAATAGATTTCCTAAGCACTAGTGTTTTAAGGAACAGCTTAAAAAGAGAATCATAATGTCATTTTTTTATAATAGGTGTGTTCCTTATCTTATCCTAGTGTCTAAACTCTTCTCCATGGCTGGAACCCCAAATAATATTCCTTTACTTGCTAAGAGGTATCTAGAGAGTGGGATAGGTTTAATAACTACCCTAACCCTAACGCGTACCCTAACCCTAACCCCTACCCTAACCCTAACACGTACCCTAATCCTAACCCGTAACTTAAACCGAGCCCTAACCCTAACACTAACCGTAAACATAACCCTAACCCATACCCTACGCCGTACCCAAACCCCTCCCCGAACCCCTACCCTAAGCCGTACCCTAACCCTAACCCTAAGCCTAACCCTAACCCTAGGCTTCCATTGACTGCTTCTGCCTCCAGTAGATTTCCTAAGCACTAGCGTTTCAAGGAACAGCTTAAAAAGAGAATCCTAAGGTGATTTCTTTATAATGGGTGTGTTCCTTATCTTATCCTAGTGTCTAAACGCTTCTCCATGGCTGGACCCCCAAATAATATTCCTTTACGTGCTAAGGGGTATCTAGAGAGTGGGATAGGTTTAATAACTACCCTAACCCTAACGCGTACCCTAACCCTAACCCCTACCCTAACCCTAACACGTACCCTAATCCTAACCCGTACCCTAAACCGAGCCCTAACCCTAACACTAACCGTAAACCTAAACCTAACCCATACCCTACGCCGTACCCAAACCCCTCCCCGAACCCCTACCCTAAGCCGTACCCTAACCCTAACCCTAACCCTAAGCCTAACCCTAACCCTAGGCTACCCTTGACTGCTTCTGCCTCCAATAGATTTCCTAAGCACTAGTGTTTTAAGGAACAGCTTAAAAAGAGAATCATAATGTGATTTCTTTATAATGGGTGTGTTCCTTATCTTATCCTAGTGTCTAAACTCTTCTCCATGGCTGGAACCCCAAATAATATTCCTTTACGTGCTATGGGGAATCTAGAAAGTGGGATAGGTTTAATAACTACCCTAACCCGAACGCGTACCCTAACCCTAACCCCTACCCTAACCCTAACACGTACCCTAATCCTAACCCGTACCCTAAACCGAGCCCTATCCCTAACAGAAACCCTTACCCTAATCCATATCCTACGCCATACCCGAACCCCTCCGCGAACCCGTACCCTAAGCCGTACCCTAACCCTAACCCTAGGCTACCCTTGACTGCTTCTGCCTCCAATAGATTTCCTAAGCACTAGTGTTTTAAGGAACAGCTTAAAAAGAGAATCCTAATGTGATTTCTTTATAATGGGTGTGTTCCTTATCTTATCCTAGTGTCTAAACTCTTCTCCATGTCTGGACCCCCAAATAATATTCCTTTACGTGCTAAGGGGTATCTAGAGAGTGGGATAGGTTTAATACCTACCCTAACCCTAACGCGTACCCTAACCCTAACCCCTACCCTAACACTAACACGTACCCTAATCCTAACCCGTACCCTAAACAGAGCCCTAACCTTAACACTAACATTAACCCTAACCCTAACCCATACCCTACGCCGTACCCGAACCGCTCCCCGAACCCGTACCCTAAGCCGTACCCTAAGCCTAACCCTAAGCCTAACCCTAACCCTAGGCTACCCTTGACTGCTTCTGCCTCCAATAGATTTCCTAAGCACTAGTGTTTTATGGAACAGCTTAAAAAGAGAATCCTAAAGTGATTTCTTTATAATGGGTGTGTTCCTTATCTTATCCTAGTTTCTAAACTCTTCTCCATGGCTGGACCCCCAAATAATATTCCTTTACGTGCTAAGGGGTATCTAGAGAGTGGGATAGGTTTAATAACTACCCTATCCCTAACGCGTAACCTAACCCTAACCCCTACCCTAACCCTAACACGTACCCTAATCCTAACCCGTAACTTAAACCGAGCCCTAACCCTAACACTAACCGTAAACATAACCCTAACCCATACCCTACGCCGTACCCAAACCCCTCCCCGAACCCCTACCCTAAGCCGTACCCTAACCCTAACCCTAAGCCTACCCCTAACCCTAGGCTAGCCTTGACTGCTTCTGCCTCCAATAGATTTCCTAAGCACTAGTGTTTTAAGGAACAGCTTAAAAAGAGAATCCTAATGTGATTTCTTTATAATGGGTGTGTTCCTTATCTTATCCTAGTGTCTAAACTCTTCTCCATGGCTGGACCCCCAAATAATATTCCTTTACGTGCTAAGGGGTATCTAGAGAGTGGGATTGGTTTACTAACTACCCTAACCCTAACGCGTACCCTAAACCTAACCCCTACCCTAACCCTAACACGTACCCTAAACCTAACCCGTACCCTAAACCGAGCCCTAACCCTAACACTAACCGTAACCCTAACCCTAACCCATACCCTACGCCGTACGCGAACCCCTCCCCGAACCCGTAACCTAAGCCGTACCCTAAGCCAAACCCTAAGCGTAACCCTAACCCTAGGCTACCCTTGACTGCTTCTGCCTCCAATAGATTTCCTAAGCACTAGTGTTTTAAGGAACAGCTTAAAAAGAAAATCATAATGTCATTTTTTTATAATAGGTGTGTTCCTTATCTTATCCTAGTGTCTAAACTCTTCTCCATGGCTGGAACCCCAAATAATATTCCTTTACTTGCTAAGAGGTATCTAGAGAGTGGGATAGGTTTAATAACTACACTAACCCTAACGCGTACCCTAACCCTAACCCCTACCCTAACCCTAACACGTACCCTAATCCTAACCCGTAACTTAAACCGAGCCCTAACCCTAACACTAACCGTAAACATAACCCTAACCCATACCCTACGCCGTACCCAAATCCCTACCCGAACCCCTACCCTAAGCCGTACCCTAACCCTAACCCTAAGCCTAACCCTAAACCTAGGCTTCCATTGACTGCTTCTGCCTCCAGTAGATTTCCTAAGCACTAGCGTTTCAAGGAACAGCTTAAAAAGAGAATCCTAATGTGATTTCTTTATAATGGGTGTGTTCCTTATCTTATCCTAGTGTCTAAACGCTTCTCCATGGCTGGACCCCCAAATAATATTCCTTTACGTGCTAAGGGGTATCTAGAGAGTGGGATAGGTTTAATAACTACCCTAACCCTAACGCGTAACCTAACCCTAACCCCTACCCTAACCCTAACACGTACCCTAATCCTAACCCGTACCCTAAACCAAGCCCTAACCCTAACACTAACCGTAAACATAACCCTAACCCATACCCTACGCCATACCCAAACCCCTCCCCGAACCCCTACCCTAAGCGGTACCCTAACCCTAACCCTAAGCTTAACCCTAACCCTAGGCTACCCTTGACTGCTTCTGCCTCCAATAGATTTCCTAAGCACTAGTGTTTTAAGGAACAGCTTAAAAGGAGAATCCTAATGTGATTTCTTTATAATGGGTGTGTTCCTTATCTTATCCTAGTGTCTAAACTCTTCTGCATGGCTGGACCCCCAAATAATATTCCTTTACTTGCTAAGAGGTATCTAGAGAGTGGGATAGCTTTAATAACTACCCTAACCCTAACGCGTACCCTAACCCTAACCCCTACCCTAACCCTAACACGTACCCTAATCCTAACCCGTACCCTAAACCGAGCCCTAACCCTAACACTAACCGTAAACCTAAACCTAACCCATACCCTACGCCGTACCCAAACCCCTCCCCGAACCCCTACCCTAAGCCGTACCCTAACCTTAACCCTAACCCTAAGCCTAACCCTAACCCTAGGCTACCCTTGACTGCTTCTGCCTCCAATAGATTTCCTAAGCACTAGTGTTTTAAGGAACAGCTTAAAAAGAGAATCATAATGTCATTTTTTTATAATAGGTGTGTTCCTTATCTTATCCTAGTGTCTAAACTCTTCTCCATGGCTGGAACCCCAAATAATATTCCTTTACGTGCTATGGGGAATCTAGAAAGTGGGATAGCTTTAATAACTACCCTAACCCTAACGCGTACCCTAACCCTAACCCCTACCCTAACCCTAACACGTACCCTAATCCTAACCCGTACCCTACACCGAGCCCTAACCCTAACACTAACCCGAACCCTAACCCTAACCCATACCCTACACCGTACCCGAACCCCTCCCCGAACCCGTACCCTAAGCCGTACCCTAACCCTAACCCTAAGCCTAACAGTAACCCTAGGCTACCCTTGACTGCTTCTGCCTCCAATAGATTTCCTAAGCACTAGTGTTTTAAGGAACAGCTTAAAAAGAGAATCCTAATGTGATTTCTTTATAATGGGTGTGTTCCTCATCTTATCCTAGTGTCTAAACTCTTCTCCATGGCTGGACCCCCAAATAATATTGCTTTACGTGCTAAGGGGTATCTAGAGAGTGGGATAGGTTTAATAACTACCCTAACCCTAACGCGTACCCTAACCCTAACCCCTACCCTAACCCTAACACGTACCCTAATCCTAATCCGTACCCTAAACCAAGCCCTAACCCTAACACTAACAGTAAACCTAAACCTAACCCATACCCTACGCCGTACCCAAACCCCTCCCCGAACCCCTACCCTAAGCCGTACCCTAACCCTAACCCTAAGCCTAACCCTAACCCTAGGCTACCCTTGACTGCTTCTGCCTCCAATAGATTCCCTAAGCACTAGTGTTTTAAGGAACAGCTTAAAAAGAGAATCCTAATGTGATTTCTTTATAATGGGTGTTTTCCATATCTTATCCTAGTGTCTAAACACTTCTCCATGGCTGGAACCCCAAATAATATTCCTTTACGTGCTATGGGGAATCTAGAAAGTGGGATACGTTAAATAACTACCCTAACCCTAACGCGTACCCTAACCCTAACCCCTACCCTAACCCTAACACGTACCCTAATCCTAACCCGTACCCTAAACCGAGCCCTAACCCTAACACTAACCCTAACCCTAACCCATATCCTACGCCGTACCCGAACCCCTCCGCGAACCCGTACCCTAAGCCGTACCCTAACCCTAACCCTAAGCCTAACAGTAACCCTAGGCTACCCTTGACTGCTTCTGCCTCCAATAGATTTCCTAAGCACTATTGTTTTAAGGAACAGCTTAAAAAGAGAATCCTAATGTGATTTCTTTATAATGGGTGTGTTCCTCATCTTATCCTAGTGTCTAAACTCTTTTCCATGGCTGGACCCCCAAATAATATTGCTTTACGTGCTAAGGGGTATCTAGAGAGTGGGATAGGTTTAATAACTACCCTAACCCTAACGCGTACCCTAACCCTAACCCCTACCCTAACCCTAACACGTACCCTAATCCTAATCCGTACCCTAAACCAAGCCCTAACCCTAACACTAACCGTAAACCTAAACCTAACCCATACCCTACGCCGTACCCAAACCCCTCCCCGAACCCCTACCCTAAGCCGTACCCTAACCCTAACCCTAAGCCTAACCCTAACCCTAGGCTACCCTTGACTGCTTCTGCCTCCAATAGATTCCCTAAGCACTAGTGTTTTAAGGAACAGCTTAAAAAGAGAATCCTAATGTGATTTCTTTATAATGGGTGTTTTCCTTATCTTATCCTAGTGTCTAAACACTTCTCCATGGCTGGAACCCCAAATAATATTCCTTTACGTGCTATGGGGAATCTAGAAAGTGGGATAGGTTTAGTAACTACCCTAACCCTAACGCGTACCCTAACCCTAACCCCTACCCTAACGCTAAACACGTACCCTAATCCTAACCCGTACCCTAAACCGAGCCCTAACCCTAACACTAACCCTAACCCTAACCCATATCCTACGCCGTACCCGAAACCCTCCGCGAACCCGTACCCTAAGGCGTACCCTAACCCTAACCCTAAGCCTAAGAGTAACCCTAGGCTACCCTTGACTGCTTCTGCCTCCAATAGATTTCCTAAGCACTAGTGTTTTAAGGAACAGCTTAAAAAGAGAATCCTAATGTGATTTCTTTATAATGGGTGTGTTCCTTATCTTATCCTAGTGTCTAAACTCTTCTCCATGGCTGGACCCCCAAATAATATTCCTTTACGTGCTAAGGGGTATCTAGAGAGCGGGATAGGTTTAATAACTACCCTAACACTAACGCGTACCCTAACCCTAACCCCTACCCTAACTCTAACACGTACCCTAATCCTAACCCATACCCTAAACCGAGCCCTAAACTTAACACTAACACTAACCCTAACCCTAACTCATACCCTACGCCGAACCCGAACCCCTCCCCGAACCCGTACTCTAAGCTGTACCCTAACACTAACCATAAGCCTAACCCTAACCCTGGGCTACCCTTGACTGCTCTTGCCTCCAATAGATTTCCTAAGCACTAGTGTTTTAAGGAACAGCTTAAAAAGAGAATCCTAATGTGATTTCTTTATAATGGGTGTGTTCCTTATCTTATCCTAGTGTCTAAACACTTCTCCATGGCTGGACCCCCAAATAATATTCCTTTACGTGCTAAGGGGTATCTAGAGAGTGGGATAGGTTTAATACCTACCCTAACCCTAACACGTACCCTAACCCTAACCCCTACCCTAACACTAACACGTACCCTAAACAGAGCCCTAAACTTAACACTAACACTAACCCTAACCCTAACCCATACCCTACGCCGTTCCCGAACCCCTCCCCGAACCCGTACCCTAAGCCGTACCCTAAGCCTAACCCTAAGCCTAACCCTAACCCTAGGCTACCCTTGACTGCTTCTGCGTCCAATAGATTTCCTAAGCACTAGTGTTTTAAGGAACAGCTTAAAAAGAGAATCCTAATGTGATTTCTTTATAATGGGTGTGTTCCTTATCTTATCCTAGTGTCTAAACTCTTCTCCATGGCTGAACCCCCAAATAATATTCCTTTACGTGCCAAGGGGTATCTAGAGAGTGGGATAGGTTTACTAACTACCCTAACCCTAACGCATACCCTAACCCTAACCCCTACCCTGAACCTAAAACGTACCCTAATCCTAACCCGTACCCTAAACCGAGCCCTAACCCTAACACTAAACCTAACCCATACCCTACGCCGTACCCGAACCCCTCCCCGAACCCGTCCCCTAAGCCGTACCCTAACCCTAACACTAAGCCTAACCCTAACCCTAGGCTACCCTTGACTGCTTCTGCCTCCAATAGATTTCCTAAGCACTAGTGTTTTAAGGAACAGCTTAAAAAGAGAATCCTAATGTGATTTCTTTATAATGGGTGTGTTCCTTATCTTATCCTAGTTTCTAAACTCTTCTCCATGGCTGGACCCCCAAATAATATTCCTTTACGTGCTAAGGGGTATCTAGAGAGTGGGATAGGTTTAATAACTACCCTATCCCTAACGCGTAACCTAACCCTAACCCCTACCCTAACCCTAACACGTACCCTAATCCTAACACGTAACTTAAACCGAGCCCTAACGCTAACACTAACCGTAAACATAACCCTAACCCATACCCTACGCTGTACCCAAACCCCTCCCCGAACCCCTACCCTAAGCCGTACACTAACCCTAACCCTAAGCCTAACCCTAACCCTAGGCTACCCTTGACTGCTTCTGCCTCCAATAGATTTCCTAAGCACTAGTGTTTCAAGGAACAGCTTAAAAAGAGAATCCTAATGTGATTTCTTTATAATGGGTGTGTTCCTTATCTTATCCTAGTGTCTAAACGCTTCTCCATGGCTGGACCCCCAAATAATATTCCTTTACGTGCTAAGGGGTATCTAGAGAGAGGGATAGGTTTAATAACTACCCTAACCCTAACGCGTAACCTAACCCTAACCCCTACCCTAACCCTAACACGTAACCTAATCCTAACCCGTACCCTAAACCAAGCCCTAACCCTAACACTAACCGTAAACATAACCCTAACCCATACCCTACGCCGTACCCAAACCCCTCCCCGAACCCCTACCCTAAGCCGTACCCTAACCCTAACCCTAAGCCTACCCCTAACCCTAGGCTAGCCTTGACTGCTTCTGCCTCCAATAGATTTCCTAAGCACTAGTGTTTTAAGGAACAGCTTAAAAAGAGAATCCTAATGTGATTTCTTTATAATGGGTGTGTTCCTTATCTTATCCTAGTGTCTAAACTCTTCTCCATGGCTGGACCCCCAAATAATATTCCTTTACGTGCTAAGGGGTATCTAGAGAGGGGGATAGGTTTACTAACTACCCTAACCCTAACGCGTACCCTAACCCTAACCCCTACCCTAACCCTAACACGTACCCTAAACCTAACCCGTACCCTAAACCGAGCCTTAACCCTAACACTAACCGTAACACTAACCCTAGCCCATACCCTACGCCGTACACGAACCCCTCCCCGAACCCGTAACCTAAGCCGTACCCTAACCCTAACCCTAAGCCTAACCCTAACCCTAGGCTACCCTTGACTGCTTCTGCCTCCAATAGATTTCCTAAGCACTAGTGTTTTAAGGAACAGCTTAAAAAGAGAATCCTAATGTGATTTCTTTATAATGGGTGTGTTCCTTATCTTATCCTAGTGTCTAAACTCTTCTCCATGGCTGGACCCCCAAATAATATTCCTTTACGTGCTAAGGGGTATCTAGAGAGTGGGATAGGTTTAATAACTACCCTAACCCTAATGCGTACCCTAACCCTAACCCCTACCCTAACCCTAACACGTACCCTAATCCTAACCCGTACCCTAAACCGAGCCCTAACCCTAACAATAACCCTAACCCTAACCCTAACCCATACCCTACGCCGTACGCGAACCCCTCCCCGAACCCGTAACCTAAGCCGTACCGTAAACCTAACCCTAAGCCTAACCCTAACCCTAGGCTACCCTTGACTGCTTCTGCCTCCAATAGATTTCCTAAGCACTATTGTTTTAAGGAACAGCTTAAAAAGGGAATCCTAATGTGATTTCTTTATAATAGGTGTGTTCCTTATCTTATCCTAGTGTCTAAACCCTTCTCCATGGCTGGACCCCCAAATAATAATCCTTTACGTGCTATGGGTATCTAGAGAGTGGGATAGGTTTAATAACTACCCTAACCCTAACACGTACCCTAACCCTAACCCCTACCCTAACCCTAACACTAACCCTAACCCTAACCCTAACCCATACCCTACTCCGTACCCGAACCCCTCCCCGAACCCGTAACCTAAGCCATACCCTAAGCCTAACCCTAAGCCTCACCCTAAACCTAGGCTACCCTTGACTGCTTCTGCCTCCAATAGATTTCCTAAGCACTATTGTTTTAAGGAAAGGCTTAAAAAGAGAATCCTAATGTGATTTCTTTATAATGGGTGTGTTCCTTATCTTATCCTAGTGTCTAAATTCTTCTCCATGGCTGGACCCCCAAATAATATTCCTTTACGTGCTAAGGGGTATCTAGAGAGTGGGATAGGTTTAATAACTACCCTAACCCTAACGCGTACCCTAACTCTAACCCCTACCCTAACCCTAACACGTACCCTAATCCTAACCCGTACCCTAAACCGAGCCCTAACCCTAACACTAACCCTAACCCTAACCCTAACCCATACCCTACGCCGTACCCGAACCCCTCCCCGAACCCGTACCCTAAGCCCTACCCTAAGCCTAACACTAAGGATAACCCTAAACCTAGGCTACCCTTGAATGCTTCTGCCTCCAATAGATTTCCTAAGCACTAGTGTTTGAAGGAACAGCTTAAAAAGAGAATCCTAATGTGATTTCTTTATAATGGGTGTGTTCCTTATCTTATCCTAATGTCTGAACTCTTCTCCATGGCTGGACCCCCAAATAATATTCCTTTACGTGCTAAGGGGTATCTAGAGAGTGGGATAGGTTTAATAACTACCCTAACCCTAACGCGTACCCTAACCCTAACCCCAACCCTAACACGTACCCTAATCCTAACCCGTACCCTAAACCGAGCCCTAACCCTAACAATAACCCTAACCCTAACCCTAACCCATACCCTACGCCGTACGCGAACCCCTCCCCGAACCCGTAACCTAAGCCGTACCGTAAACCTAACCCTAAGCCTAACCCTAACCCTAGACTACCCTTGACTGCTTCTGCCTCCAATAGATTTCCTAAGCACTAGTGTTTTAAGGAACAGCTTAAAAAGGGAATCCTAATGTGATTTCTTTATAATAGGTGTGTTCCTTATCTTATCCTAGTGTCTAAATTCTTCTCCATGGCTGGACCCCCAAATAATATTCCTTTACGTGCTAAGGGGTATCTAGAGAGTGGGATAGGTTTAATAACTACCCTAACCCTAACACGTACCCTAACCCTAACCCCTACCCTAACCCTAACACGTACCCTAATCCTAACCCGTACCCTAAACCGAGCCCTAACCCTAACACTAACTGTAAACCTAAACCTAAACCATACCCTATGCCGTACCCAAACCCCTCCCCGAACCCCTACCCTAAGCCGTACCCTAACCCTAACCCTAAGCCTAACCGTAACCCTACTCTACCCTTGACTGCTTCTGCCTCCAATAGATTTCCTAAGCACTAGTGTTTTAAGGAACAGCTTAAAAAGAGAATCCTAATGTGATTTCTTTATAATGGGTGTGTTCCTTATCTTATCCTAGTGTCTAAACTCTTCTCCATGGCTGGACCCCCAAATAATATTCCTTTACGTGCTAAGGGGTATCTAGAGAGTGGGATAGGTTTAATAACTACCCTAACCCTAACGCGTACCCTAACCCTAACCCCAACCCTAACACTTACCCTAATCCTAACCCGTACCCTAAACCGAGCCCTAACCCTAACAATAACCCTAACCCTAACCCTAACCCATACCCTACGCCGTACGCGAACCCCTCCCCGAACCCGTAACCTAAGCCGTACCGTAAACCTAACCCTAAGCCTAACCCTAACCCTAGGCTACCCTTGACTGCTTCTGCCTCCAATAGATTTCCTAAGCACTAGTGTTTTAAGGAACAGCTTAAAAAGGGAATCCTAATGTGATTTCTTTATAATAGGTGTGTTCCTTATCTTATCCTAGTGTCTAAACCCTTCTCCATGGCTGGACCCCCAAATAATAATCCTTCACGTGCTATGGGTATCTAGAGAGTGGGATAGGTTTAATAACTACCCTAACCCTAACACGTACCCTAACCCTAACCCCTACCCTAACCCTAACACGTACCCTAATCCTAACCCGTACCCTAAACCGAGCCCTAACCCTAACACTAACTGTAAACCTAAACCTAAACCATACCCTATGCCGTAACCAAACCCCTCCCCGAAACCCTACCCTAAGCCGTACCCTAACCCTAACCCTAAGCCTAACCGTAACCCTACTCTACCCTTGACTGCTTCTGCCTCCAATAGATTTCCTAAGCACTAGTGTTTTAAGGAACAGCTTAAAAAGAGAATCCTAATGTGATTTCTTTATAATGGGTGTGTTCCTTATCTTATCCTAGTGTCTAAACTCTTCTCCATGGCTGGAACCCCAAATAATATTCCTTTACGTGCTATGGGGAATCTAGAAAGTGGGATACGTTAAATAACTACCCTAAACCTAACGCGTACCCTAACTCTAACCCCTACCCTAACCCTAACACGTACCCTAATCCTAACCCGTACCCTAAACCGAGCCCTAACCCTAACACTAACCCTAACCCTAACCCTAACCCATACCCTACGCCGTACCCGAACCCCTCCCCGAACCCGTACCCTAAGCCCTACCCTAAGCCTAACACTAAGGATAACCCTAAACCTAGGCTACCCTTGACTGTTTCTGCCTCCAATAGATTTCCTAAGCACTAGTGTTTGAAGGAACAGCTTAAAAAGAGAATCCTAATGTGATTTCTTTATAATGGGTGTGTTCCTTATCTTATCCTAGTGTCTAAACTCTTCTCCATGGCTGGACCCCCAAATAATATTCCTTTACGTGCTAAGGGGTATCTAGAGAGTGGGATAGGTTTAATAACTACCCTAACCCTAACGCGTACCCTAACCCTAACCCCAACCCTAACACGTACCCTAATCCTAACCCGTACCCTAAACCGAGCCCTAACCCTAAAACTAACCCTAACCCTAACCCCTACCCTAACCCTAACACATACCCTAATCTTAACCCATACCCTAAACCGAGCCCTAACCCTAACACTAACCCTAACCCTAACCCTAACCCATAACCTACGCCGTACCGGAACCCCTCCCCGAACCCGTACCCTAAGCCGTACCCTAAGCCTAACCCTAAGCCTAACCCTAACCCTAGGCTACCCTTGACTGCTTCTGCCTCCAATAGATTTCCTAAGCACTAGTGTTTGAAGGAACAGCTTAAAACGAGAATCCTAATGTGATTTCTTTATAATGGGTGTGTTCCTTATCTTATCCTAGTGTCTAAACTCTTCTCCATGGCTGGACCCCCAAATAATATTCCTTTACGTGCTAAGGGGTATCTAGAGAGTGGGATAGGTTTAATAACTACACTAACCCTAATGCATACTCTAATCCTAACCCCTACCCTAACCCTAACACGTATCCTAATCCTAACCCGTACCCTAAACCGAGCCCTAACCCTAACACTAACCCTAACCCTAACCCTAACCCATACCCTACGCCGTACCCGAACCCCTCCCCGAACCCGTACCCTAAGCCGTACCCTAACCCTAACCCTAAGCCTAACCCTAACCCTAGGCTACCCTTGACTGCTTCTGCCTCCAATAGATTTCCTAAGCACTAGTGTTTTAAGGAACAGCTTAAAAAGAGAATCCTAATGTGATTTCTTTATAATGGGTGTGTTCCTTATCTTATCCTAGTGTCTAAACTCTTCTCCATGGCTGGACCCCAAATAATATTCCTTTACGTGCTAAGGGGTATCTAGAGAGTGGGATAGGTTTAATAACTACCCTAACCCTAACGCGTACCCTAACCCTAACCCCTACCCTAACCCTAACACGTACGCTAATCCTAACCCGTACCCTAAACCGAGCCCTAACCCTAAAACTAACCCTAACCCTAACCCCTACCCTAACCCTAACACATACCCTAATCTTAACCCATACCCTAAACCGAGCCCTAACCCTAACACTAACCCTAACCCTAACCCTAACCCATACCCTACGCCGTACCCGAACCCCTCCCCGAACCCGTACCCTAAGCCGTACCCTAAGCCTAACCCTAAGCCTAACCCTAACCCTAGGCTACCCTTGACTGCTTCTGCCTCCAATATATTTCCTAAGCACTAGTGTTTGAAGGAACAGCTTAAAACGAGAATCCTAATGTGATTTCTTTATAATGGGTGTGTTCCTTATCTTACCCTAGTGTCTAAACTCTTCTCCATGGCTGGACCCCCAAATAATATTCCTTTACGTGCTAAGGGGTATCTAGAGAGTGGGATAGGTTTAATAACTACCCTAACCCTAACGCGTACCCTAACCCTAACTCCTACCCTAACCCTAACACGTACCCTAATCCTAAACCGTACCCTAAACCGAGCCCTAACCCTAACACTAACCCTAACCCTAACCCATACCCTACGCCGTACCCGAACCCCTCCCCGAACCCGTACCCTAATCTGTACCCTAAGCCTAACCTTAGGGATAACCCTAACCCTAGGCTACCCTTGACTGCTTCTGCCTCCAATAGATTTCCTAAGCACTAGTGTTTGAAGGAACAGCTTAAAACGAGAATCCTAATGTGATTTCTTTATAATGGGTGTGTTCCTTATATTATCCTAGTGTCTAAACTCTCCTCCATGGCTGGACCCCCAAATAATATTCCTTTACGTGCTAAGGGGTATCTAGAGAGTGGGATAGGTTTAATAACTACCCTAAACCTAACGCGTACCCTAACTCTAACCCCTACCCTAACCCTAACACGTACCCTAATCCTAACCCGTACCCTAAACCGAGCCCTAACCCTAACACTAACCTTAACCCTAACCCTAACCCATACCCTACGCCGTACCCGAACCCCTCCCCGAACCCGTACCCTAAGCCGTACCCTAAGCCTAACACTAAGGATAACCCTAAACCTAGGCTACCCTTGACTGCTTCTGCCTCCAATAGATTTCCTAAGCACTAGTGTTTAAAGGAACAGCTTAAAACGAGAATCCTAATGTGATTTCTTTATAATGGGTGTGTTCCTTATATTATCCTAGTCTCTAAACTCTTCTCCATGGCTGGACACCCAAATAATATTCCTTTACGTGCTAAGGGGTATCTAGAGAGTGGGATAGGTTTAATAACTACCCTAACCCTAACGCGTACCCTAACCCTAACCCCAACCCTAACACGTACCCTAATCCTAACCCGTACCCTAAACCGAGCCCTAACCCTAAAACTAACCCTAACCCTAACCCCTACCCTAACCCTAACACATACCCTAATCTTAACCCATACCCTAAACCGAGCCCTAACCCTAACACTAACCCTAACCCTAACCCTAACCCATAACCTACGCCGTACCCGAACCCCTCCCCGAACCCGTACCCTAAGCCGTACCCTAAGCCTAACCCTAAGCCTAACCCTAACCCTAGGCTACCCTTGACTGCTTCTGCCTCCAATAGATTTCCTAAGCACTAGTGTTTGAAGGAACAGCTTAAAACGAGAATCCTAATGTGATTTCTTTATAATGGGTGTGTTCCTTATATTATCCTAGTGTCTAAACTCTTCTCCATGGCTGGACCCCCAAATAATATTCCTTTACGTGCTAAGGGGTATCTAGAGAGTGGGATAGGTTTAATAACTACACTAACCCTAATGCGTACTCTAATCCTAACCCCTACCCTAACCCTAACACGTATCCTAATCCTAACCCGTACCCTAAACCGAGCCCTAACCCTAACACTAACCCTAACCCTAACCCTAACCCATACCCTACGCCGTACCCGAACCCCTCCCCGAACCCGTACCCTGAGCCGTACCCTAACCCTAACCCTAAGCCTAACCCTAACCCTAGGCTACCCTTGACTGCTTCTGCCTCCAATAGATTTCCTAAGCACTAGTGTTTTAAGGAACAGCTTAAAAAGAGAATCCTAATGTGATTTCTTTATAATGGGTGTGTTCCTTATCTTATCCTAGTGTCTAAACTCTTCTCCATGGCTGGACCCCCAAATAATATTCCTTTACGTGCTAAGGGGTATCTAGAGAGCGGGATAGGTTTAATAACTACCCTAACACTAACGCGTACCCTAACCCTAACCCCTACCCTAACTCTAACACGTACCCTAATCCTAACCCATACCCTAAACCGAGCCCTAAACTTAACACTAACACTAACCCTAACCCTAACTCATACCCTACGCCGAACCCGAACCCCTCCCCGAACCCGTACTCTAAGCTGTACCCTAACACTAACCATAAGCCTAACCCTAACCCTAGGCTACCCTTGACTGCTCTTGCCTCCAATAGATTTCCTAAGCACTAGTGTTTTAAGGAACAGCTTAAAAAGAGAATCCTAATGTGATTTCTTTATAATGGGTGTGTTCCTTATCTTATCCTAGTGTCTAAACACTTCTCCATGGCTGGACCCCCAAATAATATTCCTTTACGTGCTAAGGGGTATCTAGAGAGTGGGATAGGTTTAATACCTACCCTAACCCTAACACGTACCCTAACCCTAACCCCTACCCTAACACTAACACGTACCCTAAACAGAGCCCTAAACTTAACACTAACACTAACCCTAACCCTAACCCATACCCTACGCCGTTCCCGAACCCCTCCCCGAACCCGTACCCTAAGCCGTACCCTAAGCCTAACCCTAAGCCTAACCCTAACCCTAGGCTACCCTTGACTGCTTCTGCGTCCAATAGATTTCCTAAGCACTAGTGTTTTAAGGAACAGCTTAAAAAGAGAATCCTAATGTGATTTCTTTATAATGGGTGTGTTCCTTATCTTATCCTAGTGTCTAAACTCTTCTCCATGGCTGAACCCCCAAATAATATTCCTTTACGTGCCAAGGGGTATCTAGAGATTGGGATAGGTTTACTAACTACCCTAACCCTAACGCATACCCTAACCCTAACCCCTACCCTGAACCTAAAACGTACCCTAATCCTAACCCGTACCCTAAACCGAGCCCTAACCCTAACACTAAACCTAACCCATACCCTACGCCGTACCCGAACCCCTCCCCGAACCCGTCCCCTAAGCCGTACCCTAACCCTAACACTAAGCCTAACCCTAACCCTAGGCTACCCTTGACTGCTTCTGCCTCCAATAGATTTCCTAAGCACTAGTGTTTTAAGGAACAGCTTAAAAAGAGAATCCTAATGTGATTTCTTTATAATGGGTGTGTTCCTTATCTTATCCTAGTTTCTAAACTCTTCTCCATGGCTGGACCCCCAAATAATATTCCTTTACGTGCTAAGGGGTATCAAGAGAGTGGGATAGGTTTAATAACTACCCTATCCCTAACGCGTAACCTAACCCTAACCCCTACCCTAACCCTAACACGTACCCTAATCCTAACACGTAACTTAAACCGAGCCCTAACGCTAACACTAACCGTAAACATAACCCTAACCCATACCCTACGCTGTACCCAAACCCCTCCCCGAAACCCTACCCTAAGCCGTACACTAACCCTAACCCTAAGCCTAACCCTAACCCTAGGCTACCCTTGACTGCTTCTGCCTCCAATAGATTTCCTAAGCACTAGCGTTTCAAGGAACAGCTTAAAAAGAGAATC